>NC_141546.1:61849000-62525000 GCF_021556685.1 Rattus norvegicus | reverse complement strand
ATATATATTACCCTTTATTATTACCTCATGTTCAGTTTCTTGTTCTACAGCTACCTTTATCCAGAGTCAACAAGAATCCAAAAATATTAAATTAAATGGAACTTTCCCAAAATAAACTAACAGAACTTTTCAGTAGTCTGACCCTCTGAACAGATAAATTAAATGTGGCAGTGTCGCAATCTTCCCTGTTCAGGATGTGAATCACTCTTTGGCCATTGTCTTCAGGTCTTATCTATTAATAACCAATTTTTCCCTTCTTTGACACCTGAGGAAATAGATGCATATAGAAACTACCACAGTATCTCAGTTCCTTTGCCGAATAAACAGTTGATTTTCTAATTGAAATGAGAAGTGATCTTGGTGACTCAGAATTGCCACAGAAAATATACAAATTGTTTATTTAAGTAAATAAGTTTTCTTGCTTAAAGGTAGGAGAAAATGAGACCATATTTCAGCACCTGTGTCTAGTTTACAAGACATTCTGAATGAGAGAGAAGGACAATATTTGTATATGTCCTTTTATTTTCTCAGATGAAGTGAAAAGATGAGAGCTATACACAAGCTCTATGAACACATGGTTGGGGCTGAGCCCAGAGCATTTATTTCACTCTTCTAAATACCCATAGGCCCAGGTCTGGAAACTTACAGCCTCCATACAATCTAATCTTCCAAACTGACTCTCTCAATCGGGCTTCTCTCATCATCTGAGAGAACTGTTTCTATGACCTCAAATTAACTTTGGCAGTGTGTTCTAAACTTTTGACTCCTCATTCTCCACCTCCTTTTGCCTTTACCCGTGTCTTGATGGTTCTATTACCTGTCTCAGTAAAACTATCCCTGTAAAACTGTCATACACACACTCACCACTTTTCACACCACTCTTTTTCTCTCTCTCACTGCTCATAAGTAGTCTCTCTTCTTCTGATGTTCTCCTGTGAGTTGCACATATCCTATGTCTGACTGATACTCTCAAATCATTTTTGAATTGTCACAGCTCCTTGCACTTTAACTTTCAAACATGGCTGCTTCCTACTAAAAAATAAGCTTACATTTTTATTTATTTATTTTTTATTTCAAATGTTATCTCCTTTCCCGGTTTTCCATCCATAAACCCCTTAACCTGTCCCCCATCTTCCTTCTTCTATGGGGGTGTTCCTGCCCCCCCAACCACCGACCCCTTCCCACCTCCCTGCCCTGACATTCCCCTACATTGGAGGGGTCCAGCTTTGGCAAGACCAAGGCCTTCTCCTCCCATTGGTGCCCAACAAGGCCACCCTCTGCTACATATACAGCTGGAGCCATGGGTCTGTCCATGTGTACCCTTTGGGTAGTAAGTGGTTTATTCACTGAGAGTTCTCGTTGCTTGGTATTGTTGTTTTTATGAGGTTGCAAGCCCCTTCAGCTCATTCAATCCTTTCTCTAACTCCTCCATTGGGGTCCCTCATTCTCAATTCAATGGTTCACTGCTAGCATTCGCCTCTGTATTTTTCATGCTCTGGCAAAGCCTCTCAAGAGACGCTATATCAGGCTCCTGTCAGCATGTACTTTTTGGCATCAGCAATATTGTTTGGATTTGGTGGCTGCATATATATGGGCTGGATCCCCAGGTGGGACAGACTCTGAATGCCCATTCCTTCATTCTCTGCTCCAAACTTTGTATCCATATCCCCTCCTATATTTTTGTTCCTGCTTTTAAGAAGGACTGCTTACTTTTATTGTTAGATCCTAAAGTTATCTACTAAGAATGTCTGTATTCCATCCAGATCATACTGTGTAATGCAGGGTGTATCTAGTTTCCTGCCAGGCATGATTTCTTGCCAGAGCAGCAATTGATGAAAAATATCTCTAAAAAAGGTTCACTGAAGCTTTAACATGGTATAATCTTTTAACTTTGTATTGGTTTTTGTGAATTTCATATCATGCATCCTAATCCCACTCATTTCCTCCTGCCCTCATAAACATCTCCCTCCAACTTTCTATGCTTACCACCAACAGAGAAAAAATCTTTTTTGGAAGCTGTAGTGTGTCACAGTGTGTCCAAACCATTTGTTCATACTTCTTTGTCTGCAAAGAAGTTCATTGCAATAACTTTTTGGTCTGGTACAAAGCCTATGGCTTCTGCTACTGGTTCAATACTGGAACCTCACCATTTCTCTTCACAGATATCATGTTGTTGCTTTGTGTCATGGAGATCTTGCCGTTTTGAATTTATAGGACTGGCTATTTCATGCACTCCAGCAATTTATCAATGGAGTAGATGTTGGAGTGGGCCACTTCAAAGCCTTGGATCTGGGACCTAGAGCTCCAAACTGGCCAGCTCACCAGTTTTCCACTGTCATGTCCTCAGTGCTGGCTTCCCTACAACACCCACACCGAGGACCAGCTCTACTCTGCTGCCCAAGCAGGATACAGAGCCAGTTCTCCGAAATGCAGAGCCAGTTCTCCGAAGTGCTACATCAGATGAGAATAGGGCCAGGTTTCTCTGATTTATATCCTCAGGGCTGGTTTCCCTGCAATTTCTGCAATATGTGGGATACTGCTCTCATGAATACTGCAGCTGGCTAGAGGCTGAGTCAGATTTCCTCCTCCAATTTTTTTCAGGGCCCAGCTGGATCTCCCGTGATGCCTGGGTGAGAGGTTGGGCCAGTTCTGTACACTCCTTAGAGGTCAACATATCCCCATGTGGCAGCATAGGGCAGAGTGGTCTGCCTGGCTTTTTTTGGTAACAGAATCCTGCTTCTGCAGGGCCATAGATCCCAATGCTGTGCCTGGTGATATCACAGGCCATGATCCTACCATGATTCCAGATGACATCACCAGCAACTCACATCAGACTGATCATCAATAACTTCAAGTCTCCTTTCTGCCTCTCTTCACCTTGCCCACATCCATGTGTTTCACCTTCTCTTTCATTTATCCACCACTTACCTTCTCTTTTTAGTGTCGCTGAAGATTTCAGAGTGTCTGGAGCAGTCTCAAGAGTGATGTCAGGAGTACTATGTCCTGCTAGTCCATTTTGAGGTATGGGAAGCAGCCATCTCATACATGGTTTGCTACCCTAAGCCTATGTAGCACCAGACTAGTGGTCATCTCAAGATAACTTCCTATCCAGGCCCTATTTTTCTGTTATGGTAGTTCCAAGTAGTTGTAACAGGCTTGCTGTTCTTCCCCAAGAAATTTTAGGTTCCTAATTTCTCGAATGTTCATAGGTCAGAACATTGAGCATAAACAGGGACTATCTTCTCTCTGTCATCTATTGACACACATGTGACACAGCAGTCACACCTGCATTTTGTCTCGGGGCAGGTACCATAAATGATTTTATTGTTGTTCATTGCTGTGTTTTCCTACGTGGTTCCATTCATATACCCGAATAACTCCCCAGTCTGACACGGTACAAAGCTCCATCTCATATACCAGACAAGATGTTATCTCCTTCTATCTTCACTCAAATCTACTCCATGTTTATTCTAGCAGTTCATGTGTATAGCCACACCTGATGTTAATACAATAGTAAAACAAAATACATGGCGGCTAAAAACTTCAAATATGCCATAATCTCTTTTGAACTGTATCTTGTAATATCCAGGTGTCTTGAAGAATGCTTGGGTCACACATGGTTCTGACTTCACGTTAGTTGGCATTATGAACTTCTGGACGCTTTTTCAGGACTTATCTTCACAAAGTACTAGAGAATATTAGCTCAGCTTTAAACTTGGTGGCTTTAGAGTTTTAATGGTGAACAGTGGGCAGTGGGTTTTCTTATAATAAACATATTCTTTCACAGTACTCATTTAATACCAAACATCATTAGATGATGTTTGGACTGCATTAATGTAGATAAGACTATAAATCCTATTTTCTTTATCAGTCATAAATGATTAATTTATTAATCTGTTCAACCATTTACACCACAGCATTCTGAGATCATTTCCAGACAATTTGTTAACCATTCCATTCATTTAGGATTCCCCCAATTTGCTGTTTTAAAATGCACAGATACTATATTCAAAATCTTACAGTTAAAGACTCTTTTATTTAAGTTAATGGAATATATTGAAGTATTTGAATGTCTGTCCTGGAGATCTAAATTTGATGAATTAATTTCTAATTTTTATTTCCTATAATTGTGAAATAAACCTATCATTTAATGATTTCATCAAAGCATTATTTAAAAGGGTTAAAGAAAAGAAACCTTGCAATTAAATTTTATTTTTTGAGGTAGTTGATGATATCCTTGAATTATGATAATATTTGAAGAACATAACATCTGTAAGTGCACACTTAGCAATGCTAATTCATATTACAGAATACATGGACATAATGAATTTTGAGGTATAAGCCTCAAGTCATAAACCATTAAGCGTTTTTAAAATTTAATATCACCTTATTTTGATACAAAATAATATGAATTATAGCACCAATCTTAGAAATTATTAAATTTTCATACAATGTATAGTAAGATGTAAAAATATTCCAAAATTCCTCTCATGTTGCACAGATACATTATTGAAGAATGAATGAACACTACAAATATGATCCCAGTAATTTCATCTGGTGTAAATTAGTTGATGGAATTCTACAATCTGTAGAATCTAATAAAAAGTAACAAATTCTGTAAATATAACTTTTATTTGCCAGAAATAATGGTTGTCTCAAAGGCTTACTGCTGAATAACCCCAGCCTTTCTAGTTCATTTTGAACTATGGCTGGGTGATTCAACTCAGCTGTTTCAGCACAAATTCCTTCAAGCTGACTGATTCAAACTGTCTTCTCTCAACTTGTGAATGAATTGCTTTGCTTGGCATCAAAAGGAACTCTTAGAATCTGTTCCAATCTTCTGGCTCATTCTTCTTTTCTGGCTTACTCTGTCTTCATGTATATACATCTTATTCTCTCCTTAATTGGTGTTTGTAAAACTATCCTGGTAAACCAAATCAAAACAAGCCAAAACAAACAAACAAACAAACAAAAAAAACAAAAACAAAAAAAGAAACACAAAAAAACTAAAAAAAAAAAAGCTGCCTTTAACTCCTACAAACTAAACTGTCACAAGCTCTAGACTCTTACTCATTACTGACTTAAACAAATTGATTGACTAGAACTCATAGATCTGCATGTCTCTGTCCCCTGAATGCTGGAATTAGTTTATACCACTACTCCTGGACCTAAGCTTTTCTTTACTTGAAACTTGCTTCAAAATATGCTGATTTTGAAATCAGCGATGTGCTTGTCTCTGTCTCTTGGGATTTAAGGCATGTCTGTATTCCAAATGGATGTGATTCCTTGCTAGGCCAGAACTGTTGCAGGATTAAAATTCTACAGATTTTAAATGTACTTATAAGTTTGAAATGACTTGGCATAAAAAATATTGAGGTTTTGTGCTGGTTTCATGAGAAATGTCTTCCATTGACACAGAAAATTGAGTATTTATTCACCACTGGCTAATGTTATTAGTTTCCGATAAGATTGTGGCTCACAGGATCAAATGTCTTTAATTATGGTATTTATGTTGCCATTATTATTAGTGATATCAAAGTATGATATTCTGCTGCTCAGAATTGTCCTTGGTGGCATTTGCATTGCTGAGTTTGGAGGAAAACCCTCCAAATTATGAATTTTATTTTATGACTTTTTAGAATCTTAATTTTTAATTTAAATATTTTATTCATACAGGTAGATATCCATAGACAGATACCAGACATGAATTAAAGGAAATCTATGGAAGAAATTTGGATTCCTCATTGGTCTTTTAAAATCTATATATCAATTTTCTATAGTCAGTTACATAATTTGGAACCTGAATTAAAATTCTTGTTATAAGATGCCGACATATGATTTATTATGATGTTGGCATCAGTTAATTGTGTTTTCTTTTTCAAGCTGTCATTTCTATTTTTGTGTCTGAGGCAGATGATAGTTTTCTCTTTTATTTCAAACTTGACATCTGATTTATTTAAGACATACTTTTTGTAAAAAAATATAACTTTATAGGAATTTTCACATCTTCTTTAAACTCATCATTCAAATCTAGTCCAGTTTCTCGGTGGTCATTACAGGTTAATGAACATTGCGGAATATAGGCTTAGATAGTTCCATTGTGTTTTTCTTCTCCTTTTGGGTTATATAATGAAAGAACAGATATTACCTAGGCTAGGTCAGGGAACTATCCAGATCTGTGCTGTCTCCTGGAGGAAAATAAAATTAACATCTTCTCACATTAGGTGGAATCTCCAGCAAGGGGGTGTTCCTAAGGTCTGAGTGACCAAGAAACCACAAATTGGGAATGATTGGGACTTAGAGGCTTTCCATACCAGAACTTCCCATTAGTGTCTGGCATCTTCTCACTTCCCTGCCTTCCGAAGTAAATATAAAATATTTTCACATTTTCAGTAGATACTGAGGGCAATTGCAATAGCCTACATTGTTCGGACAGTTTCTTTTGTGTATATGTATGAATTTTTTGAGTAAAATCTTTCAGTAAGATTCATAGTGGTCAATCAAGATTAAACACACACACACACTCACACACATATGATGTATTTTTAAGTTATAATTAATGTAGAAGTTAATTTGTAATTAAATTATAATGGAAATATGAAATATATAAAGGTTAGCTTATAAAATGTTATATTATTGGTATCAACATGAACTTGTAGCTTGTTTAGTGAGAAATCACATATATAATTTAATATATTATGATACCTGATATAGGTGGTAAGAGATATGTGATCCATGACCCATGATCCTTGATGAATGATGTACAATATATAATATATAATATACACAAATATATAATAAATGTAATATATAATGAAATATAATAATGTATTTCAATGGAGTTATAACATGTTTGATAATGGTGTTAATTCACCATCCTAAAGTCCTAGTCTATCAAATTTCTTAAAGTCAGACATGGGGAAGACCACTTTGAATTGTTAGTTAGGGCAGTGCAAGAAGCTGTCAAAACAATTTAGGATATGGCTACTGCCCTTGCTGTCTACCCAAAATGTGAAAGTATTTTATATTTACTTAAAAAGCTTGAAAAGGGAGTTGATGCCAAACAATAGTTCAAAGCAATGATTTGGAAAACATCTAAATCCCAATCATTCCCTACTTGTGGTCTCTTGCTCTTGTGTCATTTAGACCTTAGAAACATGAATGTACATCTTGTTTAATGAGATGCAATTGATGTCTGTTACTCTAAATTTAGCTAACTACTTATACCTGGAGAGATCATAGGTCCTAGAGGAAAGCTTACTACTATCATTTTATAAAGCAGCATAATTTTTATGCTATTATGAACACTTATCCTTAGACCTACATGTAATTATAAGCTTGGTCCCTGTTATAGCAAATGGAAATTATTACAAAGAACTATAATTGATAGAATTCAGAACATAAATGCCAGTACCAATAGTAGTCAGTACTTTTAGATTGCAATTAGTAAACCTAATCTCATCAGTCATCACAGAAGGAGCAAAATGATTATAATAGTTAGAGCAGGTGGATACCTACCATAAGTTAGTGATAAGAAAGTTGAACCAATGAAATCACAGCAATATGCCTGCCTAATCAAGATCTGAATATGACAACATAAATTGACATGCTGAAATGGCTGAGCAATTTTCAAAGGACTCTGTCCAGAGATAAAGAGCTAGGCAAGCAATGGCTGCTAAGAGAAGGAAAACAATTTTTTTCTAGGAACAAGTGAGTTCAAACTTTGTCCAATTTCAGTTGTTCACCCTTGATGCAATGGACATATAAGCAACACTAAATGAATTTGGTAAGTGCTCTCTACCCTCTCTGTCCTCTCCCCTTCCTTCTCCCTCTCCCTCTCCCTCTCTCCCTCTCACTCTCTCCCTCTTCCCCTCACTCTCTCCCTCTTTCTCCTTCTCTATTTTATTTCTCTCTGTGACACTTAACTTTTCTCTATTCTATACTCTCTTATACACTACTTGTTGCTCTGCCTTGTCATTCTCTCTGTGTCTCATATATATATATATATATATATATATATATATATACATACATATACATATGTGTGTGTATGTGTGTGTGTGTGTGTGTGTGAGAGAGAGAGAGAGAGAGAGAGAGAGAGAGAGAGAGAGAGAGAGAGAGAGTATGGAATTCTGACAGAGACATCTTCAATGTATATGTTTGCCTCTTAATAATTATAAAGTGCAGAGATGATGGATTTGAGAGGAAATGTGGATTAAACAATGGAAGAGTTGAATCGTGAGAAATATTCACCTGGAAATTATTTGCAATTATATATGAAATTTTCATAAATACAAGGTAAATAACAGTAAAACTCTAAACCCACCCTTTTAGGAAAAAGATAGAGAACAACATCTAGAAAATCAGGATAGATTTATTACTCAGGGAGTAGCAATAAGTATTCTTTGTGACAATACAAAACGCGGATTGTTAGAGGAACCCCAGCTTTGATCTGGAAAACAAGTAAAATAATGATGACTTTGTTGTAGACCATGGATCATGAGCACACAGCAGACACAGCATCTATATTGTATTCAATATCAAGAAGAAAGTTTCCGCCATTGTTTGTTCCTTCTTCCTGAAACCTCAGACTAGTTTGCCTTTGCTTACATATTTCACAGTTCTTCTTTAATTGTTTCTGAATGTTTAGACATCATAGCTTTTTTGGATGTGGATGACAGAACAAAAGAAATCTGCACAAACATGGCTATGCTAGAGGCTTCAGAAGTTTTTTTAAAAAATGGTAGTTTTGCAAAAGACATGGGTTTCTATCAATGATTGAATTGATTGAGATGAATAAAAATGGAACATCCTTAAACAAGGACATTTTCTTTATAACAAATGGAGATTAATACAGAAAAACACAAGTAGTAAAAACAAAAGCATCAACAACAAAAAAAGAGTTGTCATGGAGCCCAATCCCAAAGAATACACCTATAGTAAAACTCCAATACCCAAGCCTCAGGATTGTTCTCAGAAGCAGGAGCAGAAATATTACAAAGAAAAAAGGAGCACAAAATTTAGGGTATGATTTTTGTTTCCTAGAAATCTCAGAATTTCTCACTGATATGACTGCACAAACTTGAGCTGTAAATCTACAGCAACTACATATATTTTAATTATAGATGGGGCAAGCTAAGTCCTTTAACCTTTCCTAAAGACCTCTTAAGCATCTCAAGAATGCTGACAGGAGAAATAGATTACCCTAAGAAGATTAATTGACTAGCTAATACTAAGTGAACATCCCTGAAAATATACACAGAAGTAACACTATAGTAACTTGACAATGTATTATTTAGGAATATACATGTGTCTGTATGTGTATGTCTATCTGCCTGTCTGCATGCATGTATGTATGTAGATATGCACATATATACATACAAATTAGTAAAAAGCCATGAATTTTAAAGAGAAACAGACTAAATGTATGGAAGAGATTTTACAGAAGAAAGAGATAATGCAATTATAGTATAATCTCAAGAAATATTAAAATTTAAAATGGAGAAAAGTTTAGTTTAAAAAATGGAATACATGTGCACACACTGAAAGTTTCTTCTTATGATAAACTAGAGCAATGTTATATCATTGGTGGAAGGTTGAATATTAAAATTCAGATGTAATATATCACATTGAAAGTCAAAGTCCATTATGTTTATTCTTATTCTTATTCTTATTCTTAGAGTAGAATTGTATGTGTGTGGGGGGTGGATTGTAAAGGAAGGTTTACAATATGGAAGTTGATTCAGGAGTATTTAAAAATAAAAAAGAACCAACATGAATTCAGTTAGGGAAAATTGAGATGCCTGAATTGTATAAACATAAGCAAAAATCATATTCTCATTTATGAAGTATTATGAAATACATTATTCAGGATGCATAAAGAGGAAGAAGAGGAGGAAGTGAGAGACAGAGGAAGAGAAGGAAAAAGAAGACACATGATAACTTACATGAAAATATTTTCACTCAAGATGTGTGGACTATGTTTATGTGGTAATTATCATTTTTGAAAGATTTTAATATATCTAACCATCCTGTCAACTTTGTGCAAAAATGAAAACTCTATCAAATTAAATATGTCCCTTTGTCAATCGTAATTTATGTTTTTTAATCTTCTAAGTCATAACAAATTCACACCATGATAACTGATGAAGTTAGTAGCAACAAACTGACAATTTCAAAATCTATCAGTATGTTAATAGAGATAATTAGCGTGCAATTTTGGTTGTGGACATTGAAAATGATTTTTTATTCATCGGGGATACTGAATATGCTTTCGTAGCTTGTGTGTGCACTTACAAAGTTAAGAAAATGGACTGAAAGAAGCCAAGTATCTGTAATTCACCAAGTGCCAGCAGAACTTTGTTTATTAACAGTGTGTTTCTACACATATGACAAACAACAGCCGCTGTTATGCCCATAATAAGGAATGAGATTGAAGCTCCTACAAAAAGTTACCCAATAGAAAATCCTAGATCTGATAAATCTGAATATTTTTGATAATATGGTGTTAAACCTTTTTTATAAAATATATTGAATTGGGGCTGTTGTATATTTCAAAGGTTTACTCAAATATTGTTGTGGAAGAAAGCATAAAGTAGACTCCAAATCCAATGTTCCAAACATTATATAACATTGTTATACAAAATGAATGAACCTTTCTAATATATTATATGGAACTAGTATTGTACTCATAAAAAATATAAGGATATACACACTGCTACTTAAAATTTAGACTATTAAACCATATCATCTTATATTCAAAATCCTCAAGAAATTTGTGAAAAACTACTTCAAAAATATACTACAATATATTAGTATCCTTATTATCCTTTGTAGTGCTGGATTTGTAGAAAGATATTGTGTAAATTTGGTTGTGTCATGGAATATCTTGGTTTCTCCATCTATGTTAATTGAGAGTTTTGCAGAATACAGTAACCTGGGCTGGCATTTGTGTTCTCTTAGGGTCTGTATGATATCAGTCCAGGATCTTCTGGCCTTCATAGTTTCTGGCGAAAAGTCTGGTGTGATTCTGATAGGTCTGCCTTTATATGTTACTTGACCTTTTCCCCTTACTGCTTTTAATATTCTTTCTTTCTTTATTTTGTGCTTTTGATGTTTTGACTATTATGTGACGGGAGGTGTTTCTTTTCTGGTCCAATCTATTTGGAGTTCTGTAGGCTTCTTGTATGCCTATGGCTATCTCTTTTTTTAGGTTAGGGAAGTTTTGTTCTATGATTTTGTTGAAGATATTTACTGGTCCTTTGAGCTGGGAGTCTTCACTCTCTTCTATACCTATTATACTTAGGTTTGATCTTCTCATTGAGTCCTGGATTTCCTGTATGTTTTGGACCAGTAGCTTTTTCTGCTTTACATTATCTTTGACAGTTGAGTCAATGATTTCTATGGAATCTTCTGCTCCTGAGATACTCTCTTCCATCTCTTGTATTCTGTTGGTGAAGCTCGTATCTACAGCTCCTTTTCTCTTCTTTTGGTTTTCTATATCCAGGGTTGTTTCCATGTGTTCTTTCTTGATTGCTTCTATTTCCATTTTTAATTCCTTCAACTGTTTGATTGTGTTTTCCTGGAATTCTTTCAGGGATTTTTGTGACTCCTCTCTATGGGCTTCTACTTGTTTATTTATGTTTTCCTGGAATTCTTTCAGGGATTTTTGCGATTCCTCTCTGTAGGCTTCTACTTGTTTATTAATGTTTTCCTGTGTTTCTCTAAGGAAGTTCTTCACGTCTTTCTTGAAGTCCTCCAGCATCATGATCAAATATGATTTTGAAACTAGATCTTGCTTTTCTGGTGTGTTTGGATATTCCATGTTTGTTTTGATGGGAGAATTGGGCTCCGATGATGCCATGTAGTCTTGGTTTCTGTTGCTTGGGTTCCTGTGCTTGCCTCTCGCCATCAGAATATCTCTAGTGTTACTTTGTTCTACTATTCCTGACAGTGGCAGGACTGTCCTATAAGCCTGTGTGTCAGGAGTGCTGTAGACCTGTTTTCCTGTTTTCTTTCAGCCTGTTATGGGGACAGAGTGTTCTGCTTTCGGGCGTGTAGTTTTTCCTCTCTATAGGTCTTCAGCTGTTCCTGTGGGCCTGTGTCTTGAGTTCACCAGGCAGGTCACTTGCAGCAGAAAAGTTGGTCTTATCTGTGGTCCCGAGGCCCAAGTTCAGTCGCGGGGTGCTGCCCATGAGCTCTCTGTAGCGGCAGCAACCAGGAAGATCTGTGCTGCCGTTTCCAGGACCTTTTGTGCACCAGGGTTCCAGATGGTGTTTGGTGTTTTCCTCTGGAGTCAGAGATGTGTGCAGAGTGCAGTCTCATCTGGTTTCCTAGGCTTGTCTGCCTCTCTGAAGGTTTAGCTCTCCCTCCCATGGGATTTGGGTGCAGAGAACTGTTTATCCGGTAGACCCCTTCAGGTTCTGGTGGTGTCTCAGACACAGCGGTCCTGCTGCTCTTGGGCCCTCCTCCATGGGAACCCAGAGGCCTTATACAGTTTCCTCTTGGACCAGGGATGTGGGCAGGGGTGGGCAGTGTTGGTGGTCTCTTCCATCTGCAGCCTCAGGAGTGCCCACCTGACCAGGCGGTGATGTCTCTCTCCCACGGGGTCTGGGAGCAGAGAGTTACTTTTATTTTTTTAAAACCTGTCTTTGCCTCCCTCCTGGTTCACCCTCCCAGTTTCTCATCACATTCCTCCTCTCCTGTGTCTTTAAGAGGATGTTCCCCCCCCCTCCACTATGTCTCCCCACTCCCTGGGTCCTCAAGTCTCTCAAGATTTAACTGCATCTTCTCCCACTGAGGCCCTTTACTCATAATTTTTTTTTTTACAAAATTGACGAGTTGCAGATGCTAGTATGTTGCTAGTGCCCTGCTATTTCATTTCACCAAACTGTCTTTCCATTTCATCATTAGGGTGTTTTAAGTAAAGAATCATGTAAAGGATAGCAACCAGACATGTCTGTGTTCCGTGTTCATTCCCTCTGTTTCAGCTTCTTTCCTAATTGTTATAGCTAAAATTTCTATTGATACTTGTTATGTTGTAAGTGGTATTTTAAACATTTGTCTTTATATAGACTTTACAGTAATGACTTAGTAAAGCTCAAAACACACATTGCCCCTCACACAATAATAGTAGGAGATTTCAACACACCACTCTCATCAGTGGACAGATCATGGAAACAGAAATTAAACAGAGACGTAGACAAACTAAGAGAAGTCATGAGCCAAATGGATAACAGATATTTATAGAACATTCTATCCTAAAGCACAAGGATATACCTTCTTCTCAGCTCCTCATGGTACTTTCTCCAAAATTGACCATATAATTGGTCAAAAAACGGGCCTCAACAGGTACAGAAAGATAGAAATAATCCCATGCGTGCTATCAGACCAGCACGGCCTAAAACTGGTCTTCAATAACAATAAGGGAAGAAGGCCCACATATACGTGGAAATTGAACAATGCACTACTCAATGATAACCTGGTCAAGGAAGAAATAAAGAAAGAGATTAAAGACTTTTTAGAATTTAATGAAAATGAAGGTACAACATACCCAAACTTATGGGACACAATGAAAGCTGTGCTAAGAGGAAAACTCATAGCGCTGAGTGCCTGCAGAAAGAAACAGGAAAGAGCATATGTCAGCAGCTTGACAGCACACCTAAAAGCTCTAGAACAAAAAGAAGCAAATACACCCAGGAGGAGTAGAAGGCAGGAAATAATCAAACTCAGAGCTGAAATCAACCAAGTAGAAACAAAAAGGACCATAGAAAGAATCAACAGAACCAAAAGTTGGTTCTTTGAGAAAATCAACAAGATAGATAAACCCTTAGCCAGAGTAACGAGAGAACACAGAGAGTGTGTCCAAATTAACAAAATCAGAAATGAAAAGGGAGACATAACTACAGATTCTGAGGAAATTAAAAAAATCATCAGATCTTACTATAAAAGCCTATATTCAACAAAACTTGAAAATCTGCAGGAAATGGACAATTTCCTAGACAGATACCAGGTACCGAAGTTAAATCAGGAACAGATAAACCAGTTAAACAACCCCATAACTCCTAAGGAAATAAAAGCAATCATTAAAGGTCTCCCAACCAAAAAGAGCCCAGGTCCAGACGGATTTAGTGCAGAAGTCTATCAGACCTTCCTAGAAGACCTCGTACCAATATAATACAAACTATTCCACAAAATTGAAACAGATGGAGCACTACCGAATTCCTTCTATGAAGCTACAATTACTCTTATACCTAAACCACACAAAGACCCAACAAAGAAAGAGAACTTCAGACCAATTTCCCTTATGAATATCGACGCAAAAATACTCAATAAAATTCTGGCAAACCGAATTCAAGAGCACATCAAAACAATCATCCACCATGATCAAGTAGGCTTCATCCCAGGCATGCAGGGATGGTTTAATATACTGAAAACCATCAACGTGATCCATTATATAAACAAACTGAAAGAACAGAACCACATGATCATTTCATTAGATGCTGAGAAAGCATTTGACAAAATTCAACACTCCTTCATGATAAAAGTCCTGGAAAGAATAGGAATTCAAGGCCCATACCTAAACATAGTAAAAGCCATATACAGCAAACCAGTTGCTAACATTAAACTAAATGGAGAGAAACTTGAAGCAATCCCACAAAAGTCAGGGATTAGACAAGGCTGCTCACTCTTTCCCTACTTATTCAATATAGTTCTTGAAGTTCTAGCCAGAGCAATCAGACAACAAAAGGAGGTCAAGGGGATACAGATAAGAAAAGAAGCAGTCAAAATATCACTATTTGCAGATGATATGATAGTTTATTTAAGTGATCCCAAAAGTTCCACCAGAGAACTACGAAAGCTGATAAACAACTACAGCAAAGTTGCTGGGTATAAAATTAACTCAAATAAATCAGTAGCCTTACTCTACACAAAAGAGAAACAAGCCGAGAAAGAAATTAGGGAAACGACACCCTTCATAATAGACCCAAATAATATAAAGTACCTCGGTGTGACTTTAACCAAGCAAGTAAAAAATCTGTACAATAAGAACTTCAAGACACTGAAGAAAGAAATTGAAGAAGACCTCAGAAGATGGAAAGATCTCCCATGCTCATGGATTGGCAGGATTAATATAGTAAAAATGGCCATTTTACCAAAAGCGATCTACAGATTCAATGCAATCCCCATCAAAATACCAATCCAATTCTTCAAAGAGCTAGACAGAACAATTTGCAAATTCATCTCGAATAACAAAAAACCCAGGATAGCTAAAACTATCCTCAACAATAAAAGGACTTCATTGGGAATCACTACCCCTGAACTCAAGCAGTATTACAGAGCAATAGTGATAAAAACTGCATGGTATTGGTACAGAGACAGACAGACAGACCAATGGAATAGAATTGAAGACCCAGAAATGAACCCACACACATATGGTCACTTGATTTTTGACAAAGGAGCCAAAACCATCCAATGGAAAAAAGATAGCATTTTCAGCAAATGGTGCTGGTTCATCTGGAGGTCAACATGTAGAAGAATGCAGATCGATCCATGCTTATCACCCTGTACAAAGCTTAAGTCCAAGTGGATCAAGGACCTCCACATCAAACCAGACACACTCAAACTAATAGAAGAAAAACTAGGGAACAATCTGGAACACATGGGCACTGGAAAAAATTCTTGAACAAAACACCAATGGCTTATGTTCTAAGATCAAGAATCGACAAATGGGATCTCATAAAACTGCAAAGCTTCTGTAAGGCAAAGGACACTGTGGTTAGGACAAAACGGCAACCAACAGATTGGGAAAAGATCTTTACCAATCCTACAACAGATAGAGGCCTTATATCCAAAATTTACAAAGAACTCAAGAAGTTAGACTGCAGGGAAACAAATAACCCTATTAAAAAATGGGGTTCAGAGCTAAACAAAGAATTCACAGCTGAGGAATGCCGAATGGCTGAGAAACACCTAAAGAAATGTTCAACATCTTTAGTCATAAGGGAAATGCAAATCAAAACAACCCTGAGATTTCACCTCACACCAGTGAGAATGGCTAAGATCAAAAACTCAGGTGAGGACAGATGATGGCGAGGATGCGGAGAAAGAGAAACACTCCTCCATTGTTGGTGGGATTGCAGACTGGTACAACCATTCTGGAAATCAGTCTGGAGGTTGCTCAGAAAATTGGACGTTGAACTGCCTGAGGATCCAGCTATACCTCTCTTGGGCATATACCCAAAAGATGCCCCAACATATAAAAAAGACACATGCTCCACTATGTTCATCGCAGCCTTATTTGTAATTGCCAGAAGCTGGAAAGATCCCAGATGCCCTTCAACAGAGGAATGGATACAGAAAATGTGGTACATCTACACAATGCAATATTACTCAGCTATCAAAAAAAACGACTTTATGAAATTCGTAGGCAAATGGTTGGAACTGGAAAATATCATCCTGAGTGAGGTAACCCAATCACAGAAAGACATACATGGTATGCACTCATTGATAAGTGGCTATTAGCCCAAATGCTTGAATTACCCTAGATGCCTAGAACAAATGAAACTCAAGACAGATGATCAAAATGTGAATGCTTCACTCCTTCTTTAAAAGGGGAACAAGAATACCCTTGGCAGGGAAGAGAGAGGCAAAGATTAAAACAGAGACTGAAGGAACACCCATTCAGAGCCTGTCCCACATGTGGCCCATACATATACAGCCACCCAATTAGACAAGATGGATGAAGCAAAGAAGTGCAGACCGACAGGAGCCGGATGTAGATCGCTCCTGAGAGACACAGCCAGAATACAGCAAATACAGAGGCGAATGCCAGCAGCAAACCACTGAACTGAGAATAGGACCCCCGTTGAAGGAATCAGAGAAAGAACTGGAAGAGCTTGAAGGGGCTCAAGAGCCCATATGTACAACAATGCCAACCAAGCAGAGCTTCTAGGGACTAAGCCAATACCTAAAGACTGTACATGGACTGACCCTGGACTCTGACCTCATAGATAGCAATGAATATCCTAGTAAGAGCAGCAGTGGAAGGGGAAGCCCTGGTTCCTGCTAAGACTGAACCCCCTGTGAACTAGACTGTTGGGGGGAGGGCGACAATGGGGGGAGGGTTGGAAGGGGACCACCCATAGGGAAGGGGAGGGGGAGAGGGATGTTTGCCCGGAAACCGGAAAAGGGAATAACACTGGAAATGTATATAAGAAATACTCAAGTTAATAAAAAATAAATAAATAAATAAAAGAAAAAAAAGAAATGTAAATAAGATATATGCAAGTTAATAAAGATGGAGGGAAAAAAAGAAAAAAAAAGAAACAACTGGGATTCAGTTATATAACTCAGAGTACATGGGTTAAATTTTCTTTTTGAGAACAATGTATTATTTACCATATGTAAAATTGGAAATACTGAACATTTCTTCATTTTGGAGGATACTGCATATGCTAGAATAGTGAAGTTTATCTAGTCCGATATTAAAATAGCATTCAATGATTATGGTATTGATAATAAATTAATTTATTATTATTATTTTCTACATCAAACAGTTCTTTCTTTAATTCACACATTTTCTCTGTTACATCTTGTTCTTCATGTATCTTGTTTGGAATCTAGTCAAAATGATTACTTTTAGTTATTTATGTGTTTAAATTTGTGGACACTTCTACTAATATGTAACAATCATATTTTATTAGTTTGCCTTGTTAAATTTTTTTTCTCTGAAGCCCTTCTTTTAATGCACCACCTTGCTTACAATGCTTATTTCATTGCTATATTTTGGAGTAATTTCTTAGTGATTATTATGTGTTCTAAATGTAAATTTTAACAAATGGCAAACTTCAAAAAATAGGCATAATTCTGTAAAGGTACCACATTATTGCAGTATACTTCCAGTTTTCAACCCAATTTTTATTATTGTTGTATACTTTATTTCTATATCTTCTGTGGGGCATAGTCACTATTTTATAGTTATGCTTTAGTACAGCATCATTATTATTAATTGAAATGAGTTATAATGTTTCATCAATTCATCTTAAAATAATGATTAAATGGGTTATATCATATATATATATATATATATGTATATATTAGAGATTCTCTGTCCTAAATATTTCAAATGTAGCCTAGACTCATTTTCTCAGCATGGTTTTCTTTATTATGGAACTAATACCTAGATAACAGAAGACATTAGTATTCTATCTCCTCTTTACACTTCAGGAAATGCTGGAGTTAGAAACACTATCCCACATAGTTTGGTGTTAGAGTGCCACAGGCTACTGGGGGAGAGAAATGTATCAATAATTTTACCAAACAGTGAATGTTACAAACTACAACAGGATTCTGCTAAATTAGATGTGCTTTTATGTACAATAGCATCATGAATCTTATATGGGGTAAACCACTCTCTAATTGGATGTACTCTTTCTCAGTATGGTACGTTTGGACAAAACTGATGACTTATGAAGACAAAAGGTTTTCAAAGAAATTACTACTGATGCAAGTGTGTGTGTGTATATATATATATATATATATATATATATATATATATATATGTGTGTGTGTGTGTGTGTGTGTATGATGCCTATATTTATATATTTATATGTAGATATGTGTGTATCAAATTGCATTGTAAATAACTGTATTTACATTTTAGATAAATGCTAATCTCAAGTCGTTAGAGGAAGTATCTATTTGCTGTGAGTAATGATGACTTCAGACCTATGCCTGGCCAAGATGCTGACAATTAATGACAGATAAAGGCTCAGCTCTAAATAAGTCATGATATTATACTTCATCATGTCCAAGTAATATTTCAGAAGACTGGATATAAGTGCTTGACTATAGGGAGAAGGATTGTGAAATTCCACACTCTAGATATGATACAGTATAAACAAGAACTCTTAATTTAGAATTCTGAAAGATTTCTTTGGTTTTTCTCTGTATTGATGACCTGACTCCTAATGTTCTCTGAGAAACCACTGTTCTTGTTTGTGTACTAAATAGACACAAGTGAATTACTAAGACCAAATAGAAACACAATTAATCATCATGAATGTGACAAAGGAACAATGGAATAGTGGGAAAGAAGGCATGCATCAAAAAATAAAGTAATGAGAGAGGGTTTGGGATATGTTTCAGGATTTCAGTTGCTGTGATAAAATACCATGACTAAAAACAACTTGGAAAGGAAAGTTTTGTTCGTGTTTGGGTTTTTCTGTTTATTTGTTATTTATTTTCTTTTTATGCTTGTCGCCTGTGATGGTTTGTATATATTTTGGCCAGGGAGTGGCACTATTAAGAGATGTGGCCCTTTTGGAGTAGGTGTGTCACTGTGGGTATGGGCTTTAATATCCTAGTCCTAGTTGTCTGGAAGTCAGTTTGCTCTTAGAGACCTGCAGATGAAGATGCAGACCTCTCACCTTCTCCTATACTATGCCTGTTATGCTGGTGTGATTCTATGTTTCCCCTTTGAAGACACTGGACTGAATTTCTGAATATATGGTCCAGCCCCTATTAAATGTTGTTCTTTTAAAGTTGCCTGGGTCATGGTGTCTGTTCACAGCAGTAAAACTGTAACTGAGACATAGCTCATTATCCTGTGGAGTCACAGGAAGAATTTGAGATAGGAATTTTGAGGAAGCAACTTATTCAGAGACATGCAGAAGTGCATCTTACTAGCTTGGTCACGCCTCATGGACTGCTTAGCCTGCTTTCTTATACAGCTAAGACCACCTGTTTATGAGTGGCTGACCCCTGTGAGTTTGGTCTCTCTGCATTAACCTCTGTGATGACATCACTTCACTGACTTCTGACAATGAAGAATATCTTATAGAAACATTTTCTCAGTTGTGATTTCCTCTTCTCAATAGTTCTAGCTTATGTTAGGTTAATACAAACTAACAATCACAGGTCACAAGCAAATCAAAATTCATTATATACATATGTAAAATTGTCAAAAACTAAATTACTTAATGAAAGAAAGTAATGACTTCCTCTCCCCTAGATATAATTTTTTTCACTAGAGAATATGATTGTTGATGCAAGTAATGATTAGTTTTGGTTGTCAGCTTGGCTATATCTGGGATTAACTACAACCTGAGTGTCTAAGTTCAGCTAAGAGGGGTTGTTTTCATTTAAAGTGGGGAGACTGGCTATTAATCTAGTTATTTTGAGATAGAAAGATACATCTTTCATCTTGTCAATATCTTCTGCTGGTGCCTAAATGAAGGACTCCTTTGGAAAGAATTTTGCTCTCTTTTCTTTTTTGATCTCACGTGATATCAAGTCCATTAGTTCTCTGGCATTAGAGCCAACATTTTCGAGATTACAGTATATAATTTTTTTTTTTGGTTCTTTTTTTCGGAGCTGGGGACCGAACCCAGGGCCTTGTGCTTCCTAGGTAAGCGCTCTACCACTGAGCTAAATCCCCAGCCCCGAGATTACAGTATATAATTAAGACCAGATAAGGCATCCAATTTGTGAACTGAAAAATATTAAATTTTTGGACTTTCTGTTGATAAATATTCATTGTTAGACTAGCTGGACCACAAATGGCAACCCAGTCTAAGAAATCCTTTATAGAATATATATTCTATATTTTCTGGTCTTCCACAGAAACAACATTGATAAAGATTTTGGTTCCAGAACAACAGAACTAAAGGATATTTTTTTAAAAAAATGAATATGGAATAGGTTTTAAAATTTGTTAACATGTAATGTAATTGAAATCATTGCAACATGTAGATGCTTGGAGAATACTGAAATCTAAAGGGAACAACTGCATTTTATTATCCTGATTAACTCATTATGAGACGCAATGAACATAGAATGTCAGTATAAAATTTTTGGAAATTCATACAAAACAAGGAAATTGATAGTTGCCCTAAAATCTCTGGAAAAACATATCAAAGCTAATGAGTGCACTCTGATAAAATTAAACAATTTCTAGAATCTGAGAAGACAGTGAAGGACAACAATGATCTCTGTGATAAAATTGACTGTCTACAGATGTACAGAAAGTGTCTTAAGTTTTCTAAATATGTTATAGAAGAGAATCTTCACTCTGGCAGCCAAAAAGCTCAAGTTGCAGAAAATTATACTAAGTCCCTCATTGTAAGATCAACAGAATCCCCTCCCCCCAAAAAATTAAAGTGCCATTCATGGATGGTGCCTTAGTTAGGGTTTTTCTGCTGTGAATAGACACCGTGATCAATTTAAGACTTAGAAATGACATTTTATTGTGACTGTCTTACATATATAAAAAATTTAGTCCAGTATCTTCAAGGTTGGAACATAGCAGCATCCAGGCAGGCACTGTACAGAAGGAGCTGAGAGTTCTACATTCCTCATCTGAAGTCTGCTGGCAGAATACTGGCACCCAAGCAGCTAGGACAAGGGTATTTAACCCACACCCATAAGGCCACACTTACTCTAATCCCTGAATCAAGATAGGAAACCAGCTGGACCAACTCCAAACTCTGCATCTCCATGTCTGATGTCAAAGACTTCAGATCTCCACTCCTTTTTCATCTTTGTTGACTGCAACAAACTTCTTTTTGCTGGGCTAGTTCCATTCCCTGACAGTGGCTCTCCTCAACAGATAGCCTACAGCTCTGGCATCTTGAAAATCTTGGAAGTCCAAAGGAAACATCAATGTTACAGCTTCTTGTTTCAATGTCTAGGACCAAAAAAGTATGTTCTGGGATCCTGCAGAGGTCTGGCATCACTTCTTCAGCTCTGCCCTCTGTAACACTCTAAGCAAATGTTTATCCACTCCACTGCTGCTGCTGTTCTTGGTGATCATCCCATGGTACTGGCATCTCTAATATGCTGAGGTCTTCTGCTGTAACTAGACTTCACCAATAGCCTCTCATTGGCTCTCTTCATAGTGCCAAGCCTCAAATTCCTTGCATGATCTCTTCAGTGCTGGATTGTCAACTACACCCGAGGCTGTAATTTCATGAACAGCCTCCTTGACCTTTCAGGGTGCCAAACCTCAGATGTTCTTTCATGACCCCTTCATGCCTTTAAAACTAGTACCACCTGGGTGACTCTTACACATTACCAAGTACAGTTGAAGGACAAGGGCCAACCCTGGCTATTTCTTGTAGGGTTCTCGCACACCGCGGTGCTCACCACAGTGATCTCTTGCCCAGCTAGGTGCTCAGGTTCAGGCAAGGTGAAGAGAACTCGGGCAGGGAAGGGGACAGCTTTTGCTGCCCCCAGCTGCCAGCTGTTCCCCTTTCTGTTGCTGCCTGGCTTTTCAGTTGCTTTGGCCAGGCTGAGTCAGCAGGAGACTGACTAACAGGTCAGTGGTTCAGGGTAGCCACTAGTGGCAATTTTGGGAGAGCAGATCTCTTCCCCAAGAAGCTGTGTTACAGCTCTTATGACAGAAGTTCTCAGACAATGGAATAATTCCTGCACACCTTTAATTCTGAAAACAACAGTTAAATAGTTTTTGGATGGGACAGACCTCATCTATATATTTGGGGGCATGGTCCTGTTTCTATGACTGAGCTGTCTTGAGCCTATGTGATCTGTGGTCAAGTCCTACCTTGTGAAAGAGGGGTTTGGGGCGTTGTCCTCGGTTACTGATCTGTCTTAGATCTATGTAACCTGTGGTCATGCTCTCACTTGTGGAGGAGGGGCATGGGGCATTGCTCAAACCATTTGTCTGTCTCACAGCTCTCTACAGGGGTTTGTGGGGTGCTGCAGCTAGTGACACCCTAATCTGGGAGGCTGGGAATTTACCTGCTGTCCCTTTAAGGGTCCCCTGGGAATTCAATCTGTCTTGACCTGGAATCAGGGTACCTTTCACTTCCTGCCACCACCCAATTCCTGCAACACAGCTTCTTTGTGCTCTCAGAAAACACTTCCCAGAAGATTTCACCTCAGTGATGCTGGTCTCTCCTTAATCACCACTAATTTCTTAGCTCCACTAATCATCATTAATTATCCCAGTAATTCCTTCTATTTTGGATACTAAAGCAAGTGCCATATGTCCAAAGCTGCCAAGTTCTGCTGCTTGCTGTGGCTGGAAAGTGGTCCCCTTGTTCTATTACATTATTACCATCTCCAACTCCTTTACTGCCTTATCTTGCCTGTCCTGGATCTTGCTCTGTAGATTGACATTGAACTCAGAGTTCTACACAACTGCCTCCCAGGATTAAAATGGGTGTATCACCATTCCTCAATCTAAATTTAGGATCTTGCCCCACAGTCTCATTCCCTTAATCTGCTATCACCTAGAACATAGGATTCAGTACATTTCACTTCCTGGTGCCCCCTTTAATACTCAAACTATATATTTTATATTTTTCATTCTCAATTTGCTATGCTTATTTAAAATGCTCTTCATGAGACGTAACCGGAGAACAAAGTCTGATAATGTTTTTGAGACTTCCTTAGTCAGCTTAGTCTCAGGAAGCCCCTTAGACAAGGGCAAAAACGTAACCATATTTGTTACCAAAATACCACAAAAACAGTCTCTAGTCCACATATTGAAACTCTCCACTGAACCTTCTTTGTCTAGGTCCACACAATTCAAATCATCCTTAGCAAAAAGTTTTCCATATTCCTACTAGGGTAGCCAATTATGCCCCACTTAAAATATTCTGCTGCTTTCCAAATCCATATTCTTCCAAATAAAAACATGGTGAGTTCTATCAGAGCAAGACCCCATTCCACGGCACTAACTTCTGTCTTAATTAGGGTTTTATTGCTGTGAGCAAACATCATGATGAGTGCAAGTTTTATAAAGGACAACATTCAATTTATAAAGGCCTACAGGTTCAGAGATTCAGTCCAGTGTCATCAAGGTAGAACATGGCAGCATCCAGGCAGGCATAGTACAGGAGAAGCTAAGAGTTCTATATCTTCATTGGAAGTCTGCTAGAAGAATACTGGCTCCCAGGCAGCTAGAACAAGTATATTAAAGCCTATACCCTCAGGAAAACACCAACTCCAACAAGGTCACACCTCCCAACAGTGTCATTCCCTGGGCCAAGCATATACAAACCATCACAGATGGTGTTGCTTTCTGTAGTAGGGGCATTAATTCATGAAGAATGATATCTTGCAATTGGGATGGAGATGTGTAGGAGGACCATCTTGCGGCTAAAATTTTTGATATCTCAAATTCTTAATGGTTTATCTCAAATGAGGAACCGTGCTTGGTAGAACAGGTAGGTACATTCCACCTAATAAAATATTGCCTTTCCCACCTTCGTGTGGAGACATTAATCTTTCATTATCTGCTGTACCAGCAGTGACTTTTCTTGAAAAAGATACCAGGAAAGATAATGCTTATGTCTCTCAGGGTCTTTCAATGTTGATTCTAGACTTATACCTGGCAAATAAGTCTCCCCAGCACAGGAAGGAAGTGTAGTCCAAGAGGAGGAACAAGATACTACTAAAGAGCTCAGGTAGCTTGCTAATTCACTCATGCAGAAATCTTGAGAATATATGTGGAATCAGCTTTTAAGGCTTTGAGATAATAGTGAGTGGAAGATAATACTGTGTGGGTAAGTGGTCCCATCCCTCAACCAGGGACCCTGCCTATCCATTGGGATCCACACATGACCTACTGTGTTCCTCTAGAAGCCTTGCATCTCTTCTCTAAGCTCTGCCCTGTATAACACTCTAGGTTCTAGTTGACTCCACTCCACACCCACCCCATCCAACCCCCACTGTTCTTAGAGGTCATACAATGGTACTGGCATCTCCAGTCCTCTGGGGTCTTCTGCTGCAACTAGGCTTCACCAGTAGTCTCTCAAAGACTCTCTTCATGGTACCAAACCTCAATTTCTTCGATTACCCCTTCAGTCCTGGGATGTCAACTGCAACTGAAGTGTTATCTTTACCAATGGCCTTCTTTGGTCTTTAACAGTACCAAGCTTCACCAAATCTTTTTAATAAAAAATTGTTTATGAGTACAATATTCCCATAAAATTGACTTTAAAAAGCTGATAAACCATTGAATGGAAGTGTTCTCCTTTATAAGAGTGTCTGTTCACAACAATAAAATCCTAAGTAACACAGAGGGTACGGGTTTTGAAAAATAATTTCAGTGAGAGCATTCTAGAGGTTTTATAGCCTAAGACCAAAGTTGTATTTAAGAACTACAATTATTCAATACAGTTATAGCAAAATATTTTCCTGAGATATGAGTGATGAAGGTGCACACGAACAAGATAAAACAGGTAGAAAGGCTGTTTCTCTCAACAAGGAATGAAAAATTTATGGCATGTACCACTTTGGTCTAAAATGATTCAATTGTCACAACACACATGTGTGAGGCAGTGTAAAGGATGGCGCTAAGGGTGTTTGAAATTTTAGAAAATGATTGTTATTTGTGGGAAGCCATGTGAGTTACTGAGTTTTGTACCTCAAAGTGAAGTTAGTAGAGAGTGGTGATAATTGACATATAAGGGCACTGCTGTGATTATAATATGATGATCAAGTGTCATACCACACAGGGAGGCATTACACTTTATTCTAGGGGTGTCCTTTTCTGATACTGCATCATGTAGGAAAGATGGTACGGGTATGAAATTCAGAAATCTAAGTAAGCTTTTGCTCTTCCACATACATGATCTTCTGTCTTCTAGATTAAAAGGAATTTTTATTCCATAATTTCTTGCCTTCTTTATGTTAGACACTGGATCCCTTCATCTCTTCTCTAAGTATTTTGTTATATGTTTTATTGATTTAGGCTATAGAACCAATGTCAAATAATAGTTTATTCTTTTATAAAAATTTCTCTTTATGGATGAAGATTATGGGGGAGATTATAACATCCATAAATTAAATTATATACATAATTTACATACTTGTTTTTGTCCTTAGTTTTAATTCATCAAAACAAAACTGTATAGGAACTGGATATGTTCATATAATTGTGTGTTTTCCAGTTTTTAAAATATATTGATATTTTCTTCAGGTAATGTACAGTCAATTTTGCAAATGTAAGTAAATATTGTGTGCACATAAAATAATGTTGTTAAGTGCATTAGTGCATATTACCTTGTATGTACATAATTTCCCTTAGTTTCATTGCTTTGTAGTCTAAACTTATTATTTTTAATTATTGCATCATTTATTTTTCTTTTGAAATAAATGCTAATTCTTTTTTAATAATAGAAATTTGGCATCTTTGTGTTTTTATTGTTTATGACTGAAAACAATGAAATAGAATATAAAAGAGGACAGCAAAATACATGTCATTTGCATTTATTGTTATCTTTTCTGTGTCTCTTTGAATATTTTAAGAAAATATAAATATTCAAGCATTTTTGGAAGAATGATAGTAAGTGACTAGGAGGTAAAAGATGTCAGGAATACATTCCAGGCATATAATGTGGCTTGCGTATTACTGAAGGGCCTTAGAAAAAAATTTTCTCTTTCTTACATACTAAAATTCTTTGTTAAAATTAGTGTAAGTGCAACGAGATTAGCATCTTAAAATTGAGTTTACAAGCAGTTGTCTTTTTCTTTTTTGTTGTTGTTTGTTTTCTGTATAAAAGGGAAGTCTTTGTTTACTCCATCATCAACAACCTATTTTGAAGAGACAAAATAATATTATAACTAATATCCTATTACTGGACTGAAAGGAAATTTGAGTCATCTCCAATACTTGTGCACAGAGTCACATAATCCTAAAATGTGTTCTGACCCACTACCTCTTTTATCCTACTAGAGATGTGATGGTATGTGATGTATATGCTATTACAAATGTGTATGTGTGTGCTTATATTTGCATATACATGTGAAGGCCACCAGTTAAAGTTGTGTTATTGTAATACTTTCACCTCATTTGTTGACACGGGGTTTCTCAGTCCACCCAGAGTTGATGAATTGGCTAGCTTGGTTGGCCACCAAGCTCCAGATGTGTCTCTGCATCCATTGCTCTTGTTCTTTATGGGGGACTACATCTGCACTACAGTGCTCGGATTTTACTTTTACATGAGTGCTCATAATCTCAACGCAGGTTTTCATTTTGCAAAATCAGAATTTTAGATATTGAGCAAATCTCCAGTACTAATTTGTTTCCTGTAAATGGTATTTATTATATCTAACACGTATTTAGGCACACACACTTCATCATACACACAGAATTGGTTACTCTGACACCATGGATGTGTTTGAAAGGAAGTTAAGTGTATAACCCTTTAAGAAATCTGAATTTGTGATTATAAGACCAGCTATATATAAATTTTTAAACTGATACTATACATAAAAATTTATTATTTAGTTATTATATACATGGATGAGTTTGAAATATTTTTGGCTTTTTATATTTTTCATTTACATACGGAGAACTTGGTTTAGAACGAAATATATTATTGGTAAATATAATATGTAAAATATTTTGACATAAAATAAAGAAAACTATACTGATTATATAACTATACATTTTGGATAATATAAGTAATGTGTATATGTAATATGTACATTGCTTGATTTGACAATGTATAGAAATTAATTACTATTTATTGACATTTTGCTTTGTTAATAATTGAAATAGATATTAGTGTTTGATGGCATGGTAACTAACATTGTATGTTAAAATATATTGTTATAGTTCACCTACAAAGTATTGTTCTTATTGATTTGGATTTCGTATGAATGAATATCAGTAAATTAATTAACAGTGTATTTTGTAAAACTTTTTCTTTATATTTCACTAAATAAAACAAACATTTGTGAATATCTTGAGTAATGTGTTGACTGGTTCACTATTTAAAAAGTGAATTAATTTAATGGGGTCTGCCAAAATTTCTAAGGTCAGCTTTTATAAAGGTGAATAAAACAGAATAAATAGTGAGTTTAGGTGTTGAAAAAATAGATATTCCTCCAAAAAAAAGAAGAAAAAAAGAAATACCAAAAAAAAAAAAAAAAAACCAAAAACAAACCCATCACCAATAAGAAACAAAAAGGAGTTTGGTTCCCAGCATCCATATAGTGGCTTACTGTGCTCTGTAACATTATTTCCAGGGACTTGACACCAATTTTAGGATGCTACTGACAGTTCATGCATATGCTGCACAGACAAACCTGTGGCATAACATCCCTATACATAATATTTAATAAATATACGCTTTTAATAAAAAAGTGAGTTGTACTTTTCAACATGTACACGTATTTAAATCTTGTTAATATAAATTCTACTATACTTTTATGACTTTTGTAGATTATATACACAATGATTAACTTTCTCAAAATCCTATAGGCATGTCTCCTAGTTACAAAACAACGTTACCTTCATTTATCCTCAGCTCAAGTAATAATTTTAATTTTGCAATAATTGTACATTTGCTTGTCTCACAGGAATGGGAGCAGAAAGAAATTTAAAAGCCTAATGTAAGTGATGTTGAGGTGTTGAACTTCAGTGTCCAATGACAATGGTACAATGATTTTAGTTTCCTGAATAATATGAGAAAACAAAGCTGGTTTGTGGGATAAGGATATATAGAGAATAATAGCATCAATGTGGAAGTAGTACTTGTTCATCACTAGGCAACAGTGTAGAAGATCAACAAGGCATGTATCGCTCTAGAACTGCCATTCTTGAATCATTATTGAAAGAACACAAGTTTGAAAAGCATATACCATTCTAAATCCATCATTAATATGCAGTGATTGACAAGAAAGGTATTTTCAAGCTAGGTACTGTTCAATATACTTGTAACTTCAACATTTAGATGACAGAGGCAAAAGAATTCCCTTACATTTGGGGCCAACTTAGGATATAAAATAATAGCTTAATTAAAATTTGGGAAATTTTAATTGGGTTTGGTTACATGCAATATGGGTGACTTTACTGCATGTCTTATGTTACAGTTTTAATGAACAAGGTAGTCACTGATAGTTCAGGACTATATTCCTTCCTAACACTGAACAGTCTTAACAATAAGCATATTCCTTCTTGTGGCTGTAAATGTGATACACCAGTATCATTTGTTCAAGGCCGTTTATATTTATATTAACATCAACTGTTTGAATTTAGTCATAGAAATTAAATTATATATATTTAAGAAAAACTAGTAACTGAAACATCTTTAAAAGTGATGTTTTAATTACAAGGGCAGAACCAGTATTTTTTTTTTATTAACTTGAGTATTTCTTATATACATTTCGAGTGTTATTCCCTTTCCCGGTTTCCGGGCAAATATCCACCTCCCCCCTCCCTTTCCTTATGGGTGTTCCCCTCCCAACCCTCCCCCCATTGCCGCCCTCCCCCCAACAGTCTAGTTCACTGGGGATTCAGTCTTAGCAGGACCCAGGGCTTCCCCTTCCACTGGTGTTCTTAACAGGATATTCATTGCTACCTATGAGGTCAGAGTCCAGGGTCAGTCCATGTATAGATTTAGGTAGTGGCTTAGTCCCTGGAAGCTCTGGTTGCTTGGCATTGTTGTACATATGGGGTCTCGAGCCCCTTCAAGCTCTTCTAGTTCTTTCTCTGATTCCTTCAACGGGGGTCCTATTCTCAGTTCAGTGGTTTGCTGCTGGCATTCGCCTCTGTATTTGCTGTATTCTGGCTGTGTCTCTCAGGAGCGATCTACATCCGGCTCCTGTCAGTCTGCACTTCTTTGCTTCATCCATCTTGTCTAATTGGGTGGCTGTATATGTATGGGCCACATGTGGGGCAGGCTCTGAATGGGTTGATCATCTGTCTTGAGTTTCATTTCTTCTAGGCATCTAGGGTAATTCAAGCATTTGGGCTAATAGCCACTTATCAGTGAGTGCATACCATGTACATCTTTCTGTGATTGGGTTACCTCACTCAGGATGATATTTTCCAGTTCCAACCATTTGCCTACGAATTTCATAAAGTCGTTCTTTTTGATAGCTGAGTCATATTCCATTGTGTAGATGTAAAACATTTTCTGTGTCCATTCCTCTGTTGAAGGGCATCTGGGTTCTTTCCAGCTTCTGGCTATTATAAATAAGGCTGCGATGAACATAGTGGAGCACGTTGTCTTTTTTATATGTTGGGGCATCTTTTGGGTATATGCCCAAGAGAGGTATAGCTGGATCCTCAGGCAGTTCAATGTCCAATTTTCTGAGGAACCTCCAGACTGATTTCCAGAATGGTTGTACCAGTCTGCAATCCCACCAACAATGGAGGAGTGTTCCTCGTTCTCCGCATCCTCGCCAGCATCTGCTGTCACCTGAGTTTTTGATCTTAGCCATTCTCACTGGGGTGAGGTGAAATCTCATGGTTGTTTTGATTTGCATTTCCCTTATGACTAAAGATGTTGAACATTTCTTTAGGTGTTTCTCAGCCATTCGGCATTCCAGCTGTGAATTCTTTGTTTAGCTCTGAACCCCATTTTTTAAAACGGTTATTTGTCTCCCTGCAGTCTAACTTCTTGAGTTCTTTGTATATTTTGGATATAAGGCCTCTATCTGTTGTAGGATTGGTAAAGATCTTTTCCCAATCTGTTGCTTGCCGTTTTGTCCTAACCACACTTTCCTTTGCCTTACAGAAACTTTGCAGTTTTATGAGATCCCATTTGTCGATTCTTGATCTTAGAGCATAAGCCATTGGTGTTTTGTTCAGGAAATTTTTTCCAGTGCCCATGTGTTCCAGATGCTTCCCTAGTTTTTCCGCTATTAGTTTAAGTGTGTCTGGTTTGATGTGGAGGTCCTTGATCCACTTGGACTTAAACTTTGTACAGGGTGATAAGCATGGATCGAGCTGCATTCTTCTACATGTTGCCCTCCAGTTGAACCAGCACCATTTGCTGAAAATGCTATCTTTTTTCCATTGGATGGTTTTGGCTCCTTTGTCAAAAATCAAGTGACCATAGGTGTGTGGGTTCATTTCTGGGTCTTCAATTCTATTCCATTGGTCTATCTGTCTGTCTCTGTACCAATACCATGCAGTTTTTATCACTATTGCTCTGTAATACTGCTTGAGTTCAGGGATAGTGATTCCCCCTGAAGTCCTTTTATTGTTGAGGATAGCTTTAGCTATCCTGGGTTTTTTGTTATTCCAGATGAATTTGCAAATTGTTCTGTCTAACTCTTTGAAGAATTGGATTGGTATTTTGATGGGGATTGCATTGAATCTGTAGATTGCTTTTGGTAAAATGGCCATTTTTACTATATTAATCCTGCCAATCCATGACCATGGGAGATCTTTCCATCTTCTGAAGTCTTCTTTAATTTCTTTCCTCAGTGTCTTGAAGTTCTTATTGTACAGATCTTTTACTTGCTTGGTTAATATCACACCGAGGTACTTTATATTATTTGGGTCTATTATGAAGGGTGTCGTTTCCCTAATTTCTTTCTCGGCTTGTTTCTCTTTTGTATAGAGGAAGGCAACTGATTTATTTGAGTTAATTTTATACCCAGCCACTTTGCTGAAGTTGTTTATCAGCTTTAGTAGTTCTCTGGTGGAACTTTTGGGATCACTTAAATATACTATCATGTCATCTGCAAATAGTGATATTTTGACCTCTTCTTTTCCGATCTGTATCCCCTTGATCTCCTTTTTTTTTGTCTGATTGCTCTGGCTAGAACTTCAAGAACTATATTGAATGAGTAGGGAGAGAGTAGGCAGCCTTGTCTAGTCCCTGATTTTAGTGGGATTGCTTCAAGTTTCTCTCCATTTAGTTTAATGTTAGCAACTGGTTTGCTGTTTATGGCTTTTACTATGTTTAGGTATGGGCCTTGAATTCCTATTCTTTCCAGGACTTTTATCATGAAGGGGTGTCAAATGCTTTCTCAGCATCTAATGAAATGATCATGTTGTTTTGTTCTTTCAGTTTGTTTATATAATGGATCACGTTGATGGTTTTCCATATATTAAACCATCCCTGCATGCCTGCTATGCAGCCTACTTGATCATGGTGGATGATTGTTTTGATGTGCTCTTGGATTCTGTTTGCCAGCAATTTTATTGAGTATTTTTGTGTCGATATTGATAAGGGAAATTGGTCTGAAGTTCTCTTTCTTTGTTGGGTCTTTGTGTGGTTTAGGTATAAGAGTAATTGTGGCTTCATAGAAGGAATTCGGTAGTGATCCATCTGTTTCAATTTTGTGGAATAGTTTGGATAATATTGGTATGAGGTCTTCTATGAAGGTTTGATAGAATTCTGCACTAAACCCGTCTGGACCTGGGCTCTTTTTGGTTGGGAGACCTTTAATGACTGCTTCTATTTCCTTAGGAGTTATGGGGTTGTTTAACTAGTTTATCTGTTCCTGATTTAACTTCAGTATCTGGTATCTGTCTAGGAAATTGTCCATTTCCTGTAGATTTTCAAGTTTTGTTGAATATAGGCTTTTATAGTAAGATCTGATGATTTTTTGAATTTCCTCTGAATCTGTAGTTATGTCTCCCTTTTCATTTCTGATTTTGTTAATTTGGACACACTCTCTGTGTCCTCTCGTTAGTCTGGCTAAGGGTTTATCTATCTTGTTGATTTTCTCAAAGAACCAAGTTTTGGTTCTGTTGATTCTTTCTATGGTCCTTTTTGTTTCTACTTGGTTGATTTCAGCTCTGAGTTTGATTATTTCCTGCCTTCTACTCCTCCTTGGTGTAGAGCTTTTAGGTGTGCTGTCAAGCTGCTGACATATGCTCTTTCCTGTTTCTTTCTGCAGGCATTCAGCGCTATGAGTTTTCCTCTTAGCACAGCTTTCATTGTGTCCCATAAGTTTGGGTATGTTGTACCTTCATTTTCATTAAATTCTAAAAAGTTTTTAATTTCTTTCTTTATTTCTTCCTTGACCAGGTTATCATTGAGTAGAGCATTGTTCAATTTCCACGTATATGTGGGCATTCTTCCCTTATTGTTATTGAAGTCCAGTTTTAGGCCGTGGTTGTCCGATAGCATGCATGGGAATATTTCTATCTTTCTGTACCTGTTGAGGCCCGTTTTTTGACCAATTATATGGTCAGTTTTGGAGAAAGTACCATGAGGAGCTGAGAAGAAGGTATATCCTTTTGCTTTAGGATAGAATGTTCTATAAATATCCGTTAAGTCCATTTGGCTCATGACTTCTTTTAGTCTGTCTATGTCTCTGTTTAATTTCTGTTTCCATGATCTGTCCATTGATGAGAGTGGGGTGTTGAAATCTCCCACTATTATTGTGTGAAGTGCAATGTGTGTTTTGAGCTTTAGTAAGGTTTCTTTTACATATGTAGGTGCCCTTGTATTTGGGGCATAGATATTTAGGATTGAGAGTTCATCTTTGTGGATTTTTCCTTTGATGAATATCAAGTGTCCTTCCTTATCTTTTTTGATGACTTTTAGTTGAAAATTGATTTTATTTGGTATTAGAATGGCTACTCCAGCTTGCTTCTTCCGACCATTTGCTTGGAAAGTTGTTTTCCAACCTTTCACTCTGAGGTAGTGTCTGTCTTTGTCTCTGAGGTGTGTTTCCTGTAGGCAGCAGAATGCAGGGTCCTCGTTGCGTATCCAGTTTGTTAATCTATGTCTTTTTACTGGGGAGTTGAGGCCATTGATGTTGAGAGATATTAAGGAATAATGATTGTTGCTTCCTGTTATATTCATATTTGGATGTGAGGTTATGTTTGTGTGCTTTTCTTCTCTTTGTTTTGTTGCCAAGACAATTAGTTTCTTGCTTCTTCTAGGGTATAGCTTGCCTCCTTATGTTGGGCTTTACCATTTATTATCCTTTGTAGTGCTGGTTTTGTAGAAAGATATTGTGTAAGTTTGGTTTTGTCATGGAATATCTTGGTTTCTCCATCTATGTTAATTGAGAGTTTTGCAGGATACAGTAACCTGGGCCGGCATTTGTGTTCTCTTATGGTCTGTATGACATCAGTCCAGGATCTTCTGGCCTTCATAGTTTCTGGCGAAAAGTCTGGTGTGATTCTGATAGGTCTGCCTTTATATGTTACTTGACCTTTTTCCCTTACTGCTTTTAATATTCTTTCCTTATTTTTTGCGTTTGGTGTTTTGACTATTATGTGATGGGAGGTGTTTTCTGGTCCAATCTATTTGCAGTTCTGTAGGCTTCTTGTATGCCTATGGGTATCTCTTTTTTAGGTTAGGGAAGTTTTCTTCTATGAGTTTGTTGATGATATTACTGGTCCTTTGAGCTGGGAGTCTTCAGTCTCTTCTATACCTATTATACATAGGTTTGATCTTCTCATTGAGTCCTGGATTTCCTGTATTATTTGGACGAGTAGCTTTTTCTGCTTTACATTATCTTTGACAGTTGAGTCAATGATTTCTATGGAATCTTCTGCTCCTGAGATTCTCTCTTCCATCTCTTGTATTCTGTTGGTGAAGCTTGTATCTACAGCTTCTTGTCTCTTCTTTTGGTTTTCTATACCCAGTGTTGTTTCCATGTGTTCTTTCTTGATTGCTTCTATTTCCATTTTTAATTCCTTCAACTGTTTGATTGTGTTTTCCTGGAATTCTTTCAGGGATTTTTGTGTCTCCTCTCTATGGGCTTCTACTTGTTTATTTATTTTTTCCTGGAATTCTTTCAGGGATTTTTGTGTCTCCTCTCTATGGGCTTCTACTTGTTTATTTATGTTTTCCTGGAATTCTTCCAGGCATTTTTGCGATTCCTCTCTGTAGGCTTCTACTTGTTCTCAAAGGAGTTCTTCACGTCTTTCTTGAAGTCCTCCAGCATCCTGATCAAATATGATTTTGAAACTAGATCTTGCTTTTCTGGTGTGTTTGGATATTCCATGTTTGTTTCGATGGGAGAATTGGGCTCCGATGGTGCCATGTAGTCTTGGTTTCTGTTGCTTGGGTTCCTGCGCTTGCCTCTCGCCATCAGATTATCTCTAGTGTTACTTTGTTCTTCTATTTCTGACAGTGGCTAGACTGCCCTATAAGCCTGTGTGTCAGGAGTGCTGTAGACCTGTTTTCCTGTTTTCTTTCAGCCTGTTATGGGGACAGAGTGTTCTGCTTTCGGGCATGTAGTTTTTCCTCTCTACAGGTCTTCAGCTGTTCCTGTGGGCCTGTGTCTTGAGTTCACCAGGCAGGTCACTTGCAGCAGAAAAGTTGGTCTTACCTGTGATCCCAAGGCTCAAGTTTGCTCGTGGGGTGCTGCCCATGAGCTCTCTGCGGCGGCAGCAACCAGAACCAGTATTTTTAATGACACTCCATGATGAATAAATGATGTTGGTATAGTACTCTTTTATAGACAAAAGGTAACAAACAGGAGTGCAACTAAATCACTTTAGGTAGTTCCACTTCTTGGTAATAGTATCAAGAGTATTGTTCTTGGTTGTTTGAAAGACACTGTCACTAATGTAGAGGGGAAAGTTTCTCAAATTGGTAATAAAATTAATGGCAATGGGAAGCATTCATTCTAAGTGATGATATAAAACAGAAGGTCCACACCTGCCAGAAAACCATGGACGGTGTCTGCAGATCTTCTCCTCGTTCTCTTTTTGTTCTCCCCGAACCCATTTTCACTGCTTCTGAAATCCAAACTGTCAAACCATATTCCCAGTTCTCTAGGTGGAAACACGTTTTGGTCTCCTTTCTTCACTCATCCCATGTCCTACAGATCAAAAAGACCTTCTTCACCAACATTCCTTCATTCAACTCTTGCGCAGACACCCAGCCTCCAACAGCAGCAGACATTTCCTGTGAATATAAAAAGCTGAACTATCTAAGAAAATAGGCAACCCACATCCATCACAGGCTCCCCCAAAATCAGAGAGGTAACAGAAACCAATCATCAAAACACCCAAGCAGAAAAAAACAAATACAAAATAAACCTTACTCACCTGGAACTCATATACCTAGATGGTATCTGGTATAAAACACATAAACACATAAGACAGCATAAAAACACAATCAGCAATATCCAGGGCAATATGTCTCCTCTAGGGCTCAGCTACCACAGCAGGCCCTGAATATTCCAAAATTGTTGAAGTACAAGTAAAAGAACTTAAAATAGTCTATATGAAGATGGTGAAGTACATGAACACCTTTTAAAAATGCAGAAAATTAAAATAATTGGATGAATGAATAAATCCCTTAAGAAAGTTATGTAAACACAAACATATTATTGAAAGAAACAAAACTGTTTAATATTTACAGTGGAAATGAATGCAAGAATGAAAAGACAATCAGGGAAATCTGGAAATGAAAAAAATTAACAAATTTGAACAGGTACTAAAGAGGCAAGCATCACCTACAAAATACAAAAGATGGAAGAGAGAATATGTGTTTATAGAACAAAAGAAATGAATACACCAATTAAAGAAAATTATTAATCTATTGAAACTCCTGACCTAAAATATGGAGGTAAGTGGGGCACCATGAACAGTTCAAACCTAAGAGTAATAGGTATAGAAGAAGGAAAAAAAAATCCCAGGTCAAAGGTGCAGAAAATGTTTTCGAGAAAATCTTAGAGGAATTTTTTTCTAACCTGAAACAGAGGTGTCTATAAAGGTACAAAGGCAAAATGTATTCAAAGCATATGGATCTAAAATGAAACTGACGCAGCCATTTTAATGGCTAACAAAATAGACTGTAAGTGAAAACAAATCAAAAGCGATTAGAAGGATCCTAAATGATCATCTAAGGAAAAATCCATCATGAGATTTCAGTTCTAGATATCTATGCCTCAAACATAGTGACACTCAAGTTCCTTAAACAATGAGCTTAAATCACACATTACATACACCGATACACACACTTACACATTGATGGAGTGAGACTTCAGTACCCCACTATCACCAACGGTCACTAGGACAAAAACAAAACGAAAATACTGGAGCTAATAAGACAGTTTAAACCAAATGGAACTGGCATATTTATAGAACGTTTTATGAAAAAAATAAAAAGAATATACCTGTATTCTCTACCTCATGGAACCTCTAAAATTTTTCACATACTTAGACAGAAAACGAGTCTCAGCAGATAGAAGAAAATTGAAGTAAGTCCCTGCGTCCTTTCAGACTGTCATGGTTTACAGCAGGATACTGACAATAGAAAGTATACAAACTCATGGGAGCTGAACAACTGTCTACTGAACAAAGAGAGGGCAGCCAACACAAGAAGAAATTCTAAAATGTGATGAAAATGAATACATAGCATATTACAGGACGTACACACACAAAACTGGTGCTGAGAGAAAAGTTAATAGGCCTGAAGACCTAAATATATATATATGTAAATACACACACACACACACACACACACGCACACACACACACACACACACACACACACACTGGATGATCACTCGCTAGAAATCTGAAAGCTCAAAAACAAAAAGAAATAAATACACTCAAAAAGTATAAACAGCAAGGAAAACAAACTGTGTGCCAGAAACAATAAAATGGAAATAAAATGCAGTTAGTCAATGAAACAACGAGTTTTTTGTTTGTTTGTCTTCTGATAAAATCGACAAAATAGACACAGTGTCATTATTTACAGATTATCTGATAGTATATATAAGACAAGTGACCCTAATATTTCTACCAGGGAATTATCAGAGGAAAGAAATTCTTTCAAAAGAGTTGCGAGATAAAAGATTTACTTAAAAAAAATCAGCCCTCTGTATGCTAATGACAAATGGACTGAAAATGAAATCATGGAAAGACTACCTTGTAAAATACCTTTGAACAGTTTAAACTCTATTGGTGTAACTATAACCAAGCAAGTGAAAGTCATGGATACTAAAATTTCAAATCTTTGAAAAACCAGACAATGGAAAGAACTCCCAGTATCAAGAACCAGTGGAATTAAGGTAGAGAAAAAAAAAAGCTGTCCTACCACATGCTATCAACAGGTTAAATGCAGTTCCTTTAATTGGTCCAATACGATTTTTACAAATCTTGAATAGATAATTTTCAACTACATATGAAGAAAACCCAGAAAATTTAGGATATAGGAAACAATCTTTTGTTTCCATTTTTATTAAATTGGCTATTTCCACTTATTCACATTTCAAATGCTATTCCCTTTCCTGGTGTCTTGGTCATCAGTCCCCTAACCCCCTCATCCTTCCCTTCTATGAGGGTGTTCCCCTCCCCATCCACTCCCACTTACTGCCTCTCCCCCAAAACGATGCCCTACACTCGGGGTCCAGCCTTGGCAGGAAAAAGGGCTTCTCCTTCCACTGGTGGCCCAACAAGGGTATTCTCTGCTACATATGCAGTTCAAGCCCAGGGTCAGTCCATGTATAGTCTTTCGGTAGTGCTTTAGTCCCTAGAAGCTCTGGTTGATTGGCATTGTTGTTCTTATAAGGTTGCAAGCCTCTTCAGCTCTTTCAGTCCTTTCTCTAATTCCTCAAACGGGGGTCCGGTACTTAGTTCAGTGGTTTATTGTTAGCATTTGCCTCTGTATTTGACATATTTTGGCTGTGTCTTTCAAGAGAGATCTATATCCGGTTCCTGTCAGCATGCACTTCTTAGTTTCATCAATCTTATCTAGTTTTGGTGGCTGTATATATATGGACCACATGTGGTGAAGGCTCTGAATGGCCTTCAGTCTCTGCTCTAAACTTTGCCTCCCTATTCCTTCCTATGGATATTTTTGTTCCCCTTTAAGGAAGGAGTGAAGTATCTGCATTTCGGTCATCCTTCTTGAATTTCATGTGGTCCGTGGATTGCATCTTGGGTAATTTGAGCATTTGAGCTAATGTCCACTTATCAATGAGTACATACCATGTGTGTTTTTCTGTGATTGGGTTACCTCACTCAGGATGATATTTTCTAGTTCAATCCATTTACCTATGAATTTCATAAAGTCATTTTTTGATAGCTGAGTAGTACTCCATTGTGTAGATGTACCACATTTTCTGTATCCAATCCTCTTTTGAAGGGCATCTGGGTTCTTTCCAATTTCTGGCTATTATAAATAAGCCTGCTATGAATGTAATGGAACATGAGTCTTTGTTGTATGTTGGAGCATCTTTTGGGTATATGCACAGGGAGGGATATAGCTGGGTCCTCAGGTAGTGCAATGTCCAATTTTCTGAGGAACCTCCGGACTGATATATATATATATATATGTGTGTGTGTGTGTGTGTGTGTGTGTGTGTGTGTGTGTGTGTGTGTGTTAATCAATGTAATGAAAGTTAAGACCCATCATAAATCCAGACATCTAGGACACTGGAATTTTGATATAGATTTCCAGAAAAAAATATATTGGAAATATGACAGCATCTTCAACAAATGATGTTGACTGAGCTGAATTGCCACATGTAGAAGAATGTAAGTAGATTCATATTTATCTATGTACTAAAGACCACAAGTACAAGTGGATCCAATATTTTAACATACAACCAGGTAAATTGAATCTGATATAATAGAATTTGGGAATACCTTTGAACTTACTAGCACAGAAAACAAAATTCTGAAAAGAAATCTGATAGCACAGACACTGCGATAAACAATAAGTAGCACCTCATGAAACTGAAAATTTTCTGTAATTAAAAGGACATCAACCATTGGCAAAAGCAGCAGCCTACAAAATGGGAAGAATTTTTAACAATGCCACATCTGATATAGTACTAATATCTTTTTATTAGTGTGTGTGTGTGTGTGTGTGTGTCTGTGTGTATGTGTCAATTAGATATCAAAAAACCCAATGAATCCAATTATAAAAAGAGCAACAGATCTAAATAGACTTTTTCCAATAGAGGAATCTCAAACAAGTGAGAAACAGTTAAAGGAAATCTTTAACACTCTTAGCTATTAGAAGATTGTAAACCAAAAATAATGGCCAAGATCAATAACATAATTGACAGCTCTTGCTGGTAGAAATGTGGAACAAGGGCAATATTTATCCATTGTTTTGGGGAATGCAAACTTTTGCAGTTATTAGGAAAATCAATTTGGCAGTTCTGTAGGAAGTTGGAAATTGATCTACCTCAAGACCCAAGTTACAGCCTCCATCATATCACAAGGACACTTGCTCAACAATGTTCACGGCAACTCAATTTATAACAGCTAGAAACTGTAAGCAACCTTGATTTCTGTCAGCAAGAATAAATAAATTAAATGTGGTACATTTACACAATACAGTATTACTCATCTCTTTAAAAGATGACAACATGTAATCTTCAGACAAGTGGATGGAACTAGAAAAAATATCATACTGAGTGAGGTAACCCAGAAAAAATAGAATATAGTTTTACTTATAAGTGTATATTAGCCATTAAGTAAGTCATAACAAGGCCATCGTCCCTAGAAGCAAACAGGTTCTTTATATATGATGAGGGTTCTAAAAAGAATATATATATTCTTTATATAATGATGAGGATTCTAAAAAGGATGTGAGGACCATCCTGAGAAGGGGAAATAGAATAGAATTTATGCATGGGCTGGAGTGTGAGGAGACACAAGCAAATAGGACAGATATGTGCTAAGATGGAGGGAAGGAAGAGAATGGGAGGAAAAACACTTGGATTTGTTGAGGGTGAGTAGTGAATGAAAACTTCCTGGAATATATGAAAAAGATCCTCATGAAGAATGATAGTAACTGGGACTGTTTATTTGATTGAGTGTGTTGGCTAAGGAATCCCATGAAAATCTCAGGAAAACCAAACCAGGATGTTGCTAAGACAAAGGGTCCATAAACAAGGCCTCAATGCAGAGGATAGCTTCAACATGTTCTTTGAACATGGAGAAGGGGAGTTGGTATCTAGTTGCATTCCTCAACTCTATGTTCTGGTGTTTTGGGTACAGGACGCTATTTCTTGGTGCAGCCTACTGGGAAGAAACATGGAGATCAATTCAGCCACAAAACCATTGACCTGCACTCTATTTGTCTTGCAAAACATGCTCAGGCAGTAGTGGCAGGGAACTTGTGGGAATAACGAAAAAATGTCTGATTTCATCTAAGGCTAACACCATGAGAAGGAACCCATATCCCACTCAGCTTGGCTAACCAAGAACTAAATACAGCAGAGATATAGTGTAAAATCAATCATGATGGGTCTAAAAAATTAATAAAATGATTATTAATATTGTTAGCATTCTGTCTAAGTTTCACCCCCACAGTTACCTGGCAAAAGCCAAGCATCCCTTCCTCACTCTATCGCTCTCTTGCTTTCTTGATCTTACCCTCTTCCCCCGTTATCCCCCCACCACTTCTCTCCATGTGCTCATGGCTGGTCTCTATTCTTCTACTTCTATTCTTCTCTCTCTCCTCTCTCTCCTCTCTCTCTCTCTCTCTCTCTCTCTCTCTCTCTCTCTCTCTCTCTCTCTCTCTCTCTGTGTGTGTGTGTGTGTGTGTGTTTCTCTGCCCTGTTATCTTCTTAACTCCCTTCTCCATGCCCTGAATAAACTCTATTCTATACTATACCATAGTGTGGCTGGTCCCTCAGGAAGAAGGGATGTCTCAGGTAGGCCCACGGAGGCACCCTCTTTCCCCATAACTCATCACACCTCCATAGAAAATAATTCCCCCTCCCTTTATCTTTTTATAAAAACATCAAATATATTTTAATATAGAGATCATTGTTGTGTTCTGTCATCGTCAGTGAGGATTCATCAGGCAGCCAAAAGGAGTGGGTATATAGACTTAAGCAAGACATTATGAGAAGACTGTATGTAAATTAGGAGTCTCCATCAAATCCTTCACCTGAGAACTTAAGAAATCATTCATGAAAGAGGAGGTAGAAAGAACGTAAGAGCCAGATTGAATGAGGGCAACAGGAGAATAATGACCTCAGAATCAACTAAACAAGGTGACTATAAGCTCATAAAGACTGTATAAGGAATCAATTTTCAATAAAATAAATGAAAAATATGCTAATATATGTATATATATAGGTTTTATATATCCATTACAGGTTTTATACATATATAACATGTGTGCACATGAGCACACACACACACACACACACACACACACACACACACACACACACAGCTGCCTGCCTCTGCCTCACTGCCCTAGCTTTCCCCTATGCAGGTGCATCGACCCTCCACAGGACCAAGGGCCTCCCTTTTCAATGATGTTAGATAAGGCCATCCTCTGCCACATATGCAGCTGGAGCCAAGGATCCCTCCATGTATACTCTGTGGTTGGTGGTTTAGTCTCTCTGCTGTCATTTTCTTTTGCTCCTTGCTTACATTTTTAGTCTGGTTAATCCTTGAGCCTAAAGCTCACTGTTTTGACTAGGCTGGACTGATATACAGTCTCCAAGATTTGCTTTTTTTGTCTTGAAGTATTAGTCAAATATGAATTCTTCATGTCAAACTAAATCATCATCTGATTAGCCCTCAGTTTATCTTTACTTTAATCAATAGTAAAATTACATGTATACTACCAAAAAAGTTAATAACAAAATTCTGAGCTATCCGTATATGGTGCATTTGTAGCAAGTGACAATGGTATATATATGCACTAGCCTAGAAACTTAAAATGGTTTGGAGCCATATAGGCATATATGCTTATTTTGCCTTGAAGAGGAAAATTTTAGTTTACTGAGTCTATTTTAGTAAACTATTTTAGTTTACTGAGTCTTATTAGCTTGCTTAAAATAAATGTGGGCATTGAATATGCTTGCATTTCAAGTACATCCATTTTTATTGTTTGTTCAACAATCTTATGTAAATTCTTAGAATATTCCTTTATCTGAAAATGCTATAGCCTTTCTTTTTTTAAATCCTAAGCCATAAAATGAATTTTAAAACTTTTTTTTTACCTGAGCTCAGTCAGATGAGCTGATAGGGGGTCTGGCAGAAGGACAGGAGGAACTGATCGGGATTGCAACACTATAGGAAGAGCAACTCAGCTGGTTGGACCAACCAGTGCTCCCAGAGACTAGACCCACAACCAAGGAGGGTACAGGGAGGGATCCATGGCTCCAGATAAATAGGTAGGAGAGAATGGCCTCTCCTAACATCAATGGGAGGGGAGGCCCTTCGTCCTGTGGAGGTTTGATGCCCCGGTGTAGGGGGATGCTGGAGGGGTGGGGCAGGAGAGGGTGAGTGGGTAGATGGGGGAGCACCCTCATAGTGACAAAGGGGAGGGAGGAGAGGGAGGTTATGGGGTGGGGTGCTTGTGGGGGGGTAACCGGGAAGCGGGGTATAATTTAAGATGTAAATGAATGGAATGATAAATACAAAAATAATAAATATTTTTACACTTAATTTCTACATTTCATTTAATCTAAGACCTTGTCCCATAAAACAGTATCACCCATATTTATAGTATGTCTTTCCACTTCAGGTTAAAATCTGTGAAGGATCTCTACAGACATACCTACAGGTATATCTCTTATTTTAAAACCCATCAACTCTTCAGTCAAGTTTAAGGATCACACTGTTGAGGTATTCTGATCACTAAGTAATAGGAGTCCATATTCTTCAGCGTGCCTCTTTCAGTAGATGATGGAAACCATATCTTACTATGTTAACATAAGCCCAAAGAAAAGGCTGATCCACACTCATCTGACAGGGACAGAGTGAATGAGCTAATCACAAGGAATCACAAGCTTGCTGAGTGATGTTCATGAGCTCTAGAGTTCCTCCACAGTTAACATGCTTTTCCACACTTGAGCTTATTGGAGCTGCCAGCTGATGGTTTGAGTTGAAGAATATGAGAAGCTTCATTCATGACACCTCCTTCTACTGAAGGAATCTGCCCACATCATTGCCAGCTTGGCTTTCCTCTTTGGATAATGTGAAGGTGGCACACACAGAGGTCTGTGCAGACACATCCTGAAGAATATTGGAGGAATGTGAATATGTGTTCTCCATGAAGATCTCTTGGCATAGTTTGGCATAAGCACAGGTCTGCTGCAGACACCTGTGTGTCTACCAGGCTGCAGTTTTCAGGCTGAATGCCCTCCATCATATTCATCATTTTTTTTCTTGTTGTCCATGACTGGTTTGGAGATGTTACATTTTACTTGGCCCTGCATTTGGCCCAATGTCAGCAAAGGCAAATGAAGAAGAGGAGGAAGAAGAATAGGAGGAAACAAACAGCAGCAACTGAGACCCAAACCACAATGTGAGACAAAGATGGACCTGGGATTGGAAGTTCAAGGGGTTCACTAGGCAGTGACCATAAAGAGGAAATAGCTGTAGTTACTTCTGAGCCTTGGTCTCACAGGGGAGATGAGGAATGTGTTGAGGTTGTGATGTGAGAAGCTCTGAAGAAAGGAAGCATTTCCATCTCTGCAGTGGATAAAGATGTTAAAGAAATGATGTGGGTGACATATGAGACTCATATTTCTTTCTGAGAATCCTTGGATACTGATTCAAAAAAACGGGATGGCTTCTTCCTGTAAACACCTGACACCACCTATTTAACTCAACCCTTTGCTTTAAATGTTTTAGTCATATTCTTTCTCCCTGGAAAGTAAGTCTTTCCAGCTCTCTTTATCTCTATACCCACAGCTTTTTGTTCTTTCTCAAAACAAAAAAAACAAAAAAAAACAAAAAAAAAAAAAAAAACAAAAAAAACCCACAAATATAACAACAAACCCCTGCTGAAAGCCAGAATATGAAATAAAGCAGCACCAAAAAAGAAAATAAAAGGAAACATATATTCATTAAACTATAACCAAACAAAAGCACATATATAAATTATGTAGTCTATTATACGTTGGTCAAATACTCCTGAACATGAGGCCTTCCTTGGAGTGGTTGATATTCCCAGTCCCATTCCATTAGAGAAAGTATATTTTTCCTTTCCATCATGTATAAATGGCATTTGAATTGATAACTTTAACCCTAGTGTCTAGGTTTTCATTCATTTACTTCTTAAAATTTAACAAAATATAAGATAAAATAAAAGTCATTGTAGTGAAGTTTGACCAGAAAAAAAAAAAACCAACAAAAAGGAATAGAGCAAAAGAGGAGGCACAAAAGTCAGAGACCCAACCATTTACACACTCAAGAATCTCATAAAAACACTAAACTGGAAGTTATATCAGTGCAAATGACATGGTGATAGAAAGAGTTTAGTGGTCCACTTCATAATTAAGGAAGAGGGTCTTGCACCTATCAACACACATATGGATAAAGAATCTAAATTTCAGATATTTAAAACATGGAAACAAGTTATCAGTTCCTCCAGTTCTCTTATGTCTTGTTTACATATGGCATTATAGAAGAAGCATGGAATATAGCATGTATCTTCCATACATATTTCTTCATAATATCATTCTTGGGAATTTCTTTTCTGGATATGTCAATCACCTCCAAACTCAGAACCTGTGTTATGACATATCAAAACCAAATAAAGGAGAAAAATTGTTTCTTCATCTCATATCCAAAATAGGTTAATGCTCTTATATCTAGACCTATAACCACACATGTTATTGATGACCCCTATTCAAAGTGGAGCCATATGTTCCAGTTCTCATTTTCTTTCATTCTTTTTTATTGGTTATTTTAATTTTTTACATTTCAAATGCTGCTGTGTACCTTCCCTGTGACCCTCCATCTCATCACACTCCTTCTGCCTCCCCTTAGCCTCGATGATGGTGCTTCCCCTCCCATCCACCCACTCTCCCTCATTGCTATAGTGTCCTTTAAAATGAGAAATTAAGTCTCCACAGAACCAAGGGTCTCCCCTGCCATTGATGACAGAAAAGTTGACCCTCTGCTACATATGCAGCTGGAGCCATAGCTCTCTCCATGTATACACTTTCGTTGATGGTTTAGTCCTGGGGAGGTCTGAATAGTTTGGTTAGTTGATGTTGTTGATTTTCCTATGGGGTTGAAATCCCCTTCAGTTCCTTAGTCTTTCCCCTAACTCTCTCATTGGGGTTTCCTGGCTCAGTCAGATGGTTGTCTATGATAATCTTCATCTGTATTTTTCAGGTTCTGGCAGAACCTCTCAGGTGACACCTATACCAGTCCTCATTTTCAATCTTCCCACCCTTGACTCATGAGTTTAATAAGATTAACATGACCATTGTTTTATGTAACTAAAATGATACCATAGTCAGTCATTGAGCTACTATAAAATTCAAAAGAAACACTAATAATTAACTGAATTTATGTCTTTGAATATTTTTAACTGAAACTTATTGTAGAGGGCCGCAATACGTTCACCACCACTAGTTGGCGCTGTCTTCCACTGCGCCCCACGTGGTAGGTCAGGATAGACTCCGCCATTACAAGATGGCACCAACCTTTGCCGCGCCAGCCAGCCCCCCCTTTCAGGTAGTTAACTGTGCGCATGTGCAAGAGTGCCTTCATGCCAGGTCTTTGCCCATTCCGGGGCGTGCCTGATGAGATCATGAGTAAGCAACCAATCAGGTGTGGATGCGTGCGCGAGGGTTAAATAGGCGCGCCTGGCCAGCGTGCGGGGCTTCTCCATGAGATAGGAATAAAGTATCACTCATAGCAAGAATTTCTATGTCTCGCGTGCTTCTTGCCGGCAGAAAGTCGCGCGTGGGACAACTTATGACTAAAACAAGAGAAATTAATTCAACCTTTCTTTTTTTTAATGAGGTAACCCAAACCTAGAAAAATGCACATGGAATGTAATCACTTATAAGTGGCCATAAGCTAGAAAGTACATGACATCTGTGATACAATCTCTAGATGGAAAGATACTAAATAATAAAAAGTGCCCAACAGAGGATGTGTGAATCTCACTCAGAAGAGAAAACAAAGTATTCATCAAAAGTAGATGGAGAGAGGGAACAGGGGTGGGGATCAAGTGTGGGGAGAAGGAGTGAGGGAGAGGCAATGACAATCAATGGGGTTCATCTCTTGCAGCACCTAGATACCTGAGGCAAGCATGGTTCTGGGGAGTCAATGGCTTGACCCTTGCTGAGATTTCTGAGGGGGATTTGGAGACTGAATTGGCCACCTCCAGTGTTCAGGTGGGATTCCAGTAGATAAAGAGGGACATCAACTCACCTACAAAACCTTCAACGCAACATTTGTCTTATCTACAAGATGCATAGGGATAAAGATAGTGCAGAGATTGAGGGAATGGTGAGTCAATGACTGTCTCAACCTAAAACACATGCCATGTAAGAAAGCTAATCCCTAACACTATTAATGATACTCTGCTACGGTTGGAGACAGGAGCCTAGCATAAATGTCCACTAACGGGTTTCATCCAGCATCTGGTGAAAATTGATGCAGAAGCCCACAGCCAAACATCAGGTTGAGCTCCTTGGAGTTTTGTGGAAGAGTTGAGGTATAGAACTGAGGAAGCTGGATAGGTCAAAGACAACACAAGAATACCTACAGAATGAAGTAAACTGGGCCCTTGGGAATTCATAGTAACTGAACCACCAACAAAAGACCATGCAGGGACTGGACCTAGGTTCCCTATATATCTGTACAAGATGTACAGCTTAATCTTCATTTAGGTCTGTCTCTGACTCAGTTCCCTGCCATTGGATTCCATTCCCTTAACTTGACTACCTAGTTGGGCTTCAGAGGGAGAGGATGTGTTTAAGTCTGCTGGGACTAGATGTCCCAGGGTGAGGTGGTATCCAATGGGGCTTTCCCCTCTCTGAGGAGAAGAGTAGGTGGTAGAGAAAGGAGGGATTTTAAGGGTGAAACTGGGAAGAAAGTAGGGGTTTGGATTGTGATGGCAATAAAAGATAAATGAATAAAAATAAATAAATATATATTCATGACATTCACATAATAGAGATAAAATATATGAAGTTCTAAAATGAAAAAAATCTCTGTATATTTATTTGGCTAGGTCTGTTCAGTACTGTTGGGTGAGTCATATGAAATGAGGTATTTCATAATATACTTTAAAAAAAGTCCCTAAGATATTGTATCAGAACCATATTTTCTTATGCCAACTGTATATTGATGTCTTTATCAGGAACAAATCCTTAGATAACTTTAGAATGAAGGAACATAGCACTTGTAGTTACAGTGAGCTGTATTTCTTCTTTTATTTCAAATGTCTTTTATTTATTTCCTTGACTGTGTGGGTGGGTAAGCAAAGTTTAGCTTGGGTATTGAAACTATGCCAATATATTGAAAATAAAATCCAAGAGCTAATGCACAGGAACAAATTACATTCCACAATGTAAGTAAGACTGCCAGGTATGCCAACTGACAACTGAAACGTATAATATTCAAGTGTGCAAAATGACTTCTTCTAAGGATTTGTAGGAAATGAATACTAAATTGGCCAGACTACACAGGCAAATCGTATGTTAGATCAGAAGTAGACACTTTAGTTTCATGAGTCATTGACTTGGAAAACTCTTTTATGGGTATTAGGGAAGAAGAGAAGAGAAGCAAAAGCACAATAAAAAAATAGAATATCTATCGCAAATGGTGTCAGTCAGAGAGAAAAATGGCATGGTGCATAGGTGCTGTAAAAAGAAAGAATCCAATTTATCAGGAAAAACTTCTTACAACTGACATGTTTTTTGACACGAAATTTGCAATAACAACATTTTCTCTTTGAGTTAAGATTCAAGTTTCAATGAAAGATAAGAGTAAACAAATATTAGATGTGAAAGTTCCATATCTTTAAACCAATATTTTAAGGTAGCATATTTCTTACATTATATTTATATAGGTAGTAGTAAATTTGATGTCATATAAACAATATATAAAATATTTTAATAAAAGTCATTCTATTAAAGGCAATAAAATAGTCATAGAATAAATATACAACATATATATCTTTATATATCCATAAAGATGCTACCATGACTGTGCTTCGCAATTTTAAAAACATAAAAATTACTTACTTAAATAATACATTGAATTTTCTGTCCTATAACAAGTACATGCCAAATTACAAAATATTCTTATGAACCTAATTACTTTGATTATAAAAATACCTTTAGATATATAACCATATGAGAAATAGAAACAAATTAGGTTGCCTTGTTTGTGAAAGGAAATCCCAAAGCTATAAACTCAGAACCAGCACATAAAATAGAGAACACTGAGTCAGCTTCCTTTTTATATGTATCATGGAAAGTACATCTTGAAAAAGAAAAGGGACTATATAAGAACATGTGTAAGCAATGTAAATCTGATACAGCAACAAATTCTGATAAGTAATAACGAAATCTCTGATTACGATTTTTTTCCACTGGGGGTCTATCCCATATACAGAAACTAAACCCAGACACTATTGTGGATGCCAAGTAGTGGTTGCTTACCGGAGCCTGATATAGTTGTCTTCTGAGAAACTCTGCCAGTGCCTGACAAATACAGATCAGATGTTTGCAGCCAACCACTGGACTGAGCACGGAGTCCCCAGTGGCTAAGTAAGAGAAAGGACTGAAGGAGCTGAAGGGGTTTGCAAGCCCACAGGAAGAACAAAATATCAACCAACCAGAGCTCCCAGGGACTAAACCACCATCCAAAGAGTACACATGGACAGAACTGTGGCTCCATCTGCCTATGTAGCAGAGTATGACTTTGTCAGGCATCAATGGGAGAAGAGACATTTGGTCATATGAAAACTCTATTCCCCTGTGGGAATGGCAAGGCAGGGAGGCAGGGAAGGATGGGAGGGTGTGGGAGCATTCTCATAGAGGCAGAGAAAGGGGAGATGGGAAAAGGGAGTTGGGGAGGGAAAACTAGGAAAGGGGATAATATTGAAAATAAATAAATAAAAATATCCAATAAAAAGATTTTTTATGTAAGTTTAATTGAAACAATTATCCAGAAAGTATAAAGCTATCAGATTACTCTGCATGTCTCATTAGTGTAGGCTCTATGGAGAATAAATGTAAGTGTACCTTAAAAAGTCATACTATCAATTAATAAAGACAATATTTCAAAATATATCACTTATTTATTAAATGTAAATATACAAATAAAAATCGTAAAAATACTAATTTTTTCTGTAATTATCTACATGGTTTTAACATTTATATTTAAGTCTCAATATCATGATCTATTCTATTACTTTAAGAGATAAAGGGAGGGAGGATGGGAGAAGGAGGAACCAGGAAAGGGGATAACTTTTGAAATGTAAATACATAAACTGTCCAATAAACAAAAAGAGATAGGAGGTATTGGGACATAGGCACAATAGAAATAAAGAGTAAGAACTCTGTTTGCTCATTGTCTAAAGTAGAGAGGAAACTAGTGGATGACGTGTTGGAGCAGTATTAGAATAGAAAAGTGATAAGAAAAAGCCATATATAAACCTACCCTCTAGTAACACAGTTAGATATGATGTCTTTCATTTCTGGATAGGCCTGTTTGCAGATGCCATGAATCAATAAAGAAAATCTCATTACCAAGGTGTTGGAAAGCTGTGTCAGAGTTGTTAGCCAGAAAGTCATAGAGGCTCCCAAATTATCATACCCCTTTTTATTAACTGAAAAGCATGATTGACATATTTAATTATCCTAAGGTTTTATCCTTGCCACAAAACTCCTATCAGCTTCTCCCACCCCATACCTCTGTGGGGGTATTGCTATACCCACCCACCTATTTCTGCCTCAGCACCCTAGCATTCCTCTACTCTGGGGCATACCAGCGAGCCATGAGGTTCCAGAACCCAGTGGGGATGACATTAGCCAAAATACAAAGGGGAGATAGAACCCATAGAGACATACACTTTTTTCAGTAGGAAAGGACACGACTACTGAAGGTAGCACATACTTTAAATTAAAATCCAAAAGTTATGTTGTTGGAACTTAATTGAAAATCCTTATCTGCATGCTAGCTTTCGTAGTACCAAACTTCAGGTTGCTTATTAATCAGGTATGAACCCTACAAATTGTAATGCTATAAACTATAAACTATAGACTATGATATTAAATGACCAGTTGAAATGTGTTCAATAATGCGTTAGTGACATGAAGAAATGGGGGTAAACATATGTTCTCTTATTGGAGTTAAAGCCAAATTTATTTATTGTTTGCTTGTTTGTCTACTTAATTACTATTAATTAATTAATTAATTTTCATTAATTGCAGTGAATGAAGTGATTCATGACTGTCCAACATGCTAAGAATACGAGGCATATTGAATGTTCAACTGTAAAATAAGTATTCGTATCCCTCTCTCCCTTTAGCTTAAGACTGGGCAACACCACTGAAATGAAGAAAGGAAGAATGCAAATTCAAAATGAGACAAGAGCTGTAAAATAACATTTATGAACATGATATAGCCACCTAAAAAAAAATAAAGAGATCACATTAGTTCTAGTGACCTATGTCAATCCTTCAGAAGACTGCTAGAAGAGTCATGGATAAGGAAGAAGCTTATAATGACTCAATACTCCCTCATGAACTAGTGATAGTATAGAGTCTATAATCTATTATAGGGTATAATGTAATATAATTATATAATCTAATGGTAGATTCTTTTTTTTTTTTTGGTCCTTTTTTTTCGGAGCTGGGGACCGAACCCAGGGCCTTGCGCTTCCTAGGCAAGCGCTCTACCACTGAGCTAAATCCCCAACCCCTTAATGGTAGATTCTTAAAGACATGGGTCAATTGTTGCATAAATGCTTCTGGTTAAACCAATGTGTCACAAAACAATCTAAAATACATTTATGTGAAAAGGTGACTTTTAGAGCCGGTGGAGTAGGAGTGGAAAAAGCAGAAGATAACAGATTGTAAGGGTGAGAATGAACAAAATTCATTATGTATAATTATAAAATTGTCAATAAACAAATATAATTAATAATCAGGAATTTAAGGTCAAGAAGGCTGTTAATTAAGCAAACATTAGAATATTAAAAGAGATAAGATTGGTTCAATATGGATATGAAGACTCATTCTCTCAAGAAAAGACATAGGGAAGAACCAAATGTAATAGGTAAGGAAGAAATGTTTTTGTGTGTTCATAATTTTTGAATGGTCATATTTATCATTGTTTTTGTAAATATAGAGAGAAAACATGAGTTATAACTATAGTGGTGCATTATGATATGAATGAATAGAAGAAAATGAGATAGACCTGTATTTCCTTCTGCAGAATAATCCTAGGATGTTATACTTTTCTTCTAAAATACACTAATATATCATTAATAATAATTACTAGGTACCAAATGATGCAATGTATACAGAAGCCTGTAGGAGAGACTAGATTACAATGACTCAGATGTATTTAATATCTTTATCAATTTCTGAATTTAAGTGACTATTTTAATAAGAATGGGCTGATATGAAGCAAATAGGTAAGCAGATATCCCATTAAAGGGCACATATTTTTAAAATATTCTGCTATTTCCTCCCTTCCCTCTACCTTATATCTGCTCCTCCTTCCTTCACTTCTTGTCTCTTGCTATCCCCATGACCCCAAACTCTATTCTTTACTTTCTGGCTATAATGAAGCATGGCGTTCTGCTAATAAATGCTTAATCTAATGGGATCTTCTGGAACATTCTGTTTTGCCACAGGTCTAGGCACAATAGAGTCTACTGACCATCAAAGGAAACTTCTGTGAAAATAAATCAAAGTAATTCTCACATGAACATAGCCAGATTTTTGGCTAAAAATTCAGAGCTATGAAATGTTTTAACACATATTAATCAGTATGTAAAGGTTGTTTTTAATATGATTAGCAACACTTAGGACTAAGAAAATACTTTTCTGGAGGCAAGTACTTTATAAAAGAGTTTTGAGTCTGCTATACAAGGGCCTCTTGTTTATGGCCTATTTAGAAAAATAACTATAATATGTTGACATCATTATTAGAATTTAGAAATAAAGTTCAATAATCAGTATGATCTGTGTGACTTTTGCCGTATTCTTTAAGAACTGCACTTGAGAACTGCATTTGAATACCTTAGATAATTTGAATAGCCTTAGAATTATTACAAACTTTATTTTATGACTGTAAGGAAGATACCTTAAGTTATAAATCTGTATCTGAATGTCTTTGTGATACTATTATATCTGTTAGAAGCATCTTAAGAACCTAGATCCAGCAGTCCTGTGCTGTATATGTGTTGGGGCCTCATATCAACTGGTGTATACTGCCTGGTTGGTGGACCAGTGCCTGAGTGTTCTCAGGGATCTGGTTTAATTAAGAGTGCGGGTCCTCCTACAGGGTCTTCCTTCTTCTCAGCTCCTTCCAGTATTTCCCTAATCCAACCACAGGGGTCAGCGAGTTCTGTCAATTGGTTGGGTATAAATATCTGCATCTGACTCAACTGCTTTTTGGTCTTTCAGAGGGCAGTCATCATAGGTCCCATAATGTGATCTTTGAGACATATATTTCCAATAGCTGAATTTCAACATCTAAAAACACAACACCAAAAAAAAAAAAACTGTCTTCATCAAGAGTTACCCTATTTCAGAGTCAGGGATAGTCAGGCTTTTATCTCAAGACAGGGTAGAATTGAAAGCAACAGTGTTCCCAGTGGTAGGTAATCTGATTTTTTTTTTTTCAGTGCAGGTGCCATGTCCTGGCACAGGCTCTCTGCTGGGTGAGATTCTCTGGACAAGGAACTCTTTACTCACTCTTGGTAGTGATCTTTCTTGCTCTTTTCTGTGATAAAACATTTTTTCGAATCTAATGCCTGAATGTGTCTCATCTTTCTTGGTTATCTTGACACAGTCAATAAAGTAGATTGACATCTACCTGGGCTGCTTCGACTGACTGAACTTTGCTCCCCTTCACGCAGAGATTACTCCCTGGGAGATGAGCACATGTTATTTGTTCAGTAGAATTTGGAAAGATTAGTTAAACTGAAGGGCAAGGGACAGAGACTTGACTGTCAAAGGTTCTAGAAAAGATGTGAAGTGAAGTACAAGACAGAGTGAGAATAAAAACAGCTTTCCTAGAATTCTGCTTTGAAATGAAAAGATATTTGGGTTTAGAAATTTGGGTTAAAGGAAAGTGTCCATTAACCATAGCAGCTTTTAGAATTAATGAGGGAATTAATAGACTTAGGAAAGTACATAGGCATGAAATGGGTTGGTTAGAAAGCAACCCTGTGAAGAGGTAGGTTACAGGAGACAGAGGAATTAAATCAGTTTGTTATGTGTCAGTGTACTTACATATCACTTGGGGTTCCAGTTCACAGTGATATTTCAGAACACTAACATGGATCTGTTGAACTAATGCTTTCGTATAAGGGATTTTGGAGCCTATTAAGTTTAATAGTCAGCTACTGCTTTTGCCTCTTTGTTCGTGTTTGTTAGTTTTTTGTTTTAATTTGAAGATGCAATTCATTATTAATTATCTGCAGGACATGGGTAATTTGATGAAAATGTGTAGATACATTTAGTTTCTGAGAAGGTTTGAGACATCTCAAGAGCATCATGTCTTCTTAGTGTGGGTTATGACGATGCCCAAGTTCAATAAGGAATTTTGAGGACACAATTGTCATTGGTAAATTATAATGACTGTTAAGCAAAGATGGATTGGATGAATTTCACTGGCATGACTATAATTAATGGGTCCCTTATCAAGACTGCACTCTGGGAAATTATTAGTTGTAATCGGGGAACTCATATTTAATTTTAGGCATGTTCACTTTAAGATTATTTTGTAACTTCTAATTCAAATGTGAGAGTAAACAACTGAATGGTTTAAATGCATCAAAGAGCTGTAAATGCGTACCTAAAACTAGAATAGCTAACAAATAAATTTGTAGGTGAGGAATGAAAAATAAGGGGTTTCATAAAGGGCAGGATGATGAGAGAGAACTAAGGAAAAGACATAAGAAAGAGATATTAGACAGACACCCACTCATTCACATACTCAGAAATACCATAAAAACAATAAAGCCAGAGACTTAATATATACACAAATGCCCTCAAAGGTAAATATATGTGGATAAATCAATATATTTATTTATACATGAATAAAATGAAATATGCATAATAAATAAAATTGAAGTAACTTAAGACAAAAGGCTGAAACAGTTTTTTTTAAAATGTCATTGTTTAAATGAACCACATATTATTTATCCAGTCATTGGTCAGTGGAAATCTAGGCCTTTTCCAATGTTTTGCTATTATTGATATAGCAACAATAAACAAGAAAGAAGAGCAAATATCTATGTGCTGGGATGAAGTATCGTTTGGGAATATATATATACGCCCATGAGTGTATTAGCTCCAGTTGATGTTGATATAATCCTACTCTTCTGGAAAACCACCATGCTGAGTTCCATAGTGTCTACAGAAGTTTACTCACACCAATTGATAAGTGAATCATTCCTCTTACGCCATATCTGCATCAGTAGGACTAAAATCCGAGCTTCAAATCGCTAAGAAGTTTTGCATGCATTTCTGTGGTTGACTAAATATGTTGAAAATTTCTTCAGGTTCTTCTCAACCAATATGTTTCCTCTTTTGAAAATTATGGTCATACTTTGATCTCATATTTAATAGAATTATTATTTATTGGTGTTTAGCTTTGTGTGTTGTTTATAAGTTTTAATATTCTCTTTATTGAATATAAAGTGGTAAAAATCTTTTCTAATTCTAGAGTCTGCCATATTCTTCAAATGATGCTGTCTTTTGCTACCTAGAATATGTATTTCCTACAGGCAGCCATTTGGTTTGATCAGAACTATCTTATCTTTGGAAGATACTGTCTTTTTCCAGTGTATATTTCTGGCTTCTTTGGAAAACAAATCAGGTATACATAATATTTGGACTTATGTGTATGCCTTCAATTTGATTCCATTGATCAACATGTGTTTTTAGGCCAATACAGTCCTGTTTTTATTAATATATTTCTATAGGACTCTTTGAAACTGGGAATGATGATACCTCCTGCTTTTCTTTTACTGTTAGAAGAATCTAACAGAAAAAATTAATAATATGAGGTACAATATAACTTGAAACTGCTACTTTTTTGTAAGCATCTAACAGGAAAACAAATAAAGAAAGAGTTGCTGGTTAGAAGAATTACCACTCTGCTTCTCTTTTGCTTATCCAGTGTGTCTTAATTATGCTGACTACATACACAAGAAGTTACGTAAAATTTTACCCTCCCCAAGCTGGACTTTTCCTACATTTCCCTACTAGTTTTCCCTTTGGAAATCATTACTTATCACAACATTTAACTTTTTTTATAATCTAAATCTTCTCGCCCCTCACTAGGTTGAAAGATGTATGTGAAAATATGATGAGCCAAGCCTCACTGAAACAATATCTAGTATTTTCCTTGATATGGCAACTCAGTGTATGTCATTATAGTGTTTGACATAACTTTATATTGTGTTTCTCATATGAATAAGTATGATATAACAAATAAGCTTGTGATGAAAGTCATAACATTTTCAGAAAATACAATTACTCTAATGTTAATATTATACTATATATAAAAACATGTATAATATCATAAAATCTAAAATCTATGTGGTGTATTAAGGTATTGGAGGACACGATGATGAGTTTCTTAAGACTACATATGCCAAAATCTATGTACTTCACAATTTGTCATCCTTACTTTAGATAAATATGTAAAGATTATTATTCTGTAATACAAAATATTTTAACAATTAATGATACAATCTTGTATTAAAATTAAATCAAACATTAATTACATTAGTGATTAATACAACAAAGTTAGTCTTAAAATATGCTTATCTACAAAATTATAAGATTTTAATAAGAAATAATCATCTTCAACTAAGTTTATTTTACATGTGGTCTTTTATATTTCTAAGATCATTTCACTGATGTATTTTTATGACTTTTTTTCAGAATCACCTTAATATCTTATTACTCTTTTCAGAGAGTAACATAGAAAGGATTTTGATAAGTTTATATTTTCACCATGATAGTATTTTAAAATTTTTTCCATATACTTACAAGTTATTTTAATTATTTAAAGGGAATAACATTTGTAATATAAATAAAAATATTCAATTTAAAAAAGAAGAAGAAAAAAAGAAAAGATATTTTGGTTACTTTTTCTTAATTATATTTCAATATAATACATGCACACACACACACATATTTCTGTCTGTGTGCGTTTGGGTGCGTGTGCCTGCACATGAGTACAGCTGTCCTTCCAGACTTAAAAAATAAGTCGGGCACAGGTCTCCCTGGTTGCTGCCGCTGCAGAGAGCCCCTGGGCAGCACCCCACGAGCGAACCTGAGCCTCGGAACCACAGGTAAGACCAAATTTTCTGCTGCAAGAAAGCTGCCTGGTGAGCTTGGGACACGGAAGCAGAATTTCTCTAGGAGGCACGGTCTGTGTTTACCGGAAGTCCCACACCCGCGGATCCCGGCCCGCAGCAGCTCTCTGCTCCCAGACCCGGTGAGAGAGAGACCCAACCGCCTGGTCAGGTGGGCACTCCTGAGGCTGCAGAGCGGAAGAGACCACCAACACTGCTCACCCCTGCCCACATCCCTGGCCCAAGAGGAAACTGTATAAGGCCTCTGGGCTACCGTGGGGGAGGGCCCAGGAGCAGCAGGACTTCTGCGCCTGAGACACCGCCGGAACCTGAAAGAAACAGACCGGATAAACAGTTCTCTGCACCCAAATCCCGTGGGAGGGAGAGCTAAACCTTCAGAGAGGCAGACAAGCCTGGGAAACCAGAAGAGACTGCTCCCTGCACACACATCTCGGACGCCAGAGGAAAAAGCCAAAGACCATCTGGAACCCTGGTGCACTGAAGCTCCCGGAAGGGGCGGCACAGGTCTTCCTGGTTGCTGCCGCTGCAGAGAGGCCCTGGGCAGCACCCCACGAGCGAACCTGAGCCTCGGGACCACAGGTAAGACCAAATTTTCTGCTGCAAGAAAGCTGCCTGGTGAACTCAAGACACAGGCCCACAGGAACAGCTGAAGACCTGTAGAGAGGAAAAACTACACGCCCGAAAGCAGAACACACTGTCCCCATAACTGACTGAAAGAGAGGAAAACAGGTCTACAGCACTCCTGACACACAGGCTTATAGGTCAGTCTAGCCACTGTCAGAAATAGCAGAACAAAGTAACACTAGAGATAATCTGATGGCGAGAGGCAAGTGCAGGAACCCAAGCAACAGAAACCAAGACTGCATGCCATCATCGGAGCCCAATTCTCCCACCAAAACAAACATGGAATATCCAAACACACCAGAAAAGCAAGATCTAGTTTCAAAATCATATTTGATCATGATGCTGGAGGACTTCAAGAAAGACATGAACACACTTAGGGAAACACAGGAAATCATTAATAAACAAGTAGAGGCCTACAGAGAGGAATGGCAAAAATCCCTGAAAGAATTCCAGGAAAACACAATCAAACAGATGAAGGAATTAAAAATGGAAATAGAAGCAATCAAGAAAGAACACATGGAAACAACCCTGGATATAGAAAACCAAAAGAAGAGACAAGGAGCTGTAGATACAAGCTTCACCAACAGAATACAAGAGATGGAAGAGAGAATCTCAGGAGCAGAAGATTCCATAGAAATCATTGACTCAACTGTCAAAGATAATGTAAAGCGGAAAAAGCTACTGGTCCAAAACATACAGGAAATCCAGGACTCAATGAGAAGATCAAACCTAAGGATAATAGGTATAGAAGAGAGTGAAGACTCCCAGCTCAAAGGACCAGTAAATATCTTCAACAAAATCATAGAAGAAAACTTCCCTAACCTAAAAAAAGAGATACCCATAGGCATACAAGAAGCCTACAGAACTCCAAATAGATTGGACCAGAAAAGAAACACCTCCCGTCACATAATTGTCAAAACACCAAACGCACAAAATAAAGAAAGAATATTAAAAGCAGTAAGGGAAAAAGGTCAAGTAACATATAAAGGGAGACCCATCAGAATCACACCAGACTTCTCGCCAGAAACTATGAAAGCCAGAAGATCCTGGACTGATGTCATACAGACCCTAAGAGAACACAAATGCCAGCCCAGGTTACTGTATCCAGCAAAACTCTCAATTAACATTGATGGAGAAACCAAGATATTCCATGACAAAACCAAATTTTAACAATATCTTTCTACAAATCCAGCACTACAAAGGATAATAAATGGTAAAGCCCAACATAAGGAGGCAAGCTATACCCTAGAAGAAGCAAGAAACTAATCGTCTTGGCAACAAAACAAAGAGAATGAAAGCACACAAACATAACCTCACATCCAAATATGAATATAAAGGGAAACAATAATCACTATTCCTTAATATCTCTCAATATCAATGGCCTCAACTCCCCAATAAAAAGACATAGATTAACAAACTGGATACGCAACGAGGACCCTGCATTCTGCTGCCTACAGGAAACACACCTCAGAGACAAAGACAGACACTACCTCAGAGTGAAAGGCTGGAAAACAACTTTCCAAGCAAATGGTCAGAAGAAGCAAGCTGGAGTAGCCATTCTAATATCAAATAAAATCAATTTCCAACTAAAAGTCATCAAAAAAGATAAGGAAGGACACTTCATATTCATCAAAGGAAAAATCCACCAAGATGAACTCTCAATCCTAAATATCTATGCCCCAAATACAAGGGCACCTACATACGTAAAAGAAACCTTACTAAAGCTCAAAACACACATTGCACCTCACACAATAATAGTGGGAGATTTCAACACCCCACTCTCATCAATGGACAGATCATGGAAACAGAAATTAAACAGTGATGTCGACAGACTAAGAGAAGTCATGAGCCAAATGGACTTAACGGATATTTATAGAACATTCTATCCTAAAGCAAAAGGATATACCTTCTTCTCAGCTCCTCATGGTACTTTCTCCAAAATTGACCATATAATTGGTCAAAAAACGGGACTCAACAGGTACAAAAAGATAGAAATAATCCCATGCGTGCTATCGGACCACCACGGCCTAAAACTGGTCTTCAATAACAATAAGGGAAGAATGCCCACATATACGTGGAAATTGAACAATGCTCTACTCAATGATAACCTGGTCAAGGAAGAAATAAAGAAAGAAATTAAAAACTTTTTAGAATTTAATGAAAATGAAGATACAACATACTCAAACTTATGGGACACAATGAAAGCTGTGCTAAGAGGAAAACTCATAGCGCTGAGTGCCTGCAGAAAGAAACAGGAAAGAGCATATGTCAGCAGCTTGACAGCACACCTAAAAGCTCTAGAACAAAAAGAAGCAAATACACCCAGGAGGAGTAGAAGGCAGGAAATAATCAAACTCAGAGCTGAAATCAACCAAGTAGAAACAAAAAGGACCATAGAAAGAATCAACAGGACCAAAAGTTGGTTCTTTGAGAAAATCAACAAGATAGATAAACCCTTAGCCAGACTAACGAGAGGACACAAAGAGTGCGTCCAAATTAACAAAATCAGAAATGAAAAGGGAGACATAACTACAGATTCAGAGGAAATTCAAAAAATCATCAGATCTTACTATAAAAACCTATATTCAACAAAATTTGAAAATCTTCAGGAAATGGACAATTTCCTAGACAGATACCAGGTATCAAAGTTAAATCAGGAACAGATAAACCAGTTAAACAACCCCATAACTCCTAAGGAAATAGAAGCAGTCGTTAAAGGTCTCCCAACCAAAAAGAGCCCAGGTCCAGATGGGTTTAGTGCAGAATTCTATCAAACCTTCATAGAAGACCTCATACCAATATTATCCAAACTATTCCACAAAATTGAAACAGATGGAGCCCTACCGAATTCCTTCTACGAATCTACAATTACTCTTATACCTAAACCACACAAAGACACAACAAAGAAAGAGAACTTCAGACCAATTTCCCTTATGAATATCGACGCAAAAATACTCAATAAAATTCTGGCAAACCGAATTCAAGAGCACATCAAAACAATCATCCACCATGATCAAGTAGGCTTCATCCCAGGCATGCAGGGATGGTTTAATATACGGAAAACCATCAACGTGATCCATTATATAAACAAACTGAAAGAACAGAACCACATGATCATTTCATTAGATGCTGAGAAAGCATTTGACAAAATTCAACACCCCTTCATGATAAAAGTCCTGGAAAGAATAGGAATTCAAGGCCCATACCTAAACATAGTAAAAGCCATATACAGCAAACCAGTTGCTAACATTAAACTAAATGGAGAGAAACTTGAAGCAATCCCACTAAAATCAGGGACTAGACAAGGCTGCCCACTCTCTCCCTACTTATTCAATATAGTTCTTGAAGTTCTAGCCAGAGCAATCAGACAACAAAAGGAGATCAAAGGGATACAGATCGGAAAAGAAGAGGTCAAAATATCACTATTTGCAGATGATATGATAGTATATTTAAGTGATCCCAAAAGTTCCACCAGAGAACTACTAAAGCTGATAAACAACTTCAGCAAAGTGGCTGGGTATAAAATTAACTCAAATAAATCAGTTGCCTTCCTCTATACAAAAGAGAAACAAGCCGAGAAAGAAATTAGGGAAGCGACACCCTTCATAATAGACCCAAATAATATAAAGTACCTCGGTGTGACTTTAACCAAGCAAGTAAAAGATCTGTACAATAAGAACTTCAAGACACTGAAGAAAGAAATTGAAGAAGACCTCAGAAGATGGAAAGATCTCCCATGCTCATGGATTGGCAGGATTAATATAGTAAAAATGGCCATTTTACCAAAAGCAATCTACAGATTCAATGCAATCCCCATCAAAATACCAATCCAATTCTTCAAAGAGTTAGACAGAACAATTTGCAAATTCATCTGGAATAACAAAAAGCCCAGGATAGCTAAAGCTATCCTCAACAATAAAAGGACTTCAGGGGGAATCACTATCCCTGAACTCAAGCAGTATTACAGAGCAATAGTGATAAAAACTGCATGGTATTGGTACAGAGACAGACAGATAGACCAATGGAATAGAATTGAAGACCCAGAAATGAACCCACACACCTATGGTCACTTGATTTTTGACAAAGGAGCCAAAACCATCCAATGGAAAAAAGATAGCATTTTCAGCAAATGGTGCTGGTTCAACTGGAGGGCAACATGTAGAAGAATGCAGATCGATCCATGCTTATCACCCTGTACAAAGCTTAAGTCCAAGTGGATCAAGGACCTCCACATCAAACCAGACACACTCAAACTAATAGAAGAAAAACTAGGGAAGCATCTGGAACACATGGGCACTGGAAAAAATTTCCTGAACAAAACACCAATGGCTTATGCTCTAAGATCAAGAATTGACAAATGGGATCTCATAAAACTGCAAAGCTTCTGTAAGGCAAAGGACACTGTGGTTAGGACAAAACGGCAACCAACAGATTGGGAAAAGATCTTTACCAACCCTACAACAGATAGAGGCCTTATATCCAAAATATACAAAGAACTCAAGAAGTTAGACCGCAGGGAAACAAATAACCCTATTAAAAAATGGGGTTCAGAGCTAAACAAAGAATTCACAGCTGAGGAATGCCGAATGGCTGAGAAACACCTAAAGAAATGTTCAACATCTTTAGTCATAAGGGAAATGCAAATCAAAACAACCCTGAGATTTCACCTCACACCAGTGCGATTGGCTAAGATCAAAAACTCAGGTGACAGCAGATGCTGGCGAGGTTGTGGAGAAAGAGGAACACTCCTCCATTGTTGGTGGGATTGCAGACTGGTAAAACCATTCTGGAAATCAGTCTGGAGGTTCCTCAGAAAATTGGACATTGAACTGCCTGAGGATCCAGCTATACCTCTCTTGGGCATATACCCAAAAGATGCCTCAACATATAAAAGAGACACGTGCTCCACTATGTTCATCGCAGCCTTATTTATAATAGCCAGAAAATGGAAAGAACCCAGATGCCCTTCAACAGAGGAATGGATACAGAAAATGTGGTACATCTACACAATGGAATACTACTCAGCTATCAAAAACAATGAGTTTATGAAATTCGTAGGCAAATGGTTGGAACTGGAAAATATCATCCTGAGTGAACTAACCCAATCACAGAAAGACATACATGGTATGCACTCATTGATAAGTGGCTATTAGCCCAAATGCTTGAATTACCCTAGATCCCTAGAACAAACGAAACTCAAGACGGATGATCAAAATGTGAATGCTTCACTCCTTCTTTAAATGAGGAAAAAGAATACCCTTGGCAGGGAAGGGAGAGGCAAAGATTAAAACAGAGACTGAAGGAACACCCATTCAGAGCCTGTCCCACATTTGGCCCATACATATACAGCCACCCAATTGGACTAGATGGATGAAGCAAAGAAGTGCAGACCGACAGGAGCCGGATGTAGATCGCTCCTGAGAGACACAGCCAGAATACAGCAAATACAGAGGCGAATGCCAGCAGCAAACCACTGAACTGAGAATAGGTCCCCTATTGAAGGAATCAGAGAAAGAACTGGAAGAGCTTGAAGGGGCTCGAGACCCCAAAAGTACAACAATGCCAAGCAACCAGAGCTTCCAGGGACTAAGCCACTACCTAAAGACTATACATGGACTGACCCTGGACTCTGACCCCATAGGTAGCAATGAATATCCTAGTAAGAGCACCAGTGGAAGGGGAAGCCCTGGGTCCTGCTAAGACTGAACCCCCAGTGAACTAGTCTATGGGGGGAGGGCAGCAATGGTGGGAGGGTTGGGAGGGGAACACCCATAAGGAAGGGGAGGGGGGAGGGGGATGTTTGCCCGGAAACCGGGAAAGGGAATAACACTCGAAATGTATATAAGAAATACTCAAGTTAATAAAAAAAAAAATTAAAAAATAAGTCACATAGGATGTGGATTTACTGGTAGCTGTGAGCAACCTTTTTATGTTGCTTGTATGTGCATTGGTTTCTCTATAACAACAATACAAGCTCTTAACCATTGGGTTATCTATTTATCCCCTAAGTGCAGCATTTTAGACCCTGATCTTCTTGCCTTTTCTCTTCTCTGATTGCAAACCTAGAAGTCAATCAAATTGAACAGAGCTTTCAAAGGAGTTGCTTTCATATCAGTGAAAGTCCATAAATGCTTGAAACATACATGGTAGGAAAGTTTGTAGATGTTTGCATATATCCAATTGGCTCATTTAGTAATTAATGTAATAAGTCAGAAATGAAGTCGCTGTGATTCGTTCACCCACTGATCGCTAATCACTAGCACCAAAAGCCATGGAAAAGTGTCATCAGAAACCATATTGATGTCCATGATCCGTGCTGCCATTGGCTGTTAAGGGCAAGAAAGCTGCATTTGTACTGTTATCGATTCTTCATAGTTCTGTTGAAACTCTTACAAACAGAACGGAGAGAAGAAGATTGGATGCCTCTATGATTGTGATATGCTAGTCACGCAGCATCTTACTGAAAGACTGGGGATTCAGAGGGAAATTCCTATTGAAAACTACAAAATGACCATCTTTATTAGGAAAGTAACATGCAGGAACCCATGCATTCCCTAGGAGGTGATGCAGGTTTCCACCCGGATGAAAGATCCGTTCCACTGAATTCTTTCAACCATGCGATGTATGTTAGTTCGGAGGTTGAAGAGTTCTTATTAGAGCCTCCAGAAGAAAACAAACTCTCACTTATGACCGGAATATAGCCAGATGCTGCTGGCAGAGAAAGAGACAGTTTGCTTTTAAAGTGTAGTCCCTAGTAAGTCAACCAAGCTCCAGAAGAAGGCCACACATCACAGACTATAGAGCTCATACCACTCGTATTTGACAGATTAAAAGAAGCCAATAGACAGAAGCAAGCCATAAATCTAGGTAGGAAAGGGGGGTTATCTGGGAGAGATTGAGGTAGAGGGATGAATATGAACAAAACATTATGTAAAAATTTTCTGATATGACATATTACCACTAACAACAACAAAAACTCAAGAAGTATTCTGAGAATTTCTATAAACCTTAACAGGGACACATTTAAAACGATTTAAAAATACACAGATTAAATTTTATACTTTATCCAACAAAATAACAAAAAACTGAATAACTTTCTTAAAAGTATAAAACAAACAACCTACAGTGCTAGACATTCATTATAAACAGGATACTTACTGTGATTATAGGACTCTTTGAAGTAATCCCTTGGATGAAATAAATAAATATTTTTATATATTCTTTTAATAACACTTTATAAATAAATTATGCCTTGATAATACTTTATGACAAATATATACAATATTTGTGTGGTTATCTGCCTGGTTTTGTTTAATGAATAAATAGAATCCTGTTTTGAAGGATTGTTTTCAAAAAACGAATTTATAGTTGTTTCAGAACTATTGTGTCAATAGGAAGCGTGCCAATAAACACAAACATTTTGCAAAAACTATTTGTATTGCAAACTGATCATTAATATGTGCACTAATGAAATAGTTAACATGGAAATCCCAGAAGTTTTCATGTATATTTCATGATATATATATGTATATATATATATATTTCACTATTCTTGCATGACATAGTACATGGAATTAGTACAGCAGAACAACTAGGAGGGTAAACGATGGGTTGTAAGTCATGTATAATCTTGGCATCGCTCTATAACTTGAATACAGTAGAGGGTTTATGAGGATAACACAGACAGTGTAGCACTACTTTATAATCATGTGCAAAATACTCACAAGATTTTTTAATATATATAGGACAATATGCCACTGCTGTGGTGATTGTAGCTTCTACAGATATTACTGTTATGACTGTAGCCACTTATGATTATTTTCCAAAACATAAAAATGACAAGTTTTAAAAATTAGAGGTTTTACTTTTCTTGTGGTTGAAATCGTATATCCCACCCAATTTTGAAAACAATCAAACATTAATAATCCTAAAATATACAATAAAACATGTCATGGGAAGCTAGGTTGACTTTAATATTCTTCTTTCAATTGGGAGTCAACAAATATAGATGCTGAAAGGATAATCTAAATCGTGGAGCTGCTATATGGCAAAACAGCTCAATTTTGTCAAGTAATGGACTGATTTTACACTAATCACATATTTCATAGTTTCACTTATCGATATTACCAAATTAAAAATTACTTTAGTAATATAAAAAAAATAGTGTGGCCTCTGTAGAATGAGGAATTATGAAATCATCAGGCTTTAAACCATAAAGTAAGTAGAATTAAATCTGATGCATGGAAACAAAGGAAAATCCCATTTCTTCAAATTAGCCCCACATTTAGTGCCTGTGTTTCTTAATCTTTCATAACACATTCAGTTGTGGTTCACATAAAGGCATTTCAATTTAATTTAAAGTGGCTGAAACAATCAGATGGGTTTTCTCTCCTAAATGAGTTGCTTGTGCAGTAGATGAAAAAGCCATTAGTTTTTTAAAAACACAGGTATGAGGAGTTGTCTCTTGAGGTACACAGTGATTATTAATAAAGAGGTTGGGAAAACGGAGCACGACTTTCAGCCAACTCGGAAACACGAATTCTGTTAAGTGCCCAGTGACATTAAGAGTACTTGAGAGGCAAGTTTCAAGCAGGAGCAGCTTCATGATGACATAAAAGGAATAAAATATTATCTTTGTAGAGAATATTGTTTTGGCTCTTACCAGAGAAATATTGTAAGCTAAGAAAAAAACTTGTTGTTTGAGGGATTGTTAAGTTATTGGATTTTTTTTATTGAGCCCTTGCCTTGTCAGACATTCAAAACTTCCACTAGCTAAATGTGGTGGCACTCACCTTTCATCACAAACTTGGATTGCAGAGACAGGGGGTCAGTCTGGTGTACAGAGAAAATTCCACACCAGCCAGGGTTGCATAGCAACAAGTAGTCGCCAAACAACCACAAATGTCACCACCATCCACATGTGAGGTTTTCATTCTCTTCTACTCTGTGGCATATGACGATTGTATGGTCATGGGGTCCAGGGAAAATCTAACACCCAAGAACACACCAAGTTTTCTTAACCTGGACAATTTTATTGATTTGAACTGCAAACTAAGCATGGAGGGACACAATGCAAACAATGGAGCTGATAATGTGACCCTGATTTTTCTGAGTGAGCAGGTTTTAAGCCCCCAAACTACAAATGACATGTAGAAGATAGAATCATAAGATGAAATCCCACAAGCAGGTGTCTCCTCTAAGATTACAGGAGAGGGGATAAATAACAGGCTGGCATCTTTATAATAGGTTTCTGAGTCCTAGGTTTTGGATTTGCAACATAGAAGAAGCAAAGAGAGAGAGAGAGAGAGAGAGAGAGAGAGACAGAGACAGAGACAGAGACAGAGACAGAGACAGAGACAGAGACAGAGACAGAGACAGAGACACAGAACACATCTGCACTCTTAACCTTAAATGGCATTAATGCCCCAGCAAATGAGTGGCTGCCTTAAAATTGTAGCAACCACAACACCAAGCCTCATTCTTCAGTATACACATTCCCCTGTTGGTTATTTATTTGTTTCAAATTACAGCATTCCCAAATTCTTTAACCCACTGCGGCCTCTTTGCACATTCAGATGACAAACTCTGGGCATGGCCTTTGTTCAAGGCTGCTGTGACTGGAAACTCCCCTCACCGAGGCTGTCTTTCTTGGACCAGCTCATCTTTTCAACTTTCATCCTCATATTATCTTCTGTGATTATATATTACACGACTTAATTATAGTAGTATAATTTTAAATGATGAATCTAGTGTAGGTATCCTTAAATCTACTTTTACAAGTGTCTAGTCAGTGCATTGATATACTTTTTCTGAAATTGTAATATAATGTCATTATTCCCATTTCTTTTTCTCTTTTAAACATTTCCAAGTTTGTCCTTGGTTTTTAAATTAAATTTTAGTACACATACATATTCTTAAATATATACAAACAAAATTTTCTGCCTGTATAATTTTATGTGTTCAGTGCTGATGACAACATTCATAATTTTTAACCCTAAATTCTCAAGGAGATGTGTGAGTTAGGAGATTGTAGACATAAAAGGAAATCTCTCTCTCTCTCTCTCTCTCTCTCTCTCTCTCTCTCTCTCTCTCTCTCTCTCCTGGAAAAATGAATGAAGTGTGACTTCAAATACCCCAAAACTCTACAACCCACACTGATAGATAAAAGTTTTAAAGTTGCCCCCTAGACACAAAGTTTAGAGCAGAAAAAGAAAACAGGTTAGGCCCCAGAATTGTATGTTCCAAGAAGCCTTTCCTAGGGCTATAGAATAGATAATTACATTGGCCAGCTCAACAGCTTTCTCCCAGAAACTAGCTGACCATAAACCTTAGAGAACAATCTTGAGAAGCAGGAAACAACTTCTCCTAAGAACTAGCGGACCATGAAGTTAAACAATCTGAGAAGTAAGAGACAGCTTCTCCTAGGAAACAATCTTGGGAGACAGAGAGTTCTTCCTTGTGATTTTTCACTGTTATTCTATGACGCCATCCCTGCCCCCTTGGGTTGTGGTTTCTCCCTTTAAATACCTCTTCTCCCAGCCTCTCGGGGTCGAACTCCACTGCCTCTGCGTGGGATACGAGTCTCGACCCCAGTGCACTGGTTGCTATCGATAAACCTCATGTGATTACAACAAGGACGGTCCTGTGTGAGTTCTTGGGGGGTTGCGTCATCCCGAGACTTGAGTGAGGGTCTCCCCACTCCGGGGGTCTTTCAGCACAGATGTTTGAATGTTGCTGATGGGAAGGCTTTACTAAGATTAACAACACTAAACATTGAGTGCTCATAGTGGTATAAATGTCATGTCCAGGATAATCTTCTAACATGTATTTGATAATAAAACGTCACTAAACAGCTATGATTGTAGGAGTTGTTCCCCTAGAGTCTATGATCAAGGAGCTGCTGATGTATTTGTGCTTTCCAGTTGAATTGCTTCTCAAGGAATCCTCATACACAGTATAAAACCATCATTTGCAAAGATAAATTGGAAACACCAGGTTTCCTGAAATATGCCATGATAGAGCAGGGGATAAGAAGTTCAACGTGACTTGTATTGACCCTATCAAATTTTGTGTACAAAATGCCTTCTATGAGAGATGTATAACCAAAGTTATCTTGCAACTTCACAGAACAACAGATAGAGCCAAAATCACAGATTACACTCAGACAACATTGATTAATCAGGAACATAAACATGTACACCTAATTGTCAAAAACAAATCAGTGTCATCCCTAGTGGATAACGGGGAAAAGAGGATGAGGATGTTGTAATACTTCACAGTATTTCCCTTTCTTATTCACTTAAAGTGAAATCCAGGTTGTGCCTGCAAGCTCTTTTTAGTGATATTTGCTGTCAAGCTTCTCTGGAGAATCTCTTATTTCATTATAACTTTAAAACTTAGAATTTCATTGAGGTACTTTTGTCTTGGTTTCCCGATTTCTTTACCAGCGAGGGCTCTGGGAATGTAAAAACCTTAATAAAGCTACATCGAAATGCATTTCTTATTCATTCAAGAAGGACACACAGAGGAAACACACTCTCTCTGTCTATCTCTCCTTTATTGTAAATAGCTATTTCTAGAATATTTCTGAGCTCCTGACTCCCCAAACAAAGAAATTAACAACAGGCAAACAATTGAACTAGCTTGCATCCATTCCCTGTTATGCACAGAGGCATATTTCACATAAACACAGAGGCAGGTCTTTTGGCACAGTATCATACTCTGAATACTTAAGAGTGTCTGTAGCTGATAGAGTGGAGGACACCTCATACTGGAAAATGACCTGACAAACAGAACACACAGGCAGAGAACATAGAGAGAGGCAACTAGCAGCTTATGTTGGGGCATGATTGTATAGCTCACTTTAAGTTCATGAAAAATATCTGTAAATGGGAAAGGGAATAAAGAAAGAAGATACCTTTCTATTAGAATAGAGAGCTATCTGGGGGTAGGGAGGAGGAGGGGGAGGAGGGGGGAAGGAGGAGGAGGAGCAGGAGGAGGAAGAGAGAGAGAGAGAGAGAGAGAGAGAGAGAGAGAGAGAGAGAGAGAGAGAGAGAGAGAGAATGGCTTTTGGTTTTGTCTAATGCCAAAGATTTATACAAAACATCAACTATATGCATTTTTATACAATCACAAATTGTTTGGGAAATAAATTATGTAGGTGTGGATTAATACATGTACAATTCCAGTACTGGGTTGGGGTAAGACAAAGAAAGTCTTTAGGAACAACTGGAACAATTTAGGGAGAACCTATCTCAAAACATAGCAGACACAACAGTAGCAAAGATTTAGTAATCTGCAATTTTGAAAATATCCAAGTGTTCACAACCTTAATGCAATTCTAACAATTACCTAAGTACTGTATGCTTCTTTTCTTTTTCTTCCCAAGTGACTGGAAGATTCGATAATCTTCATATTTACTTTCACATGAACTGACATGGCAGAAAAATGTCTTTATTGGTTATAAATAAATCTGTTTAGTAAATGATATCAGCAGTAATGAGGTTTTTAAAATGTGGCTCGACTGGGGCTCTATCACATGCAGCTTTGGGCTATTTGTAGAACAACACTGTTAGCACTGCCAGGAGCTATTATTCTGAATGCTATTGGTGTTTTCACTCTCCTGTACAGTAAAGAGAAACTGCAGAAGATAAATGAGAAATAACTTTTAACTCCGGCTGCCTATGGCATTTGATCAATAACTAACACTCTTAAGGTAGAAAACTCAACTTTGTAAAGCAGGCGTTTTGACAAGATTGCAAGCTGTTTTTGAAACTATGTAGTTTCTGATACATTAGGGATACCATTAATACCAGCTGAAGGTTTACTACTCCAGAAAACCCCTGCAGGATAACAACAAAATCCTATATCTTACATTTCAGGGGGGCCTAGGTGAATGCCAGGAAGCCTATTAGTTGGATATGATTCATGCAGGTAGTTTTGGGTGACATTGTCGCTTTCTTGATTCATGTCAGACAGTACTGGGAGTGCGACTTAGTCCACAATACTAGTAGAGATTGCAAAGTTTATGTGACTTCAATAGTCACAGGGTCAACTCTAAATGAAAAAAAAATAGTAGTAAAAATCATTTTATCCTAATGTTTTCAGTTGACTATCTTCAATGTTACCATAATTGTATCTTCTCCATTTAAACAAAATTTGATGCTTAGTGCAGTTTCAAGTATTTTGAACCCTAAAACAAAAGTTTTTTTTAATTAGTCATTTATATAACAGATTCCAAGAAAACCAGGGAAGTTATAATATTGTTTTAGATGGCTCAGCAGTTAAGGGCAATTTTTTTTTCACCAAGAAATCCTGGATTCAGCTCGCAACATCTATAGTTGAAGTTGTATGCATGTATATAATTATATTTTACCAAGTAAAATCTTGAATAAACTAAAATAATAACAGTTTGAAATGAAAAAATATATGAGGGTTTTGTGGACAAGTATTAACAGTACACCTGAAAACATAGTAGTATTAAATGTCCCCACTCATTAAGAACACCCTAAATACAACCGTATGTAGCTTCTTATAGAAACAGCTGGCTGGCTGTGGCACCTCATAGTTCTGTATTATAGACATAAGTGCTCTCTGGGTTTCTGTAAACTTACTAAACAGACATGGTGGTATTTTTAAGGATATTAAGATTTTTGTGTCACTTTCCACCTACACAACTCAGTATAGTATCGTCTAAGTCTCACCCTGAGTGAGTACTGCATTTCCTTCTCCTTAATGGCTTCTGAGCTGTATTTTGTGGACTTTTGTCTTGGGTTTTCAGTTTTTCTTCTTCAAATCAAATTCTTCTGTGGTTTACAGGCAGCACAATGAAGTAGGAACTATGCTCTAATAATGTCAATTTTATCATGACACAGTTAGCAGTGTTTCTCCTGAAAAAATGTTATTTATTTACAATTCCATCATTTTTCCTATTTATTTTTCAATACCTTCTACATGAGTACTACTGTGGCATTTGATTTTAGTAACATTTATTAATATCACATCAGTATATCTAAAATGTAGTTATTTTTTAACCTCTTCTTATATGTACCTTTCCGCATCATTCTGCATAGCAGTAAAGGTTCCAGTGGAAGGGGAAGCCCTGGGTCCTGCTAAGTCTGAACCCCCAGTGAACTAGACTATGGGGGGAGGGCGGCAATGGGGGGAGGGTTGGGAGGGGAACACCCATAAGGAAGGGGAGGGGGGAGGGGGATGTTTGCCCGGAAACCGGGAAAGGGAATAACACTTGAAATGTATATAAGAAATACTCAAGTTAATAAAAAAAAAAAGGTTTCATTATCTACCCAATTAATGGATCTGTAGATTCTCTACCATTCTCAGTGTCTGCTCACACACATGCATGTTTGTGTGTGTGTGTGTGTGTGTGTTAACAGAAATCATCAAAAATATAGGTTTCAACACTCTAAGAACTAAGGAAAATGAAAATGAAGGCATAGACTAATAGATGTGGCATGAAAACAAAGTTTGACAGGCAAATTGAAAAAGGAATGAATAGCCATTACCACATTTTTAAAGAAAAAGTTGTTCAATATTAATTTTTACCAAAGTTTAGCTCCTTTGGATTTTATAATGTAGGTATGTACAATAGGAGAGTCCATGAAAATTTAAAAGTAGAGTGAATGCTAATGAACTTTATTACCAAAGCCTCACAATCCATGAAAATGTTAGCCACATGGAATTGGTATATATAATTTCATAGTTTGGTTTGTGCTGACACAAAACACTGGTAACAGAAGAGAAGTTAAAGCAAATCTGATCACCCTGAGAACCCTATTCATGATTATGAGCCGCAAGATCTTACAATTGGTTTGCTAGAGAGACTTTATTGAATCGACCTGAGGAGGTTTGTTGATTTTCAACTGCTTCTTTGGGAAAGGGTCTCATTATTTAGCCCAGCCTACCCTCAAATGCCCTGTAGTTCTCCTGCATTACACTCTCAGATTCTGAGATTACAAATGTGTGACCCAACAACTAGAAAGTTGATGTACTTCAATCATACCTATGGACAATTTCTATATTTCAAGTGAAACGCCTTTGCACCATTGCTGATAAAAATATCAGCAGTTTAGGACCTGAGCACATTTCGTTCCCTGTGGTACCAGAAATGCAATGTAATTGATTTCTAAGCTTGCACCTTTCAACTGCCTCCCACTTATTTCCAGAAGACAGTAAGTACACAGTGATTGTATACAATTGTAGTCTTAAACACATTAAGAAAGTGATGTTATATCTTTCCACTTGATCCAATATTTCTTGTCTAAGATACAGCAGATAGTTACTTAAAAATCATGTGTAGGATATAGCCTACTTATATGTCTATTATTCTGATTTTTTTCTTTTTTCCCCTATAGCATAAAACAAGTATATTCAAGTGGAATAAACTATTCAGGATTCATTTTGCACCCATCCATAGGTGTAAATGTTAAACTTCTAAGAATGACGTACTGTAGATGATATTTGAACAAGGATTTAGGTAATATCCTTTTCTTACTTTACTCACAATCATGTTAGAATGGCTTAAACCATTTCCCCCAAATTATATATTATATATTATTTTCTTAAAAATTTTTCATGAAACATGCATAATATCTCTATTAACTTAACATATTAAATATTAATGAAGCCAAATTACTTCTCTCTAAATGGATGTGTTCATGCATATGTCAATGCATTTTTCTTGGTAGCTCAACTATATAGATATTCAAACATATAGCTCAAATATAAAGTTATAATACCGATTATTTGAATAAGGCCTGCTTTAAAACTTCAGAGCAGATGCCTTTAGAGGGTTTTGCTTTATATATCTTTGTTTATCTTTGTCATTTCTTAGAATATTTTTAGCCTGCGCTACAATTTTCTATTTAAAACTATAAATTGTGTTTTCCTGGAACAGTTTTGTCATAGTAAAGATTTTAGTTTGATTCATTTGAATATTAATGTGTAAAACTCCTTTAAAATTGATAGTTAATATCAAATAGAGTCTATAACACTACAAGACAATGGATTTGACACTGCTTGTTGCCTACCTAGTACTTCCTGGCAGTATTTCATCTGTATCTACAGATGAAAAGTCTTAGCTTGAGGTATTTCTTCTAATCAAAGAGTTTCCCATCTGTGAATTCAATGAACTAAAGTGGAAAAGCTTGAAGATTTTCAATATTTCAACATTTAGTATCTACTGAACCTGAAGAAATTGAAAAATTATCATTCCCCAAAGAACACAGTATCACAACAATGGTATTACATTTTCATTTTATTAATTTTATAAGTGGACAAAGGATAATTCTAAATATATAAGATGTGGTACATTATTTCTTCAAATATAGTCATTTTCTAAGATACAATTCAGCCTCTAGATATTTTGGTATCTTCAAATTTTCCTGGAACCAATCTCATACATCCTGAGAGACAGCTATAAAATTGTAGGTGTAACAAATTGTCATTCAATATCAAATGCCAAGACATGAAAACATACATACAAGTCACATTATGAAGACTGAGCATGATGTATTTATGTATTAACAAGTATATATGAGTTTGCATATATATAAAATAAATGAAAAAAGAAAGCCAGGAATTTGGAAGGGAGGCCAGAGGGTAAAACAGGAGGATTTGGATGGGGTAAATGAAAGAATATGATGTTATATTATAATCCAAAAATAATAAAAGAATCCTTATTTTACATTTCTATGTATTAGCTTAATCTTGGCACGAACTGAATTAGACATGTCAACTATTTAAATAAATCCACATAATACTGTCTATTTGTTTTTTAGAGGAATATGAATCAAATGCAGGACTCCAAAGCATGCAGAGATGTTATATTGTGGATTTATAGACTCTATCCCATGTTGTCAAGCCTTAAGACAGTTATATATGTAGAATTTGTTGAAATATACATTGTGTGTGTATTTGTGTATGTATGTATGTATGTATGTATGTATGTATGTATGTATGTATGTATGTATGAATAATATCCAGTGTGTCCTGAAGATGCCAGGACATGCTAGTTCTGGCATCACTGGATTTGTAAACCTCCAAAGGATCTTCCACAGTTACAAAGTTTAATCATATAACAAAAGAAACGCATAATTCTGAACGTCTAGGAATACTTAATCAAAAAAGAAAGGCACTGTGTTTTACAAGAGAGTACTTTTGAATGGAAATGTCTTCCTCCTACTATAAAGGCATAAAATACTTCCCATATATTTTGAAGCTTCAAATTAGCACAGAATTCACACTGTGCATAAATCTGCACTTCCAACATGTGTTTGAGGAATTAACTTGACACTGACCCAAAATGCATGACTCATGTCACCACAAGGGATTGGTGCTAGAATTATCTTAGTGCTTCTATACCTACCTTCCTAATAATTGATACTAGTCGACAGATACCATGCAGAGCTATCGTTCTGCACATACAGCTTCAAGCCATACTTTGAAATTGCCCTCCATCCATAGCCTGAAAATAAAGGTATTGAGTTGAAGAATCTGATAATATGGGTAAGTGATGCTTAAAACTTCATGGCAAGCTTGGTATGAGAACAGTGGATAAGTGATGTTAAATGTAAAATGAATATAAAAACTTCTGCTAGATATGTTATAGAAAAATTAAAAGATTTATCAAAACGAAAGGGGCAAATATGTTTTAAAATCTAAATGTTAAGAATACAAATATAGTTAATAGAAAGGGCTGTTGCACACAATATTGTCATAGTTTTGAGTCAGGTGCTGATGCAGGCATTTCTATCAATAATGAATTTGTTAGTACAATTTCTATCCAATTCACACTAGTGGCATGATACACTAGTATAAATTTGGCTAAATATACTGGATTAACTCGAACCAGATTTCAAAGGAACCAAGTGCAGATACTCAAAAGTCATCAAAGATTGTATATAGCTTGTGGCAAAATTTCACAGTAGTTAATGTTGCATCTTTAGGCACTTGTTACCTAGAAACAAAATAAATGTACAACCAACCACCACATTAATCAACTTGGTATCTGAAAATACATTAGAATTCATAAAAAATGAATGTTGAATCAACAAAGATAATGGTATCAAAAATCGGAAAATCTTATTAGATTGAATCAAAATTTAAAATTTGCATGCCAGTGATAGCCAATTTTCCCAGGAAACATTCCCCTTCATTCAATATCTTCAAAAATAGAAACTATTTTCATATTCTGAAGGCCGAGAATTAAAAACTCAAGTTGCCATCATTGTTGAGTTTAGTTAAATCATCTTGTTGATTTGGAACTGTGTGCCTTTTCATTACATTTCACCTAAGTTCATACATACCTTAAGGAAAAAAAGTTAATTTCCTCTCTTAAGGGCTTTAATCACATTCCTAGAGTTCAAAAAACAGGGTATAACTAACCTCAGTGTCTGGAACATGTCGATCCTACTGATATCATTAGAGTGAAGAAGTTCAATAAACAGAATAGAAATGGACAGTTTGTGCTTAGAAATATAGTGGATGTTAGGATAAAATAAGAACTCTTTTTTCAGTATGACACCCATCCCAATCCTCCCTCCATGTATCTTAGAGGCTCTTAGGGTCGTTTTTAGGATGACCCACTAATACATAGTTAACAACCAATCATTTATAACTCGACTGAATACAAGTTTAGAGTTAATAACTATATGTGATAGCAAAAAAATCTTAAACCATGTAAACACAGAGCAGGCAAGGCCCTAAATGGGTTTTTATAAATAACATGCTGGAACAAATCATATCAAACATGTTTGCATGATGTAATGTATGTCACCCTTAAAACAGTTTTATTATATTCTGTATTTCTTGGCAGAAAAACACATAATTTCAGCAAAATAGTATGGAGAGTATTTTGTAATTTCATTCTCCCATGGAAAAAATAATGAAAATGTATTCTCTTAACTCTACAGTGTCAAACCTTGTGAATTTATATTATTTAGAACAAGATGACTATTACAAGAATGGGAGACCCATTCAACTCTCTGTTTGAGGGTTTCCACATTGCATAATGGTACTTACACCCTAAAACAGATGAGGAGTCCTCATTGTGACAGAAGTTGTGTGGTCCTGAGGATGCTCTTATGCAATGAGAAAGATCAATAAACGCTTTGGTTTTACCCTGGTTACATAATACTTAAATCCTCTCAGAAAATTTTAATGAAAAATTCTAGGTACATCAAACTAAAACTGTCACTTGAATCTGACATTCAGAAACAAAGAGATCAGTATAAGGCAAAGGTGGAGTGAACTTGTTTATTAACCCACAGAAGTGAGACACTAAACAGAATGTTTCACTTTCATACTTGGATGCAAATAACAGACTCTATGCATTGTACATGGGATCTCTCTTCACATCTATAATCTCTCCATGTGTTTGTAATTATTTCAACTCTGGGAATACTCTTCTGAAGTCATTTTGGTATTTGTATTATACATCAGAATTAATGCAAACTCTCAAAAATGTTCTAGAGTGTCTGTGTTTGGAGGAAATAGCGTGAACAACTGCCTTTGGAGAACTGGTTTGCTTTGCCTATGCCAGAGCTTATTTTAAAAGAGAGTTTCAAATTGAGGAAGGAGAAAGTAGAGAAAGTCTCTCTCCCAGTTCCACACATCCCAAGATCTTTTTTGGGTGCCATTATAATTGTACAAACAGGTTTGCTGCTTTTACAGATCTCTCTGTCAGTTCCCAGTTATGTGTGCTTAATGCAGGGATTTTACAAAAGAAGTCTTCAATAGCTTCATTCTTTTCTTTTTATTGACATGTATCAATTTTATGTAATACTGTATATCAGTCTGACTTTGCAACAGATTCATACAATGCACTGTATGTTTTGACTTAGTTCTCACATCATAACTGAGAGTTCTGATGTCTTAATATTTTACTTTTCTCATTTGTTACGTTTATTGTTTTGCCCTTAATCTCTCAATTTTGTGATATATTTCTTCTGGGAAAAAACACAAAATGTCCTGTTTACTATTTTCTCACACATATAATTGATACTAAAACTTCACCACACTCTCCAGTATCATCATTTAAACATATTAAATTATTTATTCCTATTCATTTGAATTAGTTACATGAAGCAAGTTGAAGCTACCATACAGCAAATCTGTGAGAAGTTAAAAGTCTCCCTGAAAACTGTTAAGGCAGTCCCCCACACCCATATGTATCTCGTACACTATTTAATAGAATGCAGTGATTAGTGACTATCAAAGCGTGTAAATGTTAGATGTTTATGACTAAACCATAAATTTGACAGCCATTTATATGAATTGGGTCAATGATGTTAGAAATAAATCCATCATATTGGATGAAACTGGGATAAAAATATGTCTTAAAACAAAATCCATGCTTGTTAGAGTTCTCATATTTCTGTAATATTGACAACATTTTATTTATATTTCTTAGAAAATGTATTATGTTCATAAATTAAAATATGAGGAAAATTTGATATCACTTCCTTTTGTTTACCAAATTAAAGTCTACTTGAAATAAAAATATAGAAAACAATTTGATGTGCTCTTGGATTCGGTTTGCCAGAATTTTTTTTTTTAATTAACTTGAGTATTTCTTACATACATTTCAAGTGTTATTCCCTTTCCCGGTTTCCGGGCAAAATCCCCCTCCCCCCTCCCCTTCCTTATGGGTGTTCCCCTCCCAACTCTCCCCCCATTGCCGCCCTCCCCCGATAGTCTAGTTCACTGGGGGTTCAGTCTTAGCAGGACCCAGGGCTTCCCCTTCCACTGGTGCTCTTACTAGGATATTCATTGCTACCTATGGGGTCAGAGTCCAGGGTCAGTCCATGTATAGTCTTTAGGTAGTGGCTTAGTCCCTGGAAGCTCTGATTGCTTGTCATTGTTGTACTTTTGGGGTCTCGAGCCCCTTCAAGCTCTTCCAGTTCTTTCTCTGATTCCTTCAATAGGGGACCTATTCTCAGTTCAGTGGTTTGCTGCTGGCATTCGCCTCTGTATTTGCTGTATTCTGGCTGTGTCTCTCAGGAGAGATCTACATCCGGCTCCTGTCGGTCTGCACTTCTTTGCTTCATCCATCTTGTCTAATTGGGTGGCTGTATATGTATGGGCCACATGTGGGGCAGGCTGTGAATGGGTGTTCCTTCAGTCTCTGTTTTAATCTTTGCTTCTCCCTTCCCTGCCAAGGGTATTCTTTTTCCTCATTTAAAGAAGGAGTGAAGCATTCACATTTTGATCATCCGTCTTGAGTTTCGTTTGTTCTAGGGATCTAGGGTAATTCAAGCATTTGGGCTAATAGCCACTTATCAATGAGTGCATACCATGTATGTCTTTCTGTGATTGGGTTAGCTCACTCAGGATGATATTTTCCAGTTCCAACCATTTGCCTACGAATTTCATAAACTCATTGTTTTTGATAGCTGAGTAATATTCCATTGTGTAGATGTACCACATTTTCTGTATCCATTCCTCTGTTGAAGGGCATCTGGGTTCTTTCCAGTTTCTGGCTATTATAAATAAGGCTGCGATGAACATAGTGGAGCACGTGTCTCTTTTATATGTTGAGGCATCTTATGGGTATATGCCCAAGAGAGGTATAGCTGGATCCTCAGGCAGTTCAATGTCCAATTTTCTGAGGAACCTCCAGACTGATTTCCAGAATGGTTTTACCAGTCTGCAATCCCACCAACAATGGAGGAGTGTTCCTCTTTCTCCACAGCCTCGCCAGCATCTGCTGTCACCTGAGTTTTTGATCTTAGCCATTCTCACTGGTGTGAGGTGAAATCTCAGGGTTGTTTTGATTTGCATTTCCCTTATGACTAAAGATGTTGAACATTTCTTTAGGTGTTTCTCAGCCATTCGGCATTCCTCAGCTGTGAATTCTTTGTTTAGCTCTGAACCCCATTTTTTAATAGGGTTATTTGTTTCCCTGCGGTCTAACTTCTTGAGTTCTTTGTATATTTTGGATATAAGGCCTCTATCTGTTGTAGGATTGGTAAAGATCTTTTCCCAATCTGTTGGTTGCCGTTTTGTCCTAACCACAGTGTCCTTTGCCTTACAGAAGATTTGCAGTTTTATGAGATCCCATTTGTCGATTCTTGATCTTAGAGCATAAGCCATTGGTGTTTTGTTCAGGAAATTTTTTTCAGTGCCCATGTGTTCAAGATGCTGCCCTAGTTTTTCTTCTATTAGTTTGAGTGTGTCTGGTTTGATGTGGAGGTCCTTGATCCACTTGGACTTAAGCTTTGTACAGGGTGATAAGCATGGATCGATCTGCATTCTTCTACATGTTGCCCTCCAGTTGAACCAGCACCACTTGCTGAAAATGCTATCTTTTTTCCATTGGATGGTTTTGGCTCCTTTGTCAAAAATCAAGTGACCATAGGTGTGTGGGTTCATTTCTGGGTCTTCAATTCTATTCCATTGGTCTATCTGTCTGTCTCTGTACCAATACCATGCAGTTTTTATCACTATTGCTCTGTAATACTGCTTGAGTTCAGGGATAGTGATTCCCCCTGAAGTCCTTTTATTGTTGAGGATAGCTTTAGCTATCCTGGGTTTTTTGTTATTCCAGATGAATTTGCAAATTGTTCTGTCTAACTCTTTGAAGAATTGGATAGGTATTTTGATGGGGATTGCATTGAATCTGTAGATTGCTTTTGGTAAAATGGCCATTTTTACTATATTAATCCTGCCAATCCATGAGCATGGGAGATCTTTCCATCTTCTGAGGTCTTCTTCAATTTCTTTCTTCAGTGTCTTGAAGTTCTTATTGTACAGATCTTTTACTTGCTTGGTTAAAGTCACACCGAGGTACTTTATATTATTTGGGTCTATTATGAAGGGTGTCGTTTCCCTAATTTCTTTCTCGGCTTGTTTCTCTTTTGTATAGAGGAAGGCAACTGATTTATTTGAGTTAATTTTATACCCAGCCACTTTGCTGAAGTTGTTTATCAGCTTTAGTAGTTCTCTGGTGGAACTTTTGGGATCACTTAAATATACTATCATGTCATCCGCAAATAGTGATATTTTGACCTCTTCTTTTCCGATCTGTATCCCCTTGATCTCCTTTTGTTGTCTGATTGCTCTGGCTAGAACTTCAAGAACTATATTGAATAAGTAGGGAGAGAGTGGGCAGCCTTGTCTAGTCCCTGATTTTAGTGGGATTGCTTCAAGTTTCTCTCCATTTAGTTTAATGTTAGCAACTGGTTTGCTGTATATGGCTTTTACTATGTTTAGGTATGGGCCTTGAATTCCTATTCTTTCCAGGACTTTTATCATGAAAGGGTGTTAAATTTTGTCAAATGCTTTCTCAGCATCTAATGAAATGATCATGTGGTTTTGTTCTTTCAGTTTGTTTATATGATGGATCACATTGATGGTTTTCCGTATATTAAACCATCCCTGCATGCCTGGGATGAAGCCTACTTGATCATGGTGGATGATTGTTTTGATGTGCTCTTGAATTCGGTTTTCCAGAATTTTATTGAGTATTTTTGCGTCGATATTCATAAGGGAAATTGGTCTGAAGTTCTCTTTCTTTGTTGTGTCTTTGTGTGATTTAGGTATAAGAGTAATTGTGGCTTCGTAGAAGGAATTCGGTAGCGCTCCATCTGTTTCAATTTTGTGGAATAGTTTGGATAATATTGGTATGAGGTCTTCTATGAAGGTTTGATAGAATTCTGCACTAAACCCGTCTGGCCCTGGGCTCTTTTTGGTTGGGAGACCTTTAATGACTGATTCTATTTCCTTAGGAGTTATGGGGTTTTTAACTGGTTTATCTGTTCCTGATTTAACTTCGATACCTGGTATCTGTCTAGGAAATTGTCCATTTCCTGAAGATTTTCAAGTTTTGTTGAATATAGGTTTTTATAGTAAGATCTGATGATTTTTTGAATTTCTTCTGAATCTGTAGTTATGTCTCCCTTTTCATTTCTAATTTTGTTAATTTGGACGCACTCTCTGTGTCCTCTCCTTAGTCTGGCTAAGGGTTTATCTATCTTTTTGATTTTCTCAAAGAAACAACTTTTGGTTCTGTTGATTCTTTCTATGGTCCTTTTTGTTTCTACTTGGTTGATTTCAGCTCTGAGTTTGATTATTTCCTGCCTTCTACTCCTCCTGGGTGTATTTGCTTCTTTTTGTTCTAGAGCTTTTAGGTGTGCTGTCAAGCTGCTGACATATGCTCTTTCCTGTTTCTTTCTGCAGGCACTCAGCGCTATGAGTTTTCCTCTTAGCACAGCTTTCATTGTGTCCCATAAGTTTGGGTATGTTGTATCTTCATTTTCATTAAATTCTAAAAAGTTTTTAATTTCTTTCTTTATTTCTTCCTTGACCAGGTTATCATTGAGTAGAGCATTGTTCAATTTCCACGTATATGTGGGCATTCTTTCCTTATTGTTATTGAAGACCAGTTTTAGGCCGTGGTGGTCCGATAGAACCCGTGGGATTATCTCTATCTTTCTGTACCTGTTGAGGCCCGTTTTTTGACCAATTATATGGTCAATTTTGGAGAAAGTACCATGAGGAGCTGAGAAGAAGGTATATCCTTTTGCTTTAGGATAGAATGTTCTATAAATATCCGTTAAGTCCATTTGGCTCATGACTTCTCTTAGTCTGTCGACATCACTGTTTAATTTCTGTTTCCATGATCTGTCCATTGATGAGAGTGGTGTGTTGAAATCTCCCACTATTATTGTGTGAGGTGCAATGTGTGTTTTGAGCTTTAGTAAGGTTTCTTTTACATATGTAGGTGCCCTTGTATTTGGGGCATAGATATTTAGGATTGAGAGTTCATCTTGGTGGATTTTTCCTTTGATGAATATGAAGTGTCCTTCCTTATCTTTTTTGATGACTTTTAGTTGGAAATTGATTTTATTTGATATTAGAATGGCTACTCCAGCTTGCTTCTTCTGACCATTTGCTTGGAAAGTTGTTTTCCCGCCTTTCACTCTGAGGTAGTGTCTGTCTTTGTCTCTGAGGTGTGTTTCCTGTAGGCAGCAGAATGCAGGGTCCTCATTGCGTATCCAGTTTGTTAATCTATGTCTTTTTATTGGGGAGTTGAGGCCATTGATATTGAGAGATATTAAGGAATAGTGATTATTGCTTCCCTTTATATTCATATTTGGATGTGAGGTTATGTTTGTGTGCTTTCATTCTCTTTGTTTTGTTGCCAAGACGATTAGTTTCTTGCTTCTTCTAGGGTATAGCTTCCCTCCCTATGTTGGGCTTTACCATTTATTATCCTTTGTAGTGCTGGATTTGTAGAAAGATATTGTGTAAATTTGGTTTTGTCATGGAATATCTTGGTTTCTCCATCAATGTTAATTGAGAGTTTTGCTGGATACAGTAACCTGGGCTGGCATTTGTGTTCTCTTAGGGTCTGTATGACATCAGTCCAGGATCTTCTGGCCTTCATAGTTTCTGGCGAGAAGTCTGGTGTGATTCTGATAGGTCTCCCTTTATATGTTACTTGACATTTTTCCCTTACTTCTTTTAATATTCTTTCTTTATTTTGTGCGTTTGGTGTTTTGACAATTATGTGACGGGAGGTGTTTCTTTTCTGGTCCAATCTATTTGGAGTTCTGTAGGCTTCTTGTATGCCTATGGGTATCTCTTTTTTTAGGTTAGGGAAGTTTTCTTCTATGATTTTGTTGAAGATATTTACTGGTCCTTTGAGCTGGGAGTCTTCACTCTCTTCTATACCTATTATCCTTAGGTTTGATCTTCTCATTGAGTCCTGGATTTCCTGTATGTTTTGGACCAGTAGCTTTTTCCGCTTTACATTATCTTTGACAGTTGAGTCAATGATTTCTATGGAATCTTCTGCTCCTGAGATTCTCTCTTCCATCTCTTGTATTCTGTTGGTGAAGCTTGTATCTACAGCTCCTTGTCTCTTCTTTTGGTTTTCTATATCCAGGGTTGTTTCCATGTGTTCTTTCTTGATTGCTTCTATTTCCATTTTTAATTCCTTCATCTGTTTGATTGTGTTTTCCTGGAATTCTTTCAGGGATTTTTGCCATTCCTCTCTGTAGGCCTCTACTTGTTTATTAATGATTTCCTGTGTTTCCCTAAGTGTGTTCATGTCTTTCTTGAAGTCCTCCAGCATCATGATCAAATATGATTTTGAAACTAGATCTTGCTTTTCTGGTGTGTTTGGATATTCCATGTTTGTTTTGGCGGGAGAATTGGGCTCCGATGATGGCATGCAGTCTTGGTTTCTGTTGCTTGGGTTCCTGCGCTTGCCTCTCACCATCAGATTATCTCTAGTGTTACTTTGTTCTGCTATTTCTGACAGTGGCTAGACTGACCTATAAGCCTGTGTGTCAGGAGTGCTGTAGACCTGTTTTCCTCTCTTTCAGTCAGTTATGGGGACAGTGTGTTCTGCTTTCCGGCGTGTAGTTTTTCCTCTCTACAAGTCTTCAGCTGTTCTTGTGGGCCTGTATCTTGAGTTCACCAGGCAGCTTTCTTGCAGCAGAAAATTTGGTCTTACCTGTGGTCCCGAGGCTCAGGTTCGCTCGTGGGGTGCTGCCCAGGGGCTCTCTGCAGCGGCAGCAACCAGGAAGACCTGTGCAGCCCCTTCCGGGAGCTTCAGTGCACCAGGGTTCCAGATGGTCTTTGGCTTTTTCCTCTGGCGTCTGAGATGTGTGTGCAGGGAGCAGTCTCTTCTGGTTTCCCAGGCTTGTCTGCCTCTCTGAAGGTTTAGCTCTCCCTCCCACGGGATTTGGGTGCAGAGAACTGTTTATCCGGTCTGTTTCTTTCAGGTTCCGGCGGTGTCTCAGGCGCAGAAGTCCTGCCGCTCCTGGGCCCTCCCCCACGGGAGCCCAGAGGCCTTATACAGTTTCCTCTTGGGCCAGGGATGTGGGCAGGGGTGAGCAGTGTTGGTGGTCTCTTCCGCTCTGCAGCCTCAGGAGTGCCCACCTGACCAGGCGGTTGGGTCTCTCTCTCACCGGGTCTGGGAGCAGAGAGCTGCTGCGGGCCGGGATCCGCGGGTGTGGGACTTCCGGTAAACACAGACCGTGCCTCCTAGAGAAATTCTGCTTCCGTGTCCCAAGCTCACCAGGCAGCTTTCTTGCAGCAGAAAATTTGGTCTTACCTGTGGTCCCGAGGCTCAGGTTAGCTCGTGGGGTGCTGCCCAGGGGCTCTCTGCAGCGGCAGCAACCAGGGAGCTCAACACTTCTTTTCAATACAATTTCCTCGTGATTTACACTCCATTTCCATTGACTATAATGGGCGATTCGAATACTATCTTTATAGGATTTTAGAAAATGTTTAGCACATGTTCTGAATATTTGACTGTGTATGACTTTTAAAAGTCATCTTTTTAGCCAATTATTATGGCTCATTTTAGGAATTAAGTATTATCAATGCATGTGCATAGACATAGTCATAGTCATCTACACTGAGCAAGAACCATACATTAATAATGTGTTATTTCTCGTGATCTGCATCAGAAATGGAATCATAACAATACACTAGGTATTTTATAAATTTAATACAATTTACAGAAGAATTTCTCTCTATTAGAAATGAAGAATCATGGTATCATACATTGTAAATTATACCACATTCCCTAGGATCATGATTCTATCAAATGTACTAGCCTGAGAAAGTGATTATTTTCATTTATATTTGTTATTTATTTATTTACATTTTAAATGTTATCCTCCTTCCCAGTTTTCCCTCCACAAACACCCATCCCTGCCCCTCCCCTTGCCTCTATGAGGGTGCTCCCCAACCTACTTCTGCCTCCGTGCCATAGTATTCCCCTACCCTGGGTCATCGAACTTCCATAGGACCAAGATCCTCCCTTTTCAGTGATGCCCAATTAGGCATTCCTCTGCTACATATCCAGCGGGAGCCATGGGACACATCAAGTGTACTCCTTCATTGGTTTTTTAGTCTCTGGGAACTTTGAGGAGTCTGATTCATTGATATTGTTGTTCTTCCGGTGGGGTTACAAACCCCTTCAGCTCCTTAAGAGATTAGCATTGAGAGTTTTGGAGAATTTGTCAGAAGTTTATTCAGGAAAGGAACAACAAACACTATTCCAGGTGGCCACGCAAAACTAATTAGGAGTGACTGCTATTTGCATAATTAAAAATGTGATATCCCAGTATCATGCTGGTCATTCAGTGATTATTAAATAATTTTCTTGCATGTTTGATAATCCTTACCTTGTAAGTGAATATTTTTCAGCCATGTGTTCTGTGTTACTTACATTTCTAGTTGTTGTAGCAAAATAATTCATACACAATATTATGAGGAAAAGATTAATTTTGCCTCGTGGCCTTAGAGAGTGTAGTTCATATTTATTAATAATCGTAATGGGGGATAGAACATCATGACAGCAATAGTAGTTTCCTCAACTCAATTCTGAGAAGAAAGAGAGAATAAAATAGGAAAATATCAGTGATAATATGTGCCAGGCCATTCCATCAGTGATAGAGATTGCCTGTGAAAGTTCCATCACCTCAGGGTAGTGCTCTACTATGAAATTATCAGGCATTCAATGAATTATTAGGTAAGATCATTCGTAACCTAATATATTCCTTCTTGAAACCCTTTATAGAAACAATCTAAGTCCATTCCAGTTATTCCCTGTGCATTTCACAATGCTGATATTATTAAACTAAACTAATTCTTCCATGTATTAAAAAGCATATTTTCAGTGCTTACAATAACAGAATAATAACAAGGATTGTGTTGAACCAACTTTCTTTTATTTTTATTTTATGTCTGAACTATAAAACATTGTTTTGGAAAAATATGAGTTCTAGAAAATATGTAAACATTTCCTTTTGCACTTGTGATCCCTTCTTATTCGTTCTAGTGTCACGTAGACATCACAAAGTAAGACACACTGAAGAAAAAGAAAATAGCTCAAAGCAACATTGTAAGAATAGCAGCTTCCTTCTGGATGCTTTCAGAGAGTGAATTTGAAACAGGGTTGTGTTTCCTGAAGTATTTTATTTCCACTATGCAGTTCCATACTAGAAATGAGGATCTATGTCATGCATGAAAGAGTTGAAGATTTTGTTAGTTAGAGCACTCCCTCACCCCCCAAAATAGTTTACTGTAGGAAGCACAATACTATTAATTAGCAAATGCAATGTTTACATTTAAAATCTATCATTAAGACATTATGTGAAGATTAGCTTTGGCAGAGATTGGATGGAGGAAAATAAGTCAACCCTCCTGAATCTAATTCTTGTCTCTGCATCTTCTGTCTATCTGTCCATTATTAATCTCAGGGACTGTTCAATTCACACCAGCAGGGGCAGGTCCAATCAAACTGTACTAAAGGGTGGCAGCATTAGGAAGTTTAAGAACCACTGATATAGACGTGTATAGATATCACCCCAAATATTGAGATGCTATATTTCCTAAGCTAAATTTATTAAGGTGGGATTGAGAGTGGAGCTGGTAGCTAGATTCATGGTTAAGAACCCCTTGAATGAGAGTTGTTTGAGACCAATAAGGACATATCACATCCTCATATCAGGAATATACTTAAAAAAATAGCTGCTTTCCTGAAAGGGAAAAAATAGTATCAGAATCTGAGTTTGCTGTCTTCCTACCAGGACAAAAAATCAAACTCTTTGAATGTGTGACGTTACTTCCCATTGTGTCAAGAGCACTGGCTTCCACTGTGATATTTTTAAAAGAACTCAGCCTTGAACTTGGATAGCTGTGACTCCTCTTCACAGCAGCATCATGGTTAGTTTTGTAGTTTTGCTTTGTGTTTTCCCTTTTTTTTTGTTTTGTTTCTGTTTCATTTCTCGAAAGTAGATTCTTTTCTCATACAATGTATTCTAGTTATAGTTTCCCCTCCCTCTACTTCTCCCCATTCCTGCCCATGGCCCCATACCTCCAGAACCACTCCCTTTCAGTCTACAGTTAGAAAAACCACACAGAAAGATGGTCATGAAACCCCAAGAGGAGGAAAAGTGTCCCTAGAGCAATCTGGGGAGTCAGTGACCCACTCATTCTGAAAGTTAGGAGTCCCATAGAATCCCTAAGCTAAAGCTGTAATATATATGCAGAGGACCCGGTCTGAACACTTATAGGCACTGTGCTTGCGGCTTCAGTCTTTGTAACGCTACAAGCAACTTGCTCAGATGATTCAGAGGGCCATGTTGTCCTGGTGTGCTCGATTCCTTCTGACTCAAACAATCTTTCTGCCTCCTTTTTCATAGGATTCCGAGCTCAGAGGGGAGAGGAGGGATATATATGATGGAGACTTTTACTTAAGTAGTCTGTGTCTCTCTGTCTCTGCCTCAGCCTCCCTCCCTCTTTCCCTCCCTCCCTTCCTGTCTCTTTCTCCATCCTTCCCTCCCTCGCTCCCACTTCTCTCTCTCTCTCTCTCTCTCTCTCTCTCTCTCTCTCTCTCTCTCTCTCCCTTCCTCCCTCCCTCTCTCTATCCCTCTCACTCTGTATATGTTTGAGGGTCTCTACATCTTTTCACAACGACTGCCAGATAAAATCTCTGACTAGAAAGGGCATTGATCTATGGTATACTGAACTATAATTTGGAATCATGTTATTAAATTTTTGAACCAGGAATGTTTGGTTCAGTTGTACTACAGAGCTATAGGAATAAAAGAAAATCATGGTACTGGCACTAAAACAGCTGGAGATATCAGTAGACTCTAATTGAAGGCACGCATATAAAGCCAAACACATATTAACAACTGGGTTTTCATTTTTTAGAAAAGCCAGAAATACACACTTATAAAAAGACATCTTAAACAAGTGCTTTTGGTAAAACAAAATGTTTGCATGTAGAGGAATATAAACGGAGCCATATCAATCACCCTACACAAAATCTGTCAAAGGAGATAAAGGACTTTAACGACAACAACAAAAACAAATACAATGAATGTAGTAGAAAAGAAATTGGAAGATAGCCTTGAATGCATTGGCACGGGGGCAGACTTGTTAAACAGAACACCTATAGAGTAGCCACTAAAATCAACAATTAGTAAATAGGATTTCATGTGAGTGTAAAGCTGTAAGACAAATGACCCAGTCAATAGGACAAAGTGACAGCCTACAGAAGAAAACTTTTTTACCAAAGCCACATCAACACATGGCATACATCCAAAATAGATGCACACCTCAAGAAACTAGGTATTAAAAAAACAAATAATCCAATCAAAAATGGGTATCGGGTCTAAACAGAGTATTCTCAATGGTGGAATATCAAACAGGCGAGAATCAAAGAAATGTTCACCATGCTTAGCCATCTTGAAACTTCAAATCAAAGATATTTTGAGATGCTATCATATCAGAATGGTTAAGATCAGCAACAAAAATGACAGCTTATGCTCATCCGAATGTGGAGCAAGGGGGAAACTTATCAGTTGATGGTGGGAATAAAAAACTTTGGAAATCAATATTGTGGTTCTTCAGAAAATTGGGAATCAATCTACCTCCAAATGCAACTACAACACTCTTGGGGCTGATACTCAAAAATTCTGGGGTCAGAATTTTGGACACTTGCTAAACTATGTTCACAGTGACTTTATTCGTTATAGTCAGAATCTAACAGCAATATATTCCCCACCATAGAAGATGGATAAAAATTTTAATACATTTATACAAGTAAGTATTTTTCATATATTTATTTATGTTGTTTAATATTTCTTATTCATAAATATTTATTACATTCATTCATGGCTGTAATTTTGGGATTATTTCTGAGGTGGTGTAGAAATCTAGTTCAGTAGAAGCTTCCTGGAATTTTGCTCAATTTCAGAAACCTTCTCAATATGTCAGCCAGAATTGCTTCGTATTCCCCATACTCAGGTCTCAGTCTTTGGTAACTATAATTATCAGTGTTTTCTACCATGCTTGATTTTTATTTGTGTGTGTATTTGCTTATTGGTGCATTGTTTTTCATTGGAATCTGAATTTACTCAATAAGTAGCTGACTGTCTCCTGAAATCCAAGGATCCAGGTGGTCTGTGTTCCATTCAGAGAACATATACATGTACCACCACATGCAGCCATTATGTTCAACCTGGGAATTAAACTCAGTACTTTAGGTGTGTATCACAACCGTATTATCAAGAGAAATATCTCCCCATCTTCATTAGTATTATTTATAGTATAAAACTATTATTTCTATCTTACACAAAATGGAAAAAATGCCTCACAAAACTTCATGTTTATTTAAACAGCAAGTACTAACTTTATCTGTATTAACTTGGTTTAAAATCCATTACAGTCACTAAGTTTTGACAATACTGTTCTCTTTTTGTCTAAATAAATCAATATACAAATGTGGGTGCAAGCTCAAATGCGAGTTTGACCTTTGGATTTAACATTTATCAAAATAAAGAAAGTATACTTTGGAATAGGACCTTAAGTTTTTTTTTAATTTTTGTTGCTTTTTTATTGGATATTTTATGTATTTACATTCCAAATGTTATCGCCTTTCCCCTGTCTCCTATTCCCCTTCCCTTCTCCCCCTGCTTCTATGAAGATGCACTCCCTCCCTCCCACCCACCCCTCCTTGAACACTCTCTCATTCCCCTACCCTGGGAAAAGAGTCATCACAGGACCAAGAGTTTCTCCTCATATTGATGCCAGACAATGACATCCTCTGCAACATATAGAGCTGGAGCCATGGGTCCCTCCATGTGGGTGTTTTAGTCCCTGGGATCTCTGGGGGTCTGGTGGTTGATATTATTGTTTTTCCTACAGGGTTACAAACTCCTGTTTCTTCAGTCCTTTCTCTAACTTGTCCATTGGGGTCCCCTTGCTCAGTCCAATGGTTAGCTTCAAGCATCCTCATCTGTATCAGTAAAGCTCTGGCAGAGTCTCTCAGGAGATATCCATATCAGGCTTCCGTCAGAAAATACTTCAAGGCATCAGCAATAGTGACTGGGTTTGGTGGCTACATATGGGATCAATCCCCAGAAACAGGAAATTCAAAAAAATTCCTCAGATCCTACTACAAAAGCCTATATTCAACAGAAAGAAAATCTGCATTTTTTACACAGATACTGGGTACCAAAGTTGCCTTAAGGAACAGCCAACCAATAACCAGCCCAACTTGATATCCAGTCTATGAGCAAGCACCAATTATGCTTGCAGATAGGAGTGCAGCATGACTGACCTCTGGAAGCTTCACCAGCAGCTGACTTGAACAGATACAGATACCCAGAGCCAAACAGTGGATGGAGCTTGGCAATACCTATGGAAGAATGGAAGAAATGATTGCTGCTCTAAAAAGGATAAGAAGTCCACAAGAAGATGAACAGAGTCAACTTACCTGGAACTTTGGGGCTTTCAGAGACTGAACAACCAAGAAAGACCTTGACCTAGATCTAGGCCTCCTTGCACATATGTGTGTCTTAGTCTTCATGTGGCTCTCAAACAACTGGCCAATGGTTATCTCAAAAGCTATTTTCTATATACGGGATATGGGCTCCTTGTAGGAGAGGCTGTACCTAACCTTGCAGAGACTTAATGTGCCCTGGTAGGTGGATACCAAGGTGAATCCCCACCCACTCAGAGGAGAAGGAGAGTGGGAATGGGGGAAAAGATTGTAGTTGGGGGTGATTAGGAAAGGGAGCAATGAGAATGAAATATACACATATACATATATACATATATACATATATATATATATTGAATTAGTGAAATGGTAATAATAAAAAATTTAGATTAAAGAAAACATAGCCTACTGCTGTCCCTGTTCATTTAGTCCAAGAGTGTTTAATAAAATTCCAAGAGAAATATCAATAAGTTCATATCTTAAATTTTATTTAAGATAGTTGATGTAGCAAAATTTATTTATTTTCATAAGGCATTTTCAATTGAGAAGGCTGATACTACCCAAATTGCCTAATTGAAAAAAAAAACAAAAACAAATAAACAAATAAAGAAAAAAACCAAACATCCACTGGTAAATACAGGTTATCATATATTTGAGGAAACCAACAGAATAAACACTACTCTGAGGTAAATCTAAACTGTAGACTTTGCACAACAGGCACATCAGTGCAGGTTCAACAACTGTAGCCGATGTCCTGATGCTGATTGCAAGAGAGGACAATGGTTTGTAGACATGGGTACATGTAGGTCCTTTCAATTTTGCTATAAAAATAAAATTTCTTTTAAAATATCTTTTAAGAAAGAATGCTAAGGTGAGCAACAGGAACTATAATATCCTCTAATTCAAGTTATGATGTGGGAAACATATTTATATCTACACATTATTGAATTCTATTTCTCCATGAACAGTGTAAAAAATGTCATTTCAAAACTCAATGAACTAAACTCATTACATGCATCATTTGCAGTGGTTTTAGAAGTTGATAACAAACAGGAGTCATCAAGTCTTCTGGAAAGATGAAAAATGAATGTCCACACACACTAGAATGATCAAATTCAAAATAAGATAAATGTGAAAGATATGAGATGCTTGTTATTTTTCTTCTCTATTCAGCCAGCAAACACAAGAACAAGGAAGAGTAGACAACGCCGTATCCAGATTACCTTTAGTTTTTTGGCTAAAAAATGTACTATGTATGCGTCTGACTGATAAAGACCTGCTCTGATTTCTTTTTACTATGTACCATGTTACAGATCCATGATCAATTTTGATATGGAATTTAAAATACATCAACAATAAAATGCATAATGCACATGATAATCAATGTAAATACTCAGCCTGGAACCCTAAACTCATTCCCTTAAATCTGGACCAAGGTGAAAAGTAGAAAATCACTTCACAATGTTGTTCATACATGCACAATTATATTTTAGTTACAAGTTTCAAAACAAAATGTACTCCTTTTTTTTTACCTTTTAAAAACCTTTTGTGAATTTCTCATCATGCATCCTAATGTCACTCATCTTCTGTCCCACCATATATACCCTCCTTCTGTCCTTCCAGACTTACCACCCAAAGAAAACAAAACATAGACAGACAAAACACAAAACAAAAAGCAACACACACATACATACATACACACACACACACACACACACACACACACACACACAATCACACATGAAACAAAACAAAACAAAATAGAAAAACGAGACAAACAATGATTCATTGGTGTGGTTTAAAGCCAGTGACTTCTGCTACACCATCAATACTAGATACTCACTAGGACTCCTGTTGAATATCTTTTATTATTTGTTTGTTTGTTTTTATTTATTTATTTTTTTTATTAACTTGAGTATTTCTTATATACAGTTCGAGTGTTATTCCCTTTCCCGGTATCCGGGCAAACATCCCCCTCCCCCCTCCCCTTCCTTATGGGTGTTCCCCTCCCAACCCTCCCCATATTGCCGCCCTCCCCCCACCAGTCTAGTTCACTGCGGGTTCAGTCTTAGCAGGACCCAGGGCTTCTCCTTCCACTGGTGCTCTTACTAGGATATTCATTGCTACCTATGAGGTCAGAGTCCAGGGTCAGTCCATGTATAGTCTTTAGGTAGTGGCTTAGTCCCTGGAAGCTCTGGTTGCTTAGCATTGTTGTACATATGGGGTCTCGAGCCCCTTCAAGATCTTCCAGTTCTTTCTCTGATTCCTTCAACGGGGGTCCTATTCTCAGTTCAGTGGTTTGCTGCTGGCATTCGCCTCTGTATTTGCTGTATTCTGGCTGTGTCTCTCAGGAGCGATCTACATCCGGCTCCTGTCGGTCTGCACTTCTTTGCTTCATCCATCTTGTCTAATTGGGTGGCTGTATATGTATGGGCCACATGTGGGGCAGGCTCTGAATGGGTGTTCCTTCAGTCTCTGTTTTAATCTTTGCCTCTCTCTTCCCTGCCAAGGGTATTCTTGTTCCCCTTTTAAAGAAGGAGTGAAGCATTCACATTTTGATCATCCGTCTTGAGTTACATTTGATTTAGGTATCCAGGGTAATTCAAGCATTTGGGCTAATAGCCACTTATCAATGAGTGCATACCATGTATGTCTTTCTGTAATTGGGTTAGCTCACTCAGGATGATATTTTCCAGTTCCAACCATTTGCCTACGAATTTCATAAACTCGTTGTTTTTGATAGCTGAGTAATATTCCATTGTGTAGATGTACCACATTTTCTGTATCCATTCCTCTGTTGAAGGGCATCTGGGTTCTTTCCAGCTTCTGGCTATTATAAATAAGGCTGCAATGAACATAGTGGAGCACGTGTCTTTTTTATATGTTGGGGCATCTTTTTGGTATATGCCCAAGAGAGGTATAGCTGGATCCTCAGGCAGTTCAATGTCCAATTTTCTGAGGAACCTCCAGACTGATTTCCAGAATGGTTGTACCAGTTTGCAATCCCACCAACAATGGAGGAGTGTTCCTCTTTCTCCACATCCTCGCCAGCATCTGTTGTCCCCTGAGTTTTTGATCATAGACATTCTCACTGGTGTGAGGTGAAATCTCAGGGTTGTTTTGATTTGCATTTCCCTTATGAGTAAAGATGTTGAACATTTCTTTAGGTGTTTCTCAGCCATTTGGCATTCCTCAGCTGTGAATTCTTTGTTTAGCTCTGAACCCCATTTTTTAATAGGGTTATTTGTCTCCCTGCGGTCTAACTTCTTGAGTTCTTTGTATATTTTGGATATAAGGCCTCTATCTGTTGTAGGATTGGTAAAGATCTTTTCCCAATCTGTTGGTTGCCGTTTTGTCCTAACCACAGTGTCCTTTGCCTTACAGAAGCTTTGCAGTTTTATGAGATCCCATTTGTCGATTCTTGATCTTAGAGCATAAGCCATTTGTGTTTTGTTCAGGAAATTTTTTCCAGTGCCCATGTGTTCAAGATGCTGCCCTAGTTTTTCTTCGATTAGTTTGAGTGTATCTGGTTTGATGTGGAGGTCCTTGATCCACTTGGACTTAAGCTTTGTACAGGGTAATATCCATGGATCGATCTGCATTCTTCTACATGTTGACCTCCAGTTGAACCAGCACCATTTGCTGAAAATGCTATCTTTTTTCCATTGGATGGTTTTGGCTCCTTTGTCAAAAATCAAGTGACCATAGGTGTGTGGGTTCATTTCTGGGCCTTCAGTTCTATTTCATTGGTCTATCTGTCTGTCTCTGTACCAATACCATGCTGTTTTTATCACTATTGCTCTGTAATACTGCTTGAGTTCAGGGATAGTGATTCCCCCTGAAGTCCTTTTATTGTTGAGGATAGCTTTAGCTATCCTGGGTTTTTTGTTATTCCAGATGAATTTGCAAATTGTTCTGTCTAACTCTTTGAAGAATTGGATTGGTATTTTGATGGGGATTGCATTGAATCTGTAGATTGCTTGTGGTAAAATGGCCATTTTTACTATATTAATCCTGCCAATCCATGAGTATGGGAGATCTTTCCATCTTCTGAGGTCTTCTTCAATGTCCTTCTTCAGTGTCTTGAAGTTCTTATTGTACAGATGTTTTACTTGCTTTGTTAAAGTCACACCGAGGTACTTTATATTATTTGGGTCTATTATGAAGGGTGTCATTTCCCTAATTTCTTTCTCAGCTTGTTTCTCTTTTGTATAGAGGAAGGCAACTGATTTATTTGAGTTAATTTTATACCCAGCCACTTTGCTGAAGTTGTCTATCAGCTTTAGTAGTTCTCTGGTGGAACTTTTGGGATCACTTAAATAAACTATCATATCATCTGCAAATAGTGGTATTTTGAATTCTTCTTTTCCGATCAGTATCCCCTTGACCTCCTTTTGTTGTCTGATTGCTCTGGCTAGAACTTCAAGAACTATATTGAATAAGTAAGGAGAGAGTGGGCAGCCTTGTCTAGTCCCTGATTTTAGTGGGATTGCTTCAAGTTTCTCTCCATTTAGTTTAATGTTAGCCACTGGTTTGCTGTATATGGCTTTTACTATGTTCAGGTATGGGCCTTGAATTCCTATTCTTTCCAGGATTTTTATCATGAAGGGGTGTTGAATTTTGTCAAATGCTTTCTCAGCGTCTAATGAAATGATCATGTGGTTTTGTTCTTTCAGTTTGTTTATATAATGGATCACGTTGATGGTTTTCCGTATATTAAACCATCCCTGCATCACTGGGATGAAGCCTACTTGGTCATGGTGGATGATTGTTTTGATGTGCTCTTGGATTCGGTTTGCCAGAATTTTGTTGAGTATTTTTGCGTCGATATTCATGAGGGAAATTGGTCTGAAGTTCTCTTTCTTTGTTGTGTCTTTGTGTGGTTTAGTTATAAGAGTAATTGTGGCTTCGTAGAAGGTATTCGGTAGTGATCCATCTGTTTCAATTTTGTGGAATAGTTTGGATAATATTGGTATGAGGTCTTCTATGAAGGTTTGATAGAATTCTGCACTAAACCCGTCTGGACCTGGGCTCTTTTTGGTTGGGAGACCTTTAATGACTGCTTCTATTTCCTTAGGAGTTATGGGGTTTTTAACTGATTTATCTGTTCCTGATTTAACTTCGGTACCTGGTATCTGTCTAAGAAATTGTCCATTTCCTGAAGATTTTCAAGTTTTGTTGAATATAGGTTTTTATAGTAAGATCTGATGAATTTTTGAATTTCCTCTGAATCTGTTGTTATGTCTCCCTTTTCATTTCTGATTTTGTTAATTTGAACACACTCTCTGTGTCCTCTCGTTAGTCTGGGTAAGGGTTTATCTATCTTGTTGATTTTCTCAAAGAACCAACTTTTGGTTCTTTTGATTCTTTCTATGGTCCTTTTTGTTTCTACTTGGTTGATTTCAGCTCTGAGTTTGATTATTTCCTGCCTTCTACTCCTCCTGGGTGTATTTGCTTCTTTTTGCTCTAGAGCTTTTAGGTGTGCTGTCAAGCTGCTGACATATGCTCTTTCCTGTTTCTTTCTGCAGGCACTCAGCGCTATGAGTTTTCCTCTTAGCACAGCTTTCATTGTGTCCCATAAGTTTGGGTATGTTGTACCTTCATTTTCATTAAATTCTAAAAAGTTTTTAATTTCTTTCTTTATTTCTTCCTTGACCAGGTTATCATTGAGTAGAGCATTGTTCAATTTCCAAGTATATGTGGGCATTCTTCCTTGATTGTTATTGAAGACCAGTTTTAGGCCGTGGTGGTCCGATAGCACGCATGGGATTATTTCTATCTTTCTGTACCTGTTGAGGCCCGTTTTTTGACCAATTATATGGTCAATTTTGGAGAAAGTACCATGAGGAGCTGAGAAGAAGTTATATCCTTTTGCTTTAGGATAGAATGTTCTATAAATATCCGTTAAGTCCATTTGGCTCATGACTTCTTTTAGTCTGTCTACATCTCTGTTTAATTTCTGTTTCCATGATCTGTCCATTGATGAGAGTGGGGTGTTGAAATCTCCCACTATTATTGTGTGAGGTGCAATGTGTGTTTTGAGCTTTAGTAAGGTTTCTTTTACATATGTAGGTGCCCTTGTATTTGGGGCATAGATATTTAGGATTGAGAGTTCATCTTGGTGGATTTTTCCTTTGATGAATATGAAGTGTCCTTCCTTATCTTTTTTGATGACTTTTAGTTGAAAATTGATTTTATTTGATATTAGAATGGCTACTCCAGCTTGCTTCTTCTGACCATTTGCTTGGAAAATTGTTTTCCAGCCTTTCACTCTGAGGTAATGTCTGTCTTTGTCTCTGAGGTGTGTTTCCTGTAGGCAGCAGAATGCAGGGTCCTCGTTGCGTATCCAGTTTGTTAATCTATGTCTTTTTATTGGGGAGTTAAGGCCATTGATGTTGAGAGATATTAAGGAATAGTGATTATTGCTTCCCGTTATATTCATATTTGGATGTGAGGTTATGTTTGTGTGCTTTCATTCTCTTTGTTTTGTTGCCAAGACGATTAGTTTCTTGCTTCTTCTAGGGTATGGCTTGCCTCCTTATGTTGGACTTTGGAAATCCTGAAGCTTTGGTTCTTTAGGCCTAGCCTCTTCTCGTGCTCAAGCATCTCTTAGATGGGCGTAGATGTTGGGGAGAGCCAACTTAAAGCACTTGATCTGGGCCTGGGTAGTGGTTATATTAGTCAGCCTGCCAGCACTATTGCACCCATGTCTTCTGATTTGCAAGGGGCAGGAGCAGCTCCCTCACCCTCACTATTCTACCCAGTCACCTCTACTATTCTACCCAGGACAAAAGGTGCTGGCCAGTTGTCCCTAGTGCATCAGTCAGTCAGTGCTTCAGGTTAGAACTAGCTCTTCAGCATCTCTGCCACTAGGGCGTGCTTTATTGCTGCCCAGGCAAGAGTAGAGCAAGCTATCCTGGAATGGTACAGTCTATGAGAGGTGGTGTCAGCTCTGCACAACTCTTGGATGTCAATATGGCCCCAGGTAACAGCCTAGACCAGCAGTCTCTGTACCATGGGCCTTTGGTGATAACATAGACCATGGACATAGACACAGACTCCTGAAGTTGCAGGGTCATCGACAGAAGCCTGGGCCTGGGCAGAACTACGGCCTCAGGTGGCCGTGTAAGCCACTCATATTAGATGTTTGTTACTGCCCTTGTGTTTCTAGTTCTGCCTATCTACATCGTGCATAAACCATTCTGCTTCTCCTCTCCTTCTACCTCTCTACTGCATACTTGCTAAGTGTAGTGGTGCTCGAAGACACCGAAAAATACCTTTTGAATGTAGAATGAAATTCATAGCAATTATTTTTGCGTGTATGCAATTCCCATGAGGATATATATCAGAAGTTTTTACTTACAAAACACTTACCACATTGTACACCTAAAATCAATAAACATTAATATAATCTCCAGCCCATAACAAAAAGATCAAAATATAATTCATTCTTCTACCAAAAGGGAAGCACATGAAAATCTGTTAGTAAGTCTCTTAGCACACTGAGGCAAATCCTCTTCTGTTAACTGTTGATTAATTCACAGTGATATCTGTCCAACATCAGTGTGCACTTAGGAATATATCTACAAATGAGTCAAATATTCACTTTAATAATAGACATTTTAATGTGTTAACAAGATACATTGCTGAAATATTTTCATATACCATGCAAACATTATTCTTGAGCTCACACATGGTAGTAAAACATACTACATATTTTCTAGAAGTCTTAGGTACAGACTACTAAATGATTAAACAATCACTCTCATATAATAGAGCTATTTGCTTAAGCAATTAAGGGCAATTATCCATATGTGTGGTATAAAATGTTTATTATTCATATTATGTATCAATATCAATTAATGTTTTATGTTAAGTGTTAGTCTATTATGATCCAAGGTACCACACCAGATTGTGTGTGTGTTTATATAAATATTATATATATAAATGTATATATATACATATATACATATATCAACAAATATGCTTCCTATCTTGTGTAGGATTTGTATGTTTACATTTAATATTGTACACTTAAAAGACAATAGTGGGAATTACATGGAAAATATTACAATTCAAATTGTTTCACTAAAATATATAGATCAGCAAACATAAAATTAAGGAGTAGATATTAGAAAAATACAAAATTTTCCATATAGATAAGTTATGGAAGACAATGGAAATTCCTCACTGAACGTATCTTATTCATTAGCAATTAGTAAAAGTTAGAGAACTTAATTAATAATCTAGTTTATGACTAGAGTCTATCCATAAACCTCTAGTTCAGAGTACATTAAAAATGCTTGGAATATATACAAGACTTGTATTTAGTCTTGGTTTTTGTACACAAACATACACACATGTGCACACACATGTACATGCATATACTCATACACATACACACTCACAATTACACATGCTAGACAAGCAACATATATCAGAGACCACAAACAAATTTTGACATACATTCTAGACATGAATACATTCTGGTGAATAACACTGGTATGAGATCTGTGAGGTCATGGTAGAATTACTCCCTAATTTCAGCCTTCCTTCTCCAAGTTAGGACTGTCTCTCCTGAGTGGAAACCTTTATATTACATTTCATCAAATCACTATTGATGAGAAAACTACGAATTCTAGTTAAGAAAAAAAAAGCAATTTACCACCTCTGATATTTGGAGGGGACATACTATTTTAAGTTATTCAAAACACAGGGATTAATGCAACTGGGCACATCAATCACCTGGTAGACATCGCTCCTCAGGAAATTCGATTCACTTAAGATCATCCTAGAAAGGTGGGAAAGATATCCCTTCAACGAGATGTTATACTTTTCTTTCCCCAAAATTCCTAATTGTCTACCGTCACTAATACAGTTTAGCCACGCAGTGCTAAACTGAACATGTTTCTCTGAGCACTTACTGAAGAGTAGAGGGATAGATGTGTGCTTAAGAGTGTGTGCTACTATTGCAGAGAATATGGGTTTGGTGAGCTGAATTCATTTTGTAGCATCCTTGTTGGGAGACTCACAACTGTTAACATTTCCATGCCTCTGACATTCATAGGATTCTACTCAGGAGGAAACAATCAATGTATGCACTTAATTTAAAAATAAAACAAGAAAAAGGCATTGCAGGTACTCCTCCAGAATCTTGGGTTTCACTGGCCCTAGATAGTTGGCTAGGTTTCCTGTATTCAGAATATTCTCAGAGCCCAGTTCAAAGTGATACACCTCTAGCCCACCTCAGGCTCTGGGACTGATCACTTACTTTTTTGAAAACCACTGTTGATCCTAAAAGTTCCAAATATATGGGTAATACATGAGTATCGACCCACTTTACTATGAGTAAACCAAATTAACAATAAAGATTGTTCCAAATAGAATAGCAATCAATCAACAATGCAGTCAAGTTTGTTGAACAGATCCCAAATTGATATATTAGCAAGGTTGGAGGAAAGAAAGGGAAACAAAAAAGTAAACAACAACAACAACAAAACTTAGAAGTCATGAACAAAGAAAACAGACTTCTAGGTATGTAGGAGAGGCAGGCTTAGAGCATAATAATCTTAATTTACATAATATGTACATAAAATTATAAATTGACCACATTAGTAAATGTCAAATACCTGGTTTCACAAATGAAATTTATGGTAAGAATTTATTATTGAAGTCACCAAACACATAGTTCACAGAACATGAAATCAAGTTCATATTGACCTGGAACTTTTTCTATATGAGCTAACTTTTATTGTACTAGAAAACATTATGCATGTTGCTTAAGGTGGAAAAATACCAACAGTCTTGTGTATCTGTAAACTCTGAGACTACAGCAGGGAAGATATTCCCATGGGCACAGTTTTGACACAGATATTACAGGGATACCAATTCATATTTTATTTGAAATTCTGGCTTACCCCACAAGAGAAAGTTGAAGTTTTATACTATTAAGCTGGCCAGAAATCAATTGTCTGGTAGCTCCTATGCCCCATTGAAGAACCCACTACTTTATTTTGCTAATGAACACAGTATCAACTTTCTGTCTCAATAGATGTCACTAAACATATTTCTATACTTTGGTGATTTGAATATGCTTGCCCCAGGGAATGGCACTATTAGGAGGTGTGGCCTTGTTGAGTAAGTGTGGCCTTGTTGGAGGAAGTGTTTCATTGGGACCATGGGTTTTAATACCCACATTCTAGTTCCCTGTAAGCCATTCTTCTCTTGTATGCCTTTATATGAAGATGTAGAACTCTCAACTCCTCTGGAACCATTCCTGCATGGATGCTTTCAATCTTCAGCCTTGATGATAATGCACTGAACTTCTGAACCAGTAAGCCAGCCCCAGTTAAATATTGTCCTTACAAGAGTTGCCATGGTCATGTGCCTTGGGCCAACTCCAGCTGTTCTTTCAGATTCTTTCTTTAGGTAAGACAAGGGGGAAGAGCACTGGCAAGACTTGGTTTTGTTAGATATTTAGGGTTGCCTTTTCTATAATAAAATATTTACCTGTCTTATGTTTAAGTTATTTTGCAATGGCAGCTGACCATCCTTAGTTCCTCTGAGGCCAGAAACTGCAGTCTCTGGTGTTTAGCACCTCAGAGTAAAAAATCAGGGGATTAAGTAAAAGGATTTATTGCTGGTCCTCCTATCTCTGGTGATTCAGCCAGAAGTCTCTCTGGCTAACCTGGCTAACCAGAGAAGAAGGAAAGGAAAAGAATAAAGATGCTTTATAGAGTGAAATATGCACAGACAAATATACATTCAAACAAACACACTCTGGTTGGGCCTATCTATCACAATCAATTCCCCAAGTAACAATGCATGCCTCTTCACACACACACACACACACACACACACACACACACACACACACACACACATGTATATATATATGTATATATATATATATATATATATATATGCACACACAGAGACAAACATTTCGATGGATAGACAGACAGACAGATGATCAGACAGACAGATAGTTGGACAAACAGATGGATAGATGGATGCATGGATACATGGATGGATAGATGGATGGATGCATGGATGAATGGATGCCTGGATGGGGCAGAACTCACTAAACAAAGCCATCAACCAATAACTTTATTTCTTTTCTCTTATCTTTTTATACATTCTTAGCCAAAAAGTTCTTTGGAAAATTACCTCAGAGATAAAATGTTACATCAAATGGGAGTTACAGAAGGATGCTCATATTAAGTTCCAAGGAGTATTTCATTATAATATACTCATTAAAATGCAAAGAAACCAGTTTTTTTACATGGCCTTGCTTATCATAGTGTACACCTGTGACTTTACCTTTGGACCTAAATGTTTTTTCTTGAAAACAAAATTGTCCTAAGTTTCTTTTTCTTTTTTTTTCTTTTTTTCAGAGCTGGGGACCGAACCCAGGGCCTTGCAATTGCTAGGCAAGCGCTCTACCACTGAGCTAAATCCCCAACCCCAAGTTTATTTTTCTTTTTACTGTTATTATGAAAGGTTATTGTATTTCTTATTATGAAGCCTTTACTTACTATTCTGAGGAGAGGGCACATTCTATTTTGATTCTAACCTCTTTACATCTTTCTAGCAACTAAGACCATCATTGAAATTTTTCTTATTAAAATTATTTGAATCAAATCAGGAATTCTATATAGTCATTATCTATTTGTCTATATACCATCACTACCAGATAGTGCATCTTTGTAGTTCTGCAGAAATCTGCTCAAAAGGACAGGTCAATACCGAGTGAGTGTTATTTATTTAACAATAACAGCAAAAAAAGCATATTAGTAGCAGGAATCTTTCCTCAAATCAAATCACCTTGATCTTACATAAAGAAGCATACCCATCATTGGTTTTATTCCATGGTGGAATCATCTCAGGAAGATCACCTGCTAGTTTTTAGCTTCTCCTGGATGGCAGTAATGGTGTCTGTTCACATCAGTAAAACCCTAAGACAATACCCATAGATTAATTAGAAATGTGTTTTTGTGCAGGGGATGATGGCTAATACAAACAGCTATGAAGAGGCAAAGGACAGAAAATTCATGTCTATGAAATGCTCACCATTAAATACAACATCTACAATTATCCACTTTCCTCCAAATGATCAAGAAACATTTTAGAAGAAAGGGTTGAAAGATTGGAAATACCATAAGAGAGAGATATCTGGAGTAAAACAAAACCATTTGCACATAACAGGGACTTTATACAATTCACAGCAGCTGTAATTGCCTGTAAAATATCCATATAGAGAAACAAACCAATGAACTTGCTAGTATGCATAGTATGCAAGGAACATACACACACACACACATAATATATATATATATATATGTATATAGTGAGAAACAATTCTAGTTGATTGATGATAGCAAGAGAATCATTTAGCATCAGACATGTGACTTTTGTAAATTGGTCTGGCTCCAGTGGATGGCTTCACACACGTAAGCATATAAGTAGGGATTGTTACGCCCAGACCTCGGGGTCACCACAGACCACCAAAAGACACCAGGACTAGAATTGTGTAAACAAACAAAAAACCCTAAGAGTTTTGATTCAAGCTCAGGTTCAGACCCCTCCAAACTCTCCAATGCAGTGGATGGGTGTGGAAGGTCCTGAGGTGGTGTCAGCCATGACTTTTATATAATTTAAGCAGTGTGAGAGGCTGTCCAACCTGGCAGTGAAATGATTGCTTCACATTTCAGAAATCATAGCTTGCAGAAAAATTTCAGAGAGGATCATGAACTTGATATATTTGAGATTATCTTGGGTCATTTGCCCATGACATGACCTTAGGCATTTCCTATTATCAAGGGTAGAGTGACTATTGCTTAGGGGTGTCTTGGTCCCTGGAACAAGTTGTGGTTTTACCAGTTTTTAAGTGCAAACAAGAACATGCTGGACATAAGATAGAGCCTGAACTGAAAATGGAATTAGCTAGGTTGGGCATTTCATTCCCTCCTTCACAACTACATAAGAGAGCTCAATCATGGGGCCACAGTTACCATGGCCTCACAGTTTTATAGTTGATAATGAGACCTAAGGAGCAGGGGTTAGACAGCATTGACTGTCCTTGACACAGTTAGCTACTTATTAAGAATATCAGGTTCAAAAGTAAGTAACAAAAGTAATATAATAAGCAGGGTCATACCATCCCTGAGACTTTACTTTTTTCCAGTTACTTGACTTGCAATGGTTTTCTTAATTCAGCCATGTTTTCTCTGATTACTCATGTGTAATCTGCATATACATAACATTCTTCTCCTAGGGCTACACATGGCCCTCCCTGTTGCAATACGTTAAGTCCAGGCCTCTACGATTTTGTGAGACTACTTTAGCTAGAGAGGAGACTGACTTTTCTAGGACTATCATTGATTTCTCTAACCTTTGGATGTCTCCATCAATGACCTGCCATAAGAAGTGATAGTGAGTGTCCTATAATGCCAAAGCGGTGGCCTTGCTCCTATAGCCCCTGCTATATTGACATCCAGGACTGTGGATAAAACAATTGCTGTAAGGGAGCCTCTCTTAAATCTGTTATGAAAGCCTGGAGTGAGGTGATTGAGAACTTCTTAGGAATAGTAAGTTACCATGGGGAGCAGCTGGACAAGAACACAGCACTCAAAGGAGGCATTAAGAGCCTCCATGTGGATCTGTGTGGCAAGACTGGTTGAGCAGGCATACAATGCATCTTCTGGAGCAACTAAGTAATAATCATTACTGTAGTTTCAAGGAACAGTCTGGATACAAAGTTATATATTTGGGGTACTTGTTGGCCTATGAATGGCCATTGTCCCTTAATTGGTTATAAAGTGATATGAACCAGGGCTGATTTGTCACCATACACAGGGACTGACTTTTGCAGATTCAGGTACTGAGGTTTTATAAGCACTGCTATTATAATAAGGGGGTTTGGCATTTAGGCATAGCTATCAATGAAAAGTGAGTTCACTGTAGGTAACATCAAGAACCTCGTAAGTGGCTTCGAGCAGACTTAGCGGGTTCAGGTCTTCACTGATCTGATTATCTAATGTTTGGGTCTTTTTGTGTGCAGTCAAGTTAGGACTCGGTGTAAGGGGATTTGTGTGCAGGATTGAGGAGATGATACTATGTCCCAGATTAAAAAAAAAGGTGGGGGGAATGGGAGCACTTGATTATATATTGTTACAATAAATAGAAAACCTGCATCCTTTGGAAATGGGTAGACCTGATTGATTATGAAGCCTGAACCCTCATGTCTTCCCTGTCCCCCAGCTCATTCAGGGTGTAGACAAAAGTCTTGAGAGAATCAAGAACATGTTTATCAGCAAATTCAATTAGGACATCTGATTTTAGGTTAGGAATTATGGGAGGGTGTCTCTCATACATGATCTTAAAGGAAGTCAGTCCAAAAATATAGGGCAGGGGTTGGGGATTTAGCTCAGTGGTAGAGCGCTTGCCTAGCATGCTCAAGGCCCTGGGTTCGGTCCCCAGCTCCAGAAAAAAAAATATAGGGCAAGTAGAGTGAGAAAGGGAAAAGAGTCTGTGTATTGGGTGATTTTATGTGTCAACTTGACACAAGTTGAAGTTATCACAGAAGAAAAGCTTCAGTTGAGGAAATGCCTTCATGAGACCCAGCTGTAAGACATTTTATCAACTAGTGATCAAGGGGGGAGGACCTAGCTCATTGTGGGTGGTGCCATCCCTGGGCTTGTGGGGGTTCTATAAAAAAAAAGCAAGCTGAAAAAATAAGAGGAGGCAAGCCAGTAAGTAACACCACTCCATGGTGTCTGCATCAGCTCCTGCCTCCTGACCTGCATGAATTCCTGTCATAACTTCCTTTGGTGATGAACAGCAATGTAGGACCCCCACAGGAGGAATTAGAGAAAGGACTGAAAAGACTGAAGGGGTTTGCGACCTCATAAGAACAACAATGCCAAACAGTCAGAGCTTCCAGGGACTAAGCCACTACCCAAAGACTATACATGGACTGACCCTTGGCTCCAACTGAATAGGTAGCATGAATATCATAGTAAGGGCACAAGTGGATGGGGAAACCCTTCGTCCTGCCAAGGCTGGACCATCAGTGTAGGGAATTGTTGGGGACAGCGGTAATAAGGGGTGGATGGGAAGGGGAACACCCATAAAGAAGGGGAGAGGGAGGGATTAGGGACTGACTGACAGGAAACCAGGAAAGAGAATATCATTTGAATGTAAATAAGAAATACCCACTTTAATAAAAATGGAAGGAAAAAAGTGTAAGCTGAATAAACCCTTTCCTCCCCAACTTTCTTCTTGGTCATTATGTTTTTGTAGGAAAAAAAAAATCTGACCAAGACACTCGGCCAGTCTCCATGGTTAATTTGGTAATTGTCTCTTTTAGAGATCTATCCATCATTTCTACATGTCCAGAACTTTGGGGCATATAGGCACAATGTAATTTCCAATCTGGAGTTACCTGAGCAGCAAAGCAGATGCATTAACAGAACTAAGAATGTCTCAAAAATGACAAGAAGATGCTGCAGATGCTACAGGATCAGGCTAAAATCCTACATACCACAGCTAACTCAGATGCAGAGAAACAGAAATGTCTGCTAAGGAGATAAAGGTAAGAAGTCTACCCTTACCACTGGCAATAAGCCCTGACTCCAAAAGAACCAATGTTCTAGGGATTGCTTTTAATGTCACTTGATGAACACCCAGGCACTAGGATAATAGTAGTTGTGTGGGGTAGGTGGAGGAGCAGCCTGGTAGATTGCCTTTAGTTAAAGCCAAGGCTTCTTTTTGTATAGACAAGTCTTGCAAGAATCAAGAACATTTGTGGGGTGTCAGGGACTGGTGGCTGGTACTGGTAGAGGGAGGAGAGGAAAGTCTACATCCAACTATTCTGCAAAATAGAGTAGATGTGTGCCACTCATTTAGGTTTCTCTGTCTTGTTTTCTTTAAACCCCAGGTTGTTCTTTCGTGGAAGATGAAGTTTCAGTCAGGCAGGTGGGTTGTCTATGAGATTAATCCAGGTACTGATGTAGGGCACGTGGTCCAGGTGTTCATGTTGACTGTAAATGTTGTATTTTACTCCCAGACAGTGATGGGGTCCCAGGTTCCCTCCTAAGTTCAAACATAAGAGACATGCTATACCCAAAGTGAACATGAGATGTCTGCAGAATGTCATGAAGCAGGAGCAACTCACAGCAACGCTCCAGAGAACCTAAGGGCATCCAATCACCTACTAATGTGTCAGGAAGGTCTTCTGACTCTTGCTTCCTTGAGGAATACAGTACATCTCCTTGGCTCCCCTGTGGCAGTGCTAAGTCACTAAATTATCAGTATACAAAATAAGTACAAGAGAAAAAGCTCAAATCCTCAAACATCAACCAAGGCACAGTTAATGATTTGTCTTTTAATCCATAGGTCAGAGAAGGGGAAGGGGTTTGTTGTGGTTATCCTGGACAAGCCTCACCACAGGTTACGCCCAGACGGCTACTGCAGGATTTGCAAAGACCAGCAAAGACCACCAGGTGACCAACTTCTGGGCAAAACCAAAGAGTATTTATTAAAGCTCCAGCTCAGACAACTCCATCACAGTGTTGTAGTCTAGAAAGTCCTGAGCTGGTATTACTTTTGCCTTTTAGCCAGTTTAAGCAGGATGTGGGAATGTCCAACTTCACAGTTACATGATTGGTTGACATTTCAGAAATCTTAGCTTGCACAAAAGTTTTAGCTAGTGTGTGTGTGTGAGTGTGTGTGTCTTGCTAATAATATTAGATGTATCATATTACATATTGCTATTTAGATGCTTGCCAGAAGCAAAACACACATTTATGTAGGAATATATCAAACTTAAAATTTTAAATAACTTTGATATTTTACTAAAAACAGTATTTGCCATTTAAGCAAAATTCAGCAGAAAGAATGTAGTCAGAAATGACTGGAAACCATAAGGAGATGTAAGATATACAAATATATTCAAAATAGATGTCAACACTGTAATTATAAATAACAAACCAAAGCAAACATGGTTGGCATAAAATCTATATTCAAAGACAAAATGAAAAAGATGCTAGGAAATTAGTTTATTAAAAAAGCTACAGATAAATTTACAAAATTACACTTAACAACTCAATAAATATGCTTAGCCAGCATGTTAAAACATCTTTAGTAGAATTATGTATTTGAAAGCTAATCAAATAACAACTCGTGACAACATATAAAAATGAAAATAAAATGTTGGATATTATTTTTTTGTTTCTTTCCATCTTTATTAAATTGGGTATTTCTTAATTACATTTCAAATGTTATTCCCTTTCCCTTTTTCTAGGACAACATCCCCCTAAACCCTCACCCTCCCCTTCCATATGGGTGTTCCAATCCCCACCCTCCTCCCATTACTGCCCTCCCCTCAACAATCACCTTCATTGGATGTCCAGCCATGACAAGACCAAGGGCTTCCCCTTCCACTGGTGGTCTTACTAGGATATTCATTGCTACCTATGAGGTCAGAGTCCAGGGTCAGTCCATGTATAGTCTTTGGGTAGTGGCTTAGTCCCTGGAAGCTCTGGTTGCTTGGTATTGTTGTTCATATGGGGTCTCGAGCCCCTTCAAGCTCTTTCAGTCCTTTCTCTGATTCCTTCAACGGGGGTCCAGTTCTCAGTTCAGTGGTTTGCTGCTGGCATTCACCAATATATTTGCCATATTATGGCTGTGTCTCTCAGGAGAGATTTATATCCAGTTCCTGTCAGCCTGAACTTCTTTGCTTCATCCAGCTTATCTATTTGGTGGCTGTATATGTATGGGCCACATGTGGGGCAGGCTCTGAATGGGTGTTCCTTCTGCCTCTGTTCTAACCATTGCCTCCCTATCCCCTCCTAAGAGTATTCTTGTTCCCCTTTTAAAGAAGCAGTGAAGCATCTGCATTTTGATCATCATTCTTGAGGTTCATGTGTTCTGTGCATCTAGGGAAATGCAAGCATTTGGGTTAATATCCAATTATCAATAAGTGAATACCATGTGTGTTTTTCTGTGATTGTGTTACCTCACTCAGGATGATATTTTCCACTTCCATCCATTTGTCTATGTAGTTCATAAAGTCATTGTTTATGATAGCTGAGTAGTACTGCATTGTGTAGATGTACCACATTTTCTCTATCCATTCCTTTTTTGAAGGGCTTCTGGGTTCTTTCCAACTTCTGGCTATTATTGCTATGAACATAATGGATCATGTCTCTTCATTATATGTTGGAGAATCTTTTGGGTATATTCTGGGTCCTCAGGTAGTACAATGGCCAGTTTTCTGTGGAACCTCCAGACTGATTTCCAGAATGGTTGTAACAGTCTGCAATCCCACCAACAATGGAGGAGTGTTCCTCTTTCTCCACATTCTTGCCAGCATCTGCTGGAACCTGAGTTTCTGATCTTAGCCATTATGACTGGTGTGAGGTGGAATCTCAGGGTTGTTTTGATTTGCATTTCCCTTATGACTAAAGATGTTGAACGTTTCTTTAGGTGCTTCTCAGCCATTCAATATTCCTCAGCTGTGAATTCTTTGTTCAGCTGTGAACCCCATATTTGAATAGGGTTATTTGTCTCCCTGTGGTCTAACTTTGTGAGTTCTTTGTATATTTTAGATATAAGCCCTCTATCAGTTGCAGGATTGGTAAACATCTTTCCCCACTCTGTTGGTAGTGTTTTGTCCTAACAACAGTGACCTTTGCCTTACAGAAGCTTTGTAGTTTTATGAGATCCCATTTGTCCATTCTAGATCTGAGAGCATAAGTCATTGGTGTTTTGTTCAGGATATTTTCTCCAGTGCCCATATGTTCAAGATTCTTATCTGCTTTTTCTTCTATTAGTTTGAGTGTGTCTGGTTTGGTGTGGAAGTCCTTGATCCACTTGGACTTAAGCTTTGTACAGGGTGATAAGAATAATTTGATCTGCATTCTTCTACATGCTTACCTCCAGTTGAACCAGCACCATTTGCTGAAAATGCTATCTTTTTTCCACTAGATGGTTTTGGCTCCTTTGTCAAAAATCAAGTGCCCATAGGTGTGTGCATTCAATTATAGGTCTTCAATTCTATTCCACTGGTCTATCTGCCTGTCTCTGTACCAATACCATACAATTTTTATCACTATTGCTCTATAATAATGCTTGAATTCAGGGATAGTGAATCCCCCGGAAGTCATTTTATTGTTGAGGATAGTTTTAGCTAACCTGTGTTTTTTTTATTCCAGATCAATTTGTAAATGCTTCTGTCTAACGCTCTGAAGAATTGGATTGGTATTTTGATGGGGATTGCATTGAATCTTTAGATCGCCTTTGGTAAAATGGTCATTTTTCCTATATTAATCCTGCCAATCCATGAGCATGGGAGGTCTTTACATCTTCTGAGATATTCTTCAATTTCTTTCTTCAGAGGCTCGAAGTTCTTATCATACAGATCTTTCACTTGCTTGGTTAAAGTCACACCAAGATATTTTATATTATTTGGGAATATTATGAAGGGTTTCATTTCCCTAATTTGTTTCTCAGGTTGTTTCTCTTTTCTGTAGAGGAAGGCTACTGTTTTATTTGAGTTAATTTTATATCTAGCCACTTTGGTGTAGTTGTTTATCAGGTTTAGTAGTTCTCTGGTGGAACTTTTGGGATCACTTAAATATACTATCATATCATCTGCAAATAGTGATATTTTGACTTCTCTCTTTCCAATCTGAATCCCTTTGACCTCCTTTTGTTGTCTGATTTCTCTGGCTAGGACTTTGAGAACTATATTGAATAATTATGGAGAGAGTGGGCAGCCTTGTCTAGTCCCTGATTTTAGTGGGATTGCTTCAAGTTTGTCTCTATTTAGTTTAATGTTAGCAACTGGTTTGCTGTATATGGCCTTTACTATGTTTGGGTAAGGGCCTTGAATTCCTGTACTTTGCAGGACTTTTATCATGAAGGGGTGTTGAATTTTGTCAAATGTTTTCTCAGCTTCTAATGAAATGATCATGTGGTTTGTATATTTCAGCTTGTTTATATAGTGGATTACATGATGGTTTTCCATATATTATACCATCCCTGCATAACTGGGATGAAGCCTACTTGATCATGTTGGATGATAGTTTTGATGTGTTCTTGGATTCAGTTTGCATGAATTTTTTTTTCTTTCTTTTTTTTCAGAGCTGGGGACCGAACCCAGGGCCTGGCGCTTGCTAGGCAAGCACTCTACCACTGAGCTAAATCTCCAACCCCTTGCATGAATTTTAATGAGTATTTTTGCGTTGATATTCTTAAGGGAAATTGGTCTACATTTCTCTTTCTTTGTTGGGTCTTTGTGTGGTTTAGGTATAAGAGTAATTGTGGCTTCATAGGAGTTTGGTACCACTCCATCTGTCTCAATTTTGTGGAATAGTTTGGATAGTATTGGTATGAGGTCTTTTATGAAGGTCTGATAGAATTCTGCACTGAAGCCATCTAGTCCTGAGCTCTTTTTGTTTGGGAGACTTTTAATGACTGTTTCTATTTCTTTAGGAGTAATAGGATTCTTTAAATGGTTTATCTGTTTCCGATTTAACTTCAGTACCTGGTATCTGCCTATGAAATTGTCCATTTCTTCCAGATTTTCAAGTTTTGTTGAATATAGACATTGTAGTAGAATCTAATGATGTTTTTTTAATTTCCTCTGATTCTGTTGTTATGACTCCCTTTTCATTTCTGATTTTGTTAATTTGGACACATTCTCTATGTCTTCTGGTTAGTCTGGCTCAGGGTTAATCTATCTTGATGTTTTTCTCAAAGAATCAGCTTTTGATTCTGTTGATTCTTTGTATAGTCCTTTTTGTTTCTACTTGGTTGATTTCAGCTCCAAGTTTGATTATTTCCTGCTTTCTACTCCTCCTGGGTGTATTTGCTTCTTTTATTTCTAGATCTTTTAGGTGTGCTCTCAAGCTGCTGATATATGCTCTCTCTTCTTTCTTTCTGAACTATGAAGTTTCTTCTTAGCACGGCTTTCATTGTGTCCCATAAGTTTGGGTATGTTGTACCTTCATTTTCATTAAATTCTAAAAAGTCTTTAATTACTTTCTTCATTTCTTCCTTCACCAGGTTATCATTGAGTAGAGCATTGTTCAATTTCCACGTATATGTGGGCATTCTTTCCTTATTGTTATTGAAGATCAGTTTTAGCCTACGGTGGTCTGATAGGACGAATATGATTATTTCTATCTTTTTTATCTATTGAGGCCTCTTTTGTACCCAATTATATGTTCAGTTTTGGAGAATACCATGAGGTGGTGAGAAGAAGGTATATCCTTTTGTTTTAGGATAGAATGTTCTATAAATATCTGTTAAGTCCATTTGGTTCATAACTTCTGTTAGTCTGTTTAAGTTTCTGTTTAATTTCTGTTTCCATGACCTGTCTATTGATGAGAGTGGGGTGTTGAAATCTCCTACTATTATTGTGTGATCTGCAATCTGTGCTTTGGGCTTTAGTAAGGTTTCTTTTATGTACATAGGTGCCCTTGTATTTGGAGCATAGATATTTAAGATTGAGAGTTCATCTTGGTGGGTTTTTCCTTTGATGAATATGAAGTGTACTTCCTTATCTTTTTTGATGACTTTTGGTTAAAAAATTGATTTTATTTGGTATTAGAATGGCTATTCCAGCTTGCTTCTTCAGACCATCTGCTTTGAAATTTGTTTTCCAGCCTTTCACTCTGAGTTAGTGTCTATCTTTGTCTCTGAGGTGTGTTTCCTGTAGGCAGCACAATGCCAGGTCTTCATTATGTATCCAGTTTGTTAATTGGTGTGTTTTTATTATGGAATTGAGTCCATTGATGTTGAGAGATATTAAGAAGTAGTGATTGTTGCTTCCTGTCATATTCGAATTTGGAGGTGAGATTATGTTTGTGTGCTTGTCTTCTCTTTGTTTTGTTGCAAACAATTAATTTCTTGCTTTTTCTAGGGGGTAGCTTGCCTCCTTGTGTTGGTCTTTACCAGTTATTATCGTTTGTACAGCTGGATTTGTAGAAAGATATTGTGTAAATTTGGTTTTGTCATGGAATATCATGGTTTCTACATCTATGTTCATTGAGAGTTTTGCTGGATACAGAACCTAGGCTGGCATTTGTGTTCTCTTAGCATCTGTATGACATCTGTCCAAGATCTTCTGGCTTTCAAAGTCTCGGGTGAGAAATCTGGTGTAATTCTGATAGGTCTGCCTTTGTATGTTATTTTTTTTCCTTACTGCTTTTAATATTCTTTCTTCATTTTGTGCATTTGGTGTTTTGATTATTATGTGACAGGAGGAGTTTCTTTTCTGATCCAATCTATTTGGAATTCTATAAGCTTCTTATGTTTATGAGCATCTCTTTCTTTAGGTTAGGGAAGTTTTCTTCTATGATGTTGTTGAAGATATTTACTGGTCCTTTGATTTGGGAGTCTTCACTCTCTTCTAATCCTATTTGATCTTCTCATTGTCTCCTTGATTTCCTGTATGTTTTGGGCCAGTAGCTTTTTCTGTTTTACATTATTTTCAACAGTTGTGTCAATGATTTCTATGGAATCTTCTGCTCCTGAGATTCTCTCTTCTGTATCTTGTATTCTGTTGGTGATGCTTTTATCTATGGCTCTTTGCCTCTTCCTTAGGTTTTCTATATCCAGTGTCATCTCCCTTTGTGCTTTCTTTATTGTTTCTATTTCCATTTTCAATTCCTTCACCTCTTTGATTGTTTTCCTGTAATTCTTTCAGGGATTTTTGTTTTTCTGCTCTATAGGCTTCTACTTGTTTACTTGTGTTTTCCTGCATTTCTCTAAGGGAATTCTTTATATCTTTCTTAAAGTCCTCAATCATCCAGATCAAACATGATTTTAAATCTAGATCTTGCTTTTCTTATATGTTTTGATATTCAGTGTTTGCTTTGGTGGGAGAATTTGGCTTTGATGATGCCATGTAGTCTTGGTTTCTGTTGTTTGGGTTCTTGAGCTTGCCTCTTGCCATTAGGTTGTCTCTGGTGTTACCTTTTTCTGCCATTTCTGACAGTAGCTTGACCAGCCTATAGAACTGTGTGTCAGCATGCTGTAGATCTGTTTTCCTGTTTTCTTTCAGCCTGTTATGGGGACAGAGTGTTCTGTTTTCAGTTGTGTAGTAGCTCCTGTCCACTGGCTTTCAGCTGTTCCTGTGGGCATGTGTCCAAAGTCTACTAGGCAGGTCACTTGGAGCAGAAATGTTGGTCTTACCTCTGGTCTCGGGCCTGAAGTTGTTCCTTAGGGCTAGGTTTCAGCTATCCATGAGGGCACCAACCAGAATGGTCTGCCCCTACTGCTGGGTCCCTGTGCACATGGGGCCCTGATGGTGGTAGGTATTTTCCTCTAGAGTCAGAAATGTGGATAGAGATTAGTCTCCTCTGGTTTCCCAGGTGTTTCTCACCCTCTGAAGGCCTAGCTCTCCCTTCCATGGGATTTGGGTGCAGGGAGCCGATTGACCAGGTCTCTTCATATCCTGGCGCAGTCCGAACCACAGGGCTCCTGCAGCTTGACTGCCCCTATCTTCCTGTTCCCAAGAGGCCCTATGCAGTTTCCTCTTGGGCCAGGGATGTGGGCAAAGGTGGGCAGAAGTGGCAGTTTTTCCTGCCCTGCAGTCTCAGGACTGCCCATATGTTTTGGCAATGAACTCTCTCTCCCACAAGGTTTGGGAACAGGGAGCTGGGGGTTGGGATCAGTGACATTGCAGTGCCAACTAGAAACTGGAAGTGTCTGGTCCCAGAGGAATTTTGCCTTTGTGTGTCCTGAGTCCACCAGTCAGGTCACTTGGAGCAGAAGTCACTTGGCCCGAAGTCACTCAGGATATTATATATTTTAAAGTAATTGTGACATCTGCCATCAAAAAAAGGAGGAAAGAATGTAGTTAGGGAATTTTCTAAGATTTTTTGGTAATTTCTAAACACACACGCACACACACACACACACACACACACACACACGCACAGGAGTATGCTTGCACACATGTATGTAATTCTATAGAGTATACTAAATGGAAGTTAATAATCCTTGTGAATATCAATCAGTTAAAGGATCACAATGAAGAATATTTAGTATGAAAATTACTTAGCAAGAAAAATAAATATATGAATATATAATATATGAATATATAATGCAGGAATTTTTCATTGAAAAAACATATTCTTGTGCCAGAATATGCTTAGCCTAGCAGATAAAGTTGCTTATGTCAAGGTTGACATTGTGAGTTCAGTTTGTAGTATTCACAGGATAGAATGACCACACTGAAAACTCTCTGTTTCCTATAACTATACACCTATTGTCCAATTATTCATATATTGCCAGATTTGCCATTATTGTAACAAGCATGAATCAAGTCTGGATAAGTTCCTTAATCATTTTTCTTCTCTCTGGATGTGCTCAGCACCTTCCACAACCAAGAAAGTTTACCAGTATGGTTGCAGATTTCAAATCAGTTTCAGGTTCATTTCTCCTTTTTCTATGACTTAAATATGTGTTGTGAAGCCCAAAGAATAGAAATTCAAATTCAGAACACGATAAAGATGCTCAGCTTTTCTGCTTCTGTTTAGTATAATGATTAGAATTTTAGCGAGAAAAATAAAACAAGAGAATGTGATAAGGGGAACATACAGGAGAACAGAAGAAGGTGATGTTTCCTTATTTACATAAGATATAATTTCAAGAATAAAAGACATTAAGGACAAGAAAACTTCAATGGTTGAACAGACTCAGTAAAATAGTAGGACATAAATTGTCTTTTGCTACTTTGTGGGTTTGTTCTACCCTTTTTCAACACTTATCTCCCACTCTTTCAACCCCGTAAAACTTGAAAAGAAGAAAAAAGGATGGGAAGGAAAGGAAATAAATGTCTGAAAAATGTCAGGAGTGGGAAGGGGGCTGAAGTTATCATTAGATTACTCCCTGCTAATTAGGGGCACCTCCTCCTTCTTTGGGGCAAGTTTGATCTTCACTGTTACTATATTTAATATTTCCTTGTTGTTGTTGTTGTTGTTGTTGTTGTTGTTGTTTTTCTTTGTGCATACTTACCAAACCCTGACTGACAACAATCTACAACAACCTACAACCTGCCTTTTCAGGACTCTAGCACCGATATAACCTGTATATTCTCCAGAATTCCAAATGTCAAATTGCAGAAAATATCTGCTGGTGGCAAAACCAGGCCTTTGCTAAAGTTTGAAGCAAATCATAGTGAGCTGCTCTGGACAATCTGAAGTAGCCCCATATCTCACAGCTGGGATTAAAATGACAATCTATTCTCATATTTCTGTACTTTTTTTCAAGAAACCAAAATCCCAGAATTCTTGCCACACAAAATCAATGCACAAAACTCAATAAACTTCCTGTATACCAATGACAAACATTCGGAGAAGAAAAATGGGCAGCAATTTTCATTCAAAACACTCTGAAAGTTCTTGGGAAACATCTAAACAAGAAGCGGAAACACTTGTATCTCATCCATCCCCAGCACAAGTAACAAAAGTTACTAAGGCTCTGAACACACCTACTCAAATAAAATTACAGAAGAGACATAGAACCAATTTCTCAATATCGAATTGGTTGTTCAGTATGGAAGGATTTTGGAGAGAAGTGTAACTAATTAAAGACCCAAGTGAGATCAGGTATATTTCATAGAATTTACACAATACAATTAAACAAAAGTCCCTTTCTAGCCAAATCACAAGTAATAGAATGATGTGACTTAGCTTGAAAAATAAAATTCACTATAAATTGGTACCATAGAGAATTGAGCTTATAAAACCAGATTCTTGGTCTGAGTTAATCACTGACTTATTAGAATTGTGTTCATGTTCATGGAGAATGTTGCACCATAAGAATCCTAACTCAAGAAAGGACATCTCCAAAATAAAAGTCTCTCAAGTCCACCATCTTAGGCTTGTGGCTCCTCTGTTGCCTCTCCTGATCATCACTTACTTACAGTATGCTGAATAAAATAAAGCTGGTCTGTTGGTATACTAAGCTGATTTGAATTCTTTTATCCCTTCTTTTATCACCACTACACTAGGGTCAGCTTTCCTACATAAAGTTTATAAGTGGTCTCTGTGTGACACCGTGAATAAGAAAACATGCTCTAATGGAGAGCTGAGAATTCTGAATATTATAAAGATGTACATGTCTTCCAAGGAACTGAGTAGGCTTCTCCAAGAAAAGGGCCATGTGCACTATAGACAACAATGAAGAAGGGTATGCCAAAGCCTGTGGAACCCAGTGAAGGCCTAAACGAATACCCAGTTGCATAACATGGAGCTGTAAATGTACCTTTGCATCTCTTGCTCTAATTGTCTGAGGCTTATTGTCTCATTCTGCTAATCTAGATCCAGTTCTGAAAGTTTCTAAACTCTGTACAATCTTATTCTCAGCCTAGAAAGTTTTAAGCCTCTGAGACTTACTGCAGAAAAGTTCACTATTTTGTCGTAATAAAAAATTAATTGGGGGTTTGTTCCCCACTTTTAATCATTATTTACCAAATAAAAAACACGAAGCCTTTGCATTTATAATAATCCCTAAATATTAGAACTGGACCACTATCAACCCTCTAAGTCATTTTATCTACTTTCCTGTCAATAACTCCATGGTATAACTTGACATTTTCTGCTTGGACTGCTTTTACTCCAACTAAGCAGTTCTTATGGCCATGTTCTCATGATTCACCTATCCCATTACATCGTCAACCTCTTTTGTTCCTATTCTTAATAACTGCCTATAAATGTAAGACTGGAAAGTAGGTCCTACTTACCTATCTTCTGCCCAGCTACAGGTAGTAGGTAGGCATCTTTATTCAAACAATAGTTACACATTAAGGAACCAGATGATACACAGCATTATCTGGTATGTGATCTACTCATTTCTGTGAGTAACCAAACCTTGGGAACCAGTATTTAGCATTATAATACATAGCAACAGAACAAACTGCAAAGCTCTTTCTAATTCTTTCTAAGCTCTGGCTGGCTGGTTCAACTCAGCTGTTCTCACTCATTTTTTTTTCCTTCAAGCTGACTGATTCAATCTGGCTTCTCTCTAGGCATCTTACTGATTTGCTTGGTCTCAAAGCGACCCTGGTAGTCAGTTCTAATCTTCTGGCTTCTCCTCATTCCATGGCTTGTTATGTCTTCACCTGTATCTAGATTGTTCTCTCTTCAACTTATCTCCGTAAACTCTCCCAGTCAAATTGCCTCCACATCTCTCCCTGTACTGCTCTCTTTTCATGATAGTTAGGCATATCCTATTAAAATATTTCAATGATTCATTCATCACCTTGTCTGCCACTCAATTCAACATCACTTTCAAACATGGGCACTTCCTTCTACAAATTAACTTTACTTTCATTATTTGAGATTGAAGCTGTGGACTAAAGGCTTCTCTGTAGTCCAGCCAGAGGGATTAAAGATGTGAGCTAAGGGAGTTCTGTATTCCACCCAGAGTAGCCATGTTACTGGGTCAAATCCCTCTACATGGATCTATAGGGGTTATTTCCACTATTAGATTTTTCTACTTGCTTCAATATGCTATTTCTTGAGATTCTCCATAGCATTTCTTTGGGAATGAGGAATTTCCATCTGTGGCATTGCATGTTGTATCATTAGGATTGTATAAAATCACATAGTTAAGAGATTGTTGGAGTCTGAAAACACTGAAATTTTGAAATGTGTTGAAAAATATGTAGTCTGTGGAGACTTTTCAAGTTTTACTGAATAGAATTTGTTTTATCAAGTGGTACCAAACTTAACAAAATGTGGTTTTTAATTTCATGTTTGAACTCTGAAACGTCTCACATAGGCCTTGGAATACATGGTTCTGAACTGTAGAACTATTTGCCATCCTATTGAAACTTTGCAATATGCTGGAAAAGGGAGGATTCTGACCTGAGGTTTGCAATCTGGATTTGCTTCTTCTGGACCTTGGACACTGAAATGTTAAAAATACAATACACATATCCCTGTCACCATGAAATCTGACATTTCTAACCTTCCATGATTAACTAGGCAACCTCAAACTGAATCAAAGAAATCCTTCTTTTCTTAAATTATTAGTCATATGGATACAATTATGAGAAAGTTTATAAATAGAGTCAGATAAAGACTTAACTGCCTCTTATGACAGTATTCTGAAGAAAGGAAGGTGTGGTAAAAGTCTCCTATACTTAACATTAACTTTTTCTTGTTTGCATTTTCATCTACATTTGAAATGGATAGTTAAATCAGTCACAACTACATATTCGCATAAGAAAAAATGAATAATTGTTACTATTTCTACACATAAACTTGAAAATTTGCCTACAGAAAAGTATGTTTAATAGTTGTTTTTTTCCATGAGAATTGCCATTTATTCCCGAAGTTGCCAAAATCATCACCAAGGATTCACCAGGGGTGCCAAGGGAACGAGGAGGCTCAAACACTGATTGGGGGTTGTCAGTTTAGAGGGAGGTGGGATGGGTGGGGGAACCCCAACTGTCCCTCCCCCATCTAATGCCACAGAAAAGGGTCCTCCTCTGGCCGGCTCCCCTCCCCATCCCCATGTCCAGGTTTTCTCAAGGGGAGGTGGGTTGGGGACTTGGGAAGAGGTTGTAGTGTGAGTGGGCCCCAGGAGAGGGAAGGGCACTGGGGGTGGGGGAGCCCCCCCATTTCACATGCACTCACAACACTGATCTCCCAGGGAGCAGAAATTAGGGAAGCCAGCTGAACCAGGCCTCCCTCCTACCCTGGATTTGTTTAATAGTTTTGATTAACTGAGTATTAGAACTGGCCTATTTTTACCTGTAAACCATGAACATTACATAGTCATGTAAACAACATATATATGTATATATATTTTAAATATACAGAGTAATGAATAAATGATTTTGAAATAATCACACTTTACATGGCAATTTTAGTGTTATGCACCTTGCTTTATATATGATAAAACTAATTAAAAGTCATAAAATTCATTGCTATCAGTATAATTATTTAAAAACATATTTATAAATGTGTGAATATATGTCAACTTCTGTCAATTACCATATGGAAATGGTTCTAATTGCAATTATCTGTATTTTAGTGTTATTAACATATTATTTTAAATTATGCAACTTTTTAGTGTATTTCATGTCAAGATTTATTGAACTTCCTTTTACCATTAAATCAGTGTTATTCTCAGTTATTTTACATGCTACCAATTAATTTTTGAACTAAATTATTATTTCCTGAAAAAAAACTGTTTCCTTAAATAATTGTTGCTCATTAAGTGGATATTACAATGTTGGTTATGATTATGTCTAATATTTAACCATGTGTGCCATGATTTTTATTTTCTAATAAATCACAAAAGTAACACAGTTGTCCCTTAGTAGGGATTGCTACTGTTTTTCATATGCTTTGCATCTGTGGAACCTTCAGAACCTTGACAGAATTTCCACTGTGGCTTGCAGGGGAGCACAGAGCCCATTACTTCCTTCAACCTACCCAATCCTCAGATGAGGTCCTGAATTCTGACAGTGCTTTCCTGGTTCCTCCCATAGCAGATCAGAGTAGATCCTACTCTCAGGTGTTCTTGCTCTCTCATTGTAGTTGTAGCCAACATAACTAGGGTCAGATGAAGTTGTCTTTCTTGTGTTTTTTAGCTGATTACCTAGATCAGAAATGAAGTGAACACTCATCCTACCAAATACATAATGCATAGCTTTACAAAAAGAAAGTCTCGTATGGATTAGAGAAAGCAGAGAAGCAATTATAGTATAAAACATAATGTATACCTACCTAAGTAGATTAACCTAATTCTTAAGATTTGTATACTCCTGGGGGGAGGGGAGGGGACAAAAAAAAACAAAAAAAAAACAAAAAAAAAAGATTTGTATACTCCTAAATAAAAAAAATACACACATATCTAAATTGTGTTCCTAAGTATGCACTTAGAGGCTAGAACATTTTCTCCCAACAGTATAGGATCCTACACGGTCTAGTCTGTAATTAACCCATGTGTTTGGTGTAATTCTCCATTGCCAGCCGTAAATATGTTCCGTTAGTTTTTCTATTTTTCCTTTACCAAATTATGTATCACATGGTATCTGTGCAAACCCACTGATCTATTAGTCTGCCGAGGGAGGGCAAGGGGGATTTATCCTAGTGCTAGAGGGTTTTATAGAAGCCAATTTACTTACCTTGGCTCTTGAGACACCCTTGACTCTCCTTCTGAGAGTGAGAAACATTAAAAGTGACCGAACTATATGTTTTCTGTGAAAATGGAATGCTATTCTACCCTGCACTGTTTTCTATTATAGTTTCTTTGTTGATTCTTTTGCCAGAGGCAATGGACAGGGGTGGTCTTTGGGACTCAGCTTGAAGATGCTGTTCTACTTTTAAGTAGAAATATATTTTTCATGTTTTCCCAAAGGAAAGAAAAATATTAGATGGAGAAAAGTAACTGTTCATTTATTAAAACTTGAGGCAAAGTACATTTGATACAACGCTGAAGACAGTATGGGTAATAACAATTGGAACAGAAAAAAAAAAAAACCCAGAAGATACGAATACAATTAAGATGCTAAACTCAGTATGAAAGAAAGGCTACATGTGATGCAGATGGGTAATCATGTAAATTCAATGTATTGTTACAAATAACATACAAAAATAAAAACTAGAGTATAATTTATAATGTATTAAATACATTTTATATAATTAAAGATAAATTCATTTCAAATGTCAAAGAACTATTCCAAACATCTACTATTTACGAGATAATTGTTTGAAAAGAAGGAAAATATGAAAATATTAAAAGAGACAAAAATATGTGTCCATTTTATAACATAGAACAGGAAAAGTTATAAGAGTAATATAGCAGCTGACTATGAATGCCACTTGTGTAGGGATAATTACTAAGAAGTTTATTAAATAGGTATAAGAGTAGAAAAAGGATATTTTCAAATTTTAAATTTGAAAATATTATGATGTAAGAAACAAAGTCATTTATGTTAGGTTATGTTTTTTTAGGAATTCTGAGATAATGAGACTAAGATACAGATTGTTATTAAATTGACCTATGTCTTAGCTAGGGTTCTTTTGCTATGAAGAAACACCATGACCAATATCTTTATAAAGAACATTTAATTGGTATTTACCTTCCAGGTTTAGAGGTTTAGTCCATTGTTATCATGGCACGAAGCATGGCAGTATACGGATTGACACGGTGGTAGAGAAACCCACAGTTCTACGTCTTGATCCACAGGCAGCAGAATCAGATTGTTTGCACCAGACAAAAGTTTCATTGCTGTGAAGAGACTCCATAAATTTGACCAAACAACTTTTATAAAGGACAGCATTTAACTGGGGTTGGCTTAAAGTTTTAGAGGGTCAGTCCATTATTATCATGACAGGAAACATGCCACTATCCAGGCAGATGTGGTGCTGAGAAATAGCTGAGAGTTATATATATCTTGATCCTAAGGAGACTCTCTTCTCCAAGCAGCCAGAAGGATGCTGTCCTCACTGGGCAGAGCCTAAGCCTAGGACCTCAAAGCTTACCTACACAGTGACACACTTCCTATTCATGCTTCCTATAACAAGGCTTCACCTTCTCCCATAATGCCCTCCTACTAATAGTGCCTTTTCTTATGGGCCAAGCATATTTAAGCTACCACAGCCTATTTTAGAGATATACTCATATATATCTTTATTGGAATATTGTTCATCACATCCAATATTTAAAATCAATCTAAGTGTATATCATTATATAAATTAGTGAAAAATATGGAGTACATAGACACAATGAAGTATTAATAAGTACTCCAAGTACAATGAAGAACAAAGACATAGAAAATGAGTGTCATATATTTCTCTCTCTTTTAGAAACAATGGTAAATATTTAAAATAAAAAAATTAATATGAAATACACTATTTTGTAGAGTAAGAAGATAGAGGAGGGAAAAATGATGGAAGATATACTCCATACATGCAAAGCAGAATACAGGCCTATACTGAAATCCCAGGTATATCAATTAATTTATTCAATGAATATGCATAAATAATGAGAAAAAGTGTACTGTTTTACAGTACACAGTTTCTGATTTTTACAATATTTTTGTGGAACTTGAAATTCAGTAACTGAATAAATAGTTATACCAGTTTTCTGATGAGAGTCTAATCATCATCTCCAGCCTGTTTTCTCTGGAATTCTACTTCAGGTACTTTCTGTACATTCTCTCTACCAAAGTGTAAATAGACAAGTTGAGATGAAGCCCCCAACACAGAGGACTCCTGGGTCTGGGTTCAGTCAGAGAAGATGGAAGAGACTGGAGGCCCCAGAAAGATTAGAGGTCTGGTGGAGTGGGGGTGGGCACAATCTCTTGGAGACCATGGGTGGGGTGGGATGTGGAAGAGTCCTTGTGTGGACTGGGAGGGAAATAAAATCTGGCGTGTAAAAATAAATAAAACTTAAAAATTAATAATAATAAAAACTAAAAAAGATCAAAAAAACTTCAAAAGAAGAAAGAACGAAAGCTAGAAAAGGAAGTGACACCTCCCAGAAATTATAAATATAAATTCGCATCAGAGATTTCTTGTTAGAATGTGACAGTTACTTAGATTATCAATAGATAGAACGACAATATGCTGCTCATATCAATGTTGCCATTATGCTGAAAGACCCCCGGAGAGGACCTTTCCCTCAGGAGGAGTCCCAAGTGCCCAATGACCGAGCCGAGTCCACTCAGATGCAATCAGCAAGAGGGTTTATTGGAAAACACAGGTACCTGCAGGCACACAGTCTCTTCGGAGGACTTGCACGCCCAGCAGCTCAAGCATGGGCCTTTTATAGGGTTTGGGGAAGCAGAAGCGGATGTACAGAAGCAGATGCATAGTTACGGGGATTGGTGGATTCAAACGAGGCACATAGACATGTTCACTTATGATTGGCTATTTCACATGATGAGGTAGTAAGGTATAGCTACACACATTGGCATGTTTGGGGCGTCCTGGATCGGGGACTGGGGGCTTATCTTTTCCTGCCAGGTGGCCTGTGAGTCAGATCAGTACTCCTGGTCTGTTCTGCATTCCTTTCCTTTTATGGTCTGTTAGTTCTAGCCGCAGGGCGGGGCTGCCTGGACTTGCTTTTCACAGTGTTTAGTCCTGAGTCTGTGAAGCCTGAAACACACTCTTCCAACTCCATATTTTTAAACCCCAAATCTGTATAATTTTCCCTTCAATGCCATTGTGAAAGTAAGCCAGGTAGTCCAGGTAGTCCAGGTAGTCCAGGTAGTCCAGGCAGGCCTCTTTCTCCCTTACTTTATCTTCTCATTTCCCTTTTTTTTCCATATAATATATTTTGGTCATGATTTTCCCGTTCTATACTCCTGGCAGTATTTTCCCATATCCCTACTGGTCCAATTTAATACACTTTCTCTGTATCTATCTCTGCCATTCAAAACAATCTCAAGAGTAAAATTAGGCCTAACAAATCTAAAAAAAAAAAAAAAAAATCTAAAATTTAGCAAAATGATACCAAAGACAGCTAATATCATGGGGTTTGTTTTGTGTCAGCCAAACAATTTTAGTTATTAACCTATACTGAGGTATACTTTCTATACCCAGTGATAACATATTGTAGAAAACTAAAATCCTAGATCAGGGATTTTGATTGTGGGATTGCAAACCTACCCATGTCCCTCCCTCCCTCTCGCTCTCCTGTGATTGTTTTCTTCTCCCTCCCAAGTGGAATTGAGGCATTCTCACTTGTTAGCCTTCTTGAGTTCTGTGTGTTATATTCTAGAGATTCTGTACATTTTGTTCATTAGTGACTACATACAATGCATGTCCTTTTGAGTCTGAATTAACTCACCCAGGATATTTCCAAGTTCCATCCATTTTGCCTGCAAAACTCACGCCGTCCTCATTCTTAGTAGTTGGGTAGTATTCCATTGTGTAAATGAACCACATTTTCTGGACCCATTCTTCTGTTGTGGGACATCTGGGTTTTGTCCAGCTTCTGACTATCACAAATAAGGCTGCTATGAACATAGTCGTGCATGATGGTGCTTCTTTTGCTTATTAAGTTCAAGAATGGTATACCTGGGTCTTCAGGTAGATCTATTTCCAATTTTCTGAGGGCACTCCAGATTGATTTTCAGAGTTGTTTTCACCAGTTTGAAGTCCTACCAGCAATGGAGAAGTGTTCCTCTTTCTCTACATTCTCAGCAACATGTGCTGTCAACTGATTGTTTGACTTTAACCATTCTGATTGCTGTAAGGTAGAAAGAACCTCAGAGTCCAATTGTTTTGATTTGCGTTTTCCACAGTCAAAAACTCTCACCCAGAATTGTTCCTGACTGGAGGACAGCAGGGGCCCCAGAGAGTGAGGAGTTCTGGTAGGGTGGGGGTAAGGAGGTGGGGAGGTGAGGAGGGGAAAACATCCTCTTGGAGACTTGGGGGAGGTGGAAGAGAGAATATGGGATGTGGTAATGTGGGAGGATAGACCGAGAGAGGGATAATGTCTGGACTTTAAAAATGTATTAAAGGATATTAATTTTAAAAAATGAAAAAGAAAAGAAATCTAAAGTTCTCTTTAACATTGGGTATCATTTGCATTGATTGTTTGTTAGGGGGTGTTGTTGTGGTTTGCCCTGAAGTTATCTGTATTTTGATGCTAATTCCACTGCCCCAAGGACAGCTGCCTAGTCACAGACTCAGGAATCAGGTGACTTCACCAGAGCCTCTCCATTGAATTTGCAAAGTACAGGTGAAGGGCAGGTATAGGATAGAAGGAGGCCTGTCATTGGAGAAGAAGGAAGGATGGGCAGGAGAGAAGAGGAGGAAACTGGAGGAAAGGAAGAGACAGGAGAGAGGAGAGAGGGGAGAAGCCATGGCAGGTGATGTTAAGATTCTGTTCTGTGTATTTACAGGTTGTTATCAATGTTCCTAAGGGATGGATGGTACCGGGCTTTGTATGTTTAAGTGGACAATTATATCTTACAATTGGGTCAAAGATTACTGTGTTGTGTGTTCTTTTATGTGAACGTTTGAGTGTAGGAAAGGGCACGGCTGGGATGTGTTTCCACCAAGATACCTAGCAGATATCTTGGGGCACCGCGGCGCGAACCTAGCGGGGTAAAAGACAACTTTACCTTTTTATTTTTATATTTTACAACAACAGGGTGTGATCATGTGCTCATTTACACCTCTCCATTCTTAAACCATGTCTGACTTGAGCCCAAGTTTGTTATCACATTCTCTCTGCATTCAAATGTGTGTCAGTTCTCTTGAAAGACCCACCCCATGAGTCTTAACTCAGAGCTGCAACAGGCTTGAAGGAGCCCAGGCACGCCCAGATACCTAGGGCCAAGTCACCCTTAAAACTAACAGACCATAAAAGGAAAGGAATATAGAACAGACTAGGATCTGGCAGAAAGGGATAAGCCCCTAGCCCCCCCACCCCCGACATTCAGGACGTCCCAGCCCACACGTACTCTTTTACCATGTTACAACCTCATTCGAATATGATTCAAACCTGCCAATGTGTGTAGCTATACCTTATTACCTCATCATGTGAAATAGCCAATCATATGTGAACATGTCCATATGCCTCGTTTAAATCCACCAATCCCCGTAACTATGCATCTGCTTCTGTACGTCCGCTTCTGCTTCCCCAAACCCTATAAAAGGCCCATGCTGGAGCTGCTGGGCGCGTAAGTCCTCCGAAGAGACTGTGTGCCCGCAGGTACCTGTGTTTTCCAATAAACCCTCTTGCTGATTGCATCAGAGTGGCCTCGGCTCGGTCATTGGGCGCTTGGGGTCTCCTCCTGAGGGAAAGGTCCTCTCCGGAGGTCTTTTACTCTTGCATCTCAAAGATACTGCTTCCTTGGAATCATGTATACCTTCTAGCCCTAAGAACTTTTCTATAGATTTCTTCTCATACATCCCTGAGCTATGAGGGAAGGAATTTGATAAACACATCCATTTAGAACTGAGTGTTTCAGTGTGACAAAATCAAATCAGTGACCCAGAATGTTTTTTGGAATGGTAAAGATATTTCATAATATTTTAAATTAAATCAAAGGATGATAGAATTGGCACAACCTTTGGAAAAACTTTGAAGACAAATATTGGTTCCTGAAATAAATGTATATATATATTTTTGTTACTGACAGGACTCAGTGGAAAGGAAAATAGTGACTTTCAGAGAGTGATGGTGGCCTGACTGATATATGTATTTAACCTTATAGCAACATAATTGTCATAATGCTGCCTCCCAATTTTAAAATGATAAAGAAATTTATAAAAATATATATTAAACCTCCATAAATGCATATTCTTTATTTAAATAAATCAGAATAAAAATCAAAATAATTTTGTTTTATGAATGCTGAATTTACTGTGTGAAATTTAATAAAAGTTAAGCACTAGAAAGACTATTAGAAAGACAGTTGTTTAAGATTAGGGAAATAGCTCAGTAGATAAGAACATAGAGGTGGTCTGGGATGAGGAAGTTCGGGAGGAATAACTGGGAAGGGGGATATCATTTGGAATGTAAATGATTAATATAAAAAAGGATAAAATAATAAGTATTCTAACAGAGTTTCTAAGGTCCATTTCAAGGACCCACCTACATCCAGAGATTCATAACAACCTCTACCTCTAGTTTCAGGAGCTCTCTATTTTCTGAGAATGCACATACCTACATTAAGGCACATATAAAGAAAAAAAGACATAGTTTACAAAAGAATAATATTTAAAATACATTAGAATTTAATTTGGAAAAGCTGAGCAGTGAGGTCTCATTCATTTGTGTACATAAAAAAATTTTAAAATAAAAATGAAATGTGATAAAACGACATAAAATATACAGTACATTTTAAATAGCATTAATTTGACTAAGAAAGATTAACAGAAACCAATAAGAAAATTTTACTCTAATAGTATCTGGGTCTTCCCAGGATTAATTGAATATAGGAATCAGCAATGTTATAAGGAAAGTAATGTCTTACCTGTTGATATATGACCAATTCAAATAAAAAATAAAATATCAGCATAATTTTAAAGTAAATGAAGAAAGTACACGAAAATATGTGGTAAATAACCTATAAAAATACTCAAAATGAAAATTGATGTAAAATATGAATATATTTTCAAATTCTGAAAGAAAACATTCTTGATTCAGCCACATTAGCCTTTTTAAGTTAGAAATTCATCTTTAAGAGCAGATATTAACATGTGGATCTTAATCTATTACAATAAGAAAAACATTATATAAACATACTATTTGATGCACAATAATCAACTAATTTCAAACTCTCAGATAAAAGCACAAAACATGAAATTACTGTGACAAACATAATTTATAAGATAACAGATAATATAAATAAAAGTACATAAAATGAGAACCTATGCCCCCTGCACATATGTAACAGATATGCAGCTTGGACTTCTTTTAGGTCCCCTAACAACTGGGGCAGGGGTTGTCTGACTTTGTTGCCTGCCTTTGGATCCCTCTTCCAAACGGGGTTGCCTTGTCTAGCCTCAATAGAAGATGTACCTAGTCCCCCAGCATCTTGATATACCAAAGCAGGTTTATATACATACTAGGCCTTCCCTTTTCTGAGGAAGAAGAGAAGAGAGGAGAGATAGACCATAGACTAGAAGGAGAAGAGGGAAAGAAAGCTGAAAACTAGATATAAGGCAAGGTAAAAAAAAAAGAAAGAAAAGAAAGAAAAAATTTAAACATGTAAATATCATTTTATTTTTCTTATTTTTTATTCTTTAATATATATTTTTTCTACTCTTCAGACTTTATCCTCCTGGTCTACCTTCTAACTGTTCCACATTCCAACCCCCTCCCCCATCTCCAAGCAGATCACCCAGCCCACCCCAACATACCAGATGTCTCTTCTCCTTGTGGCCCCAAGTCTCTCCAGAATTAGGTGCAACTTCTTTCACTGAGTCAAGTCCCAACAGTCCTCTGTTGGGGGTGGGAATCATTAGCTGGCAAAGGCTGCCTTGGTTGATGACTCTGTGTCTGAGAGATCCCTGGTGTCCAGGTTAGTTAGGAGGGATTCCTATAGGGTTGCCCTCCTCCTCAGCTTCCTCAAATATTCTCTAATTCAACCATAGGGGTCACCAGCTTCTGTCTATTTGTTGGGTATAAATATCAGCATCTGTCTCTTTCAGCTGCTTGTTGGGCCTTTCTTTATTTCCCCCGGAGCTGGGGACCGGAACCCAGGGCAAGTGCTTTACCACTGAGCTAAATCCCCAACCTCTTGTTGGGCCTTTCAGAGGGCATTGGTGGTAGGCCCCTATTTGTAAACACAGCATTGCATTAGTATTCTTAGTGTCAGACTGCGAGGAGTCCCGCTGAGCTAGATCCCAATTTGGGTCTGTTACTGGGACTCCTTTTCCTCAGGCTCTTCTCCATTTATGTCTCTGCAGTTCTTTCAGACATAAACAATTCTACGTCAGAGTATTTGACAAAACGATGGCAACCCCAGCCCTCCACTTATGTCCTGTTTTTCTGCTGGAGGTGGACTCTACAAGTTCCCTCCTTCTACCATAGGGCATTTCACATAAGGTCCTTCCCTTTAACTCCCGAGGTTCTCTCATATCTCAGGTCTCTGGTATGTTCTAGAGGGTTCTTCTGCCTCCCAAGATTGCCTGTTTCCATTCTTTTCTGCTGGCTCTCAGGGTATCAGTCCTGTTCCTCCCATCCAATACCTGATCATGTTCTCCTCTTCCCCTCACCATCCCCTTTCCCACCCAGTTCCCTTACTCCCTCTCTACCTCCTGTGATTACTTTCTTCTTCCTCCCCAATGGGTTTGAATCATCTCACTTGGGCCCTTCAGCTTGTTATCCGTCTTGAGTTCTATGGATTGTATCATGGATATTCTGTACATTTTTGGCTAAAATCCATTTATTAGTGAGAGTATACCATACATGTCCTTTTGTGTTTAAGTTACCTCATTCAGGATGATATTTTCTAGTTTCTAATACAATACAAATCTATCATCAAAAGTTCACACATAAACGCATATACATACACAAGCATACACGCTCGTGTATACACACATGCCTGCAATGCATGCAAACACACAAGAGAACACACACACACAAATCACTGAATTCTTAATTATCCTTTAAGTTTCTTTCAGTAATATGTTATTTAGAGAAAAAGAGTTGGGATAAATAAAAAAGGTCTATGTATTTTGCTTTAAAATGTGTAACTACACTGATACATAACCCAGGTAAAATGGCAAATAAATCATATTTAATTGTGCAAAGACATTCAAGGACACTAAATACATTACCAAAGTACAGAAATAATAAATGATGTATTTTTAATTAGGATATGAATATATAGAACCTGAAAACTTTTTCTGGTATGTGCTCACTCCATTCCATAACATTAAAGGAAACATACAAGATTGTTTGCACTCAATATTTCAAGTAAAATTAATTCTACATTTTGTCTTCAAAATATTGAATAGGGAGTTTAAGATTTACATAGTGATTTATCTGCATACTAAATATTGAGAACTTTTCCTGTTGATGCAAGGATGTGTTTGTTTGTTTAATAGGAAGTACTGCTTTATAAAAAGTGACCTTCTGGTCTTGGGACCCTATATGAACAACAATGCCAACCAACCAGAGCTTCCAGGGACTAAGTCACTACCCAAAGAGTATACATGGACTGACCCTGGGCTCCAACCTCATAGGTAGCAATGAGTAGCCTAGTAAGAGCACCAGTGGAAGGGGAAGCCCTTGGTCCTGCCAAGACTGAACCCCCAGTGAATGTGATTGTTGGGGGGAGGGCGGTAATGGGAGGAGGATGCAGAGGGGAACACCCATAAAGAAGGGGAGGGGGAGGGATTAGGGGGATGTTGGCCCAGAAACCGGGAAAGGGAATAACAATTGAAATGTAAATAAGAAATACTCAAGTTAATAAAGATGGAAAAAAAAGTGACCTTCTGTCAGTTTTACAATACATATCAATATACCTGTCTACACTGTATACATATATGTGTACATATATTTGTGTAACTACAACTTATCTTCAGATTCGAATCAAATTATGAGATTGTGGTTTCCTTTTGTCTAATAAATTTTCATGAAACAAAATGGTTCAATTAAAGAGGGCTATGCATTTAAGACATTTTCTTGATTGGTTTACACTTGCTGAAGACCTCTTTCACAATTCAATTTAGAATAATTTGGAAATATTTTGTGAAATATTTCTTTTATTAATGCTGTATGAGATCTTCTAGCCTAAAAAGACACTTAGCATAGACATTGGTTGTACTTAAGGATGAGCAGATGTTCTCACATATGGATAGATAAGACTCTGATCTCAAAATTCAATTCTCCTTCTGCAAAACTTTTTGTAGTAACATATGGTAGACAATGAATCTTTAAAACTTCTTGGCTGTGGACTTGACAGAAAAATGGGATTAGTTAAGATTTATTTACAGAGATTAAACAAATTGAGCATAGAAACCGATGGAATTGGCCATAATCCTTTGATATTCAAATGATTGGCAAGGTTTTCTTCTATTTTGCCAAAAATAAACTCTGAATTTTCGATGCAACATCATATTTCTCAACACAATTCCTGTCTGTCTTTGTTAAGTCAGATAGGATATTTTCCCGGCCTACAACATCTTTAGCTGTTTTAAGTGGATCATAAATTTACATTCCCTAAACTGTGGAAAGAAATGCTCAAATTTGAATAATTTTACTCCCTTTTATTTGTTATCACAAAAATGAAGAATTCAACGCACAACAATATCCACATTTAAATAACATCAGGCAAAATCATATCCTTTTCTATCACTGATGATAATTATATGTGAGATTGCCTCTTCGTTTTTTAGATTTACATTCATGTAATTTAAAATTTTAAAATAAAAAAGGACACATTTGTCAGCTATTTTGTCAAACAAGCCCAAATAGATATGGAAGATTTTTGCATTTAAATAATATGTAAAACATAGTTTTTACTTGCTTTACTGGAGTTATGTCATGTGCATAAGACAAAAGCAATAATCAGCAATCACTACTTCCACTTTAAAAATGTTTCCACTCCAGCACCTTCGTGTTTCCTACCCTTTTTACAGGTATGGTGATCTCTGCGACCATTTAGTTTGTTTTCAAAGGATCGAAAAACACAGTATCTATTTTCAATACCTATTTGTATTAATGTTGCCTTAAGAGTTTCAATTCTGAGGTAACGACAAAGGGTCCCCCGTGTACATAAGATTTGAAATCAAAGATAAAATATAGACATTTAATCTATATCCACTGGCTCAATGTACCACTCTCAAAATACAACCTATATAGGAAAAGTAATAGTGGAACTGTACCAGTCAAATTCTGCATATTCCTCATAATAATCTCTTAAAGGTACAATGTGTAGCTTAGTCTTAATGTTTCTATACAAACTGCCACAAATTCCAACCCTATGTGGAACAATGTCTTAAAGAAATTGTTTATAAAACTATTTTAACTCAATGTGGGCTTACAAGAATACTATACTAATGACAATATTATTCGTGTTTTGTGAATTGTTCAATCAAGAACATTCTCAAATACACATTTTTCTTAGACAAAATTCTTTGTCTTCTGAAAAGTATGTTCCCAAATGTTCTCTCCCTTATAGTAAAAAAATTATTTGGAACAGGTCTTTGCTGTCATTGTCATTTGACTTTACCATTATTCCTGTATACAAATTTGACTTTATCATTATTCCTGTATACAATAATGATTATTTTCTATTCCATTTTGTTCTATGGGCCCAATAAGAATTTGTAGTTTTATAGAACATTATATTTATTCTGAGCATTATTGTTTCAAAATGTAAATGAAAAGTCAAAAAGAATAAATTTTTTTCAAATTTTAAAACTTGTATAGAAGCAAATAATTTGTTTCTTAAATGTAACTAGTCCACCAATTTTAAATAGAAAGTAGTTAGTATGTGTCTGAGTTTACTTAGTTTAATGAGGTTGGGACTCATTTTTTATTATGCATAAAAATAAATAAAATATCAACGAAAACATTCATTTTGTGCAAAATTATTTAGGACCATTGAAACATCGTTTCTGCTTTCTAGCAAGCATCTTATAAAATCTATACATTTATATTTCAAAATTCTCAGTCTAGAAAAATCCCTATAGTGTCATTTTAATATGTGTGTTTCAATTCAATTAAGCAAAGATGTTAGATTCACAGAAGGAAGTGGGGTATAGAAATCTCAAGAGGAAGGGATAAAAACAAGTGTAATGGAAAGATAAAGTTTAAAGTAGACAAATGGAATGATCAATAAAAAAGAAGGTAAAAAACTTATAACAGTTTTAAAGAAATGAAGAAGCATATCTATGACCAAAAAATTAAACGAGAAAAAACAGATGAGATGGGGGTGTTGAAAGATGAGTAAAAAGACGAGTAAAGATCAGACTATGGGAGGCATAAGGCACACAAAAGGCCTTTTGAAAGAAAGAATGAGAGCTGCTAAATATACTGCTAGAGAGCTATAGTGTGTGTGTGTGTGTGTGTGTGTGTGTGTGTGTGTGTGTGTGTGTTTATGCATCTGTGTGAAAGGAATCTAATTGGAGTTACCATATGATTATGAGAGAATGATTCAACTAATTAGCCAACTAGATATCTTGCAGTCAGGCAAATCATCCAAAGTCTGGAAAGTGTTAAGCCTTGCTAAACTGTTGGTATGAGAGATCCCAATAAAACCCCAAATATCATAGACTATTGCAAAGGCTATTGACTAATGTCCACAACCTTATGACATGTCCAAGTTCCTGAAAACAATGCTTACTTGTCAATCAACATGGAGAAACTGACAGGTGTCTAAGTAGAAGCTTCATCCCTGGCAACTACAGCTCTGAAAAAAATGGTAGCCATCAATATCACTCATTCAACTAAAAACCATGTGAACTACAATTCGAACCTTCCTGCAAGGTATACTGGTGCAAAAGTAGCAGAAAATTTATGGAAGCAACTGCCTTAAACAGACTTCTATCCCTGTGAGGAGACACCATGATCATAACAACCCTCAGAAAAGAAAGAATTTAGTTCTGGCTTGTGTGTAGTTTCAGAGGTTTAATTCATTGTCATCATTTCAAAGATAATGGTGTTCCATAGGCTGTTATGGAGCCAGAAGTAGCTGAGACGTCTTCATCTGTATTCACAAGCACCAAGAAAGAGAGGCAGTAGCTTGAGCTTTTGAAACCTCAAAGTCATCCTGTGCAGTGACACACTTCCTTCAATAAGGAAACACCTTTCATTCTCAAGTAGTGGCACTCCCTGATGACCATAAATCCAAATATGAGCCTATGTGAGCCAGCTTCAATGAAACGACTGCAGTAACATTAACTTTTGTTCTTCTGTATTGTCATCTCTGAACCTTACATTTACGCCTAGAATGTTTTCAGCCTCTGCAAATTACCACTGAATAAGCTAACCCTTTCTCATTCTTTCTGAATTCTGACTGGTTCAATTCAACTGATCTGTCTCAAAACTCTGCATGCTAACGGATTCAATCTAGCTTCTCTCTTAGCTTTGACTTTTTACTCTGCTTGGCCTCAGGCTAACTCTAGCAATCTGTTGTAATCTTCTGGCTCCTTCTTGGGGTCCAGGAGTCAGCCCAGAAACCGAATTCAACCAAACATGGATGGCTTATTGAACTGAAACACTGACCTCAATCAGACATGGATGGTTTATTGAACATACACCCTATTACTGAACATCAGGACCATAGAATTTGGGAGCTGAGCCATGACAATGAACATCTTTCTCTATCAGTCTGGTGGTTTAAATATTTTTGGCTCAGTATGTGACACTATTTGCAGGTGTGGCCTTATTGGAGAATGTGTGTCATGTCACTCTGGGGATAGGCTTTAAAACCCTCTTACTATCTGTCTGGAATCCAGTCTTCTCCTAGCAGCCTTCAGATGAAGATATAGAACTCCAAACTATGAGGCACCATGCCTTCCAGGATTATGCCATGCTCTCCCCTGGTAATAGGAGACTGAACTGCTGAACCTATAAGCAAGGCCCAATTAAATATTATTCTTATAAGAGAAGCCTTGGTCATGGTGTCTCTTCTCAGCAGTACAGTCCTAAATAAGACAGCTTATAAAATGAAAACTAAAATGAAATAAAATAAAATAAAGCAGAAATATGCAGGTACAGAAAGTGTTGCCTGTTGGTCTGCTCTGACTCAATCCATTTTAGACATATAAGTTCATATTTACGTTTACTTGATGGTTCCTGTACAAGGCTTTGTAGAATTTAAGATAAACAAACCTTACACATATCATATCAGAAACATGCAGAATGTAATCAGCATGACCGTGCTCTGAGTTGAGCTATTTTTCTGTGTCGGGGACTGACAGTCATATTACAACAACAATATGAAATAGCTGGCAGGCATAGAACCAAAAGCCTACAGTTATGCTGGGTGGCAGACAGACTTCATCATTCTCTGGTTCCTTCTGTTGTCACCTGTGTCTAGAGTGTTCTTCCTCCAAGCTGCCTCTGTAAAACTCTCCCAGTAAAACTGCCTCCATTTTCTCTCTGCACTCTTTCCTCAAGTAACTTTCCTCTTCTCTCTGATTTCATGAGAGTTGGGCTTTATCCTATTCTGTCAAATCTTTCTCTCATTTGTCACTTTGTTTGCCACTCAATGTGACATCACTTTCAAATATGTCTGCTTCCTTCTACAAACCAAATTTACCTTCATTGTTTGGGATTAAAATGTGTACTAAGGGTGTGTCTGTATTCCAGGCAGAGGGATTAAAGGTTGTGAACTAAGGGCGAGCCACACCACAGCTAGAAACAGAGTGTTTCCTTACATAATACAATCTCAGGATTCATAGTCAGATATTCTGCCATAGCAATACCTACTGATATATCAAAAATTGTTTTTCTATTCGTGTTCACAAAGCAAATTTCACACAATTCTGGCTGATTTTGCCAGGTCCTATCCTATTAACTCAGAGGCAAGAATTTCTTCTCTGTCCCTTCTTTCAAGCCCACTTCAGTCATCAATATTGGCAGACTCTCTGTGTTGGACACTTTAGGGGAATGCCAGAGCAGGGAGGTGGGAGGGAGTGGGTGGGTGGATGGGTGAGTGAGCCCCCTCATAGAAGTAGGAGGAGGGAGGATGGGATAGGAGGTTTTTGGAAGAGTAACTGGGAGAAGGGGATACCATTTGAAATGTAAATACTGAAAATATACAATAAAGGGGAAAAAAAAGACATAGCTTCTAATACACCCAAAGGTCTCCAATCTTGCTCATTGGAACTTGTTCCATTGACCAAAAATGTATGGATGTGCATGTATGTAAGGTATTTGGAGCTTTGCTTTATCCATTCAATATGTAAATGTGTTTATGTCTGTTTGTCTGTCTGCCTGCCTCCATTGATATATATATATGTATATGGATGTATGTATGTATGTTTGTATGCATAATGCATGTATACATATCTGGTATGTGTGAAGTTGTTGAAGTTTGTTGAACATTACTAAGTATGTACTTGTATTTGTGTGTGTGTGTGTGTGTGTGTGTGTGTGTGTTTTCTCTCTGTTTCACAAGAATTAAATTTTGCTCCCTCAGAAGTCTGCTGAGTGACAAAATGCTGACTCCACACTTGGCCTTCCTCAGTTTACACTGTAGTATCAAAGCTGACTTTCAACAATAACCAACCACATTTTAGATAATTTTAATATCCACTCTATAAGAAGAAACCCATTCCTAACAGGGCTAAAGTTCTTAGGAACCTGAGACTAGATATATCAGGAGCCTATGGAAGACAACGCAATACTATGATTCTGCTAAAAGTGCATAGCAATAAGATGAGTATAAATGGCATAATGCTACATTAATAGATCAATATCAGTGAAACCTTAGGCAGAAAATGTTCTTTGTATAATAAATAAGAATAACCACAGAACAAACACTGTATGGAAGATGTGAGACTTTGCACAATTTAGTACTAAGTGGTCTGTCTTTGACAAACCCCATTCCTGAAGGCTCATGTGTACATGTGGAAGAGGAAAGTTCTAAAGCTAGAGGTAATGGATGACTCCAAAATTAGTGTCTTTAAGGCACAACAGAATGGTCACATAAATGCAAAGAAAGTGTCCCAGTATGCATAGAAGCTACATACAGTCAAGAACAATGGGAGTGGAAGATGCAGGCACAGGGATCTACTGCCAACAAATAAGATTTTTGCAATGGATACATTTTAGCATAGGGACATTATTTTTCCACTGAAGTGCAACTTCCTATGTCACTTACATACCACAACAGGCTTCGTGTCCAGGAGTAGTTGACAAACTTAAGACAAAGACTCATTTTTTTCTTGTAGATTTTTGTTTTATTTGGTATTTTTGCTTTAATTTGTTTCTGTACAAATTTTGATTCTCATTTTTGAACATATATGATTTGAACAGTTTTAGATAATGTTTATGAGATTTAATACAGAGAAATTGGTACACATAGTATTAAAGTAACATAGATCTCAACCATATGAAGAATAATGAGTTTAATTTAATTATTTTGAAATACTAAGAATGTTTTCAAATTTTATTTATAATTTGAAATAGCTCAAATATTTTTAAAACAGAATACGGTGTTAATTATAGTTTTTAATTGCCCATTTATGATTCTGTCTGTTAATTTTATGCTAAGGTAATTTGAAAAGTTGAAACTATTTATAGAAAATGATTACCTGCAATTTCAGGATGGACAAGATCTCTGAGGTTTGGACTCTAGGGAATTTTCACATCTCAATCCTATGCATAGGCACCATCATATTTCACGTAGTTTCTCAAATGGCATGTACATTAAAATTTTACTTATGTGGTGACTCAAACTATACATTGAGAGATTAAGGCAGAAGAATCAAGAGTTCAAGGTCATCCTCTACTAGTCAACTAGTTCAAAAGCAATACTGACCACATAGGAACTTGTAATGGGAAAAATAATTATGCCTCATAACTGTGCATACAATGACACTGTCAGACACCACTTTGTTGGAAAGAATATAAGTTTCTTCTCTATTAGTAAGAGCTCTTTTCTAATAGATAATTAAAAGACCTTAAAATTCAACAGAATGGAACAATGCTGGCCTATTGTATAAGCTAGTAACTAAGAAATGAAAGATAGGTTGTTTAATGAAAATCCAAAACTGTGATATTTTCTGCATTAAACTTTTTCAGCTTTTACTATGAGCTTCTACTTCAATGTCTACATAGAGTCAAAATAATAGCCTTAAAGGATAGCAAACATATAAAGAGTCATATTTGAGGGAAGCAATATCTTGACATTTGACATTCTAAGTGGATATTTTTTACTTTTGAGTTGTTTTATAAATGTTTTTTTTGTATTTGAAATATTTTAATGATAAAGTTGGATTAACATGTTTTCCCCAAAGCACAACACACATTGCCACATTAAGGCACTCTTTAAAAAGTTTCAGTTATTTTTACAGTAGACTATCCCTCTCCAAAGTTTTTTTTCCACTTTTTAATTCTTTAATCCTTTTTGTACAGTCCAGTCTTCATCCCCCTCCTGATCTGCCTCCGGAATACTCTCCATCCCATACATCCTTCACATATCTCCAAGAGGGTGCATCTTCTCTCACTGAGCCCAGACCTGGCAATCCTCTGCCACATATGGGTCAGCAGGTATTGCTGCCTGGTCAGTGGCTCAGTGTCCAAAAGATCTCAGGGGTTCAGGTTAGTTGAGAATGTTGGTATTCTTATGGGGTCGCCCTCTTCAGCTTCCAGCTTTTCCTCAATTTAACCAAAGCTGTTCCTGGCTTTAGCCCATTGTTTGGGTGTTAGTATCTGCATGTGACTCTTTCAGCTGTTTGCTGGGCCTTTCTGAGGGCAGCTATGCTAGGCTCCAAACATGCCACAGCTTCAGTAACAGTGTCAGGCCCTGGGAATGCCCCTTGAGCTGGATTCCAATTAGCAATCTTAATTTGGCTCTCTTTTAAAATTCGTGCAATGATTCTTACACCTAGTCTTCATATGCACAGGATGCGAGAACAAGAAGCTATCCTTACTTAAGTAAGACTCTAAGAGCTTTCCAAATTTCATGTGCTCTTTTTTTATTTTAACTCAAAGAAAATGTCTGCACATCTAATCAAGCAGCATCAATACCAGTTACTGCTCCCACAGCAATGCCCATCAGTCACAGCTAAAGCTCAGAAGTTGTGAAAACACTCTGAATCAAAGTGGATAAAATACAAAGCTGGGGATTTACAAAAGAAAGGTTCTCCTGCTTGACAGTAACTATCACAAAAGAATCTTTAAAAACCTCAACTTTGTTCAAAGGTCATCCATTATGCATTATAAAACAACAGAACATCAGAATAAAACAAGTGAAATTCAGTATGCAAAGAGAAGCCTCTATAAGAATATTTGCCCAGCAATGCTCTGATATCAGACAGAATTTATCCATATTGAAGCTTGTGCCAAAGATTACAATTTAAAATCATCCCATAAAATCTGCTTCCTTTTAGTAGTTATAACTCCCATTCCTTAACTCCATGACTAGATCACTTTTGACTAGCTCTGTGTTCCTATTGCAAGGATATCTTTTTTCTTTAAGATTAATAAGTATCTGGCTCAGAGAGTCACTTATTTATGCGAGCTAATGATGTAAAATTGCTTCTTTAAGAATAAAATAAAGCCTACTCCACCTGGGGATCCAGCCAATACGCATACACCCACTAAACCTAGACAATATTGCTGAAGCCAAGAAGTATATGCTGACAAGAGTCTGATATAACTATCTCCTGAAAGGCTCTGCCAGAGCATGACAAGTATATATGCTGACAAGAGTCTGATATAACTATCTTCTGAAAGGCTCTGCCAGAGCATGACAAGTATAGAGGTAAATGCTAGCAGCCAACCATTGAACTGAGAACTGGTCCCCATTGGAGGAGTTAGAGAAAGAATTGAAGGAGATGAAGGGGTTTGCAACCCCAGAAGAACAACAATACCAATCAACCAGAGATCCCAGGGACTAAACTACTACCCAGAGATTTTAAACGGTTTGACCCATGGCTCCAGCTGCAAATGTAGCAGAGGATGACCTTGTTGGGCACCAATGGGAGGAGAAGTCCCTGGTCCTGCCAAGGCTGGACCCCCCAGTATAGGGGAATGTCAGTGTGGGGAAGCGGGAAGAGGTGGGTAGATGGGTGAGGGAATAATCTCATAGAAGAAGGGGGAGGAGGATGAACTAGGGGCCTTATGGACAGGAAAACAGGGAAGGGGGTAATGTATTTATAATGTAAATAAAAACAACCTAATATAAAACATAATAAAATAAACATGTAGAAACTTTTTTTCTTTTATTTAGTCTTGTCTCATCAAGTACATCTTTATGATAGGCTCTACTCCTCACCATCCCTGCCTCCATTCTCCCTCTTCTTCAGATCACCTCTTTTCTATTTCCTTTAAGAAAAAAATAATCCTCCAAAGGATATCAACTAATCATGGCACAACAAGATGAAGTAAGACTAGGCACAAACACTTATGTAAAACCAGTAGGAAGAAAAGGGCTCCCAGGAGGAGTCAAAAGAGTCAGAGGTATCTCAGCTTTCCACTTGTAGGGGTCCCACAAAATGTGCAAGCCAAAAAAAAAAAAAAAACACAAACAAACAAACAAAAAAAAAACAAAAAAAAAAAAACCACAACACATATGTAGAGGGCATAGTCTCCTGGTGTCCTTGACCCATCTGGCTCCTTCAATGTGACCTCCTGCTCTTCCCCAAGGTTCCGTGAGGTTGGCCTAATATTTGGCCGTGGGTCTTTGTATCTGTTCAGTCGATAATGACATCCTTAGAAATACGTTTTACATTTTACTGTTTCTGAAAGCATCTCATATTTAGCACAGTCTTACTTGAGTCCTTCCTGTAGTCTAAGATGCCCTTGAATTTGCCATCCTGAGTGCTGGATCCTAACAGCGTACTACTACATCTGGCAAATAATTATCTCTTAATTATTTATCTATAATTTTATATTTTTAAGCACGTGTATATTTAAAATTATGCAAATTAGTTAACAATATATCATGTGAAAATGTTCAAAACCTACATCACTGCTTAACAGAAAATGTGATTTATGATAATGTAATGGTTATTAATCATAAAATAAACTGAATTCCAAAACTAGACACTTTCTTATCCTGATGAAGGAAATCGATATAAAAATCTATACAGGAGCAGGATATTTCATGGTAGGAAAAAAAAAACCTTTCCTTATAAAGTCTGTTAAAGGAGAGGATTGACAGCATTGATATTTCTCTGTCAGTATAGTGGAGCTTCTAGTTAGGGCAACCAGACATAAAATTCATATACATCAAAAGGAAGTAACAAAGCTATTTTAGTGTCTCATCATGTTGCTTTCTATTTTGAAATGACTATGGAGTATATACTCATACACAATTTAGAGGAAGCAATTTAACAATACTTCAGAACACAAGATTAAAATACTAAAACAAATTATAATCTAGCAATAAATAATCCAATAAGTAAACTCAATTTGCAACAGAATCTAAAAATAATTTGAATTAAATAAAACAAATGAGATAGAAAATTGGAAAACAAAAAAAAAGCTATCAAATAAATTCAAGGTGGTCACAGTACATTGAAAATTGTCTGGTATTCATTACAATTGGACAAATATACCCACATATGAATGGAAGGATCACTGTGTTTTTAACTAGAATTCTCACCATTATTAGGAGGCCAACTTTATTTACAGATTCAGAAAAAATTTCTGTTAAAATCTCATTCAACTTTTAGGCAGAAATTGCCATTTTGATCCTAACAAACATAAGCAAATACAAAGAAAACAAGAAAGATGAAACATATTTCAAAAGGTTTATAGGAAGAGTGCCTTTACAAACATAACTGTGTAATCAAATTTTCATTAATTTGCTATATTATTGTGATTCATGTTTCTTTCTTTAGTTTTAAGAATCATTTAGAGATTTTCAAGGAGAAATCTAAATTACTCTGTCAATTTATGAGTAAATATGTATGTACATATGTATGAAAATCAAATATATAATTGAGGTAACAATCATTTATGATATAATTTAGTCAATGTTTTGAAACTTATCTTTGAACAAGGATTCAAATGTGAACTTACATTTGTATTTCTAATTCTTTTTTATTAATTATTTTTTGTTTACATTTCAAGTGTTATCTCCTTCCTGGTTTCCTCTCAAAAAGTCCCCAATCGCACTCCTCATACCCTGCCTCCATGAGGGTACTACCTAACACACTTACCTACTCCTGCCTCACCACCCTACCATTTCCTTAAAGCGAGGGCATGGAGCCTTCGCAGGCCAACAGTCTTTTCTCCAACTGATGCCAGATAAGGCAATCCTTTGCTTCATATGCAGTTGGAGCCATGAATCCCTTCATAGGTATTCTTTGGGTGGTGGTTTAGTCCCTGGGAGCTCTGGGGCGTCTGGTTGGTTGATGGTGTTTTTCTTTGTATTTCTTCTGAAGTAGCCATTTTTGACTACTCTCTCAAATAGTCAAGACTCTGGAAATTATAATTTTCTTGTCATCCTTCTCATTAAAATGTTTCTTAGAAATTAATGACAATCTAAGTTAATTATATATTATTACTCACTGAAAATGATATGTCATTTGTAGAACAATTTTTAGATATAGATTGGATGTGTCCCAAGGATATGTTGATATTTCTGTTGATATGTGATATTAATACAGTGAAGGTATTAAGAGTTTCAAAAGACCTCTGCTCTATTTTCATTTTCTGTTTGTTCCTTTATAATTTATTATTTCATACAACATAGTCTGAATATATTCTCCCGATTCAATGCAGCTCAGACTTTACTCACCTCCCCAACCACACCACTTCATATTCTGTCTTCCTTTTCATCTTCTCTGAATAATGATATAATAATGATATAATAATAATAATAATAATATAATGGAAGAAGAAACAAAATAATATTAACAACAACAATATAAAGAATAAAATTTGTTAATTAATTGGGTACAGCAGAACACTTTGTAACCTAAAAGTGTGTCCCATTGTGCTTGTTTAGGAAGCTAGTTTTAGTCTAAAGGTAGCTGATGATAAAAAACTACAATGAAAATATACAAAGTAAATTATTCAGTTCACTCATTTTTATTGAAATTCTTGTACAGGGAAATGGAAAGATAAATTTGATTTATTACACTGATCAATGCTGGATTTTTTTTTTCGGTTACATTTTCTGTCTGGGTTCAGACAAAAGAATATGCCAAGTCAAACTACCCTGTGTGAAAACTTTGGCTGTTATCTCTTTAATCCAGATTTCACAGAAAGCCACATAAAGAGCTTAGTTCCAGCTTGATGCTGTGGAACTTTGTCATGTGACTGTATTTTGGTATTTATCCGAGTGTGTTACGGCTCTGGATCAGGAGTAAATATGAAACAATGGCCTATTATCCATATTATTTCCTCTATAGCCCATTAAAACAATACACAAAAGGGAAACAGCAATTTCTTTCCTGAAGGGGTCTTAATTGTTTCCTTATTTTGAGGATACATAGTCTGGTATGAGTTTGGAATTCATAAATTCCATTTGTATATTCCACAATGGATAATAAAATATTTATTTTTAGAAGTTATTGAGTCAGGAATGGATTACTCAATTAGTGGCTAGAAATCAGAGTTACGCTCTACCATTCAGGTAAAATAGAGACAATGCTGTCTTTAGAAATACTCAGGTATAAAGTAAATTCTTCAGGTTTTAGTCAGGTAAATCTGGGTACATATTGATATAAACCAACATATCCACTACCACCGCCCACGACACACACACTCATACACTCTTGGAGATGTCCTTTAAACCTTCATGAAAACAATCTGCAGTTGGAAAAGTTATTTCATAATCTTGTAAGGTTCTAGGCCCTTGTCCACTAAGGAACAAAAGCTTTGATCTCAGGAAAACAAAACCAAAAGACAGTGGTGAAAAAATCATTAAACACAGGGAGACAATGTATTTCTCTTCTGTTTTCCCTCCTTTAGCACAAAACCCACCAAATTAGGAAAAATGGAGTAGAATTACATATAATATTTATGTAAAGGCCTCAAAATTTCTGAAAATAAACCTTCACAGTATTTGGATTTTACAAATAATAATTGTTCTTTCCTGTGGGTTCTCAACTCATAAATTGAATCAAAACAGGTAAAATACATTATTGAAATAATTACATGAATTCCAAATATATGTAGAATTTATCTCTTCATTGTATAACTGTGTATTTCTGAAAATTTGTCTTCATAAAATTTTATTCAATTTTTCTTCTTAATCCTTCTATATAACCTCAGTTTCAATTATTCTAGACTCTATGACTCTAGGTTATGCTGGTGACAATTTATGGATGTTTCTTCCTATATTACCATGAGATAATTTATGCTCAACTTATAGAAGACAATTTGCTGCAGCCCCTCTTTCTTCTAGAGTGAGATTAATTAAATAGTTAGGTTGAGAAATCATTTTTGTGTTCTTAAATTCTGGTGGCTTTTTTGTTTGTTATTTTGCTTGATTATTGGACTTAGAGAATTCTCAAGCTTCATATTCCCAAGGCTCACTCTCCTGTAGGCTAGTATTTCAATATAGCACCAGTGCATTTGAATGTCAAACTTAGAAATATTTTATAATACACTTTCTTTTAATAATCTGTAGATGTTTGAAAGAACTTGTTATTACATACTTGTGAAAAACTGGCACAGACCTTCTCCTTTATCGTTTCCTTTTCTCTGTATAATTCACCTTATTCATACAGTCCTATAAAGATAGATTTGAAAAGAGCTATGCACTTTGTTTCCTCTTTTCATTTTTATTAGTTATTTTATTTATTTACACTTCAAATGTTATCCTCCTTCCCAGTTTCCCCTGCACAAACCCCCTAGCCTCTCTCCCATCCCCTTCCTTTATGAGGGTACTACCTCACCCACCTCAATGCCCTGGCATTCCCCTACTCTCTGTCATCCAGCCTCCACAGGACCAAGGGACTCCCCTCCCAGTGATGCCAGACAAGTCTACATATCTCTGCTACATATCCAGCTGGAGCCATGGATCCTCCTCCATTTGTACTCTTTGGTTGGTGGTTTAGTCTGTGGGAGCTTTGGGGTGGTCTGGTTGATACTGGTTTTCTTCCTATGTGGTTGCAAACCACTTTAGTTCCTACAGTTCTTATCCTAACTTCTCCATTGGGGTCCCCATGCTCAGAACAATGGTTGGCTACAGGCATGCACACTTGTATTGTTCAGGTTCTGGCATACTCTCCCAGGGGACAGCTATAAGAGGCTCCTCTTAGCAAGCTTGTCTTGGCATCAGCAATAGTGTCTGAGTTTGGTATCTGCAGATAGGATGGATCCATGGTGGTGCAGTCTCTGATTGACTTTTCCTTCAGTCTCTGCTCCACTCTTTGCCCCCCCCCATTTTCTTTAGACAGGAGGGATCTGGATTAATATTTTTGAAGTGGTGGCCTCATCTCTCAACTCAGGGCCATGCCTGTCCACTGGATATGGTCTCGTCAGGTTCTCTCTCCCCTTTGTTGGGTATTTCAGTTAATGTTCTCCCTGTTGGGTCCTGGGAATCTCTTGGTTCCCTAGCATCTGGGAGTTTTGAAGTGGCTTCACCAGTTCCTCCTCGCCCACTGCTACACATTGTACTTTCAAATTTCTGATTCTATGTACTTCTTTATTATCTCCTTCTTTGTAGCAATGCAGGCAACATAGGTTGTTTACTTTCGCTTTAGGATAAGAGAATTTAACTTATCTCCTTATGGCCATTAATTTCAGGATATGGGAATTATTCTCTTCTATAAAATTTAAATATCATTTCAGCAGTTTTAGATTCTATGCATAATTTACAAAAACAGTTCTTGAAACATCTATTCAATTCTTTTGATATTATGATGTAATTACAGGTTTCTCTTCCCTTTCTTACCTTCAACCCTAACATATACATATGAGCATATGTGGTTTTTGTATACCTTCATATCCCTAAACACAACCTGTTAAATCTGTATAATGGTACTTGTCTGTTTATTTTCAGAAATGTTAATTTGGCAATGGATAACCAATTGGTGTGGTCTTTCCTGGGGAAGAATATCTCTCCTGCTTCCATATTTTCTCAGTTTCCTATAGTACATTGTGTTGAGTTGAGGCCTCTTGGACACTTCCAGACACGTTTGGCATGTCCTTTGGTATCACTCTTGTTCAACTTCTATTTCAGTGGCCATGCTGGTGATAATTTATGGGTGTTTCTTCCTACATTATTATGATATAGTCTATGTTCAACTTTATAGAAGAAAATTTGCTGCAGCCCCTCTTTCCTCTCAAGGGGAGGATCACAGAGATTTTCTCTTATAGCCTTCTTTTGACACCATATGCTTTTTGTCTCAGCCAGAAGCACTCCCTGGAAACAGAACAGCTTCTTTGGCCATTATCTTCACATTTCTTCTTATCCTCCAATTCTAATTTCCTAGTCTAATTAATCCCCAGCTCTGTAGTAGACTCTGCTGTGGTCACAACTTCCTTTCTGCCCCCATGCCCAGAGTTTTAAGCCAATTTTGGCAAAAGAAGCAATCTTCTTCCAGTCTGTGTTCTCTCTCTCTCTCTCTCTCTCTCTCTCTCTCTCTCTCTCTCTCTCTCTCCCTCCCTCCCTCCCTCCCTCCCTCCCTTCTAGTAATCTCCACCCACTAATAACTATAAACCCATTTTACCTGAGACCTCAATGGCCATATCTTGTAAATCGCAAAAGAATGTACTATCTGTCAGCCCACAGATCCTAGAACCTCCTAAGAACCAGAGTAAGAAACAGAAAAAAAATTGGACACCCATGTAGTGGAGACAAGTCAAGACATCAGCAATTTGATCTATATTCTTCTCAAAGTGTCTTGTACAGCATATTCTGGCAGTGCTAGAGGAAGACTACAAAAGGAAAGCTTTCAAGACATAAGCAGGACATAAGCAACTGAGTCCTATGACCTCGCCTTATGGTCTTCAACAATAGAGGTCCACATTTATCCTGGAGAGGCAACCAAGGGCTACACCAATAGTCTATATTGCTTTGAGAGTCATACAGACTACCCTGGTTAAGCTTTCAAATGACGGGTTATGGTGTCTGGGAATTTAGTCATAAATGGTATATCAATTGTATTTCTAAAGCTACTTTGAGAAAGTGAGCAGATGTAATAGTATTTGCCTTACAGATTAAATTTATGTAAATTAACATGTATTCATACATACCTGCCCTTCATGTAAAATTTGTTTCTGAGTGTTGAAACTCACTTCTCCAGGTTTAACCATTGTCTACTACATTTTAACCTACCGATAGAAATTTAGAAAATTAAAATATCTCTCATTGTCATCTTAAATATCATTAATTCAGCCTAAAGAGTCATAGGTAAGAATTTTTCTTAGAAATTTAGAATGCTAAAGACATTAAAATTAAATTAAGCTAAGCTTTCTCCCTCTCTTTTTTATCTTTATTAACTTGAGTATTTCTTATTTACATTTCGATTGTTATTTCCTTTCCCGGTTTCCTGGCAAACATCCCCCTAACCCCCCTTCCCCTTCTTTATGGGTGTTCCCCTCCCCATTCTCCCCCCAATTACCACCCTCCCCCCACCAATCACGTTCACTGGGGGTTCAGTGTTGGCAGGACCAAGGGCTTCCCCTTCCGCTGGTGCTCTTACTAGGCTATTCATTGCTACCTATGAGGTTGGAGCCCATGTATAGTCTTTGGGTAGTGGCTTAGTCCCTGGAAGCTCTGGCTGCTTGGCATTGTTGTTCATATGGGGTTTCGAGCCCCTTCAAGCTCTTCCAGTCCTTTCTCTGATTCCTTCAATGGGGGTCTCGTTCTCAGTTCAGTGATTTGCTGCTGGCATTCGCCTATGTATTTGCTGTATTCTGGCTGTGTCTCTCAGGAGAGATCTACATCCGGTTCCTGTCATCCTGCCCTTCTTTGCTTCATCCATCTTATCTAATTGGGTGGCTGTATATGTATGGGCTCAGGAAATTGACTGAAAAAAAGATTTAAGTATGGTCACTAAATTGTTCCCTGTTCTCTGTTCCTGATTTTTTGCGTGCTTATTTTGTTTTTGCTAAGAGCCACGATAATTAATTATTTTGCTGATTCCTCCCTCCTTCCACCATTTTCAAACGAAGTTAAGATTTTAAAATTTCCTCTTTTTTTAACAAATAATTGCATTTTTAAAAAATATTGAATAATAATATTATTTACAGTTGGTCCCTCCTGCTAAGTCATTACAATTCATCTGATTTGACTAAGTGACTCTTCACCTTAGGAACAAATTTAAAGTCCTTTTTGCCACATTTTCCTTTACTTAATCATCATAACAAAGTAGATACACGACCACAGGGTAGACGAATTTACCTATATATTCTCCTATAAATTTACCTATAAACCTATATAGTGTAGCCATATTTAGATACAAAGTAGAATATTAAAATTGGACATTTTAAGTTAAAAGACTTAGCTTAGTTGCAGAGTACTTGTCTAACAAGCATCACATCCAGCGTTTAGTACAGAGCTTTAAAAAAACCAGAAAGTAAAAGAAAATTGGATGTCTTTGAATGTGGATTCAGTCTTGTATTTTTGAGTCATTATTAAAAAAAGAAACAATCAAAACAAAATAAAATCAGAACAAATAGAAGTCAGACTCAAACAAAAATGTCAAAACAATGTTCTTTTAAAAAAACTGATTTTAAAGACAACATAAAAATATTAATGTCAAGTTTCTATTAGTCCCTTATAAATGAAAATAAAATTTAGATGTCATGTAACACATTATGAACTTGTGCAGAATAAGCTACAAATTACTGTCAGTGGTTAGACTATTGTGATTATGCACTTCAAATAGTATCTGTTAAGCAAATAATGCTACATCTGAATACTTCCAAATATCTTCTCACACACTGTGTTCCACTTTAATTGGTTTATTTTAAATCACTGGTCTAATTGCTTATTCTATTTTCTCTTTTGTAGTAACAAATGGGTTAAATTTAAGAGACTCTTTCAGTTCCCAATCATTAAACCTGAAATCTGTCCTCACTGTATACTCTCTGTGAATGTTTTTTTCTAATTTATGACAGTATCATTTAAAGTTTGCAATATGCTGAAATGACATATCGAGATATAGTTAAGGTACTTTTTGCTACATAATATTAATATTTTAAACTGTATTACTCAGGGCTTTTTTTCCTTTGAGTGTCACCGTAATATTATTATTCAAGTTTTTTTTTCATTTTTTTAAAAAGCCCTTCCTCATAATGAGTCATTTCCCACCTCTCTCTCAATGGCCATTCAAGTCTCATGGAACTCTCTAATACAATATCTACTAGGTGAATATTATAAATTAAATAATATAATAAGTATACAACAGTTTGTTTCTGGTTTTTCACTACTCAAGTGGTATTTAGCTCAATTATGCAGTAGACACTACTTTTATTTTATTCCATTTTCTTGGACAAAAAAAATCTTTGTATCAGTACATTGAACTCTTTCATCTACTCTTCTAAAATATATTTTATCTTGGACCTATATCTGAACATGGAAATGCTAAAACATTTAAAATCTCTGTACTTTACATTCTAAGGAACTACTAACACTTTATTTTGTAAACAAGCTGCAAATTATCATATCTTCTTATATTATGACAATTTTTCTATGCTCATATAAATTATTTTGCCTCAGGGAAAAATATTAGTCCCTTAGGCAAGTGTGAATGTGTTTGGCAACTCATTGTGATTGGTGGTAGATTTTTCGATACATGTGAGCATATATTTCTATGTCTACTAATAATTTATGTTATTTAGATTTTGGTTTGCTTAAAAATGCTTAACATGCTTTTAACGAAAATATTAAATATTCGTTTTTGTCCATAGTTTCAAAAGTTTGAGTCCATCACAATTTTTGGTCATATAGTATCTTACCCTGTGCTGAACGAGTGAAACCTAATAAGAATATATGTTATAAGAAGCTGATCATTCCATTTTACAGAAGGCACAAAAGAAAGACAAAAAGAGGAGGGGGAATGGAGGATGAGGTAGAAGGAGGATGGTGGGAACTGGAAGTGACACAAAGAGACAGAATATAACACACAATCCCTAGGACTGGTAAGTGTCAATGAGTTGTGCTTCTTCCATTATACCTGCTGAAGCTGCACATTTCTAGGTGCTAAACTGGCTGGTGACTTAAACATTATCATATAGATGTTTGGGAAACACTAATTAAAACTGCTGTTCCCATCATGCACTTTCTTTCAGAAATCTCAATCAAATATTTTACTTATTTTTTTATAATTAAGTTTAAAGGCTTCCTTATATATTCAGATTCTTGGCCAAACTTATGATTTATGTGTATTCTCTCTCCTTTTCTTGGACTTTACCTTGATGGTTGATGTACTTTTGCACCTAAATCTTTCTTTCTTATTTTTAAAATTTTACTATGATATCCACATTGTCTAACTTGAGGTTAATTGGTATACTACATGATTTTTCTCAGAATTCTGTTGTTTTAACTACCACTTATGATATACACATGTTGAAAGCCACCTTGTCAGGTCCAGTAAATTGAGGAGGACTGAGTGTAGAGTAGGCAACTGACCATTCAGTGGACATTTCTTTGAGGAAATAAGGCCTGACATGCTGGGGTCAGCAATCCTGGAAACCAGCAAAAAAACTCTGAACACTGAATGCTTTGGGAACTGGAAAAAGCAAAGAAAATATGGGGAAAGTTCATACACACACACACACACACACACACACACACACACACACACACACACAGAGGGGGTGGTGAGGGAGAGAGAGAGATAGGTAGAATGAAAGAAAGAAAGAAAGAAAGGAAGGAAGGAAGGAAGGAAGAAAAGAGAAAAAAGAAAGAAGAAAGAAAGAAAGGCAGAAAAACAGAGAGACAGAGAGACAGACAGACAGGCCTATTAGATGGATGGAAAAAAGTTCCAATGAGCTGGCTCTGACAACTATAGTTTGCTCTGAGCCTTTTATTGTATTTAAGAAAAAGTTCTCTGTGTAAGAAAAACCTTACCACATAGCTACAAGTTACATATTCTTTAAAGCTATGTCCACAAAAACATATTTTTCAAAAAGAAATTAAAATCATTATACAAAGGACAATTACAACAGGATTATTTTGCTTAGTTGTGACAATTGTATTTACCAAGAAACAAGAAATCTTTTTTTTTTTTTATAGGGCAAACTATCATTTTTCCCAAGTTTGAAATTCAGTGGAGATGGCAGACAAATGACTTAATCGAAGAGAAAATTAATGAAACCCCTCAAGGGACTTATGCAGGATGGATTATGAGTAGATTAATTGACAAAAATTTTCTTATATAGGTACTATTGTAGGGGATTATAACACTTTCACATACTTTTTAGGAAACAGATGGATAGTCCATGTTTTCTTCAGAAGTTAAGGCCATACCCAATCAGAAGACCAAATCTTTGTCAGGTTTCAAAGTCCTCAGAGCTTTTAATCACAGGCTTATCATGCTTTATTTTACTGTATATTGAGAAGCTTTAAAGGATTTAAGAAGACTTTATTGAATAGGAATGTTTTAAATGGTCCCTGAGAGTGTGAATGAAGGGTAAGAATTGGATGTGTGACATTGCAGGCATTAATTAGAATGCCTAATAATTGTCTCATAATAATCCTGTTAACAAAGATTTTCTCCAAGAAGTCAGATTTTAAGTGTTCTGGGTTTGTGGGCTATGTGATCTTTGGGACAACAACTAAATGATATTGTTGCAGAGTAAGAATATACACAAACAGTCTGAAAACGAGAACGCATGGATGAATATTTTTATGGGGAGACTAAAATGTTTATTAATCCCAGACAACAGAGATCCACATATGAAAAAAATGATTCCCATATAAGCCTTGTTTGATGATTCAAAGACTTTATTTCTGTTGTTTACAGCACCACAAGTAGTCAAAAGTGATTACACTATCAGAAGTCACCTGAGCAGCTTAAGGATAATTATACTAATAATAGTCTCATTCAAGCATGAGAAGCTCAGAAAACCTAGAGTGCTAAAGAATCCCTTTGGGCAAAGTACAAACAGTCACACTACCCTACCTTACCCTATTCCAGGCTCACTTCCTATGTATTGTGAAAAAGGAAAATGAACTCCATGAGAGTCGTGACCTTGTCCCTCTATAAGAGGATGATTACAGCTCTAGTTTCCTGAGGACATTCTTTGGGTAATCACAGCTGCTTTGGTGCACCAAGGCAATGTTCATATCCAAATTCTTTTTGACTTTGAATAGATACACATATGTCTGGAATACAGCATCAGTCACACTAAAGAACTATTCAAAATTAAAAGACACAATGTAAATCATGTCTATGTGTTGGTGTGATGGTTAGTTAAATAGTTAATTTTTTATTGGATTTTTTAAAAATACATTTCAAATGTTATTCCATGTCCCAGTCTTCCGGACATAAGCTCCCATATCATTTCCTTCCCCTCCAAATATAAGGGTGTTCCCAATCTCATCCACCCCAACTTCCAGCACCCCCCGACATTTCCCTACACTGGGGGGGTCCAACCTTGGCAGGACACAGGGCCTCTCCAACCTTTGGGGCCCAACAAGGCTACTCTCTGCTACATATGCAACTAGAGCCATGGGTCTGTTTATGTACAGTCTTTGGATACTGGTTTAGTCCCTGAGAGCTCAAGTTGGTTGGCATTGCTGTTCTTATGGGGTTGAAAGCCCCGTCAGCTCTTTCAATCCTTTCTCTTATGACTTTAATGGGAATTCTGTTCTCAGTTCAATGGTTTGCAGCTAGCATTCACATCTGTATTTGACATGCTCTGGCTGTGTCTATCAAGAGATATCTATATCCAGTCCCTGTCAGCATGTACTTCTTTTTTTTTTTTTTCCACAGTTGATAAGATATAATTGTCCACCTAAACATACAAAGCCCAATACACATCCATCCCTCAGGAACATTCATAACAACCTGTAAATACACAGAGTAGAATCTTAACGTCAGCATCCATGTTCTCTCCACCGTGTCTTCCCCCTTATCCATCTCCTCTACTTTTTTGTTCTAGTCTCTTCCCTTTCCCTCAAACTTTTCTCCCGCCCATCCTTCCTTCTTGTCCAATGGCAGGTCTCATTCTATCTTGTACCTTCCTCACCTGTGACATCATCCCACAGATGCCTAGGTGGTTAAGAACACCGACTTTTCTTCTAAAGGAGAACAGTCCCCAACACCCACACCAGGAGGCTCACAACTGTCTGCAACTCGAGTTTCAGGAAATCTATCCCTCGCTGGCCTTCTCCAGGCCCTGTATGCATGTGGTACACATACCTTTCCCCCCACAAACAAATAAAAAATGCCTTTAGGAGGTAATAAGTTGCTCAACGTTATCCAACCGGTAGCAGGGGGTAGAACCAGGCCTTGAATTCCCATTAGTCATAAACTAGTGCTTTAGCTTCCTCATCTTGAGAAACCCTGTTGTAAGGTCTACAAGGACTGCAATTGTGACTCAGTTTTTCTGCTATTCCCAACCAATAGCCATTGATTGATTCCTTTGGTCCTCAAGATTTCTTTAAACAAACCACACTTTGTTGCTTTCAAGCCTTAGAGCTTTCCAATTTCTGAACATCAACTCTTGGTTTCCTAGTGCCACCATCCCCTCCCTCCATGGCCTTTTCCCTGCCATCTGAGGACTGGAGATGAAACCAAAGCCAGCAAGAGAAGTCACACACCCAGATCAGTCTACTCCAGACAAGAGCCCAAAGCAATTGAGTCACAGTTCTGCAAAAAGTGCTGAATTCAGTTTCAGTAAGGATGGGAAACACACACGACATGGCTACCCAATACGTTTGTTTTTGGTTTGGTGTCATTGTCCAAATATTCTTTGCTCCCTCCACCCCCAACAAGGGATCACAGTTAAATTAGAAACTGGCTCAAATGCCAGGTTATTTATGTGTGTGTATTTACTGATGATGGCTGACTGGGCTGGGACTGTTTTTCTGAGCAGGCAGGGAAGGTGAGCTTTACATAGAGCAGGAGGGTGTTTATGCGATGCAAGGTGCGCAGAGAGGACTGCCTTTATTTAGACATTCAGTTTCTTCACACTCTCCTCCCGAGGAGGGCTCTTGGCTCTCCCTCCAGATAGCCTGTGTGGTAAGAAAAAGCAGAACGTGGGGACTTGGGGGAGGGAGGATTAACTTCAAGATCAGGTAATAATAGATTTTTGTTATGAGAGCGATCAGCATGTACTTCTTTGCTTCATCAATCTTACCTAGTTTTGGTGGCTGCATATACATGTGGGCCACATGTGGGGCAGGCTTAATGGCCATTCCTTCTGTCTTTGCTCCAAACTTTGCTTCAATATCCCCTCCAATGAATATTTTTGTTCCCCCTTTTATCTTAAAGGAGTGAAGCATCCACATTTTGGTTATTCTTCTTCTTGAGCTTCATGTGCTCTATGGATTGTATTTTTGGTAATCCATGATTTTGGATTAATATCCATTAATCAGTGAGTGCATATCATGTGAGTTTTTCTGCAATTGGGTTACCTCACTCAGGATAATATTTTCTAGTTAAATCCATGTGCCTATGAATTTCACAAAGTCATTGTGTTTGATAGTTGTGTAGTATTCCATTGTGTACATGTACCACATGATCTGTATCCATTCCTCTGTTGAAGGGCATCTGGGTACTTCCCGTCTTCTGGTTATTATAAATAAGGCTGCTATGAACATAGTGGACCATGTGTCTTTGTTGTATGTTGGAACACTGTTTGGGTATATGTCCAAAAGAGGTATAGCTGGGTTCTCACATAGTACAATATTGAATTTTTCAAGGAACATCCAGACTGATTTTCTGAGTTGTTGTACCAGTTTGTAATCCCACCAACAATGAAGGAGTGCTCCTTTTTCTCCTCAACCTTTCCAGCATCTGTTCTCACCTCAGTATTTGATCTTAGGCATTCTGACTCGGGATGAGGTAGAATCACAGGGTTGTTTTGATTTGCATTTCCCTGGTGACTAAGGATATTGAACATTTCTTTAGGTACTTCTCAGCCATTCAGTATTTCTCCGCTGATAATTCTTTGTTTAGATCTCTACCCCATTTTTTCATAGGGTTATTTGGCTCTTTGGTGTCTAACATTTTGAGTTGTTTTTATATTTTGGATATTAGCCCTCTATCAGATGTAGGATTGGTAAAGATCTTTCCCCAATCTATTGACTGCTATTTTGTCTTAATGACAGTGTCTTTTGCCTTTGACAGAATTTTTGCAGGCTTATGAGGTCCCATTTGTCGATTCCTGATCTTAGAGCATAAGTCATTGATGTTTTGTTCAGAAAAATTTCCCCAGTGCCCATGTGATCAAGACTCTTCCTCACTTTTTCTTTTATTAGTTTGAGTGTATCTGGTTTGATGTGGAGGTGCTTAATCCACTTGGACTTAAGCTTTGTATAAGGCAAGATGATAAGTATGCATTGATTTGCATTCTTCTACATGCTGACCTCCAGCTGAACCAGCACCATTTTTTGAAATGCTATCTTTTTACTATTTGATGGTTTTACTTCCTTTGTCAATGATCAAATGACCATATGTATGTGTTTTCATTTATAGCTCTCATTTTTGAAGTCTTGTTCAGCAGGACTGCTAATCATATGTTCTCTGTTTCTGTACTTAAAAATGAAATTAACTATCCATTTTCATTACCTTCCTTTTCATGGTATACAATAAAACCTGTGGCCAGATCCCTAGATTCAAGGTATTTAAAATAGACCTTGCTTCAGCAGCACATATACTAAAATTGGAATTACACAGACATAAGCAAGGCCCCTGCACAAGAATGACACAAAAATTTGTGAAGTGTTCCATATTTTGTAAAGAGATCAGAATTCATAGGCGTATCACCAACAGAATACAAGAAATAGAAGAGAGAATATAAGGAGCAGAATATACCAAAGAAAACAATGACACAGCCATCAAAGATAATGTAAAACTCAAAAAGCTCCTAGCCCACAACATCCAGGAAATTCAGGACACAATGACAAGATCAAACATAAGAAATATAGGTATAGAGGAGAGTAAAAATGGCCAACTTAAAGGGCCGGTAAATAACTTCAACAAAATTATAGAAGAAAACCCCACTAGTCAGAAGAAAGAGATGCCCATAAATATATAAGAAGGCTACAAAGCTCCAAAGAGATTGTCTCAGAAAAGAAATTCCTCCATTACGTGATAGTCAAAAAACCAAATGAACAAAACAAAGAAGGAATATTAAAAGCACTAATGGAAAAAAAGTCAAGTAACATATAAAGGTAGACTTCTGAGAATTACACCAGATTTTGCCCAGAACGTATGAAAGCCAAAAGATCCTGATCAGATGTCATGCAGACCCTAAGAGAACACAAATGGCAGCCCAGGCTACTATATCCAGTAAAATTCTCAATTAACATAGATGGAGAAACATAGATTCCGTGATGAAACCAAATCTACACAATAACTTTCCACAAATCCAGTCCTGCAAAGGATAATAGATGGAAAATTTCAAAACAAGGAGAGAAACTACACCCGAGAAATTACAAGAAAGTAATCTTGCAACATACTGAAAAAAAGAGAGTTATACAATTATAATTTTACCTCTCACAACAAAAATAACTGGAAACATCAATAACTCTTCCTTTATATCTCTTAACTAAATTCCCCAATAAAAAGACATAGACTAAGACACAGGATATGGAAAGAGGACCCAGTATTTTGCTGCATACAGGAAAAACACCTCAGCAACAAAGACAGACACTACTTCAGAGTAAAAGGCTGGGACAACAGTTTTCCAAGAAAATGATCCCAAGAATCAAGCTGGAGTAGCCATTCCAATATAAAGAAAAACATCGTTTTTCAATATGTTGTAAAAAAGATAAGAAGGACACTTTATATTCATCAAAGGAAAAAATGATCAGGATGAATGCTCAATCCTGAATATCTATGCTCCAAATGCAAGAGCAACTACATCCATAACAGAAACCTTACTATATCTCAAAGCAAAAATTGCACCTCACACAATAATAGTGGGAGACTTCAACAGCCCACTCTCATCAATTTACAGATCATGGAAACAGAGCTAAACAGAGAAACAGAGGAACTAACAAAAGTTATAAACCAAATGTATTTAACAGATATCAATAGAACATTTCATCCTTAAAAAAAAAAGAATATATCTTTTTCATTGTACCTTCTACAAAATTGTCCATATAATTGGTCACAAAAGAGGCCTCAACAAATAGAAGAAGATTGAAATAATCCCATGTATCCTATCAGATGACCATGGACTAAGGCTAGTCTTCAATAACAACAAACACAACAAAAGTCCACATATACATGGAACAATGCTCTATGCAATGATAACTTGGTCAAGGAAAAAATAAAGTAAGAAAATAAAGACTTTTAAGAATTTAATGACAATGAAGGCACAAAATACCCAAACTTATTTGACACAATGAAAGCAATGCTAAGAGGAAAATTCATAGCTCTGAGTGCCTCTAAAAAAAAAAAAAAAAAAAAAACTGGAGAGAGCATATACTAGCAGCTTGACAGTAAACCTAAAAGTTCTAGAACAAAAAGCAAATACACTCAAGAAGAATAGAAGGCAGGAAATAATGAAACTCAGGGCAGAAATCAACCAAATAGAAACAAAAAGGACTATATTAAGAATCAACAAAACCCAGAGCTGGATCTTAGATTAAATCAAAAAGATAGATAAACCCTTAGCCAGACTAACCAGAGGGCACAGAGACAGCATCCAGATTAACAAAATCAGAAGTAAAATGGGAGACGTAACAACAAAATCTCTGGAAATTAAAAAAAATCATCAGATCTTATTATAAAATCTTATATTCAACAAAACTGGTAAATCTGGATGAAATAGAAAAATTTCTAGACAGATACCAGATACCAAAGTTAAATCAGGATCGGATAAACCATCTAAACAGTCCCGTAACTCCTAAATAAATAGAAACAATTATTAAAAGACTCCCAAACAACAACAACTACAGCAGCAACAACAACAACAGAAAGAACTCTCAGGACCAGATGGTTTAGTGCAGAATTCTATCAGACGTTCAAGAACTAATACCAATACTGTCCAAACTATTCCACAAAATAGAAACAGAAGAAATACAACCCACTTCCTTCTATCAATCCACAATTACATTTATACTTAAATCACACAAAGACCAAAGAAAGAGAGGGAATTGCAGACCAAATTACCTTATGAATAGTGCCATAAAATACTCAGTAAAATTCTCGCAAACTGAATCCAGGATACATCGAAATGATCATCCATCGTGATCAAGTAGGCTTCATCCCAGGGATGCAGGGATGTTTCAATATACAGAAATTCATCAACGCAATACACTGTATCAACAAAGTCAAAGAAAAAGAAATCACTTGATCATCTCATTGGATCCTAAGAAAGCATTGGTCAAAATTCAACACCCCTTCATATTAAAAGTTTTGGAAATATCAGTAATTCAAGGCCTATACCTAAGCATAGTAAAGTAATATACAGCAAACCAGTAGTCACCATCAAATTAAATGGAGAGAAACTTGAAGCAATCTCACTAAAATCAGGGACTAGATAGGGCTTCCCACTCTCTCCCTACCTAACTAGTATAGTATTTGAAGTCCTAGCTAAAGCAATCAAAAAAAAAAAAAAGAAAAGAAAAGAAGTAAAGAAAGAAAAAGAAAAAGGAGGTGAAAGGGATACATATTGGAAAGGAAGATGCCAAAATATCACTATTTTAAAATGATATGAAAGTATATTTCAATGATCCAAAAAGTAGCAACAGAGAACCTCTAAGCTTGATAAACAATTTCAGCAAAGTGGCTGGATATAAAATTAACTAAAAGAAATTATTAACCTTCAACTACTCAAAACATAAACATACTAAGAAATTAGGAAAATGACACAGTTCACTCTAGTCACAAATAATATAAACTACATCGTGTGACTCTAACCAAGCAAGTGAAAAATCTGTATGACAAGAACTTCAAGTATCTGAAGAAAGAAAATTAAAGATCTCAGATGATGGAATAATCTCCCGTGCTCATGGATTAGTAGGATTAGTATACTAAAAATGACCATTTTGTCGAAAGCAATTACAGATTAAATGCAACCCCCATCAAAAGTCCAACTCAGTTCTTCATAGAGTTATAAAGAAAAATTTGCAAAGTCATCTGGAATAACAAAACAAAACAACAATAACAAAACAAAAACAAAAACAACAACAACAACAAAAACAGGGTAGCTAAAACTATCCTAAACAATAAAAGAACTTCTGAGGGAATCACCATCCTTGACTGCAAGAAGTATTACTGAGCAATAGTGATTAAAAAAAAAGTATGGTATTGATATAGAGACAGGCAGGTAGATCAATGGAATATAACTGAAGTCTCAGAAATGAATCCACATGCCTATGGTCACTTGATTTTTGACAAAGGAACTAAAACCTTCCAGTGGAAAAAATTAGCATTTTCAACAAATGGTGGTGGTTCAACTGGAGGTCAGCATGTAGAAGAATGCAAATTGAAAATCTTTCAAATGCAATAGTTCTTATTGTTCTTTACAAAGCTTAAGTCCAAGTGAATCAAAGACCTCCACATCAAACCGGACACTCAAACTAATAGAAGAAAAAATGGGGAAGAACCTTGAACATATAGGCACTGGGGAAAATTTCATGAAGAAAACACCATTGGCTTATGCTCTAAGAACAAGAATTGACAAATGGGACCTCATAAAACTGCAAAGCTTCTGTAAGGCAAAGGTCACTGTCATTAGAAAGAACGACAACCAACAGATTGGGAAAAGATTTTTACCAATCCTACATCTGATAGAGGTCTAATACCCAAAATATACAAAGGACTTAAGAACTCAAGACTAGAGAGAGCCTAATAACCCTATTAAATAGTGGGTACAGAGCTAAACAACAAATTCTCAGCTGAGGAATATCAAATGGTTGAGAAATACCTAAAGAAATGTTGAACATCCTTGGTCATCAGTGAAATGCAAATCAAAACTACCCTGAGATTTTACTCACTCCAGTAAAAATGGTTAAGATAAAAAAATCAGGTGACAGCAGATGCTGGCAAGGATGTAGAGAAAAAGGAACACTCCTCCATTTTTGGTGGGATTGCAAACTGAAGCCACTCTGGAAATCAGTCTGGAGGTTCCTCAGAAATTTGGACACTGCACTACCTGAGGACCCAGCTATAGCATTCCTGGGCATATACCAAAAACATGAGAACGGGAACCCTGATGAAGGAATCAGAGAAAGAACTGGAAGAGCTTGAAGGGGCTTGAGACCCCATATGTACAACAATGCCAAGCAACCAGAGCTTCCAGGGACTAAGCTACTACATAAAGACTATACATGGACTGACCCTGGACTCTGACCTCATAGGTAGCAATGAATATCCTAGTAAGAGCACCAGTGGAAGGGGAAGCCCTGGGTCCTGCTAAGACTGAACCCCCAGTGAACTAGACTGTTGTGGGGAAGGCGGCAATGGGGGGAGGGTTGGGAGAGGAACACCCATAAGGAAGGGGAGGGGGGAGGGGGATGTTTGCCCGGAAACCAAAGAATTATTATTAAGTATTAAATAAATTTAAAAAAAAGAAAAAAAAAGAAAAAAAAAAGAAAAGCAAAAAAAAAAAAATTAAAAAAAAAAGATGAAAAAAAAAAAAAAAGACCAGGACCACGCTGACACACTTACTCCAAGAAGGTCAAACCTATTCCAACAAAACCATACCTCCTAAGAGTGTCACTCCCTAGGCCAAGCATATTCAAATCACCACATTCCACTACCTGGCCTCCATGGGCTTGTTCAAGCACATTCGTCTATTGTGGCCGTATCTAGCAATAGCTTAATACAAAAATACATTTACAACTTCAAAAATCTCCATTGTCTATAGCATTCCTAACAGTATTAAAAGTCCAAACTTCAAAGTGTCTTCTGAGATTTATGGAGTCTTTTAACTGTTATACCATATAAAGGAAAGGATCCTGAACAAAAGAGACAACAAAGACAGCTGGGAAATTCCAAACTCCATGTCCAATGCTAAATTGCTCCTCTTTAGGTCTCCAACGCCATTCATCCTTGTTGACTGCTGTTTGCTTATCTGGCACTCAGCTGTAAGAAACCTCTTTATCCTTGGCTGGTTTCACTCTCTGTTAGCAGTTTTCCTCAACACCTATCCCATAATTATATCAATTCTAACATCTTGGGGTATCTAAGGCAACTTCCACTTTACAGCTTCTTGTTCCAATGTCTTGGATCCATACATTATCTTCTGGGTTCCTCCAAAGGGATACTCCCATCTCTAGCTCTATCCTCTGTAACACTCCTGGGTCTGGTTGATTCCATTTCACTGCTGATGTTGTAAGTGGTGGTCATCCCATGCTACTGGCATCTCTAATATTCTGCGATCTTTTGTGACTATGCTTCAGCAATACCTTCTCATAGACTCCCTCTATGGTGCTAAGCCTCAACTTCTTTGTATCTTTCACTCGTGGGCCATCAGCTACAGCTGAGGATGTACCTTCACTAAAGGCATTCCCTGGTCTCTCACAGTGCCAAGTCTTAGCTGTTTTCCATGACCCCATCATATCTTCAAACCAATACTACTCCAGGTACTAGTCTAAGGTACAACCTTGGTTATCTCTGAATCATAGCTTCTTTGTGATCTCAGAAAACACTTCCTAGAAGATTTTACCTCAGTTATGCAGGTTTCTTCTAAATTACTGCTAATTTCTTAGCTCTAGCTAATCTGAATCAATTGTCGAAGTAGTCCCACATATTTGTGACTCTAAACACATAGACACATAGCCCAAGCTTCTGGGATCTGCTTCTTACTGGAGCTGTAACATACTCCCTTCTTTTATTACATTATCACCAGCTTTCTGTCTTCTAACTTCTTCACTTCCTAGGTTTGGGTGTTCTGGCACTTGCTCTGTATATTGATCCTGAACTCAAAGATGTGCAGGCTGTGTCTCCTGGATGCAAGCATTAAAAGTATGTAAAAGCATGTACTGACTTAAGCTTTTCTTCACATAGAACTTTCTCTGTCCCAGGCTGACCTTGAGTTGAGAGATCTGCTTGCTGTTTTCCCCAGGGATTGATTAGAGTATACTACCTTGCCCATGTACACTTTTTTTTTTAGCCCAATGTATTTACATTTCAAATCTTATCCCCTTTCCTGGTTTCAGATACTAAACCCCCTATCTCATCGTCCCTCCCCCTGCTTTTATAAGGATTATCCCCACCCACCAACCCACTCTCACCTAACCACCCTGGCATTCCCCTACACTGGGGAATTGACCCTTCATAGGACAAAGGACACAAAATTGATGCCACACAATGCCATCTTCCCCCACATATGCAGCTGGAGTCATGGATCCTACCATGTGTATTTTTTGGTTGGTGATTTTGCTCCTGGGAGCTTTGAAGGATTTGGTTGGTTAATATTGTTGTTCTTCCCATGGGGTTGCAAACCCCTTCAGCTCCTTCATTCCTTTCTCGAATTGCTCCTTTGGGGTCCACATGCACTTGCCTCTTACCATCTGGTTATCTCTGATGTTAGTTGGTCTCGCTGTCTCTTACTGGAGCTTGTCCCTCTTGTGGTCCTGTGAGACTGTGATCTTAGGTTTGTTTGCAATCCTGGGAGACCAGCTCTCTCTACCTGGCAATGAGGTACAGAAAGCTGTGATTTTAGGTGTGCCAGCATTCCTAGTTCTCTTCAATCAGAATTTGGTGTAGAGAGTTTTGTTAGCTCCAGGGTGTTGATGGAAACTGGAAGGATCCTTTTCCTAGTTGTTTTGTGATTCCTCTGCCCTGTTCACTCCTGGCAGGTCCCTCTTTGGCCAGTTCTTGGAGCAACAGTGGTGGTCTCACCTGTGATCTTAGGAGTGACAGCACTCCTGAGAAACCAATTTTCTCCATGTGGCATAGGGGTTTGGAGAGCTGTGGGACCATCTCAGCTCTGCGGTGCACATGTAGACTGGAAGTCTATACAACTCTTATAAAGACAACATTTAATTGGGGCTAGCTTACAGGTTCAGAGGTTCAGTCCATTATCAATAGGAGGGAGCATGGCAGTTCTCAAGCAAGCATGGGGTAGGAGGAGCTGAGAGGCCACCATCTTGTTTTGAAGGCAAACAGGAGAAGACTAGTTTCTAGGAATTTAGGAACAGGGTCTTAAAGTCCAGAATCACAGTGACCTACTTCCTCCAAAAAGGCCACACTTAACTCCAATAAGGCCATACCACCTAATAGTGCTGTTGGCCAAGCATATTCAATTCACCTCGGGATCTGAAGACCAGTTGGAGAGTTATTGGTTACTACCAATTCTGTGTATTGCTCCTGCACTCGTCTGGTTATCATGGCAAAGTGGTTATTGATCTGATTCATTGGAGACCAACTGGACAAGACTGTTGTTTGCCTTCTTCCAGTCAGTCTTGAAAACATGCATAAAAATAAAGACTGCAGGTGTAGAGTAATATGCCAAGCCAAAAAAGAATATTTTTAGATGAAAAACATTGCAAAGAACACTATGAGACTATACTAGTTCCCTGGAAGAAACAGAAACCAATTAAGCAGCCTGGAAGAGGTTTAGAACAACAGAGGTACATTCTCCAGCCTGTTGAGCTAGTGCAGGCTAGGAAGTATGATGCAGCTTCCCAGCTTTTGTGAGCTGTTGCACATGCTAGGATGGTCTTTGGTGAAGAAACCATCTCTGAATCATTTCTGCTTCTGTATGTAAAGTAATAATATTTTTATTTCACCAAGTTGTACCTAGAGATATCGGTAGTTTAGGTTGTCATGGGCTCCATCTATGTGGGATACTTATGTGGGTTGTTTCTCCTAAAGAAAAGTCTTGTTATACGACAGCATGCAATTAAAATTCATGCAATTAAAATTAACTTAAAAGGAGACAAAATTTTGAAAGTTAGTAGCAAGGTTTCTATGGGAAGATATGAAGAGAAAAAAAGGAAAAAGAGTCATATAGTAATTAAATTATGATCTCAAAACTTACAAAAAAGAAATTATTTGAAATTCAAAACAAAAGGTTTCATTGTAATTTTTTAAAATTAAAAACAATGTATATCACCTTTCCATCCCGTTTACTCACTCCAACCCCAATACTCTCTCTGGAATTTTCCCTATGTCTTACACCCTCATGTTAATAGCCTCTCTTCTAGATTATTATTTCCTCCCTATATAATATGTATATATAAGTATATTTGCATATGCAAAATATATCAATATGTATACACAGACAATCCAATGCCTTCATTTTTGTTATAGCTATGTACATGCTTTCAAGGCTGAGTATTCTGACTTGAACAAATAATTATGGGATTCATTCCTACTCATTCCTACTTGTTTCAATTCCTTACATTAATTAAGATTACTAACTATCATTTTGAGAAAAATGTGTCAAACCAATAAATATACTGTTAAATTCTAAAAGTGAGACACATGAATATGATGATTTCTTATTTTTTTATATGTAGAAGTTTTAAAAAGTTGATTTGAAGTGTAGGGATCCCTTTCATCATTAATGCTGGGAATAGAAATGTATTGAGTAGAGCATAAGGGCAATAGGAGGAAGGAATTTAGCGATAAAAATGACCAAGATGGATTTTATACATATATAAAATTTTCAAAAAAAATCATGGGGTACATTGAGTTGATCATAATTTATTATAATGAATAATGGAAATTAGAAATATTCAGAGTAGTGGGGATAAAAGGAACTTATAAAAGTTAACAAAATGCTAGAAAAAAATAAATTTTTGTGTAGTATGCAGTCAGATATCTATGCTTTACAGCAATGTGTAATTCACAACACTCTGTAAAAAAGATGCTTAACATGATAAGAAAGAAATGATGAAAGGAAAGAAAGTCTATTTTACCCAAATTTGTTTAGAACACTCTATATTCATGCACTTAAATATAAAAGTTTAATTCAGCTTATGAATAGTTTCACATGAAAATTCAAATCAAAGGAATAAAGAATTTTACAGTATAATTTCTATGTAGTTATACTCTTCTTATAATCACAGTTACTCTTGGTATTGATTTCCAAAATCCCTTGATTTTGTATGGGTACATTTTTATGCTATATCAATTCTTACGTACCTAACAAGATTTTATGCACAGTGCAATGTAAATATTTATAAAATCATATGTATTTTTGAATATTTTCTATATATTTGTATATAGGGCATATTTTTGGTTTGTTTTGTCTTCTTTTCAAATATTTTGTTTTTATTTTAATTATCTGTGTATACTACTGACTTGGATGTTGGGAAAAAATTTTTAAATGCCAATCTTCCATAAAGACAATGGTCTTGTACCCAGCAACCCAGTTATAGTTTATTATTTCTTTTATAACAATTGTTCACTAAATTTTTCTGTTCATTAATTAAGATGACTTAGGGCTTAAAGATAAATCTTCCTGAAATTGAAGGAAGAATTTTAACTCTTCTGCCGTTAGTACTTGCATTCATTTTCCAGGGATGTTTCTGGGAATAGAGAATAAATAGAAGCCAGGGTTGCTATACTGATTTATACACTCAGTGGCTAAATAGTCCCATATTGGCATAGCCACACAGTTGGAACTCCAGAATAGAATCTCTATCCACAAGGTCAGTGTTTAGAAGGAAGAATGATATGGTATAAATTCTAAGAGAGTGGGAAGTCTTCGAAGAATTTATTTAATGACTATATTTAGAGGCAGAAGCATAAAAAACTTAATGCACAGAGTTGATCACATACAAGTATACATTTATTGAAGAAATGGAGAGAGAATACATGTCTGATGCTTTTTGACATATGAATTTCTAGCTTGCTAGATGCTGTCACCCATATTAAGGGTAGGTATATTGCACTCATTTTAATAACTCACATGCTGATCTACTCTGGATATATCATGGAAAAGGCACATGCAGTATTATTTACCTATTCGCTTGATATCAGGATCAACCAATACATCATAGGAAGTTTCTACACCACTTTAATCACCATATGCCATTGTATTTGAATTTTATTATGACTTTTGTGGACTGGACACATGTCAGATTTTTAACTATATGATCTACTCCTTTTTATTGTTTTTTATCCATTCATATTTAATACTGTAATTAAATATAGTGTTTCCCAAATCTCATGCATGTTTGGGTTCTTGTGATATTCATAAATATCTTTTTAATATTTTAAATTTATTTTATGTAAATTGATATTTTGCCTGCATATGTGACTTGTAGCACAGATAATATGGATTACATATGGCCCCATGTGAGTCAAGGGAACTGATCTGTAACACTTGACTAAGGTCAAGAGGAAGGAAGGAAGGTGTCAAGAGTCAAACTAGTTGGTTACTTGAAATATACTGTAAAGAAACAAATATTGATGAGTATCTGTGCTCAGCTCACTGTCATCATTTAAGTCAGTCTAAGACTAACCCTGTAGAATATTGTCACGTTGTGATAGGTTTACCACTTCAATAAGCTTAATCAAATAAATATTTCACAGATATTTCCAGAGTCCTATCTTACTTACGATTCTAGGTCTTGGCAACTTCAAAATTGATATTAACTATCAAAAACCTGACAGAATATATTTTAAGCAATGTTAAAAACACTGGTTTATTGTGCCTTAAGTTTATCTCTATACAGCATCATTTTTCCTCTTGTATGTGTTTAGATTTTTATAAGTACTGTATACATTACAAATGTTATAAGAAAGCACTCTGATTTCTCTTTTTACAATTACAAATTTATATTACATACATAACACATATAAGAAAATAAAAGTAAAAGTAAACTTTAAAAATTTCATTTTGTTAACGTTTTACCCACTATTTATAGTATTGTTTATTTTGTGGATGAGAAGGTAAGTTATCATAAGTCAGTGATAAAAATGTATGTACATCACTAGTTATTATTTATTATTCAGTAAAAAGGGAACAGAGAAGGAATAATCACCTGTATTATCTCACATTTATTTATGTAATTTTCTTTCATGGCATTCTCTGTGTATCTGTAGATTTTCATTATTTTGTGTTGTCATTTGTTTTCATCCTAATGAACTTTTAGTATTTTTTATCATCACGCTCTTGGTGCATTCATAGTGCATTTTTAATTATTTACTGAGCACTTAAATGTGTTGCATTTATAAGAAAAAGTTTCTTTGATTCATTTTCATTTTTGCATACTTAATAGAAAAGTGATATTTTTCAAATAGTATAAATTTCTAGACATTGATTATAAAAGTATTTAGTCTATGTTTTCCATACTTTTGTTGCTACAGTAATTTACACATTGTTTTATGTAAATATGAAGTTATCTCAGGTAATGTTCATCTTACTCTGTTTTTTATTTATGAATTTTATTTATTGTTAATATACTAGCCATTATTGTTGGTGGTTGATTTTGTTGCTGCTGCTATTGTTGTTGTTGTTGTTGTTGTTGTTGTTATTGTTTGAGAAAGCTTCGAAATGTCAATTTAATCTTTCTTACCTAGACCCTTTCTGATCTCAAACTGACTATTTTTCTTACTTCCATCAATGTTAGGAAGACTAGTGTGCACCACAAATTTTGGCTAGAGCATCATTGCACAACAATGCATTTTCTGGTCGCTAATTCTTTGCCTTGTCAGCTCAAATCTATTTTCCAGTAATCATTTGATGATTTTTTTTATTTCCTTGTTATTCCAGTTCTAGCCCAGGTGAGTGATAGCTAGAAAATTCTAATCCCATTCAGAAGATTTCTTTTTTGTTTTAATTTTGTTAAAGTCTAATTTATTTTATGAATTTGCACTCTAAATATTTCCCACCTCCCAAGTCCTCTCTCCAAGAGTTCTTCACCACATATACTCTCCCATTTGCCTTTGATACAAATTGGATTTGGATTTGATACAAATTACATTTGGATTTGATACAAATCCCTATCCTCCTCACCCACCCACCCTCAACACACCACTCCCGCTGTATGCACCTTCTCTGTGGCACCAAGTCTGTGCAGGATTACCCACATCCTCTTCCACTGCGACCAGACAATGCATTCTTCTGTTCCATATCTATGAGGGTCCACAGATCAGCCCATGCTTGCTCTTTGGTGGATTAATCACTGGGAGCTCCCAAGTGTCTGGGATAGTTGAAACGTTTGCTCTTTTTATGGGGTTACCACACCATTCAGCTCCTTCAATCCTTAAACTAGCTCTTCTATAGGGGTCTCTCACCTCAGTCCAATGGTTGGCTCTAAATACCGACATCTGTCTCAGTTAGCTGTTTTTTGCCCCTGCATTTCTTTTAGACAGGAACAATTCCGGGTGAAATTTTTTGAAGTAGGTCGGTGACCTAATTCTTCCACTGGGGGCCTTCTCTCACTACTGGAGGTAGTCTGCTCAGGTTTCATCTTCCCCATTAGTCTTTTTGGCTAAGGTCATCCCCCATGAGTTCTGAAAGCCTCTCATATCCCAGGTCTCTGGAACTTTCTAGAGGTTGCCCAAGCCTTTCATCTCCCACAACTGCATATTCCCTTTCATTCTCCTGGTTCTCTGGGCTACTTTCCTGTTTCCTCTCATACCTGATCCTGCCCTGTTTTCCACTCCTCCTCCCCTCTCTCACCCAGATCCCCCTCCCCTATGTCTTCCATGATTATTTCCCCTCTTCTAAGAGAGACTGAAGCATCTTAACTTGGGCCTTGCTTCATGTTAAACTTCCTACAGTCTGTAGGTTGTATCATGAGTATTCTGTACTTTTTGGCTAATATGAGCTTATCAATGAGTATATACTCAGGTAAACTATCTAAGCAGTCCCATAACCTCTGAGAAAATAGAAGCAATGATTAAAGACCTCACAACCTAAAAATCCAGGGTTAGATAGTTTCAGTGCAGAATTCTACCAGACTTTCAAAGCAGAGTTAATAACAATATTTCTTAACTATTCCACAAAATAGAAAGAAAAGGAATACTACTTAATTCATTCTATGAAGCTACACTTACTCTGATATCTATACAACAGAGAGACTCAACCAACAAATAGGACTTTTAAGCAATTTCACTTTTGAATATCAATGCACAAATAATTAAATTCTCATTTACAACAATTCAAAAACACATCAAAATTATTATTCAGCATGATCAAGGAAGCTTCATCCCAGGGATGCAGAGATAGTTAAATATACAAAAACCCATCAACTATACAAACAAAGTAAAAGAAAAAATATCACATGATCATTTCATTGGATGCTGAAAAAGTCTTTGACAAAACTAAACATAACATCATGTTGGAGATGATTACTTTTTTAAAGTTTTCCACATAACAATTAGTGGTAAAACTTGGTTTATTATTAAGATCAGGAAATGTTTTGCTCTGTTACTCCTGACTGCATAAACAGTGGAATTTCAGACAGTGCCTTAACCTTAGAAGTTCAATATCATGAATAACATGTCATACTTTTTCTAGATTGGAAGATGTATAGCTGGTTAGATCAGTAATTTACTCCTGGAAATACAAAAGATGCTGGTCTATAAATTTATTCAGGTGATTGAGACCACAATGGCATATGAGCACATCAAATTCATAACAGAACCCAACCTAATAATTTAGTTGGTATATCTATTTGAAGAAAAGAAGTTACTTCCTAGCCTGATCCCAATGAAGAGATGCAATGAGGAAACATGAACAGAACTGTTATTTTATTACTGAATGTATGCATCAAATAACAATAGGCAATTTCTCATTGTTCCAGAGGCTTCAGCATGCTTTCAACTTGGCTGTTGGTATGGTCAACTCAACTGATGACAGTTGATGAATACCTGTATTCCTGTTCATCCATATGAACCTTGTGTCTATTCAACAACCAGAGCCTGTGTTAGCATGAGGTTATTAGACATGTGTTAACAAGAGGTGACAAGATGATTACTTTTTTTCATGTTTTTCGAATATCAGCTAGTAGTAAGACAGTCTATTATAGAGATCAGGAAATGTTTTGAGATGTAGGAATTTGTTTCATCTTTCACAAAGCACAACTGTAATTATGTAGCTTTATCCTAAGACACCTGGTAGCCATTGCAGGTACCTGCTATATTACCCCAACAGAAACTCTTCTTCTATTACTGCCCTCTATTACTATTTCTATTATGATTGATCCTACCTCTCAGGCCTCGGAAACCTCATGAAATCTCATGAAGCATCATAATTTACTAAGAAATATTTTTGCAATATAACTATACATATGTTTCTTGTATGACATGTAAAATATAATCTGAGATTTTCTCTCATTAAGACTGGTATAGTAGTATTTTGATTGAAATTTCTGCCAATAAAAACATGGTAGAGACTTGATGCCGTAGGGCAGAGAGATACTTAGTTTGGAGGAGGAACCACTGCAGAGGTTAAGAGAAAGGGAATGGGATAAAGAACTCTGAAAGTATCAGCCAACTAATTGTACAGCTAAAAACTCAGGTATTTAAAACGCCTTTTTTTCAGAAACTCAAATCTAGGAGCATTTGATTTAATTTCACATTCTGAAATATTGATCTCAGAGAAAAGAAAACTGTTAACTGCAAAGTGATTATATTAGTTGACATTACTTAAAATTTCAGAAGGATTAATTAAAATCATCTCTAGATGATTAACATCTTCACTGTTTGATTAATTTTTCTATTAAATATGAGGAAACATCAAGGAAATTCAGGGTTTACTTGGTACTTGTATATCAATCTCATTTATTCTCCATGCTTGTCTCACTATATTGATATCAGTTATCAATTTGTTATTCAGATAAATAATTACTATTTAGAAAAGATTTAAGCATTATAAAACACTGACATTGGGAATATACACCATTTTATTTTTTTAATTTAATTTAATTTAATTAATTTTTTACTTATTCATTTTACATTCTATTCATTGTCCCCCTCCAGTCACATCTGCTGCACTCTTTCCATCATCTCCCCCAATCCCCAACCCCATGTCTTCTGAGGGGTAGGGTCCCCTGGGTATCCTCACACCTTGGCACTTTATATTTCTGTAAGGCTAGTCATTTTCTTTCCCACTGAGACCAGAAAAGAAACCTCAGTTAAAAGAACATATGCCGTATACAAGCGACAGCTTTTCTGTTCCACTTCCTCAAGCCCATAGGAAGATCAAGCTGCCTATCAGTTACATATGTGCAAGGAGGCCTAGTTCCAGCCAATGTATGTTCTTTGGTTGGTGGGTAATTCTCTGGGAGCCCCAAAGGTCCAGGTTAGTTGAGTCTGTTGGTCTTCCTATAAAGTTCCTATCTCCTCATGATCCTAATCCTTCCTCCCATTCTTCCACAAGAGTCCTCAATCTTCATCTACAGCTTTGCTGTGGGTCTGTGTATCTGTCTGAGTCAGTTGCTGGTTGGAGCCTCTCAGAGGATGACATGCTCCTCTCTCCAAGCATCACAATGTATCATTAATAGTGTCAGGGATTGCTGTTTGCCTATGGTTTGAGTCTCAAGTTAAGGCAGTTATTGTTTGATCATGTCTGTACTCTCTCCTCCATGCCCCTTACCTGCATTTCTTGTAGACAGGGAAAATTGGGGGCTCACATTGGAATATTATCCATCTACTTAAAACTAAGATATCGTGAACTATTCAGACAAAGAGATGGAATTTGAGAATATCATCAGATATTAGCCATAAAATACAAGTTTAATGTTACACTCCACAGACACAGAGTAGCTAAACAAGAAGGAAGGCACAAGAGAAGATGCCTAAATCTGTTAGAATGGGTAAGAAGTAGATGGAGGGAAAAAAGTCAGATGGAGAGAGGATGTGGAGGGGGAAGGGAGGGCTGAGGATCTTGTGTGGGGAAGAACAGGGGAGATGGCTACATCACCATGAAAATGAATGGAAATCTTCAACTCACAGAGTTGAGAAGGTGGGAGGCCATCTCCAGGATGAGACAAAGACCGGCATAAGGTAGGTGTCCAAGATCACTGATGTAGACCTTAGCTGTGACTCACAACAATGGGGCTATGGAACCTGAAGAGGCCTTCTGTGGTAGACAGGCAGGAACCCCATTGGCGCAATAGAGACACCAACACACCCACAATACTTTCAACACCAAATTTATTCTGTCTACAGCATGCTATTGTTAACACGCAATATTAAATTATTTTAGAGGTGTGTCAAGTAAGGAAATTAAACATGGAAATCAATGTGGTAACAATTTAATAGTGGCAACCGGACTCAGCTAATCATTTGTTTTTCTTTCAATATATGATTTTTATATATTTTATAATTTTTATTTTATGTGCATTGATGTTTTGCCTGCATGTATGTTTTCATGAGGGTGCCCAGTATCCTGAAACTGGAGTTACAAACTGTTGCCAGCTGCCGTGTGTGTGTTGGGCACTGCTCCTCAGTTCTCTGGAGGAGCAGTCAGTGCTCTTAATCATTGATGCCTTAGCTTCTCTTTCTACAATCCTAAGTGATAATTTTTAGATTATACTATCCTAAATTTAATTCCTATGGTGTTACAGATTCTTGTAAATGTGTAAGAACATTTTTAGAAAGGAGACTATAATGCATTTATCTGTGATATATTATTTGTATCAAGCCAAAATTTGAGCCCAGTCTTCTTGATACTGACATTTTGTTTGGTTTTTTATTTATATTTGTAGTAGAGCCAAGAAAATCTGAATACAAGAGGGCATAGACTCTTAAATATTGCTGTGCTTTCATTAACTTTTTCACCAACACTAATCCTTTACTATGCTGGAAAATTAATTCCATGACCTGTGTCATAAGAAATCGTATTCCTGAGAGATATGCATATCCCAAGAAGATATGCTAGCTATATGAAACAATAAGAACACATCAAATTATATAGTTGTTTATTTTATTATGATCAACCTACATATCTGAATTCTATCCTGAAAATATTTTTTTAATTTGGAAAATTCAATTTAATATACACTTAAATCTTTTAACTCTCTATATAAATTAAATCATAGTAACTGTGTCTGAAATAACAGATTAAGATTGACTATAGTAAAAATTAGCCTGAGATAAAAATTTCATAATAGCCTTGCTATGTTATAATTATGATTATTTAGTAACGAAATGTCTATATTTCTTTATTATTCTTTCTAAAATACACATACTCTTCAGGAAATTATTCTAAAAGAAAAGAATGTACATTGTTTTGAAAATAAAAAAAATCATTTGAAGAAAGTCTATTGAAGTAACTTGAATTCATTTATGCTTCATGTGGAGACAGTATGCTATGTACTTATATTTATTTATGTATATTTCAGACCTTATAACTCATTATCATTTGCCTCATAGGCTTGTGAAGACTCTGAACTCAGACTCAGTAGATGTTCAATTGCTTCCTGAGAGATTGACAACAAATGTGTCTTTCTCAGATATCAAGTACGACATGCATGAAGCATAATTTGGAACATGCCCCCAATCAATATTTCTATAATATTTAAAATAATTTTAGAGTAGTTTGAGCACTAGTTACCTGATACTTAAAATGATCACATTCGTGGGTCTTTGTCATGCTGCCAGAATTATTTGTGTGTTTCTTTGTCTGTAAATGTACTGTGTGTAGAGGTTTTTATAGAGCCAAAAAGAGGGCAATGGATCCATATTTAGTAGTGTTACAGGACACCAACTTGTGGCAACCAAATTTATGCCTTTTATAAGAGGAAAATGAGTTCTTAACCACTGAGTTTTTTTCTCCAATCCCTCAAATTCAATATGGTAGATTAGAATAAAGTTACAATAAAGTTACCACTTCATTAATTTATTTAAGCAGTGTTTTTGTTGCACAGCTTTAGAAAATTTCACTGAATCTGAACTCTATTCCTTAGGGGGAAAATGTAAAGGATCTGGTTTTAGTCCCTTACATTTAGTTTCACCAAATGTGCAAAAATTGCAATCACTTATTAATTAAGAATTTTAGATCAGACTGGAGGCCCCAGGAAATTTAGAGGTATGGTAGGGTGTGTGGGGGAGATGAGAGGAGCTAGGTATTAGACGTGGGGCAGTCTGAGGGTAGACCAGGAGGGAAATAATATCTAGCATGTAAAAAAACCAAACTATTAATTAAATAATGCAAAAAGAATTGTAGATGAAAGTGGTAGCTGTAAATAACATTCAAAGGTAAATATTTGGAACTAGAAATATGTCTTCTGAGATTACTTCATTCTCAGAAGAACAGATATGGTAAGTATTTGCTAAAATACTATATAAAATTGCTAAATAATCATGGAGACAAATTCCCAATAGACCTCTATCATTATCAAATTTTTTCCCCTTTGAAACCTATCTAAGTGTGCATATCTTTATTTATTGGTTAAATTGAAAGAAATTGTGTGCATATGCATGTGTGCTTGCCATACTTAGTCCTTTGTTATGTGGAAAGGATTTGTGTTTCTTCTATCATTTAGCTATTACAGGTGATCATATGAAAACACTGTTCAAATATTCATTACATTTATAATCATTTATCTTTCATAAAATTAGCAGTATTGCGATCTGAGAACCCCTGAAGGAGAACCCTAGACTCAGATAGTATACAAAGATAAAGAGCATTTATTCCGAAGAAATTACCAGCATGCAGGTGTCAACCATTCATCAAAATGATGAACACTTCATGGTCTCACAGGCCCCCTTTTATGCAGGGATAGGGCAATTTTCCAGAATTGTTATATAATCTCTAATAAGATTGGTAGAGAACAGACCCATGACACAAGTACAGTTTTGATTGGTTATTAAGTTGGTTCCATTATGTTTGGTGAGACCTTGAAGAGTTTCAGAAATCAGCTCATCTCTGCACTTGCTATTTCCTCTCGTCAGTTGTCCTAGAAGCTGACTCAGCTCCGTACTTATCCTTGCTAAGTCAGGGTCATCACTTATCAGGGACTCATTGTCTATGGCTCCCTCTGAGGAGACCAGTTTGCCTCCTGGGAAATTGAAAACTATACTCCCAAGAATTTTATTTTCTTAGTGAACCCCTCAACGATTAGTGGAAGTCAATGGTTATCTTATTGCATTAATTGCATATCTTATTATTTGAAGAATTGACATATAATTTCCACAACAGATCCATTATTTTTTATTCCTATAAGTGGCACAGTTTTTACTTTCAAATGTCCCATATTCTCAAACTACTTAATGCTTTATTCTATGACAACTAAACAAAACACTTAATTTTTTGAAACTATCATAAAAAATAATTAAAATTATCTGTAGTTACAGAATCTTGAGGAGGCTGATCACACTCTATCCATGCTAGAAAACCAAAAAGAGATTCATGTTGAATATTTTCTTTCTTTCTTCTTTCCTCCCTCCCTCCCTCCCTCCCTCCCTTCTTCTCTCTCTCTTCCTTTCTTATTCTTCATTTTATCTATTCTGGAGTGCCAGGGAATTAGATGGTGACAGTTAAACTTTAGGTTAGTATTACTGTCCTACTACTATCTGGTAACAATCTCACAAATATGAACAAGTATATTCTAGAAGAAACCAAGGTGAAAAAGAAGACTAACTGTAGTAAGTTATAAAGGATCTTAATTTTGAAGCAGTTTACCTTTCTTATTTTCTTGATAATTTGCCTTTGATGTAAAAAACACATGACATATAATTATGAACCACGAAACTATCATCAATTTAATAAAAACTATTATAAAAGGAAATGCCAGTGTACAAGCAGTAATGAGGGTAACTCTTTTATTTCCTTCATCCCATATATTATGTGTTCGAAATTATAAAGTACATGCAAACCTACACATAAAAGAGAAGTCATGTGAGGTTTTGATCACAAGTTTGTTATAACTACATTTCATTAGATTACCTATAAATATGACACAATTATAACATTCAAATATGAAAACAGACATAATATATCTATGTATTTGATTGATATTAATAAATACAAACTCATAAAATATACCAAGTATATAATTTAGATTGGCAATAGTTTTGATGTATTACTTAACAATTATTACGTACATGCTTTTATGAATACATTTTTCATAAAAGCTTATATCTTTGTAGTTTTAGAGATTAAAAACCTTACATATCTACTGTTTTATAGTAAAACAAAAATATGTAATTTTATTCTTAATATTTGTTTTGCTAGGATCTACTCTCTCACTTTTCAATACTTTCATATTGTAAGCTTTGTTATTTAGACATATTTTTGATGAAATTTTAGCTTATAATTTTCTCTCCTTCTTTTCTCCCCTCTGATTGCTTTTAGTTGCCCCATTCTCAATTTTGGCCTCATAAACTTTAATAATAATGGTAAATCCATTTATATTAATTTATCAACACAATCGGTTGAGTTCATTAAGTATTGTTCACATGTTTTTAATTTGGACCTCATAGAATTTTCTAACTTACAAAGAGGCTCTTTTTTGGGGAAGACCTCTCCTCTCTAACTACAAACTATTAACTCATTATGAATTGTTATTTTAAGAGTGAGTGGAGTAGCCATTGGAATGCCTGTTAGTGTTTTTTTTTTCAGTCATTAGTTGTTTTGATTTTTTTATTCACCAATCATTTTATTGAAAATTCTTAGCCTGCTATCACTAGGTGTTAAAGTCATGGTTCTTAGAGGAAAATATACTACTGTCACTTTCAGCAATACAACTTCTTTATCAAGAGACCAGGAAACATTAAGAAAAAGGTAGGAAAAGATTGGAAAGAAATAGAGGGCCAAGATGGATGTCAAATGAGAGATTTTATTTGCAATACATACCTATATTACCAATTGTATAATATTAGACAATATACAACTCTATACACATATAATTACACAATAATATACATATATATTATCTGTATATCTATGTGAGAGAGAGAGAGAGAGAGAGAGAGAGAGAGAGAGAGTAGACATATGATAGTGATAGTAAACTGATATCCAGGAAAATTTCATTAATCTCTCTCTTTCGAAACAAAATGAAATTTGGTAATTTTTATTAAATAATTTTGTTATGTAATCCAATTAGATCTGGTTCATCTGGAACTACATAGACAGGTTGTTCTTGAATTCAAAGAGATATTCTCCCTCAAGTGTCAAAATTAAAGGAATGTGTTACCAACCCCATTTCTTTCACTGTATCTATATATGCCAGGCAATTGAATTTCATAGCTTCAGACAATCTCATGACTTTTGCCTCTTATCTTGTAGTAGGAACATTCATATTGCAGACACATGCGATCTTGCAGGGGCTTTGTGGTTCATGAAATCTGCACTGATTCCTCATGCTTTGCAGGACATGTGTACTACCTACTGAGTTATATTCCCCAGCCCTTTCAGGTAATCTTTCCTCTTAAAAATAATAGAAAATTCAAGTCTTTAATTGAAGACTATCCTATTTGCCTCCATTTCTACTATAATCTGATAGATGTTGAGTCTTATTGACTTGCTTGGATTCATGCCCATCTATAATATTTTCAAGAATTTTACAGACTGAGCATATCTTAAAGTTAATTAGATTGCTTCAGTGTCTTGAACATTCTTTGAAATGTGCTTCATATATGAAGTAGCCATTATAAATTCTCAAATTATTCAATCATTAGATAATTTAAAATTCATGTAAAGAATATTTTCTAGGTAGTGGATGACAATTGAATATATTTTTGTTCATTTTTGTTTTTGTTATTGACTATTTTCTTCATGATTTCTGAGAATTGTGTTATTAGAAATTGTCTTATCAGAGGGTGAAGAATAATTATTGCCCTTTCCTATTAGTCTATACACATAAACAAATATTTTCAATGCAATATTTAAATTACTTTTATTGGATATATTTCTTTATTTACATTTCTTTTTTTTTTTTGGTTCTTTTTTTGGGGGTGGGGACCGAACCCAGGGGCTTGTGCTTCCTAGGCAAGGGCTCTACCACTGAGCTAAATCCCCAACCCCTTTATTTACATTTCAAATGGTATCCCTTCCCCGGTTTCCTGACCATAAGCTCCCTATTCTCCCCCTCCCCCATAAGAGTGTTCCCCCTCAACCAACCCCCTTACCACTCCAGACCCCCTGACATTCCCCTGCACTGGTGGTCCAACCTTGGCAGGACCAAGGTTTCCCCTTCCACTGGTGGCCAACAAGGCTATCCTTTGCTATATATGCAGTTGGAGCCCTGGGTCAAATATTTATATTGTCATCAAGTATTCATAGGAAATCAAGGTAAAGAATAAAACTGTTTATATTTAAGTATTCATTTCAGAATTATTTAAGATATATGATAATGTCTTCTTAACCATATGGATGATCTTTTAAAATAATTTCATTCTATTAATGTAAATAATTTAAAAACAAAATAAATTTATCAGAGCATAAATGAGTTATTAAAACCTAAATGTTTACGCTACGTACATAAAATTCGATGTTTAGTTGGAAATTGAATTTTTCCTTCTTTTAGTATTGGAATTCTCTCCACTTTCTTTGCTTTTTCATTGGGGGTATGGCGGAGAAGACAGGGCTTCCCTGTGTACCCATGGCTGTTCTGAAACCTGCTCTATAAACTAGAATGACCTAAACTCAGCGGTAAACCTGCCTCTAATTCCCAAATTTTTGGATTTAAGGTGCACCACCATGACCAGCATCTGGTTTTCCTATAATTATGTTCATATTCACTATTACGTAAATGATTCTTTGTGCTAGATCAAATAGTAATTAAAGAATTTATTATGTGGGCATAAGTATTTATCACTCCTTTCATTCCTTACAATTTTCAGCTTACTTGATGAATTTCCATCTTTTGAGTACTGATGAACTTTAGGAAATGCGACAATTTGCTACTTCTTGGTTAGTAAACAAAGTTTTATTTGTTGGTTTACATAAATTTTTATGGACAACTAGCTTTTAAGTGGTCACATTCATATGTATAATAAGTGAGTAAATAGAATGGGTTTCAATTATGTTGAATGGTGTGCACCTTGTTGACAACAGATATCCATCAATATTACAACAGAGAAAAATACTTCTTTGTGCCTTCAAAATAAATTAATAAATATTTTTATACCAAAAATCTTGGAAATATGTAATTTAAAATGTTTGAACCCTCAGAATTACAATTATATCACTACAAAGATAATTGTTTACCCCAAAATAAACACACTGCGACTTCCCTGTTGTACTTGTGCCAGTGTGTACATGTGCATGTGAGTGTACATGCAGGTGTTCCTGGGTGTTTCTTGTGCCTCTCTGTATGTAAGCATATGTAGGTAGTTGTACAAGTTCATGTGGAAGCCAGTGGTTGTCCAATATCTTTTTCAGGCTCCTTCAGTTTTCATTTTAATACAGAGTCTCTTAGTGAGCATCGAACCCATAATTTCCATAGGCTTGTGGGCCAGGAATTCCCTGGATCTGCCTGTTCCTGTCCACTCAAATCTTGGATTAAATGAATATACTGAAATATCTGTCAGCAAAATGAATGCTTAAAATCCACAAACCGGTCCTTGTTTTGTGCACTGAGTCACCTTCTCAGCAGGACTGTCGGTATATTTTGATAAATGATATTTGTTTATTTATGTTATAATGGGTTGAGGCATTTGGAAGGAGTTGGAAACTCTTCTATTAGCAGAAATTTCTCCAAGAATTATCATATTATCTAAAAATAAGACAACATAGAATCTAGTATCATGTAACTATTGTATCGACAAATTAGATGAATCAGATTAATTTCTTCATGAAAATATAGTTAATATTCTATCCCTCCAATCTTCTCAAATAAAAGAATCATATGAGCATTTCAAAATCGTGTTTCTGTCTGAGATTTTAATTTCAGTGGTATCTCAGTTAGAGTTTCTATTGCTGTGATGAAACACTATGACCATAAAGCATATTGGGGAGAAAGGGGTTTATTTGGCTTACACTTCCAGATCATAGTCTATGATTGGATAGGAACTCAAGCAGAGCTGGAACCTAGAGGAGGAGTTGATGCAGTGGTTATGAAGGAATTTGCTTACTGACACATAGGTTGCTCAATCTGCCATATATAGAACCTACGACCACCAGTATAGGGATTGCACCACCCACAGTGGGCTGGGCCCTCCCCCACAGATTACCAATTGAGAACTAAATGGATTTCATGGAGGCATGCCCTCAACTGAGGCTCCTTCCTCTCTGATGAGTCTAATTTGTGTCAAGTTGACACACAAAACCAGCCAAGTAGGATGATGGGTAAAATGTCCTTTTAGCCTATTACTAAAAGTTTTAATTGGTGAAGTTATATGCACAGATATTGAGATGTTGCAAAGAAAATTATTTTCAATCATAAAGAACTTTTAATTAATATCATAAATAAAATGTCTCTAAACTTCAACTTTCACACATTGCTAGCTACATTTTATCCTCCAAGCACTTCCCATGCAAAAAGCAAGTTGCCTTTTTCTGCCTCTTTTCTCCTCCCTTTGACCCCAAAGTCCTGCCTACTCCTCGTCCAATGATTGGTTCCTAGAAACTTTTATCCATTAGGGGAAGGTTCTCATAAAGTCACCTGAATATGTCATTCACACATCATCCCACGAAGCTCCTCTTAGGGAAGAAGAATTAGCATCAAAAAAACAAACAGCACCAGGCCTACCCACAACATCTTATCTCTTTTATCAGTGATTCATTATACCTATAGCCTGTTCAATATATCAATTTCTTTTATTCTGTAGATTTGTATAAAAAATAAATGGCAAGTATCTATAATTCTTTACTTTAAAAACAGATACCTTCAAGTTCCCCCGATGATGAAATTCATAAAAAGTCTACAATTTACCTTTCAAAGTTAGCTACAAATTCTATGAATATAACTTAGCAAAAATTTTCACTATAATTCATTATTTATAAATTTTGTGTATATAATTATCTGTACATTTGGAGAACTATTTTATTTATTGGATATTTAACAGTCTAATTTATATCTGACATTTTTATTCAGGAGTCTGAGCACTAACACTAAAATATTCCATTCCTACAATCTACTTATATATGAAAATAACTATTGAGTTCATTTTATAAAATGTTTGTCAAATGCAAACAATTTGAAATTATTGTGAAAAATGGTGTTTACCCATTACATAGGAGGACACTCACAGAACTGGGAATCACAATTATTGCCATGGTATCATTCACAGGAGATAGAGCCACCATTTGGGTCTATCTCAATCCATTTGAGGTTATATACATTTGGACTTGGGCAATATTTCTAACACTTGTCTGAATTATGCCAAAGCATTTTGGGTCATCCTACTCTATGAAAAACAGTCTGAGCTGTTTCAGGATGTTTACATTACTTAATGATTTTATACTGCCAGAATCCTTATAGTTATTATTTTTCCATTCAAATAAAACTGAAAACACAACTTTAAGACATTTACATGATAAAGCATAAATAGTATTAACAATAGTGTATGATAATAAAAATTTACAAACTTACATGACTTTGCAATCACATAACCACACATAGTAAGAAAAACATTTTTGAAAATTGTTTGCTAACTCTCTTATAAAAATAAATTATTTAGACTGGATGATAATAACATTAATAATGCATGCCACTTTTGAGAAGTCTAAAATATTCAGAGTCAAGTATCATAATTATTTTAATATTTCTCTATGCTCTAAAAGTCAAAAATTATGTATATTTAAATGTTTGGAGTATTAGGTTTTTCAGTCATAATTGTCTGATCCTACATCAGTGCAACTTATCTCACATGTTATAATATGTATGTGTATAATAAAATTTCCTTAAAATTTTGCAGCTTAAATTGAGATAGAAATGTAATTTCTCATTATGAAAAAAGTCAGATATACTGATGTTTGATGTACATGTACATGTATGATTTATACCTTAACTAGTTATGATCCTTCAGTTTAAGAAATGAATCAACAATATTTCTTATTTCTATCAGGAATAAAATTAAATGGATTGCCGTATTTGAGCTGCAATTACAACTGATAGTTACTACACCTTCTCTATAGAGTTATTAGAAAAATATAATGACATGTTTTATTACAATTTTTCAGTTATGAGATCTAACACTAGTTACTGAGAACCCTGCTGAATGATTTTTCTAATTCTATTCATGTGCCCATTGTATCTCTATTTGGTATTTATAACATCTATAATCTTTGGAACTGTGAAGTAAATGATTTCTCAGTGTGGAAAATACTATTATCATACAGAGAGTAAAAAAATTCCTATTACCAAAATATAATAAGTTTTATGTTATAACTGACATCATAGGTATTATGTTGTTACTAGTTATACAATGTGTATCTATTGTATTTCTTTGAAAACTCTAATACAGACTGAGTCTGGTAACAATACGTGGCTACCAGCATCTTGGTTGTGCTACCTTCTTTGGAGTAGTGGTAACTGTGAATATTTGAGTTTGTTATTTATGACCTGAAATCACTAAACATAAAATAATCTGCATTATTTTCCCATAACTTCTTATTTTTGACCTGTAATTCCATGTTACTTTTAGGATATTTATTAGTAATTTGTCAATCACATTGACAAACATCTGTAAATGTTTTAGAATAAGAATTATTATATAGCATTTTTTCTAAGTAATTTAATTGTATTTTAAAATTTAAAACAAAACATGGGATAATGCAGTTAAAGCTTCAAATTATACTTTATTTGTGTAGTGGTATGTGTTTGTGTGTGTGTGTGTGAGAGAGAGAGAGAGAGAGAGAGAGAGAGAGAGAGAGAGAGAGAGAGAGAATGTGTGTGTGTGTGTGTGTGTGTGTGTGTGTGTGTGTGCATTATGACAAATCCCATGTGTGGACTTCAGAGGACATCTTAGAGAGTCCATTCTCCCCGCCTCCATTCAAGTTCTGGTATAAAACTCAGGTGGACAGGTTTGCAGACAAGTACCTTTACCCACTCAGTCATCTTGGTGGGCCACCTGAAAATTTGATGGAATTATTTCATGAATATTTTTACTCTAAATTGAAAGTATTACATAACTATTTACCAGCCATATGTAGAAAATAAATTTAATAGTTAAAATTAGAAACACATATATTTCCTGATGGTCTCCAGATTGTATTTTTTAAAAATTATGAGAAGAAAATCATAGTAGTCATTTCTTTCACTTGGAGAAAATGAAAATGTAGCATTCAGGTTTGTGTTCTAAGCATCGAGTCAACTTTTTTAATAATATAATTCTAGATTTGCAAGATATAGTTTTATAAGAAGGAGTGCTGGGGAAATAGTTCCATTGAAGAGTTATTACATACATGACACCATTTTTGATTCCTACATCCTACACTATTTTACTGCAGGATTTATTTATTGTTTTGAAAATGTAGAATTGGGAAATGTTCTATAATAGATCTTCATTTTGGGACATGAAGTCCTAGACCTGACTGAAGAGCTACTTTAAATTGTTCGCTGCTGGGAGACTAACAATCATGTCAGCCAATGTTAATTAGTCTGCGACTGTTCCTGTTCTCTGACCTCAAATGTCCACAGCTTAACTATTTAGAGTGTTTTTTATGAACTTCATATTCCTCCCTAAGATTTTCAACATAACACTCACAACTTATTTTTTCAAATTCTTTGTAAGGGTGAGGATTGCTTCATCAATCTGCTTCAACAATGGTTGAAAAAGATCAAGCTCTATTATTATGAGTCCCAATGGTAATGCCCAGTGAGGGGCTAGAAGACCCCTTAGAGTTTTCAAACAATTCATAGATTAAGATGGATGTGAAAGCAAGAAGCAGAGCAAAACTCCACAAGAGCAGGAAGTCCTCAGGTTACTTGGCACTCGGTAGTCTGCTTTTCGGAGGCACACCCACAGTGGTTGTGTTAACTAGTGAGCCATAGTCCATGAGTTCTAAAGCCATTTGTAGTTCTTCCTGCATGGCCCTTGACAGGATATGTTATGAATTTATTTTCACTGAATTCTAGAAAGTATAGGATGTCTTAACGTTTTTATTTCTTGATCCAGTGGTCCTTCAGTAAAGAATTCTTTAGTCTCCATATGATTGTAGGCTTTCTGTTGTTTTAGTTGTCGAATTCAAGCTTTAATCCACAGTGGGCTGAAAATATATGGGTGCTATTTCAGTTTTCTTGTATCTGTTGAGACTTGTTCTGTGTGTGATTAGTTGGTCTGTTTTGGAGGTTTGATGATGTACTGAGACAAAGGCATATTCATATTCTTTTGGACCTGAGTGAAATGTTCTGTAGACAACTGTTAGGTCCAATTAAGTCATAATATGTGTCAGTTCAATCACCTCTGTCAGGATGATTTGTCGATTGGTGAGAGAGAGGTGTTCAAATCTCACACTATTAATGTGTGGAGTTTAATATGTGATTTAAGCTTTAGTAATATCTTCTTTAGTGTCTCTTCATGCTCTTCTTATTTTTTTGATTAGATTAGATTTTTAGATTAGAAATCAGATGCAGTTTTTTTTTTATCGTGATTGCTCTGTAACACAGCTTGAGGTTAGGATGGTGATCCTTCCAGAAGTTCTTTTATTGTTGAGAATAGTTTTCACTATCCTGGGTTGTCTGATATTCCAAATAAATTTGCAAACTGCTCTTTCTAACTCTGTGAAGAATTGACTTGGAATCTTGATGGGAATTGCATTGAGTTTGTAGATTACTTTCAGCAAGATGGGCATTTTTACTATGTTAATCCTGCCAATCTGTGAGCATGGGAGGTCCTTCCATCTTCTAACTTCTTCAATTTCTTTCTTCAGAGACTTGAAGTTTTTGTCATACAGATCTTTCACTTCCTTGGTTAGAGTCACAACAAGGTATTTTACAATACCTGTGATTATTGTGAAAGGTGTTGTTTCCCTAATTTATTTTTCAACCTATAGAGGAAGAGCAGAGGAAGGCTACTGATTTTTTGAATTTTATATCTAGTGACTTTGATGAAGTTGTTTATCAGATTGAGTTCTCTGGTGTATTTTTGAGGTAACAAGTATACTATTACATCATCTGCAAATAGTGATATTTAGACTTCTTTTCCAATCTGTATCCCTTTCATCCAATCAGATTCCTCAGAGCTCTCAGGGACTAAACCACCAACCGAAGACTACATAGGGATGGAAGTAATGCTTCAACTGTATTTGTAGCAAAAGATGGCCTTGTTGGGCATCAATGGGAGGAGAGGCCCTTGGCCTTGTCAAGGCTTGATTCCCCAGTTTAGGTAAATGTCAAGGTGGGGAGGTAGGAGGGAGTGAGTGAGTGGGTGAAAAGCATCCTCATAGAAGCGTGGGGAGGCGTGTTGGGATAGCAGGTTTCTGGGGGTGGTGAAAGGAAAGGGAATAACATTTAAAATGTAAATAAAAAATATCCAATAATAGAAAGAAATGTTAAAAAAATAAAAAGTTAAATAGTGTTTCCTTTGGGAGTATGTTATAAAGTAGTCGTTAGTGGCCTGGAATTTATCCTCAGGTTGCTGACTGTCCTCTCTTTTGGCAGAAACATTTCCCACTTCTGAAGGAAGTTCTAGACTTAAAGCCATGAAGGTATGCTGATGTAATGCAGTTTCCAAAGTCACCCATGTTTCCTTTAGGCCCAAAGAAGAAAAAGGTCAGTTTTTTTTCCTTTTTTTTTCCTTTTTTTTTTTTTTTTTTTTTTTGGAGCTGGGGACTGAACCCAGGGCCTTGCGCTTGCTAGGCAAGTGCTCTACCACTGAGCTAAATCCCCAACCACATAAGGTCAGTTTTTAAAATATATTTTAATACACATATTTTCCCAGTCTGTCTGAAGTGGCATACTAAAGTATTTCAAAGAAAAATGGTCTGTCAAATGATATTTTTGGACTTGGAATTCTCTTCATTCAATATATCTCCTGAAATTCCCAAGTCCTTAAGACTTTGGACCTCCCAAAACCTTCCACTGGGTCTCAGCCTTTTCTGTCATGTGATGCTTTGTTTCCTGTCTTGGTTCAGTACCCGTAGTTTATTGATTAGTATATGTCTAGGGAATTTTTTTCTGGTCCAAACTATTTACTGTCCTGTAACTTTTTGTATGATAATAGGCATATCCTTAATAGGTTAGGAAAATTTCTTCAACATTTTTGTTGAAAATATTTTCTGTAACTTTGACATATAAGTATTTTTGTATTATTCTTCAAATTATTATTTTTTGTATTATTGTTACTTTTGTTCTTTTCACAGTTTCCCAGATTTCCTGGATGTTTATATCAAGAACTTTTTAAATTTAGCATGTTCTTTGGCTGTTGTATTAATTTTTCTATCGTATTTTGTAAACCTGAGATTCTGTCTAACATCTCTTGTTTTGCTGGTTTTTATGTCTGTGGTTTCTATTTACTTACCTAGATTGTCCATCTACTGGATGCCCTCAGTTTGTCTTTTCTTTATTGCTTCTTCTGCATTTCTGTATGTGCTTTTATTCATTTCCTTTACTTGTCTAATTATATTTAATGTATTACTTTAAAATATTTATTAATCTTCTCATTAAAGTTCTTTAACATCTTCATAAGAATATATTTAAGATCATTTTCTTATATTTCATATGTGTAGGAATATTCATAGATGACATAGCAATATACCTGGATTCTCCTGGTGCCAAATTGTCCAGGCTGTTGTGTTCTTAAACTGGCCTCTAATCATCTGGATTTGGGATTATTATAGATTTAGATGCTGGTTTCTGAATTTATATTTGTTAAGTTAGTAGCTTTGGATATGTACCCTCCTTGGTTTCTGTTTCTTCTTTGGTCTTCTTGTCTGAGTGCCTTGCGTTTCTGGTCATGAAAATATCTTCAAGCAAATAGGGAGTCTCTGCTGAAGTTTTTGTAGTATGTATGATTTATGGGATTACAGGTGAAAATTGCATCTAGTGTCCTTATATCCAGAGTGACTTGGCATCCTGGTTTCAGCAGGGCCTCCAGGAAAGCAGACAGAGTTGAGGGCCAGAATAAGGAGAGCGGGGGATCAATCATAATGTATTTTATTGATCAGATATAGGATTCATTGTACTGAAAGTTAGGAAATGTATTTTTAGCATTGAAATGTACCTTATTAAATTCATTATTTTGTGTCCAGTTCCAGCCCTTTAGTCACTGCACTGGACATTACTTTTAGCAAAAACATGAAAAGCTAAGAAATGTGGATATGAGTCCTAAATACCCACTCTTAGCTAATAAAGTCATCTGTGTGTGTGTGTGTGTGTGTTTGTGTGTGTGTGTTGTGTGTGTGTGTGTGATGTAAGAGAGAGACAGAGAGGGAGAGAGAGAGAGAGAGGGAGAGAGAGAGAGGGAGTGAGAGAGAGAGAGAGAGAGAGAGAGAGAGAGAACAAGGGAGGGAAGGAGAGATAGAGAGAGCATTCATTTTGATTTGTAATAATTATTTGATGGGATACTTTTGTTGCACACATCCAAGTGTTTATATTAAATGCAATAAGACTACATAATGTTTACATTCCATGGTTTTGTTTTTTGTTCCCACCCTACATCTGTCTCTTCTTGAATTAAATCCAAGAAAAAATCACATTATAGAATAAACACATGCTTGTTACTAAGCATCACACAGAGTTTTTTCAATTAAAATTTTGTGAAAAGACAGTTACGTGTAAACTTCATTCACTGATCTGGACTGTGGGATTGTAATGGAGAAAGGATTAATGGAGAAAGGATGAAAGGAGCTTCAATCCCAAATACCCCAGGGATACTTCAGATGAGGACAGGATGCATTGGCCCCTTTACCACCTATCCCAAGCTGGCTCAAAAAATGTCAGGTGCACTGGCCATGTACCCTCCCCAGATTTCTCTTTCCTCTATTCTTATGGCTGTTTTTGTTATTATTCATTCTACTTCCATCCATTCCTATCCTACGTCTGTCTCCTAATACCTACTGCTGGAGATTCTTTCCTAGAGAGACTAATAATGGACACAATAAAATCTTAGGAACTGAGAACTGCTCACTTGAAGAGTGCCAGAAGAGGACTAAGAATTCTGTATACCCCAGGTCCATCTCCCACTTCCTCAGCCCTTTCCTATGTTTTCCTTACAACCTCGGTGACTGCCTCCAGAAAGCCTTCATATATGGAAGTTATCGACATTGGAGATGCTTAACAGAATCCACCAGTCTTAATGACACCATGTTTGCCAACCTTAATACTCATTTTCAGCTTTCCATTGGCAATCTGTGGAACTAACATTGGTGAAGTGGCTTTGTGAGTATGCTGTACCCTAATGGCTATGCAGACTTATACTTCCCCCACCAGCTTGTTCTTGCTTCCAAGTTGGTCTTTACCACACTTCCCTCTCTCAGTCACTATTAGCAGCTGTTTCCATTGACATTTCCCTTCATGACCTCCATAGGTCCCTATACACATGGAAGTTACAAAATATTCTTCTTTTTAATCCTTCACACTGCCCTCACAGTTACCCGGCCTCATTCCTTTTATTTATTTATTTACTTACTTATTTACTTACTTATTTATTTATTTATTTATTTATTTATTTATTTACTTTTTATGTTATAAGGTTTTTACTTCCTGGAACCTCTTGCCCCTGAGGATGAAGATGAAGTATCTTCCAATAACCCCTGTCATGGCAATTATACACAGCCACACAAACCTTACCCCAGAGACCCTGACTAGAGGCACAAATACTGCTTCCTTGCTCCCCAACTAAACTGTACCAGTTCTCTGAAGCTGTGTCCAGATGTATGTGTTCATTTTCTTCACACTCTCAACAAAAGCCTAAATTATACCCACCTGCGCTGGCTAAGCTTCCCTCCCTCCAGCCCAGCCTAGTGCACAAGAAGCCTGGTTATACTCAAGGGAAAAAGTGGACATGGAGCACCATTGGTCTTTCATGGATAGCCCGCAGGCCTTACATGCATCCATGAATGCTAAATCTGTGTCTAGTGTCATTAGCTTTCATAATCCATATGTGAGTCTGATTGCCACTCAAATGAATTAAGTCTGTGTATCGTGTCACTCAGATACGGAGAAGATCAAGAGGAGAAAGAGCCACAGTACTTTCTCAAAAGTGTGAACAAACATTTTAACTTTAGCTTCATTGTTAATTTCCTTATTGCCTAACTAACGATTTAGACTAGGCATTTCTTTTGTAAATAAGTAAATGATGGAGAGATAGGTAAGTTATGCTTGGAGTGGACAGAGAGTTGAAAAGGAATGCTCCTCATCAGAATAGTTTAACATGTTGCAATACTGAAAACATACATGACAATTTATTATAATTAAAATTCTACATCATTTCCCATTAATAATGACATGTGTTTTAAGAAATGTTATGGGAAGGTAATTCCAGTCCATGTTCTGATTTTCAAACATAATATTTAAGTATGAATAAACAAAAATTTAAAATATTGATCCTCAACAATTATGTCTCATAACCTGTTGTTGACTGATGCCTGGAGGATAATTTGATAAATAATTACTGTGATATTGTTAGTCATTACATTCATATTATTTATATGCTTTTCAATAACCTAGTGTTAGATTTTCTCCAATCTTTTTTCATATCTAAGTCATGTTTATCTTAAAAATCGTTCTATTTTTTAGCAATAAGCTGTTTAAGTATACAAGTTAAGGAGTTTTTCTTTTAAATATGATTCCTAGACTACCATAGGGCTACATTTGAATGTGAATTGCTTCACCTTTGACGAATAGCTATATCATTAATCTATAATCAGCCATTGACATATTCATTTGTTCCAGAGGCCAGCTGTTGGTATGGCAATTTTCATGAAATTAAGAAATCAATGTTATAACCATATGTAGTGTTTGATTAGATGCACAGGGAATTAGTAATAAAACTAGAGCATAGTGCTTCATAAAGAACTGTCATTCACATAACCTTACTTCTTACAGCAATAAATGTAAAAAGTTAAAATTGCTTTATCCTTAAAAAGCTGTTTGTTTAGCCTGGTAACGTGTCCTGAATGTTTCTTATTCACATTTACAGAAAAGCAAAATAAAAATATAACTAATGATAAAAGTAGGCTAACATAAATGTACTTTGCATAAATACCAATGATTACATTAAAATACATACATTAATATTTTGGAAGAACAGTTTCCATTTTGTGTCATTTATTGTGTATATGTGGGGTGTGTACGAGTGCAAGCACTTCAGTATGTGCATTTTTATGTACGTGTGTGGCAATTCATGCACATTGCAGATAGTAGAGGCCAGTGTCAGTTCTATCATCCTCCAACTTGTTTTGTTTGTTTGTTTGCTTGCTTACTTCTTTCTTTGTTTTTGAGAACAGATCTTCTACTGTACCTGGTCCTTACCAATTGTCTGGTCTAGCGGGCCAATGCAGTGCTCCCTCTTTAACCTCCAAGATTGTTTCTTTGGGTTGTTGCTGGGATCACAGGGGCTCACTGCCTATCCTGCCTTTTTATGAATCTGGGGGATTTGAACATGGGTTTTTATAGTTGTTCACCAAGCTTATCTACTGGGCTGTTTTCCTCTCACTTTGAGTCATTTTATAATGAAATAAAAACATGACTATCATAACATAATGATTTGTTTTTTTAGACAGGATCTTTGATCTGGAGTGAAAGAAATTATTCTGCTTCAGTTACCAAAGATCCAAAAGACTGCTGGTGTGTGCTGATATGTCTGGTGATGAAAGACATTTAATAATATCTTAAAATACTTTCATTACTGCAATCATTAATTTGTGTGTGTGTGTGTGTGTGTGTGTATGTGTGAGTGAGTAAATGTGTGTGTGTATGTGTGAGTGTGCGTGTGTGCACATGTGCACGTGTTCATGCACCGTGGTGTTTTTATGGAACTCAGAAGACAACTGGTATGAGTTGGTTTTCTCTTTTCACCCTGTGAGGCTTGGGAATTTTACTTAGGTTGACCTCCAGTGCTTTAATCTACTGAGCCACCTCAATGGTTCACTACAAATACATCTTACCAGATATATATATATATATATACATATAAATATATATACATATTTGTCTATTATATTTGTCTATTCAAAGAGTTTAACTTCTGAAATCAAAAATTTAAAACAAAAATTATATGAAAATGAAGATTATTTTAACCAAAAGTGTCAATATGATTTAATGTAGTATCTGTAATGTATTTTGATTTGAAAAAATCAGTATTAAAATAGATTTTTTATAAATTTTAACCCATTCATTGAAGAAATACTAAGAAATAACTTCTAAAATTTGTCCGTCAATGGTGAGAATATGAACTAATAATATATATAAGCACATATGCATTTACACACATCAATGAAACACATAAACAGAACACAGGAACACTATTTTCTCTGATTTTAGAAAGATGTGTTCTTGCAATAATTATTAAAGGCTTTTCTATTTAATTTTTGCATGTTGTTTTATTTAGTCGGTCTATTATCTAGCAATTCAACTCTCATTGTCTAGTGTGCTGGTGTCCAGACAGTTTTTAAAACTAAAGCAAAGACATTTTTAAATATCTTAAGTTACATAAAATTATGTAATAAAATAGTAAAATTAGCACTACATATGAATATTTAATACTGCCATAATAAATATGATAGATAAAAAATCAATAGTATTTAAAAACAAGTAGATACCTTATAATTGTGTCTCCTTTGTTTAACATCTCTTCCCATTGTCTTAGCTATCTATAGACAATATGATAGAAAAGTGAAAATCCAATAAAAATACATAAATAGTTGATGATATTTCATTTACATTCCCCCTGAGTAGTGTCTTAAAATCCTCATGAGCCTTTCTAAGCTGCACAGGAAGTGACTCACTCTTATCGAGTATATACATGCTGTGTGTTTTACTCATTCAGATGCTTACACGAATATTGATTGCCAGAATTCACACTGCTTGCTTTCTACTATAAAATTAACATTCCACTGAAGATTGTGTTGATGGAATATTATACATGGGAGATACATGTGTTTTTTAATATATAAAGAGGAAAATATTTTTAAAAACTTGCATTTATGTATAACTGTGTGTGGCTATGTGCTTATGAATCCAAGTGACTCTCGTGGCTTGGAGAGGATGTCAGAACCTAAAGTTGCAATTTCAGGTAGTTGTAAACCAACTGTCATAAATTCTGGGAACTAAACTCAAGTCCTCTGCTGCCATATGTATTTAATCTTGTATGGTTTTGGATATGAAGCTTAGATGGTCTACCTACTAGTAACCAAACCTTAAAAATATGATTCTTCTACTCCCATTATCTCTTAACTGCCAGCAACTTCTAACCTGGGAGTGACACTTTCTGCCAACCTCTCCTCTTCATGATGGCACTAAGTCTGAAATGAGCCTGCCCTAGCTTGTACCTGATAAAGAATTACTCTTAATTTCTATGTGTAACTTCCTTTCAGTGTCCAGGAAACTACATGAAGTCATAAAGTAGCTCTAACAGTTTTTAGCGTCCCAGTTACATACATCCTGTTTGCTGAGCCTTGGGTGGAAACTTTCCTCACAGCACACTGGTGATACAGTTGAAATTAAGAGAAGCTCACCATGGACAATTGTGTGCTTCTGCTAGTATCCGGTTTTTGTATATTTCTGGGTTTGACCATAAAAGACATAGAATGGAAAGCAAAGGTGTAATCATGGCTTGTTCCAATTGCCTCTCTTTAGCAAGTGAAGTTTTGCCCACACTCTGCTCTTTTGTGTCTTTAAGAGAGTAGGCACAGAATTTTACTTTGGCTTCTAGATAATGTTTCTCAGTGCATCTGTTTATGAGACTCTACCAAACACAATAGGATTCTTTATGGTCTACCTACTGCAAGATTTCAGTTTAATTGCTGCTTCCTCACTGCATCTGGAGGTAACCTCTATCCTCTTATGTGGATAGAATATGAAGAAACTAAGATACAGTCCTTTCTTTCCTTCCTGACTCCTTTTTTCTTTATATTGTTCTAAAGGCAGTTGCTAGGCTTGCCTATGGTTCATCTTAAGCTCCCATGAAGGTAGTTTGGTAGGAAACTGCTGTACAAGATGCTGATTCAGTGTGGAGGACATTTGTGTAGCATGTTTCCCAGGTACTAACTTGCTCCAAATCCTTCTAGAATGGTGTTTAATATTTAGTAGTAATTTTAGCTAAATGGACAATGGATCAGTTCAAATACCACATTCCTTTGATTGTTCTCCAAATACATAGATAGTTAACAATGTATGTATTATAAAATTTGCTATTTCTATCTCAGATATTATAACCCAATTTTTCTCAGTTTCAATTAATCTACACTTACTAATATTTGCCTAGGATTATTTCATTTATCAAGTTGACAAACGTTATTAGGTGATGTTTTAAATCCTATAATATGTTGTCAGAAGCACAGAAGAAAAAAATAATCAAATTGCTGAGCTTAGCCTGAAGTAAGCTCCTTTGTAAAAATCCAATTTCCTTTATTGTTTCTTTAAGATTTTTGTAATATAAAGTATAATAATACATGAATACCAATTTTAAAACATTAGTGCCTTCTGGCAAACTTGAAATAAATTATGTTTCATGTCTCTTCTTCATGAACCAGAGCAAATCAGAACAATAATGTAAAAGTACAAAACCTAATACCAATTGATTCTATACACAAGCATGACCCTTGCTTTCTTCTCCAATAATGATATATTAGCCCAGAAAGAGCTGCTCCAGCTTAAGACCATTCTTCTCAGCCTTACAGGGAAAAAGTAATTCTGCTTGAGCTTGCTATTGAGGCAGGCTACTTTACCTGACATGTAATCTGTATCTACTTCTGAGGATTCTTGAAAGTGTATGTTAAAACCATTCATAAATTTCAGCAAATTCATTATGCATTACCTAGATTTATAAACATTTAGGCAAGAAGAGCAGAAATATTGAATAAATTAAATAATGGTATTTTATGAAGGAAACTCTGTAGAGTGATAGTGATTAAATGGTGAATACAATTTTACTTTTGTTTTTAATTAATGTGAATAAAATTATAGAGTATATTTCACAAATATCTGCCTTTTATCATTATGCTGAAAGTTTAGGAAGGAAAAGGAGGTAGTTTGCACTTGGAAGGCAGTGGTATTTTTCCTCCCATACATGGCCTTTTAGCAGCAAAGATGACTTAGTCATCACTAGGCATTTCTACATTATCATATTTAGGAATAACCTTATTTTATTTATAAATAAGATTTTAATTATTATTCCTGAAAACATACAGAAGCAGGCAATGCATGTATACTTAATACTTTAATCACTTAATGTATTGGCTTATCCTAAAGAAAACATTAGTGATATATCAGTGAAATCGACTACAATGTTTTCTAATGAAAAAGTATGTGAACAAACTGGATAAGAATATATTTTGAACCTACAAAGGGAATGAAAGTATCTTCCACTTATTTTAGTTATTTCAGTTTTTTGAGATTGTAATATCATTATAAAATTTTCCCATTGCCTTGCTTTATTCCAAACACTCACAATTAACCCTTTATTATATTAAGGAGTCAAAATAAGTCAAACAACAATAATGAATCTCGATAATGATGTAGAATATTACAGTTGTTCTTGGTTTCCAAATAGGTCTTGATTGGACTCTTCCACTGCTGAAAACAATACCCATACTGATCACAGGACACAGAATCCAAGCTGACAATGAGTGGTAAACTTCCTCCCTGATGATAAGCTTTAATAGTGCTAGCAGGTGATGAGAAAATTTTAAATGTTCTTACCTGGAAATTATGTGATAGAAGCTAAGGACTTCTGTTTATTGGTAAAATAATGGCATGAAGTTCTAGGGTAACCAATTTTCTTCTTTTTACACTTAGGTCTCAATCCATAGTAGGAAACTTCTACCTAGTACTGTTAACATTGCTAAGAATACTTAACTGATAGCAAAAACAGACCCAGTTGGAACCTACTACTTTTATTTTACTGAAGAGGCATATGACCAAACTGCCTTCTTCTATATAACTGTAATTTTATTAACAGCTTAATGTAGCTGTCAGTCTTCATCATAAGAGTTGTTTATGGCATTATATATATATAGTTTAATCAAAGAGATCTAAACTATTCAAAGTGCCTGGAATAAGTGATTATGGAGGGCTCATCTCCAGTGGGACATCTATATTAATCCCTACCCCTAAGATATGGGAAATTGAGAAAGGAAATAGAATGAATGTGAGAGTCAGAAGTGGAAAAGACTGCTTAAAGTATCTTATTGACATAGGAGAGCCATTGCTCTCATGGTCTCACAAGAGTTGTATCTAACTGTACAATATTAAGCCAGTTGACTTGTTCCAGAATAAATAGGAGAGAGATACCTCTAGCTGAGAATTATTGACAGTTGATGGCTGCTGGAGAAGAGAAAGTAATTTTGCATCAGGACTGTGGTCAGTAATAAGGTGACCATTCTGCAACTGATGGTATAATACCTAAATTCATTTGAGACTATCTAATTGGAGTCAGTGGGTTATAAACAAAATAACAAACATAAAGGATGAAATGAAGTTAAATAGAAGAGCCCTCCATAATCACTTATTCCAGGCACTTTGACTAGTTTAGATCTCTTTGATTAAACTATATATAATGCTATAAACAACAGTCTGAGAATAGTAGGGATGAGAGTGTCTAAGTTCAGTTTTAACTTTGGGATAGGAAAATATAAACAACAGTAAGTTGGGGAAATTTAATATATTTCATCTTCCAGCATGTAGTCCATCTTCTGACAAAGTCATGGCAGGAACTCAGTGCTATAACCATGATGTAGGAAATGGTGAAGTATCCATTGGACAGTGTTTCTTTACTTGGTTGCTCTTCATGGCTCCCTCAGTTGGCTTTCTTATACAATCCAGGTTGTAGCAACCACAGTGATTCCTACCCTCCCACTCTCAAGCACAAGTCAAGAAAAATGTTCCATGGGCTTGTCCGCAGACAGATCTTGTAAAGATAGTTTCTCAATTGATGTTCTCTCTTCCACAATGACGCCAGCTTATGTCAAGTTGACATGAAACTGGACAGCACAGGATAAGAGATAGATGTACAGAAGTATGAACTTCTCAAACCATATAAAGATACAGTCACAGGTGGTAATAAAAGATTTGATTTTAGTAAGCACATACTAGTTGTACATACAATAAGATTTGATATGGTAATCTATGTACTAATATTATAGCCATTGATTGGATACAGTCCTGTTTTACTTACCATCCTTCCTATGACATCCTAATGATGTAATAAATAGTGCCTTTCTAAACTGATGTTGCTTTAGCTTCCATATATGAGCAATTACCTGTGTTCTTTATATTCTGAATTTGGGTTGTTTCACTAAGTATACACTCAAGGTCTATTATCTTATTTATAACTCATAGGCTTTTGTTTTTCTTTGTGGTTAATATTCAACTACATGGATAACATTTTTATTCTTTCATTCTATGAAAGGTATATACATAGGTATATTTCTTTACTTATGCATTCGTGTCCATTTGCCAAGATGACTTTATTTCATTTTGGATATATAGTCATATATTGGTCAGCAGAGACTTCAGGTCATCTAGTTTTAGGGGTTTGGTGGAAGATTTTTCCACATTAGTTAATGCAACCTTAAACAACCATTAAAAGCATAATTAATTTATTTTTCATATTTGTATTAATTTGTTAACTTTGTTTTAATTTTATTTGAAGATTTATATCTATGAGACAGTATTTTCACACATCCTCCCCTCTCTAATTCTTCTTAGGTACCTGCAACTACCTACCTCTATCTATATTTAAGTATTTACTTATTTATTGATTTTGTATATTAGTGTTTTGGCTGCATTTGTTTATTCTCACTATGTATATACACCTGACTTGCAAGGGTGACCAGAAGAATCTAATGATGCCTTATTTGTCACTGGAACCTGAACCTGAAGCATTCAGCAAATGCTCTTAACTGTCGAGTCATTTCTCCAGCACAACTTATTATCCAATAAACCTCTCAATCAGAATAGTAGTAACCTACTTAACAGGGAAAAAATGAAAAATAATCTGAATTTCATGTGGAATCACAGAAAACATCTGAATTTTCAGACCAGTCTTGAGCATATAAACAAGACTGAGGCTCAATACATAATTTCAAGCCATGCCACATAGTTAGTGAGCCATAGTAACCTACAGATACAACATTGAAATCAACCTGAAACCAATTTTTAAAATACAAATCTAAGAATAATCGAATACATAAAAACAATTTTTGATGTTTTGATAATGAAAACCATTCAATGGTGTTGAAAAATATATACAAATACAGAAGTTTAAAAATTGATCCCTATTCACAATCACAGAAAACCTTAAATCTAACTTAACATAACACCTATATGGTAAATGTAAATATTTGGAAGAAAACATAGTTATCAAGAACATAAACCTGTGGACAAATGGGGCACAGATCTAAACAACAAATTTTCAAAAGTAGTGTGCCAGATAGCTGAGAAACATTTAAAGAAGTATTCAATATCCTTAGTCATTAGATAAGTGCAAACCAAAACTACTTTAAGTTTTCACCTTATACCTGTCACAATGGCTAAGATCAGTAAAACAAATGACAGCTCATGCCAGTGAGGATGTGGAGTAATTGGAACACTCATCTGTTGCTAGTAAGTGTGCAAACTTGTACAGTCATTGTGGAAATTAGTGTGATAGTTTCTCTTGAAATTGGGGATCAATCTGCCTCAAGATCCAGCTATACAATTCTTGGCAATATGCTCAAAGGACATATCATCCTACTGCACAGATAATTGTATAACCATGTTCATCACAACTATTCCTAATAGCCAGAAATCGGAAACAAAAATAGGTGTCCACCAACAAATGAATGGATAAAGTATATATGTGAAACATACAGACAATGTACTATTACTCAGTTGCTGAAAAAATGAAGTCATGAAATTCACATGCAAATGGATAGAACTAAGAAAAAAAATCATCCTTTGTGAGGTAACTCAGACCAAGAAAGACAAATATGTCGGTATTTCCTTAAATGTAGATGTAAGTTCTTAAGTCAATGATAAACAAGCTAAATTCAAAGATCCTCAGAAGTCAAGTATAGAGTAAAGGACTGATGGAGTATATCTTCTTAGGAAAGGAGAATAAAATAAATATGCATGCACAGGTGTAGGGAAGTCTGCAATGGGTATATCAAGTTGCAAGGGGGACAGATGAGGGGAAGAAGAGACAATGCAGAGAATGGCAGCTCAAATTGAGGGCAATTTTTGTAATACTATGAAAACTTAGCACAATAAAAATTTACTAAAATGTTTACATATTTGAAGATTATCTTTAAAAAATTGCTAAATACAGAGAGTCAGAGCCCAAATTGAACATCTCTTGTCAGCAGCTTCTAGTACTGGAAATGACTTGCATATAATTGAGTACGTGCAGTTGAGTTATTAGCCAAAGAATTCTCAAGGGAATTGTCCAACCACCCAGGCTGTAGTCAAGGTTATTGCTTACTCTCCATACACTGTAGGTAAGGTGTTATTGCTGAAAATATCACTTATGTAATTCACTGAATATAGTGAAATTGAGCTGGTGCTGATCTTTACCCTGACTGGCTAGTAGTTTTAGTTCCAAAAGCTATTCCATATGCTATTAAAGGAGATTCATAAACACCCATCCAGATACAAATTCTCTTATGCTGTTCTGCTTTTAAAATATGTTAGTATAATTGTGGCACAAAGCTTGTGGGAAGATCCAATATCTGGTTTATTTAAGTCCAATCTCAGGAGATAGAATTCATGTCTGCTGCTGGGGAAACCAAACACTCAGGTTCTGCTAAAGGAAAATTGCAATAATATGACTACTAATTACATTCTGGTGTACTCGTGGATCAGTTTCTTGCTGACCTATCACCAGAGAAGCTTCCTCCTGTAGCAGATTAGAATAAATAGAGACTGATAGACAAAACATAGAGAATAAGAAATCCCATAACACTGTCAAAAATGTGACGTACCTATCAAACCCATCATTCAGGGATCATGAAACCCTGCAAAAGAGAAGGTGGAAAACAGTAAGACCTAGAGGACATGAAGGACACCAAGAAAACAAGGTGTTTTAAACACAACAGAACCTATGCATATATGAGCTCATAAAGAGAGAAGTAGCACACACAAGGCTTGCACAGGTTTAAGCCAGATGTGATGCTGGAGCTGAAAGGAAGTGTAGACATGTGCATGCATCGCTAATTGAGAAGTTGTGACAAACTACATACAAATGAAAATTTGTTTTATACAAAGAAGTCACATAGTAGAAACAAACTACTCATTTTTATTATTATTATCATTGGTTGTTTTTTTTTAATGCTATTTCTTCTTTCTTTTTTTCTTTTATTGGATTTTTTTTACTTACGTTTTAAATGCAATCCCCTTTCCTGGGTTCCCCTCCAGAATACCAGTTTCACATCTCCTCTCCCCCTGCTTCCACTCCCTCCCACCTCTCCGCCCTGGCATTCCTACACTGGGGCACCAAGCCTTCACATTACCAAGGACTTCCCCTCTCATTGATGCCAAACAAGGCTATCCTCTGCTACATATGAGGTTGGAGCCATGGGTTGCCCCATGTGTACTATTTGGTTGATAGTTTAGTCACTGGAAGCTCTGGGGGAGTTCAGAATACCCAAGCTAAAATTTATTGACCACATGAAGCTCAAGAAGAGGAAAGATCTTCATATTGTCTATAAGTTGTATCATGGTTATTCCGAGCTTTTTTCCTAATATCTACTTATCAGTGAGTACATACCTTGTGCGTGACTGTGTTACCTCACTCAGGATGATATTTTCTAGTTCCATCCATTTGTGTGTGAATTTCATGAAGTCATTGTTTTTAATGGCTAAGTAGTTCTCCATTATGTAAATGTACCACATTTTCTGTATTCAAGTTTTGCTTCTTATTTTTGTACATATTTTGTCTTTTTAATAAAACACAACAATACAGAAGGAGACTAAGTCAGTGGTACACTTCTGAGCTTAAGAGAAAGTTTTCAGTCAGCCTGGTCATGCCAGAAAGGCATTACCTGACATATTGGCATTTGAGTTTAAACTCCAGTGTTTTGTATTAATTATTTACCTCACTTGTATTTTACAGTAAGGCAGTCAATAAACACTACAGAGAGAATGTAAAATGTTTGAGGAGTTTAATGGAAATAAGGATACTTTATTCAAGGCAGATAATTACTAAGTGGCAGCTAACATATAATCAATTCATCTACTATTAATATTTTTATAAAATTGAGCCACACTTACAAACTGTCAGATAAACAAGAATGGTATTAAGAAAAAAAATAAAGTTGATAATTTTCTTCTTCTAAAAATTCAGGCAATAAGCATGTGCAAAAATAAATAAATAAAGGATCTTCACTCCTTTCAAATGCACCTACAAATTTATAATGGATTCTTAGTGCGGATGGATTCTTAGAAGGGATTCTAAGTCAATCCACTCCAGAGTTAAGTAGGCTTTATATGCCTTCTTGGGCATTACACGCTCACTGTGCACGGGTGCAGAAGTTTGCAAAACATCTAAACTTCTAAAATAAAAATAAATCTAGAAACCTGACCCTTCATCTTAGGTTGGCGCCTTGGCAATGATGGGACTCAGTGCATTTGTTCTGTCTAAACATTGCTGCTTTCAAAAGGAATTCATTAATTTCAGAGATATAAATTGGGTCAATCCTGAATCTGATAACAAGTACTTTTAACATTCTTCCCTGATGATAAGCCCACTAGCTGATTATCTAATACCAAGCCACCATGATTTAAAACACATAAATGTGAGCAACACTTTAATAATAATAATAATAATAATAATAATAATAGTAGTAGTAGTAGTAGTAGTAACAGTAGTAATGATGACTATAATAGGAAGCAATGAAAAAGAGTTAGGAAATGGAGAGGGTAATGAAACAAAATACATCAAAATAGGAGTCTAGAAGCCAAAAGTATAGGGATGGCTAGAACTACCAGAAGCTAGAAGATCAAGGAAACATTCTTCCTGGAGAAGGAATACATTCATTTCTTCACCATGATTTCTGACTCCAAGGATATTATAGTTTTTCAAGAATAAACTTTGACAGCACTCAGAAGCATTTGATTTCAGTTCTACATTATATTAAATGTTTTCTGGACATTTAAATGTGCCATTCTTTTTCTAAAGAGATATTAACATTCATTTTTAATAACTTAAAATAAGAGAAATAATTTAACCAAATAAAAAAGCCTTATACAAAGTGCAATGTCTACCTATTTCTTATCCATGTTTTCCCAACAATAGAGTGGTGGAGTAATACAGTCTGTGCATGATGAATATTAGAGATGAGAAATAAAGCACAGTGCAAAGCAGAAGAAAATTTTTTGATAATTGTGAAAGTTTACAATAAAGATTGAAGCAAGGACATAACACTTTATCACTAAGCTAAAACAAATTAATATAAAAAGTTCACAAGCAGTCCAAGGAATGGAAGTAAATACCATACTATAATGCTAGCTTAGACAATTTTGAACTTCTAAATTATAAGTATAGCACACCTGGATTGCTGCCATATTGACAACTGGGAATGTGCACCTTTTCACTTTCCATCAAATTGGTTACATATTTTTCTTAAAGGTACAATTATTTTATGAGCATTGACTTATCTTTGAGAATAAACTATTTATTCTTCACCACTCTGTCTCTAACAATCATAATATATCTGAGACTATAGAATTACATAATTGTATATTATATGAGTGTATTAAGGGGGAAATACAAAAAACTATACAGAACAAAAGTATATGAAGCATATCCTTTTAAGGAAAAAGGTTGCAGCCTATTAGAAAAGACTAATTTCAAATGATGGCAAAGAGAGTTAACTCACCAATGATTATGCTAAAATATTGCAAATATGAGACTGGAGAATGTATAGAAAATATGAGTGATTCATCATTTTTTTTATTAACTTGAGTATTTCTTATATACATTTCGAGTGTTATTCCCTTTCCCGGTTTCTGGGCAAAAATCCCCCTCCCCCCTCCCCTTCCTTAGGGGTATTCCCCTCCCAACCCTCCCCCCATTGCCGCCCTCCCCCCAACAGTCTAGTTCACTGGGGGTTCAGTCTTAGCAGGACCCAGGCCTTCCCCTTCCACTGGTGCTCTTACTAAGATGTTCATTGCTACCTATGAGGTCAGAGTCCAGGGTCAGTCCATGTATAGTCTTTAGGTAGTGGCTTAGTCCCTGGAAGCTCTGGTTACTTGGCATTGTTGTACATATGGGGTCTCGAGCCCCTTCAAGCTCTTCCAGTTCTTTCTCTGATTCCTTCAACGGGGGTTCTATTCTCAGTTCAGTGGTTTGCTGCTGGCATTCGCCTCTGTATTTGCTGTATTCTGGCTGTGTCTCTCAGGAGCGATCTACATCCGGCTCCTGTCGGTCTGCACTTCTTTGCTTCATCCATCTTGTCTAATTGTGTGGCTATATATGTATGGGCCACATGTGGGGCAGGCTCTGAATGGGTGTTACTTCAGTCTCTGTTTTAATCTTTGCCTCTCTCTTCACTGCCAAGGGTATTCTTGTTCCCCTTTTAAAGAAGGCGTGAAACATTCACATTTTGATCATCCGTCTTGAGTTTCATTTGTTCTAGGCATCTAGGGTAATTCAAGCATTTGGGCTAATAGCCACTTATCAATGAATGCATACCATGTATGTCTTTCTGTGATTGGGTTAGCTCACTCAGAATGATATTTTCCAGTTCCAACCATTTGCCTACGAATTTCATAAAGCCGTTGTTTTTGATAGCTGAGTAATATTCCATTGTGTAGATGTACCACATTTTCTGTATCCATTCCTCTGTTGAAGGGCATCTGGGTTCTTTCCAGCTTCTGGCTATTATAAATAAGGCTGCGATGAACATAGTGGAGCACGTGTCTCTTTTATATGTTGAGGCATCTTTTGGGTATATGCCCAAGAGAGGTATAGCTGGATCCTCAGGCAGTTCAATGTCCAATTTTCTGAGGAACCTCCAGACTGATTTCCAGAATGGTTGTACCAGTCTGCAATCCCACCAACAATGGAGGAGTGTGAGTGATTCATCATTTAACCTACAATTTTTTAAACATTAATGCAGTCATTTTATTCTTTTATCATTTATTTTATTTGAGTATCGTAGTTTGTTCTTTATTCAAGCTATTAATATTAATGGTAGTTTAGTAAAAAATAAGTACAAAGATGATCTTTGCTCAGAAATTTTAATTCCAACTTATTTGTACATACATGCATTTTCTGAAATTGTTTTGTTTTTAATTAAAATATTCTCTACATGCTAGTGTGTTTGAACACTAATCCCATAATTGTGGTGTTCTTTTTGGGAAGTCTTCGAAACTTTGAGACATGGGCCCTAACAGGCTTTAGTAGCTCACTTTCAGAAGTCTTATTTGTTACACTGATCCCTGGTCCTGGCCTGGCTCCTTAATTTTTGTCTGCTGGTATATAAACAAGAGATGTGCAGAACTGACCACCACAGACCTGACTGATCCAAGCTGTTCCTCTGTGCTTTCTTCATTGTTTTGTCAAATTTTATGTCAACTTGACAAAAAGTAGGGTTATTTAGGAAAAGGGAACCTCAATTGAAAAAAAAATGCCTCCACCAAACAGGCCTTGGGTCAAATCAATGTTGCATTTATTGGATTGATATTTTAGGTGAGAGGGTTCAGATTACTGTGGGGAGTACTATGTCAGGTCCTGATTGTATAAGAAAGCAATCTTAACAAAGCATAGGGAGCAAGCATTACTCCATTACATCTTCCTCAATCTCTTCCTCCAGGTTTTCCAAGTTACTTGAGTTCCTGCCCTGAATTCTCTGATTGAGATATAGAAGTATAAGATTAAAGGAATCCATATATTTTAGGTGGTAAGCCTAGCCTTTAAAAGCTGGCCCTCCTCAAATCCATTAACATAATCTATTATATAAAACATCGCAAAGAAAAAAATCACATGATCATCTTATTAGATGATGAAAAAGCAGTTGACTTAATACAACACCCTTTATGTTAAACGTATTGGAGAGATCAGTAACTCAAGGCCCATATCTAAACATAATAAAAGCAATATATAGCAAGCCAACAGCCAATATCAAATTAAATAAAGAGAAACTTGGAGTGAACCCACTAATACCAGGAAGAAGGAAAGGAGAAACAAAATACTCAGGATAGCAAAACAATTTGGGAGAATCATCATCTCTGATCTAAGAGCAATAGTGATAAAAACTGCATGGAATTGGTACAAAGACAGGTTGATCAATGGAATAGAATTGAAGACCCAGAAATAAAGTCATACACTTATGGACATTTGGTCTTTGACAAAGAAGACAAAAATATGCAGTGGAAAAAAAAGGAAAGACATCTTCAATAAATGTTGCAGGTCTAACTGTCTGTATGTATGTAGGTAGGAGATTGAAAATAGATCCATATTTGTCACCTTGCTTAAAGTTCAAGTCCAAGGGATCAAGGACCTTCACATAAAACCAGATACAATGAATGTAATAGAAGAGAAAGTTGGGAAAGAGGTTTGAACTTATTGGCAACAGGGGAAATTTCCTAAAGAGAACTCCAATGGCTCAGGTTGTAAGATCAAGAATTGATAAATGGGACCTCATGAAACTGGAAAGCCAATGCAATGAAGTCAGGGACCTCTGTGGTTGAATTAGGGAAAGGGTAGAGGTTGAGAAGTACGGTGACCCCATAATAAGACCAGCGGTCTCAGAAAACCTGGACCTGTGACTCTCTCAGACATTGTGCCACCAATAAGGGAGCATACACTAGCTGGTCTGAGGCCCATGACACATATACAGCTGAGGACTACCTGGTCTTGACTCAGTTAGAGAACATGGTCCTAAACATGGAAATACTTGAGATCCCAGGTAGTAGAGAGGCCTAGCAACATGGGAGGGGAGAGCATATACTCTTGGAGATGGGAGGGGAGGAATTGGATAAGGAACTGTTAGAGAATGGACTGGGAGGTGGATAATGATTGGACCTTAAAAATGAATTAAAGATACAAATTTTTAAAAAGAGGTGAAATGAACCGTTTACAAGGTTCTTTTGGTCCTGATGTTTTATCACAGTAACAGTTTACTTATGTTTCTAACCTAGACAAATTGTTGACAAGTTTTGGAATATTGCTTTGACAGACATCAGCAGGCATCTTGGGAAAGATTCTGGAGACATCTGAAGTCTGAATGGAACTGTCGGTGGGATTTTATACTGAGTGTTGATAGCTCAGTAGTATGTTCTATGGGAGACTGGAATACAAGAGTTTGGAGAGAAGTTCATGTAGAGGAGGCATGGCTTGTGATATTTCTGAGAGAAGTTTGAGACTCCCTTAAAGACTCTGTGTGCCTTTCATGGGCTATTTCAAATTGAGTGAGTAAAGTAAAACCTTCGCTTTTCTTTTAGACAGTTGATACTAGTCTCACCTGTGGCTGAAGAATCATATGTTATTACAAAGAGGCAAGTATTACTGATGGTAAATCATCTGGGAAATATTTTATCAGAGTCAGCAAGCACACAAAAAGAAGGGTCCAGAGGACTGCAAGTATATACCTTGTTAAGCAACTGTACTTATTATGGTATAAAGCTTTCCCAGACAGTACTTGTTAAAGCATGAAGTAGCCATAATGCAGCTGAGGCTTGGCATTGTGAAAAGCTAAGATAGGCTATTTATTAAGGTATATCCTTAGTAGGAGTGGCAAATCCACCAAATAGAGAGATGTTAAGATTCGTGTGTGTGTGTGTGTGTGTGTGTGTGTGTGTGTGTGTTTGTGCCTCTGTGTGTTTCTGTGTGTGTCTGTGTGTCTGTGTGTTTCTGTATGTGTGTCCTTTAGCCCAGTGGCACTGACGATCTCAGTATTGTGAAGATGCCACTACCATGGGAGAGAATCAGGGACAGGGTTATCTCTACAGTGGAGTTCCCCTAAGACTAACAGGCATGTTGTGCACAGAGTGGAATATAAATCCTGAGAAATACGACCTCCAAGACCATTTGGAGCCCAGGGAATCATGTAGGTTGACTTTGGTTTCACTTTGGGTTGATTATGACAGTGTTTGTCTTAAAGTAGGAAACTATGTGACTTATTTTTGATAGTATTGGAACTGTCATTGAAGAGACAAAGGATGAGAAATGAGGAGAACACATGAAACTCAAGAATGAGGACGACCAAAGTGGGGATGCTCCAGTCCTTCTTAAAAGAAGGAATAAAAATATTCGTAGGAGGAGATATGGAGACAAAGTTTGGAGCAGAGACTTAAGGAATGACTATTCAGAGTCTGCCCCACCTATAGATCCTGCCTACACACACACACACACACACACACACACACACACACACACACACACATCCACCAAAGCCAGACAATATTGATGAAGCCAGGGAGGACATGGTGACAGGATCCTGATAAAGTAATCACCTGAAAGGCTCAGCCAGAAAGTGACAAATACAGTTGCGAATGTTAGCAGCAAATCAGTGAACTGAGAACAGGGTCCCCACTGGAAGAGTTAAAGAAAGGACTGAAGGAGCTGAATGGGCTTTCAACCCCATAAGAAGAACAATACCAACCAACCAGAGCTCCCAGGGACTTAAACTACTGCCCAAAGAGTACACATGGACACACCCATGGCTCCAGCAGCATATCCAGCAGAGGATGGGTTTCTTGGGCACAAATGAGAGAAGCCCTTGGTCTTGCCAAGGCTGGACCACCAGTGTAGGGGAATGTCATAGTGGGGAGGCAGGAAGGAGGTTGTTCAGGGAGCGGGAACACCCTCGTAGAAGAAGGAGAATGGGGGGATGATATAGGGGGCTTATGGACGGGAAACATGGAAAGGGAATGACATTTGAAATGTAAATAAAAATATCCAATAAACAAACCAAAACAAAAAATATGGGGGAAGAAAAATATTTATATGAGGAAATACGAAGATAATGTTTGGAACCGAGACTGAAGGAAAGCCCATCCTGAAACTGCCTTACCTGGTGATCCATCCCATACGTAGCCACCAAACCCAGACAATATTGCTGATGCCAAGAAGTGCATGCTGACAGGAGCCTGATATAGCTGTCTCCTGAGAGGCTATGCCAGTGTGACAAATACAGAGGCAGATGCTGGCAACCAACCATTGAACTGAGAACAGGGTCACCATTGGAGGAGTTAGAGAAAGGATGGAAGGAGTTGAAGGGGTTTGCCACCCCATAAGAACATCAAAACCAACCAACCAGAGCTCCCTGGGACTAAACTATCATCCAAAGAATACACATGGGCAGACCCATGGTTCCAGCTGCATATGTAACAGAGGATGGCCTTGTTGAGAACCAGTTGGAGGAGAAGCCCTTGGTCCTGCCAAAGCTGAACTCCCTAGCATAGGCAAATGTCAGAGTGGGGAGGTGGGAAGCTGTAGGTAGATGGGTGTGTGAACACCCTCATAGAAGAAGGGGGAGGGGGAGGGGATAGAAGACTTATGGAGAGGAAACCAGGAAAGGGGATAACATTTGAAATGTAAATAAATATCTCTAAATGTTAAAAATAAAAGGGAACAAAAGTAGAAAAGAGACTTTTGTTGCTTTTGCCATTTAAAAATTTTAATATTAGAATGGGTTTTATCAAAAATTCAGGGAAAGTAAATGTTATCAAGGATGTGGAGAAAGATGAACAGCCCTTCATTGCTGATGGGGTTGCAAACTGGTACAATCATCACTCTGGAAATCAATACGGCAGCTCCTCAAAAAATTAAAAATATGTCTACCTGATGATCCAGCTATACCATTCTGGAGCATATACCCAAAAGGTGCCTCACCATAACACTAGAAGTACATGTTCCTCACTATGTTCATACCAGCCTTATTTACAATATCCAGAAGCTGGAAACCACCCAGATGTCCCTTAACAGAAGAATGGATATGGAAAATGACTTCATAAAATTAACAGGCAAATGGATGGAACTACAAAATATCATCCTGAGTGAGGTGGCCCAGCCACAAAAACAACTCAAGAGATGTACCCTCTACTAAGTGGATATTGGGTAAAAAGCTTGGAATACCCACGATAAAACTCACAGACCATATGAAGCTCAAGAGGAAGGAAAACCAACGTGTGGATGCTACAGTCCTACTTAGAAGGGAGAACAAAATAATCATGAGGGAGAGGGAGTGAAGGACCTTGGAGAAAGAGGGAGGGGGAGAGCAAAATGCGGGAAGGATCAGGTATGGTAGGAGACTGGGGAGAAGTATGGAGTTTTAGGAAATTGAATGGAGGTGTATAGCAATGGGGAGTGGGGAACTGGGGTTAGTCACTAGAAAGTTCCAGATGCCAGGAAAGCAAAAGACTCCCAGGATGCAACAAAGTAGATGGAATTAGCTGAAATACCCAACAGAGGTAGAGAGAATATGTAGAGAACATATCTAGAGGTTAGGTATGGCACCCATTTGAGGGATTTGGCCACACATCCATCTCAAAATATTAACACAGAATTGTTCCTGTCTAACGAAAATTTGGGGTATAAGAGTGAAGCAGAGAGAGAAGGAAAGGACATCCAGAGACTGCCCCACTTATTGATCTATCCCATCTCCAGACACTATTGCTGATGCCAAGAAATACATGCTGACAGGAGCTTGGTATGGTTGTTCCTTGAGTGGTTCTTCCAGAGCCCAATCAATACAGATATGGATGCTAGAAGTTAACCATCGGACTGAACACAGGAATTCCTATGGAGGAGTTAGAAAAGGACTGAAGAAGCCAAAGGAGTTTGCAACCCCATAGGAAAAACATCAACCAACCAGACCCCTATTCTAAGCTCCCAGAAACTAAACCACCAACCAAAGTGTACACGTGGAGGAAACCATGGCTCCAACTGCTTATGAAGCAGAGGATTGCATTATCTGGCATCAATGGGAGGGGAGGCACTAGATCCTGTGGAGATTCTATGCCCCCATGCAGGGGAATGTTTGGGTGGTTAATTTGGAGTGGGTGGGAGGGTGGCAAAGCAGACTCATAGATTCAGGAAGGAGGGGGGATGTGATAGGGGGCTTGAGGAGAGAAATCTGGGGAGGGGAATAACATTTTATATGTAAAAAAATAAATTCAGCAATAAAACAAACAAACAAACAAGCAAGCAAAACCCTGCTCACAAGGGAAAAAAATCATAGGATCACTTTGTTTCATTTTATGTATTTTTTCCTTACAGCTCTGTACAAATCCGCAAAAGAATTTTGAAAGCACTATAACTACAGATGTGCATAGAAATGCATTTTTCAGATAGGTAAATAATCTGAAAATAACAAAGATTTGTGTTACCCCTGGTGTGACTCTGATATTTATTATATGTCCTTACATAGGCACAGGCTTAGCTCCGGTTTTATAAAATATGATAATTTGGAATTTAATTATACTTGGATCTAAAAAATGTTAGATAGGTTATTGTGTGTCCAATTTTCACCTGGATGGTGTCTGAAGAGTGATGTAAATGATATTCATTTTGTCCTACTTGTCCATATTACGGTTAATATTCATACTGCATCTCAATAAATTATTACAGAATAGTGAAAAAACTGAGAACACCATGAATTTTGCAGACAAATGAATGAAAGTAGAAAATATCATCCTGAGTGAGATAAACCAAACCCAAAATCACATACATCGTGTGTACTCACAGAAAAATGGACAAAAAGCTCAGAACATGCATGATATAACTCACAGATGCCATGTAACTTAACAAGAAGGAAAGGCCAAGTGTGGATGCTTTATTCTCACTTAGGAAGGAGAACAAAATAATCATGGCAGGTAGAAGGCAGAACAGACCTAGGTGGGAGAGGGAGAGGAAAAGATGGTGGACAGGATCAGGAATATGAACAGGAGAGATGTCCAGAAAGCCAGGGGAATGAATAGAAATATGCAGTACGGTGGGATGGAAGACAGGGAAAGGAAACTCTAGAGAGTCCCAGACACCAGGAATGTGCAAGGCTCCCAGTATCCAACATGAATGACCTTATCCCAAATGCCCAACACTGGGAAGCAGGAACATGAAGAGACAACTTCCAGTAGATAGACATTGCCCCCAGGTGAAGGATGAGGCCACCCAACCATATTAAAATTTTTAGCCCAGAATTGTTCATATCCATAGGAAATGCAGGGACACAAATGGAGCAAAGAATGAAGGAAAGGTCATCCAGACACTGTCCCAACTTGGAATTTATTTTCTGTGCAGTCACCAAACTCTGACACTATTGCTCAGGCCATGTTGTACAGGAGCCTGGCATGGGTGTCCTTTGAGAGGCTCAACCATCACTTGACTGAGACAGACGCAGATAATTACACCCAACTGTCTGACTGAGCCTGGGGACCCCAATGGAAAAGGGAGGGCAAGGATTGAAGGAGCTGGGTGGGGATTACAGCCAAATAGGAAGCACAACAGTTTCAACTGACCAGACCCCTCAGAACTCTCAGGGACTAGCCCATCAACCAAATAGTAGACATGACCAGTTCATGGCCCTCACTCCATATGTAACAGAGAAATGCCTTTTCCTTCCTCAGTGGGAAGTTGACCTGCTTGGTCATGTGAAGGCTGGATGCCCCACAGAAGGGGGATGCTAGAGGGCTGAGGGAGAAGTGGTTGTGTAGGTTGGGGCATACCCTCTCAGAGGCGAATGGAAGGGAATGGAGTTGGGGGCTTTTGGAGGAGAGACCGGGAAAGGGGATAACATTTGAAATGCAAATAAAATAACCGATAAATATCCTAAAAAATTTATGATGTTGTTTTGGAAAATAAATTACTATCCCCTAAATTACACCCTGATATGGGATGATGTCACAGGTGAGACAGGTACAAGATAGAAGGAGGCCTGTCATTGGACAAGAAGAAAGGATGGGTGGGAGAAAAGGTTGAAGGAAGAGGATGAGTCTGAAATGGAAAGGAGGAAGAGACAGGAGACAGAGGGAGAGAAGCCGTGGCAGGACAATATGGCAGGTGATGTTAAGATTCCACGCTCTACCTTTATAGGTTGTTACAAATGTTTTTAAGAGATGGAGATGTATTGGGCTTTGTATGTTTAGGAGGGCAATTATATCTTATCAATTGGACAAATGGTTATTGTGTTCTTTCATGTAGAAATTTAAGTGTAAGAAAGTGTGAGGTGGCTGGGCTGGGCCACCAACAATTTCGGATGTGTGTTTCTGGCATGGAAACTTGCCGTAGAACTAGATAGGTAGAGAGATTGCTGCCAGACTCAGAGAGAGGCCTTTGGCAGTGTGATATGGGATGGAGCAGAGCAGGTGAGATTCTTTGCTGACTGAGAATTAAGATATCCAGCAGGTATCTTAGGGCACCACAGTGCTGGACTCACTGGGGTAAAGAGACAGTCTTTTATTCATTTATTAACTTATTTATTTATTTATTTATTTATTTATTTATTTATTTTTATTAACTTGAGTATTTCTTATATACATTTCGAGTGTTATTACCTTTCCCGGTTTCTGGGCAAAAATCCCCATCTTCCCTCCACTTCCTTATGGGTGTTCCCCTCTTCACCCTCCCCCCATTGCCGCCCTCCCCCGAACAGTCTAGTTCACTGGGGGTTCAGTCTTAGCAGGACCCAGGGCTTCCCCTTCCACTGGTGCTCTTACTAGGATATTCATTGCTACCTATGAGGTCAGAGTCCAGGGTCAGTCCATGTATAGTCTTTGGGTAGTGGCTTAGTCCCTGGAAGCTCTGGTTGCTTGGCATTGTTGTACATATGGGGTCTCGAGCCCCTTCAAGCTCTTCCAGTTCTTTCTCTGATTCCTTCAACGGGGGTCCTGTTCTCAGTTCAGTGGTTTGCTGCTGGCATTCGCCTCTGTATTTGCTGTATTCTGGCTGTGTCTCTCAGGAGCGATCTACATCCGGCTCCTGTCGGTCTGCACTTCTTTGCTTCATCCATCTTGTCTAATTGTGTGGCTATATATGTATGGGCCACATGTGGGGCAGTCTCTGAATGGGTGTTCCTTCAGTCTCTGTTTTAATCTTTGCCTCTCTCTTCACTGCCAAGGGTATTCTTGTTCCCCTTTTAAAGAAGGAGTGAAACATTCACATTTTGATCATCCGTCTTGAGTTACATTTGTTCTAGGCATCTAGGGTAATCCAAGCATTTGGGCTAATAGCCACTTATCAATGAATGCATACCATGTATGTCTTTCTGTGAGTGGGTTAGCTCACTCAGGATGATATTTTCCAGTTCCAAACATTTGCCTACGAATTTCATAAAGTCGTTGTTTTTGATAGCTGAGTAATATTCCATTGTGTAGATGTACCACGTTTTCTGTATCCATTCCTCTGTTGAAGGGCATCTGGGTTCTTTCAAGCTTCTGGCTATTATAAATAAGGCTGCAATGAACATAGTGGAGCACGTGTCTTTTTTATATGTTGCGGCATCTTTTGGGTATATGCCCAAGATAGGTATAGCTGGATCATCAGGCAGTTCAATGTCCAATTTTCTGAGGAACTTAAAGACTGATTTCCAGAATGGTTGTACCAGTCTGCAATCCCACCAAAAATGGAGGAGTGTTCCTCTTTCTGGGCATCCTCGGCAGCATCTACTGTCACATGAGTTTTTGATCTTAGCCATTCTCACTGGTGTGAGGTGAAATCTCAGGGTTGTTTTGATTTGCATTTCCCTTATGACTAAAGATGTTGAACATTTCTTTAGGTGTTTCTCAGCCATTCGGCATTCCTCAGCTGTGAATTCTTTGTTTAGCTCTGAACCCCATTTTTTAATAGGGTTATTTGTCTCCATGTGGTCTAACTTCTTGAGTTCTTTGTATATTTTGGATATAAGGCCTCTATCTGTTGTAGGATTGGTGAAGATCTTTTCCCAATCTGTTGGGTGCCGTTTTGTCCTAACCACAGTGTCCTTTGCCTTACAGAAGCTTTGCGGTTTTATGAGATCCCATTTGTTGATTCTTGATCTTAGAGCATAAGCCATTGGTGTTTTGTTCAGGAAATTTTTTCCAGTGCCCATGTGTTCCAGATGCTTCCCTAGTTTTTCTTCTATTAGTTTGAGTGTGTCTGGTTTGATGTAGAGGTCCTTGATCCACTTGGACTTAAGCTTTGTACAGGGTGATAATCATGGATCGATCTGCATTCTTCTACATGCTGACCTCCAGTTGAACCAGCACCATTTGCTGAAAATGCTATCTTTTTTCCATTGGATGGTTTTGGCTCCTTTGTCAAAAATCAAGTGACCATAGGTGTGTGGGTTCATTTCTGGGTCTTCAATTCTATTCCATTGGTCCATCTGTCTGTCTCTGTACCAATACCATGCAGTTTTTATCACTATTGCTCTGTAATACTGCTTGAGTTCAGGGATAGTGATTCCCCCTGAAGTCCTTTTATTGTTGAGGATAGTTTTAGCTATCCTGGGTTTTTTGTTATTCCAGATGAATTTGCAAATTGTTCTGTCTAACTCTTTGAAGAACTGGATTGGTATTTTGATGGGGATTGCATTGAATCTGTAGATCGCTTTTGGTAAAATGGCTATTTTTACTATATTAATCCTGCCAATCCATGAGCATGGGAGATCTTTCCATCTTCTGAGGTCTTCTTCAATTTCTTTCTTCAGTGTCTTGAAGTTCTTATTGTACAAATCTTTTATTTGCTTGGTTAAATTCACACCGAGGTACTTTATATTATTTGGTTCTATTATGAAGGGTGTCGTTTCCCTAATTTCTTTCTCAGCTTGTTTCTCTTTTGTGTAGATGAAGGCTACTGATTTATTTGAGTTAATTTATACCCAGTCACTTTGCTGAAGTTTTTTATCAGCTTCAGTAGTTCTCTGGTGGAACTTCTGGGATCACTTAAATATACTATCATATCATCTGCAAATAGTGATATTTTGACTTCTTCTTTTCCGATCTGTATCCCCTTAACCTCCTTTTGTTGTCTGATTGCTCTGGCTAGAACTTCAAGAACTATATTGAATAAGTAGGGAAAGAGTGGGCAGCCTTGTCTAGTCCCTGATTTTAGTGGGATTGCTTCAAGTTTCTCTCCATTTAGTTTAATATTAGCAACTGGTTTGCTGTATATGGCTTTTACTATGTTTAGGTATGAGCCTTGAATTCCTATTCTTTCAGGACTTTTATTATGAAGGGGTGTTGAAATTTGTCAAATGCTTTCTCAGCATCTAATGAAATGATCATGTGGTTTTGTTCTTTCAGTTTGTTTATATAATGGATCATGTTGAGGGTTTTCCATATATTAAACCATCCCTGCATTCCTCGGATGAAGCCTACTTGATCATGGTGGATGATTGTTTTGATGTGCTCTTAGATTTGGTTTGCCAGAATTTTATTGAGTATTTTTGCGTCGATATTCATAACGGAAATTGATCTGAAGTTCTCTTTCTTTGTTGGGTCTTTGTGTGGTTTAGGTATAAGAGTAATTGTGGCTTCATAGAAGGAATTTGGTAGTGCTCCATCTGTTTCAATTTTGTGGAATAGTTTGGATAATATTGGTATGAGGTCTTCTATGAAGGTCTGATAGAATTCAGCACTAAACCCGTCTAGACCTGGGCACTTTTTGGTTGGGAGACCTTTAATGACTGCTTCTAATTCCTTAGGAGTTATGGGGTTGTTTAACTGGTTTATCTGTTCCTGATTTAACTTCGGTACCTGGTATCTGTCTAGGAAAATTTCCATTTCCTGAAGATTTTCAAGTTTTGTTGAATATAGGCTTTTATAGTACGATCTGATGATTTTTTTGAATTTCCTCTGAATCTGTAGTTATGTCTCCCTTTTCATTTCTGATTTTGTTAATTTGGACACACTCTCTGTGTCCTCTCGTTAGTCTGGCTAAGGGGTTATCTATCTTGTTGATTTTCTCAAAGAACCAACTTTTGGTTCTGTTGATTCTTTCTATGGTCCTTTTTGTTTCTACTTGGTTGATTTCAGCTCTGAGTTTGATTATTTCCTGCCTTCTACTCCTCCTGGGTATATTTGCTTCTTTTTGTTCTAGAGCTTTTAGGTGTGCTGTCAAGCTGCTGACATATGCTCTTTCCTGTTTCTTTCTGCAGGCACTCAGCGCTATGAGTTTTTCTCTTAGCACAGCTTTCATTGTGTCCCATAAGTTTGGGTATGTTGTACCTTCATTTTCATTAAATTCTAAAAAGTTTTTAATTTCTTTCTTTATTTCTTCCTTGACCAGGTTATCATTGAGTAGAGCATTGTTCAATTTCCACCTATATGTGGGCATTCTTCCCTTATTGTTATTGAAGACCAGTTTTAGGCCGTGGTGGTCCGATAGCACGCATGGGATTATTTCTATCTTTCTGTACCTGTTGAGGCCCGTTTTTTGACCAATTATATGGTCAATTTTGGAGAAAGTACCATGTGGTGCTGAGAAGAAGGTATATCCTTTTGCTTTAGGATAGAATGTTCTATAAATATTTGTTAAGTCCATTTGGCTCATGACTTCTCTTAGTCTGTCTACGTCTCTGTTTAATTTCTTTTTCCATGATCTGTCCATTGATGAGAGTGGGGTGTTGAAATCTCCTACTATTATTGTGTGAGGTGCAATGTGTGTTTTGAGCTTTAGTAAGATTTCTTTTACGTATGTAGGTGCCCTTGTATTTGGGGCATAGATACTTAGGATTGAGTGTTCATCTTGGTGGATTTTTCCTTTGATGGATATGAAGTGTCCTTCCTTATCTTTTTTGATGACTTTTAGTTGAAAATTGATTTTATTTGATATTAGAATGGCTACTCCAGCTTGCTTCTTCTGACCATTTGCTTGGAAAGTTGTTTTCCAGCCTTTCACTCTGAGGTAGTGTCTGTCTTTTTCTCTGAGGTGTGTTTCCTGTAGGCAGCAGAATGCAGGGTCCTCGTTGCGTATCCAGTTAGTTAATCTATGTCTTTTTATTGGGGAGTTGAGGCCATTGATGTTGAGAGATATTAAGGTATAGTGATTATTGCTTCCTGTTATATTCATATTTGGATGTGAGGTTATCTTTGTGTGCTTTTCTTCTCTTTGTTTTGTTGCCTAGACGATTAGTTTCTTGCTTCTTCTAGGGTATAGCTTGCCTCCTTATGTTGGGCTTTACCATTTATTATCCTTTGTAGTGCTGGATTTGTAGAAAGATATTGTGTAAATTTGGTTTTGTCATGGAATATCTTGGTTTCTCCATCTATGTTAATTGAGAGTTTTGCAGGTTACAGTAACCTGGGCTGGCATTTGTGTTCTCTTAGGGTCAGTATGACATCAGTCCAGGATCTTCTGGCCTTCATAGTTTCTGGCAAAAAGTCTGGTGTGATTCTGATAGGTCTGCCTTTATATGTTACTTGACCTTTTTCCCTTACTGCTTTTAATATTCTTTCTTTATTTTGTGCGTTTGGTGTTTTGAACATTATGTGACTGGAGGTGTTTCTTTTCTGGTCCAATCTATTTGGAGTTCTGTAGGCTTCTTGTATGCCTATGGGTATCTTTTTTTTTTAGGTTAGGGAAGTTTTCTTCTATGATTTTGGTGAAGATATTTACTGGTCCTTTGAGCTGGGAGTCTTCACTCTCTTCTATACCTATTATCCTTAGGTTTGATCTTCTCATTGAGTCCTGGATTTCCTGTATGTTTTGGACCAGTAGCTTTTTCTGCTTTACATTATCTTTGACAGTTGCGTCAATGATTTTTCTGCTCCTGAGATTCTCTCTTCCATCTCTTGTATTCTGTTGGTGAAGCTTGTATCTACAGCTCCTTGTCTCTTTTTTTGGTTTTCTATATCCAGGGTTGTTTCCATGTGTTCTTTCTTGATTGCTTCTATTTCCATTTTTAATTCCTTCAACTGTTTGATTGTGTTTTCCTGGAATTCTTTCAGGGATTTTTGCGATTCCTCTCTGTAGGCTTCTACTTGTTTATTAATGTTTTCCTGTGTTTCTCTAAGGGAGTTCTTCACGTCTTTCTTGAAGTCCTCCAACATCATGATCAAATATGATTTTGAAACTAGATCTTGCTTTTCTGGTGTGTTTGGATATTCCATGTTTGTTTTGATGGGAGAATTGGGCTGCGATGGTGCCATGTAGTCTTGGTTTCTGTTGCTTGGGTTCCTGTGCTTGCCTCTCGCCATCAGATTATCTCTACTGTTACTTTGTCCTGCTATTTCTGACAGTTCTAGACTGTCCTATAAGCCTGTGTGTCAGGAGTGCTGTAGACCTGTTTTCCTGTTTTCTTTCAGCCAGTTATGGGGACAGAGTGTTCTGCTTTCGTGCGTGTAGTTTTTCCTCTGTACAGGTCTTCAGCTGTTCCTGTGGGCCTGTGTCTTGAGTTCACCAGGCAGGTCACTTGCAGCAGAAAATTTGGTCTTACCTGTGGTCCCGAGGCTCAAGTTCGCTTGGGGGGTTCTGCCCAAGAGCTCTCTGCGGCGGCAGCAACCAGGAAGATCTGCGCCACCCTTTCTGGGAGCTCCAGTGCACCAGGGTTCCAGATCGCGTTTGGTGTTTTCCTCTGGTGTCTGAGATGTGTGTGTGCAGAGTGCAGTCTCTTCTGGTTTCCCAGGCGTGTCTGCCTCTCTGAAGGTTTAGCTCTCCCTCCCACGGGATTTGGGTGCAGAGAACTCTTTATCAGGTCTGTTCCTTCAGGTTCAGTTGGTGTCTCAGGCGCTGTGGACCTGCTGCTCCTGGGCCCTCCCCCACGGGAACCCAGAGGCCTTATATAGTTTCCTCTTGGGCCAGGAATGTGGGCAGGTGTGGGCAGTGTTGGTGGTCTCTTCCGCTCTGCAGCCTCAGGAGTGGCCACATGATCAGGAGGTGAGGTCTCTCTCCCACGGGGTCTGCGAGCAGAGAGCTGCTGCGGGCGGGGATCCGCGGGTGTGGGACTCCCAGCCTTTTATTTTTTATATTTTTACTACAACACCCTGATTATCATTCGTTAAAGTTTCTTTTGTTTTTAAAAATTATTTAATTATTTACATTTCAGCCATCATCCCCCCTCCTTGTCTCCTTCCCACAGTTCCTCATCCCATTATTCCTCCTCCTTGCCTCTGACAGGGTGTTCCCCCTGCCCCCTGTCTCTGCCCAAACACACACACACACACACACACACACACACACACACACACACACACACGTATATTCATACACCCCCACACACACATATACTGGGCATTCACCTACCCTGACACCTCAATTCTCTGGAGGACTCTGCACATCTTCTGCCACTGAGGACACACCAGGCAGTCCTCTGCTATATATGTGTTGTAGGACTCAGACCAGCCTATTTATGCTGCCTGGTTAGAAAGAGTAAACATTTATTAAATTATTTGAATTTTTAACCTCTTTGAGAATTTTGACATTATTTCTGTCTGATATCGTGATATTTAAATTAATATGAGATCATATTATTGACAAATAAAGAAAAGGTTAGAAAATTTAATATTTCTGTTTTTGGTTTCCTAGTAATAATTTGCCTGAGTGTCATTGTTCTGAGATACTAAGTATGGCTTAACTAATATAAACCATTTCAATATTCCGGGGATTTAGAATTTCATACATGTATACAATGAAATTTTGTAGTATCAAATCCCACTTTTTCCAATTCCTGCCAGCGACCCACCATAGCTAAATTGAATTTTAAAAGGACTTTGGAAATAATTCTGCTATATCCAGGTTATAGGAATTTCTGTTGTCAGAAATATCATCATGATGGAGAGAGGAGGATTGATCTTTCCTTAGATTACTATCAGAGCTTCTGACTAGATATAGGATTCTGCCAAAACCATACCTGAATACCACCAAGTAGGAGAATACTACTTTCCTGAAATGAGACAAAATTCATGAATCCTAATTCATGATTTCAGGTATGACTTGTGGTACTTTTGTTCAATTTAGATAGTTCTAAGCTTGATAATAAGGAAATTATTAATATTAAGTTATAGAAAATGAAAAAAATGTTATAGACAACACTATTTACATTCCAAAGAGTTGCTAGATGAAGTCACATTAATTTCTCATGAAAGACAAAAATATCAGTTTTATATTTTAAATATAAAATAACTGAATTAAAAATTAGAGCATGGAAATTTATATTAAAATAAAATTGTTCCTTTTCCAGACTAAAAGAAAATAGCAAAGCAATAAAATGCTGCAAGCGAATAATTTTAAGTAAAGTTCAAAATCTTGACTAGCATTTAAAGTTAATGAAAATTAATTCAGGATTTTACGTCGTCTCTATGTATCTAAAGAAGTATATAATTTCTAATATATGATACCTGGTTTCCAAAGTATACATTAACATAGTTTATAAAATTATGAATAGATTTTCCTTATTGTTAATGAATTTGATTATGACTATTTGTTATTATTTTTAAAGGTATTAAATATTTTTAAAGTAATTTTGATATCAGGAAAATTGAGAAAAGTGATTATGAAAGAAGATTAATGATGAGTATTAAAATATCAGAATTAAAATTATAGCTGACTTTTTACAATTTTTCTTTGTTTTGATTTTTATTGGATATTTTATGAATTTACATTACAAATGTTATTGTCTTTCATGCCTCTCCCTTCCTCCCTCCTCCCTCCCCCTGCTTCTATGAAAACAGGAGCTAGAAGCCACTCCAATCCTTATGTATAGCTCCTCAGTTCATGCTTCCAAGCTAAAATCAGTATGAGAGATGCTTTCACAGACAGCTGGCTAGTAAAAGTAATGGTGGTCTCTGCCTGTGCTGGAAGGAAGGAGAATTAAAACATAGTAAAAGGAAATCTTCTTGCTCTGTCAAAATATTTTAAGACTTATTTCCTTATTATCTATTCCTGCATTCCTCATTGACACTGGTGAACACACTGTACATGTACAGTCACACACTTGTACATGTCAGTGAAATATTTTCTCTTGTACCAGTGCTTATGACCTAAATAGACAACACTGGCTGCCATTATTATAGCGGTAGTATGAATACAAAATAAAGTATTTAGGAGCATTAATGTTACATCAACCTGTACTCAGTGAGAAGCACATTATATATAAAGTTCAGGACAAGATCATGGATGAGCCCATAGAGAGATCTTGGTCTCATCCAATCTATTCAGGTCTACTCAAAGAACATAATGAAATTTAAAACCACACCAAATTAAGAGGAACACATATTTAAAACATATTAATTTTCAAACACAGTAAGGCCAGAGGATGTTAAATAATACAAGCCATGCCCCCTTTGGCTATTTATTAGTTTTGTAGTATTTATTAGCAATTTAATTACCAGTTACATTAGTAATGTAATTGCTAAGTACATTAGTATACACCAATGTAATCGATACTTTCAAAAACAGTGTAAGACACAAACTGTGCATGATTGTGTATGCCTGTAATCCCTGTAGCCAGGTTGCAGAGGCAGGAAGCTCATTGTAAATTGGAGGCCATCTTGGAGAATAGATGCATGTTAAGTCATGCTGAACTGCGCAGTGATCTACGCAGTCCTATACATAACCTGCTATTTCTAGGTAATCTCTTTCATTGTGAGATATTTACTCCCAATAACTGAGTTTCTCTCTATGGGCTCATCCATAATCTTGTCCTGAACTTTATATATAATGTGCTTCTCACTGAGTACAGGTTGATGTAACATTAATGCTCCTAAATACTTTATTTTGTATTCATACTACCGCTATAATAATGGCAGCCAGTGTTGTCTATTTAGGTCATAAGCACTGGTACAAGAGAAAATATTTCACTGACATGTACAAGTATTTTTAATTTTACTATTAACTGATAGATACATTTGCAAGTAAAAAAATAAATAAATTTTGTATTAACAATTTAATGAAGTCTGAATCCATTTTGTATTCCATTATATACTCAAAATATGCTAGATATCCCATACATATACAAATATTTCACTTCGAGAAAGCAGTCAAATATTGATAGTTTCCAGGGGCACAGAAAATAAAATCCTAGCCTTTTACTCTGGCACATACAGGAAATTTATGTGCAATGAGGGCATAACAACATTTGTCCCTCTGTCCTGTCATTGAGATATTCAATTATGGTCCTTAATGATGAACACAATTTAGAAGGGCGCTTAGAAACCAATTTATTTAGAAGTAATTGGTGACCAGCATTCATTTTCTATATGTGACTTGCTGACTCCATTAAAAAAGCTTATTCTTCCAGGATCCTGACTTAGGATGTCAGGGTTTCTCAACTTTTCATATTTGGGGACTCTAACAGCTACAGTGAGATCACTGTATTTGCAAAAGTAACAGAGATTTCCTGCTCAAGATTTGTTATTTTGAATAGACTAAGTTAAGAGAATAGGCGTCTATCTCTGTTTTATGGAGTGAAGATACAAGGATAGAGAAACATTTTTCAAGGAGACTAGAGAGTTAGGAAGGAGAGTTTATCATAAACACATATGTTTGAAAAGGAAGACTGTTTTTGAGTGGGATGAATCTTTGTAATATAGAATCAAGTAATGTGAAAACAGTAAAAATACTATATTTGTAAATTAAGCACTTGACAGAATGATATATATCATAAGAACGTTTGTATTACTATACTGAGGTAAATAAATGGATGCTATTTATAAATACTTTGGACTGCCTACTATAGTTTAGCATGGAAATTCTAGGAGATTTGATCAAGAGAAAGCTGTGTATATATCAGCGTACACTACTTAATGAACACACTGAGTGCACTAGTTGTCCATCCAGTCTTCACTAGCTGGGCAACTAGCATAAATAAGAAGTGTTTGATTTTTTTTTTGACTGTGGGAAGACGTTAGAATAATCTAGGAGATGGAAAGTAAGAGTTTTTTTTTTCTTTTTTCTTTTTTTATTAACTTGAGTATTTCTTATATACATTTCGAGTGTTATTCCCTTTCCCGGTTTCTGGGCAAGCATCCCCCTCCCCCCTCCCCTTCCTTATGGGTGTTCCCCTCCCAACCCTCCCCCCATTGCCGCCCTCCCCCCAACAGTCTAGTTCACTGGGGGTTCAGTCTTAGCAGGACCCAGGGCTTCCCCTTCCACTGGTGCTCTTACTAGGATATTCATTGCTACCTATGAGGTCAGAGTCCAGGGTCAGTCCATGTATAGTCTTTAGGTAGTGGTTTAGTCCCTGGAAGCTCTCTGATTATCCCTTCTACTCTCTGTCAGGTGGCCTATTTCTAGACAATTGTAGGATTAAACTTGAATCATTACCACTCGTGTCTAAAGCTTGATTTGTGATGATTTACTACATCCTCAGATTACTGGTTTGTCTTTTGGTGTTTACCACTTACAGCTAATGCAGTAAGAAGAATGAAAAAATTTAGAGTAATCTAGCTTTGGAAATTTCTTGAATTATAATGCATCACACATTCTTTATAAAATTATTAGCATACTTTATACAGAGATGTTTTCACTTTGTTCTTTGAGGCCTGTATGGATTTTCAACATGTTTATCCTCTATTTCACTTTTCCTCTCCTTGCACTCCAACTGACCACAAGACCACTTCTTTTTGTTTTCTTCTTATGAGTCAGTAAATCCAACTAAGGCAGCTTATAGGAGGTGGATACTAGTTAAGAAAATTCCTCTCCCTGCTTCAGCCCACTTTTACTGTCAATCACTTCTTGGGGAGGCTTGGGACCACCTAAACCCTATCCATTAATGTTCTATGAATTGAAAAATAGTAATTCTTGACAAAGAAATAATTAACAGGTTTCTTTTTTACTGCTCTGCTTATACATTTTAAAACAGCATTTATCATTGTTATTACACCCATCTCAGCTGGTCAATTCCTTTTCCAGCTAGTAAAACAGGACTAGTCCATCATATATCGAAGAGTAGCAACCCACAAATCCTATAAAAGTGGGTAAATAGTCCAGGTTTTCTTCTATAAGCCTAATCTAGCTTTAAGCAAATATGTATACAAGTCAATGTACTCTGTATGGGTACTTGTATGAGTATTAATATTCTTATTTGTAAACAGGAAAAGATGAGCATCAGGGGGAGAGGGAGAGGAGCATGGATAATAAGTTTTCATTGTTACAAGAAATATTGATTTCTGTCTATGCATAGCTCATAGTGAAATCTATCCTAGTGTCTGTTAATTAAAACAATGATAATAAAATCACAGATAAAGAATGCATAGTATATCCTGATTAGTTTCTAGCCCAAATGACAAACCAGAATCTCAGTTACATTACCTCAGTTTAGTTGAATTTGCTAATTCAATACTTCTCAAGTCCCACACTGGACAATATCTATATGCATAAACCATGGTAAAAGTATTGATTTTTCCATTTATATAATTTCCTAAGTATTGTGGTCGGCTTTATCAAGAGACTGTGTCTTAGGTAGTATTTCTGTTGTTATCATAAAACATCAGGGCTAAAGAGAAGTGTAGAGAACCTGGTTTATTTCATTTCACAACTTGTAGTGCATTGCTCAGGGAAATACAGGGCAGGAACTCAAGGAAAGAACCTGGAGACATGCATTGTTGCAAAGGTCACAGGGGAGTATTTCTTCTCCTGTCTTGCTCAGTTTGTTTTCTTTACACCCCAGAAACACATGCCTAGGAGAAGCACCACCCACAGTCTTCTGTGCCCTCCCACATCAATCATCTCTGAAAAATATACCCAACAGGCTTGCCCATAGTCCAACAAATTGCAGACATTTTCACAACTGATGTTCTCTCTTCCCTAATGATTCAAGCTTGTGTCAGGTTGACATAAAACTAGCCAAGACAGATGGCAGAGAAAAATATGAGAATAATAAAACTAATTATTTAAATTTCTATTATTGTGTGATTTAATTATGGCTTCATTTAAAATTTTTGAGTATAATTAACATTATAAAAATAGACTTTTGATTTTACATCTGAAAGAATTTTAACATTTTATTTCATGTTTTATGATGTAGAACAACATGTTAGTAGAAAATTATCAATTTTGATGTTTTCTAGTGCAGGTGTAAGGGGGATTTAGATGTTTTTTCTCTAAAAAAATTTATGAATAAACAATATGTTTGTTTAGAGATTGTGTGGCTATATTTCTACATATATCACAGTATTTTAATGAAAATTTAAAGATGGATGATCATATTTCCTTTGAACTCAAACCAACTAAGGAACACAGGGAATGAAAAATACACCTCTCCTGGAAGGCATTCTAATATTGGTTCCCGAATATCAACTGCCCCAAAATCATGTATATTCAAGGAACTTTGTATAGACTGAACACTTTGAAATTATATATATATATATATATGTATAGTTATGTATATATATTACATATATATTACATTATGTATATACATATCAAATTGTGCATGTATGTATAAACAATTAAAGAATAGAAATATGAAATTGAGCTAGTAATAGGGTTTGTGGGGGAAAATAAAACGTATTTTCTTGAATCAATATAGGAACTCATTTCATTTGAATTCTTAGATTTCAGACATGAACATTTTTAACATGCTAAATTTCTTTTTTGTCATTTATTGGTTGCCTTAAAAGTTCAACAGTCAAAACATGGTTGCCTCTTTAATAATTATTGTGGGCAGTTATTGATTTTGGAATACTTTACAATCCTTTGCCCTCTTAGAATCTTTCTTTTATTTTGATATTTATTCTGTTTCCTTTTCTAAAATATAAACCTTCTACAACTCTAATTTTCCACTTCTTTTGGTGGGTACTTGTTTGGTTTTGAGACCGTCTGATATTAACTTCTTGCTGGACTATCTGGGTTTTACTAGCTTTACACTTTGCAACTTTGATCCGTATTGTCTCTTCATATCTAATTCATATCTACAGCAATGGAGAAAGTTCAGGCCTTGGAACTTTCACAGTACAATTGCCCTTCTTTTATTGAAGTGTTTCACCCGAGACTTAGCCTTTAACTTGACACTGTTAGTTTGGACTTTCTTCTTGTCTCTTTCTTTTGTTCGTGTTTCTGTTAGAAAAATCTGCAGCATGCTTTAATAGGATTCTACCATTCTACAGCAAACTTATTAAGAGGAGGAGTGTTGGAATTCAATAGCATCAGACCAAGCCCAAACCATTAGTACCTCAATGCTCAGGGAAAAGCTGTGATACTGAAATTCTATAAAATTACTCACTTTTATGATTTAACATGTATGGCTAAGAAGAGCATGTACCATAGAAAGTTTTGTAGGCTTTAAAAGAACAATCCAAAGAAACACAATGCAATGGAAACTACCAAGGCTGCAAGGGATCTTAATGAAGACTCTTAGTAATGGGGGAATATGAAGTCTCAACTTGCCATCTAGTGGCCAGTTGTGACTTCCAATGGCAGAATTAGGTTGCATTCAATTAAGTTTTTGGTCAAGAGTCTCTCATGGAAACCTCCATACACCTTAGGCTATTGCTAAGACAATGTGATTCTCTCAGCAAGCAGATAGCAGGGCCAAATTGTTGAGGACAACACCCAAACAATTTGTTCAACATGAAAATGTCCAGGTGGTCCTTATATAGGAACTCACACAAAAGTTCTAATCTCTTTTCTAAAATGTGCTCTGCAAACTACTGAAAGAGACATGTGGACACTAACCAGGCCACAAAAACCTTTGACCTACTATCTGTTGTGTCTACATGTTAAAAGCAATGGTGCCACAGAATATGTGGGAATAGCCAATGAATGGTTTATTTAAGGCCCACTCCACAAGAAGAAATCCCTACCCCAACATTGCTTGGTAACCAAGAACCAGAGACTCTATAGCTCAGAGTCCTAGGTTAAATCTAAACACTACAGGCCTAAAACAAAGTCAATAAAGTCCTTAATGATGGTCTGCTATATCCATAGATCTGTTCCTTATTCAGTCATTACCACAGTGGATTCCTCTGGAAGTAGATGGGAATGAATGTGGAGACTGACAGCCAGATATTATGAAGATAGAGGGGATAAATTGGAGCTCTCCATATGTTCCCATCTCTCAGAGTTCAGGGAATCCCATAGAAGAGAAGGCAGAAACAATGTAAGAACCAGGCCTTATGGAGGGTAGAAGGCCCTCTGGATCAACTGAGCAAAGTGTGCATCAGCTCATGGAGACTAATACAGTCAGCCAAGTCCTGTAAGGGTCTGCAGACCTGTCTCTCTCTCTCTCTCTCTCTCTCTCTCTCTCTATATATATATATATATATATATATATATATATATATATATATATATATGCACACACATGTACACTTTATATATGATTATCTTTGTATATTTATGGGTCTCCTGCCTGTGAGAATTATTGGATCTCTGACTCTTGAACCAGTTCTTGGGACTCTTCTTTATAAGAGTTTTTGTTCTATCCCTCTTTTCTTGTTGAAACAAACATTGTCACTGTTGTCTGTCTTCTGACCGCAAATGATTGAAATTATAAGTGTACTGAAAGTTGACAATCAAGCCATGAACAGAGAAATAATGCAATTAAACCTGTAAAATAAATATATTGAGCAATCATAACCTTACACTATGTAAAGCTACAAGGAGATATGCAAACAATGTAAGTTTGGATCGGATGATTAAGACTTGGCTGGCATAAATTTATTATGTTGCTTAAGTTGATTTTCAGCTTCCATATTTCCCGCTTATGTCTCCCAATTATGGATATGCTACAATGAAGTTTTTTACAAAACCTGTATTCACATCCACAAAATAAAACATTCAATGGCAAATATGACTTTTATCATTTCATCATGATTTTTGAAAAGAACATCAATACTTAACTTTGGGCTCATTGATTGGTTTCTGAAAAACAGTTGTGGTTTATACCCAACTGGATTACTGTTTTTCATTTTTTTATATCTATATTCACAGGGCATTATTCTTAGAGTTTTTATAGTATCTACGGTGTTATTTCTCCATATCATGTATCATAAAATGCCCTAATAAATGTCCCATTAAAAAAAACAAAAAAATTTTCTCATTGAAAATATACATGTAATTCACTTTGCATTACTTCTAGATTTCTTTCAAACTTGGCTGCCTTTCTCTCATACCATATGATTTTCTATATTAGATCAATGGAAATTATAAGACAAGATACATTGAGAGATAAAGAAAATCTCAATACATATGTTTGAATTATTTTTCCCCCTCAAGGTTGTCACGAAATATAAAGTCTCCTTTTTGGTAGTCCATGCTCCCTGTTCTCAGAGATACACATTAGGACATTTCTTGATTTCTTACTATAAACTAGTGTACTAAACTTCTTCTATTCTTTGATTCATTTATGCTTAGATCATAGAAGACACTTTTCTACTAGATGAGCAAGCATTTGGCTATACTATTTAATATATTATGTCTTTGCATTTATTTAATTGAAATTATCATATTGTGTAAATAAATGAGGGCTATCACAAAAATTAAATGTTATGTTGTAACTAATTCATTTTGAAATAATTTAACAGTCATTGGTTTCTACACTAATTGCTTCATAGGATTAATGAATTTACATAGTTATTTGAGTCTCATTACTTGGCTGAGTGTGGGGAAAAAAAGCAGGCTAATAAAGTAGCTGGAGAGCATTTGCCAGAAGTACTTGGGGAAGGAAAACTTCCCTGCAGTCTTTGCTGTTATTTCTCTCTCTTTGCCACTCTCTTTATTTTCAACACTGTGAAGCAGTCACAAGTTGAAATGAAATAGTTACACATAGAGCATATTTACATTTGTAAATGTAAATTGTGAACAGTAAATGATTAGAATATCCTAGAAAAAAATGGCAGCTAATTCTAATAAAAGTGAACAAGTCAACGGTGTGGAAATAAAGAATTATATCAGATATGGGAAAATAGCAAAAAGACACCAAAATGGTAGATGTAGAGTGAAAATGGGGCGTTCAGATTTGATAACTCCTGCTGAGAGTCCAAAAATTGTCTGATTCTTCTACATCACACAAAGCAGTCTCATTCTCACACTTTATGTATTAAACCAGTAAATGCTATCACCAAGACATTGATTTGTTTAATTTCATCACCATAAAAATGTCTTTCTACTTTGTAAATACTTACATGAATCAAGGCAAGGGTGGACATGAGAAAGAATTTTGAGTGTACAAATATCTTAAGTTATCAGAAATATCTCTCTGGTAACGGAAGTGGCATTGTCAAATATCAGTGTGATTTACAGCTATCCCATTCAGATAGTTGTCAAGTTACGCCAGGGGTAACAATAAAAAAATTTTAAAAATTCATGGCAGATTTTCACGTAGATTATTGAATTAATAATAGTGTCATCAGCCAACTGTCGGAAAGGCAGATTTGGAGGGTTTTGGCGTGGAAGCTGACGATGAACTGTTGAAACATGGTCTTTAAGATCTGAAAATAACAGAATAACAGTTTCTCTGTATTGAATTTGAGATCAAACTCAAAATTATCACATTATATGTTATCTGCATTATATAGTATATAAGAATTTATTACACAATTTATCTTTATTTCAATAATTTAGACACAATGTCAAAGTATCTCTCTTGACTCTTCAATGACCAGTTTTATGTTTAACTATACTAAATATTATCAGTTTTATAAACCAAATAATTTCAATCAAGTACCTTCTTTGCCACTCTTTGCAGTTACATGATTATTTTGCTTTCATAAGACTTGCTTTGTCATTATGGTATATTTACATTATTGCTACAAGTGATAATATGTTGTGAAAAGTTAGCTTGTATTATATTTATATCTTCCATATTTTATCTATCCATTAATATATATTCCATCCATTAATATATATTACTGAATTTGACTATGTATTGTAATATTTTTTTGAAATTTTTAAATGTTAAAGCAAAAAATATTTACTACATGGAAACTATTTGGAAGTGTATCATCATCCATATGGCAAAATCTAAGATTGCCTAAAATATTCCAATATGGTTTGTTCAATGATTTTATTAAGTACAAAGGTTAAGTGCCTTCTCCTGTCGTTTAAGTGCAGAATAGTGCATCAGTGGAATTAGCTGGGCATGTGGTTAGTTAATGATCTGGTTCATCCTCTCCTACCTCTCACTAAAAGCAGTTAGTAAACCGAAGCTGCATTGTCCTCCTTTAGTACATTTCAGGTCATGAACTTATTCTGCTTCCTAAGCCTTTAGAATTTTTCCCTAAGTTTAAATCACATTGTAAATTATATTTCTTTATTAAGAAAGTAAGGTTTTTTTTCACAAAACCTTAGTACTTATATTGCCTCTCACTTTCTATTTAGTCTTTAGAGAGCTAAAAGCAAGTTCTCAGATTCAAGTACTGATGTGGTTTAATCTATGAATTTGATGCACTTGAGCAGAGGGGGCTAAGTGCAGTGTAAATCTAGTTCACCTCTCATACTTACAATTGAAGATTTATTAGACTGCAGTCATGTCCCTTAAAGAGGCTGTACAGCTCTCTTCTGTGTACACCAGAAGAGTGGAGTTATACAAAATGCTTAATGGAAAATACACTGTTCCTTATTTGTATGCTCACCAAACAAATTAACAAAGACCTCTTGCCCTAGCTCTGAGTCAATGATCCAAAGGTATTCATTTGGTGGAAATCTTTGGAATCTTTATGGTGGCTGGTGCAAAAAAAAAAAATGCCAGAAGCTGCAGTGGCCACCCTCATGTTCCTGAATCAGCACTGTAGCTTCATAACTACTATGATGATGAGGAATAATTAGCTATAAAGCTCTTATATTTAAAATGCAGGTAACATTGTATGAACTATCCAGCCTGTCAAAACTTGCCTAGGCTTCTGTTGTATATTTTCAATAGAAATGCCTGCACTATGTTCTATTGTCATGCACAATTAAGATTTGAATTGAGACAAAACTAGGTAAGTTTTAATCATAATTATGTATGTACAGGAAAGATTACACAAAAATGCTATGTAAAATTTTATTTATCAATACTAATAAAATGTTTAAATGATAATTGCAGAAAATATTTCTCTCTTACATTGTATTCCTCTGTCAATACTTATTATTAATTCATGCTTTAACATACATAATACGTTCTCATGAATATATTTTAACTCTTTCCCTTGCTTGCATATAATCTCACTCCTACACAAAGAGTTAATATAGTTCTATATTTTATCTTTACAGATTAGTGCTTATAAATAACAATTCTATAACTAAATACTTTAATTTTGGTACTACATGAATATCTTTTCTTTGCATGGGTGAATCTGTTGTTTACTATATAACTTGAGACTCAGAAAAAAAGGTACTTTGTGTTTAGTAAGTGAAGTGTGCACTGGACAGTTTTAGATGGGATACTTCCTCATACCCTTGCTACATATGAAAGTACTGACAAATGGTTCAACAGAAAACATTTTGGAAGGAATATAGTGTATTCTGAGACAAAGAGATAAGCAAATTTTTTTCATAAATTTGCTCACTAATTTGGGCACAACTTTTATTTTCAGTCTCTACGCATATATCTAAATGTTTGTCCTTTGTAAGTGAAGGGGTCCGGAGGGTACCTGGAAGAGAAGGGGGACAAGGGACGCAAAGAAGGATGCCAAGACAAGAGTCTGATCAAGGCAAGAACTTTATTTTTCCCCAAGGCTGAATTTATACCATAACAGGGCTAACAGAGGAAGGGGGGGTATAAGAAACATTTACGCAGGCAAAAGACACAATATTCGTGTGGTCAGGGAGTAGGCTGATGTTGACAGGATGTCAGAAAAGTCACAGGTTTGTCATATCTATTAGTCAGCAGGATGTTGGTTTTTCAGAAAGGTTACAGGTGATCACATTGGGTATCTTAACACATCAGATGTTATTATTCATTTTGACCACCAGATTTGTATTAGTCTTCGGCAGCTGGCTGGGGATTTTCCATGAACCTAGTCATACTTAATTCTAACTATAATAATAACATCATCAGTGAAGGCTTCAAGGGCATCGCTCCAACAGTCCTTATTTATAATGTATGTGCATTGTAGTCAACTCAGACATATATACAGATAAAGATATCTTGATATCATATTTTAGTCAAAGCAAAAATATAAATAATGACTTTAATATAGTAGTAATAACTAGTAAATGATGTAAGACCACAATGAATTCAGTGCATGTAATGAATAAATTTATATAGAGTATATATAGCTTTAACAAAGCACACTTTCTTCATCCATGTTTTCAAAATCTTGAGCAAATTATTCACAATTCAATAGGGCCATCTGTTGATGCCTATTTTGTGACTGGTTATGTGGTAAATTTTGGAGAAGGTACCACAAGGTGCTGAGAAGAAGGTATATTTTTTTTTGTTTTAGAACATTTTGAAATGTTCTGTAAATATTTCTTAAATCTATTTGGTTCATAACTTCTATTAGTTTCTTTATGTTTCTGTTTAGTTTCTGTTTCCATGATCTGTCCATTGATGAGAGTGGGGTGTTGAAGACTCCCACTATTTTGTGTGATATTCAATGCGTGCTTTGAACTTCAGTAAGGTTTCTTTTATAAACGTAGGTGACCTTGCATTTTGGAGCATAGATATTCAGAATTGAGTGTTCAACTTGGTGGATTTTTCCTTTGATGAATATGATGTGTTCTTCCTTTTCTTTTGATATCTTTTGATTGAAAGATGATTCTATTCAATTTTAGAATGGCTACTCCAGCTTGTTTCTTGTACCAGTTGCTTGGAAAATTGTTTTCCATCCTTTTACTCTGAGGCAAATTTGATTTTGTCATGGAATATCTTGGCTTCTCCCTCTATGTTAATTGAGACTTTTGCTGTATGTAGTAGCCTGGACTGGCATTTGTGTTCTCTTAGGATCTGTATAATATCTGCCCAGTATCTTCTGGCGTTTACAGCCTATGATGAGAAGTCTAGTGTAATTCTCATATTTACTTTTCTCTTACTGCTTTTAATATTTGTATTTTGTTTTGTGCATTTGGTGTTTTGACTATTATATGATAAGAGAAATTTCTCTTTTGGTCCAATCTTTTTGGAATACTTAGGCTTCTTGTATGTTTATGGGCATCTCTTTCTTTAGGTTAGGAAAGTTTTCTACTATAATTTTGTTGACGATATTTTCTCCTCCTTCAAGTTGGGAATCTTCACTCTCTTCTATACTTATTATCCTTAGGTTTAATCTCACTCTGTCCTGGATTTCCTGCATGATTTAGGTTAGGAGCATTTGACCTTTACATTATCTTTGATGGTTGTGTCAATGTTTTCTATGCTATATTCTGCCCCTGAGATTCTGTTGGTGATGCTTGGGTCTTTTACTCTTGATTTCTTTCCTTGGTTTTCTATCTTCATGGTTTTCTCCCTTTGTAAATTCTTTATTGTTTCTATTTCCATTTTTAGATCCTGGATGGTTCTCTTCAATTCCTTTACCTGTTTGGTTGTGTTTTCCTCTAATTCTTTAAGAGATTTTTGTCTTTCCTCTTTAAGGGCTTCTACATGTTTACCTGTATTGCCCTGTATTTTTTGAGGGAGTTATTTATATCCTTCTTAAAGTCCTCTAACATCATCATAAGTCATGATTTTAAAGCAAAATAATGCTTTTCTGGTGTGTTGGGGTATTCAGAGCTTGCTGTGGTAGGTGAACTGGTTTCTGATGATGCCAAGTGGCCTTGGTTTCTGTTGCTTCTTGCCCTTGCCCCTTACCACCTGCTTATCTCTGGTTTTAGCTGGTCTTGCTGTCTCTGACAGTGGCTTGACACTCCTGTCAGCCTGGGTGTCAGCACTCCGGGATATCTGCTTTCTCCCAGCATGATCTGGGTATAGAGAACTGTGGCATCTCTGGGTGTGGGCAGAAACTGGAAATAACCTGTCCCAGACTGCTTGTTAGTTCCTATGTCCAGGGATCTCCAGGTGGTTTCCTCTTGGCACAGGAATGTGAGGAGAAGCAGTGGTCTCACCTGTTCTTTCAGGTTTGTCTGAACTTTTGAGAATCCAGCTCTTCCCCCCAACCCCCCACAGGTTCTGGATACAGATTTCTGTGGCACAGCATCAGGTGAAGGGTTTGCAACCCCGTAACTACAATAATAACAACCAACCAGAGCTCCCAGGGACTAAACCACCATCCACAGTGTAGTTATGGACAGACTCATGGCTCCAGTTGCATATGTAGCAGAGGATGGCCTTGCTGGGCAGCCATAGAAGTCCTTGGTCCTGTCAAGGTTGGACCCTCCAGTGTAGCTGAATGTCAGGGCTAGGAGGTGGGAAGGGGTGGTTGGATGTGTGGGGAAACACTCTCATCGAAGAAAGTGGAGGTGGGGATAAGATAGGAGGTTTTAGGATGGGAAACATGGAAAGGGGATAACATGTGAAATACAAATAAAAATATAAAATAAAAATATAAAAATAAAATAAACTAGATACTTAAACCGTACTTAAATTTCAACTGGGCTACTTCCCATCAAATACCCATACAATAGACAATCAGCAAATCTGTTAAAGTCTATACTCTTTATTTGTTTTTGGATAACCCAGATTTCTCTCGGAAATTCATAAAGCTGCCTCTGTTTGGCATTCTTTCTTTGCTAGCACTGGTGATTTGCTGTTGTGGTGGTGAAGATGATTCTTACATAGCTTGGTGAAAAACAGCAAAGGTTAAAGAATGTTGCCTATCTGAGCTGGTCATCTCAAGAGCTGACAGGCTGGGCTATTTTCTCCCCACAATGAACTCAGAGTGAGATGGTCTGGGTGGTAATCTACTTCCCTTCAGTCTCCCAAGAGCTTATATCACTTGACAAGATACAAGCTTTTTGCATATCATTATATAGGGAAAATTCCTAGGTTAGCTCTTTACCTTTTGTTGTGATTTTCAAATGAACTTTTGATTTCTCAAGTGTTGTAGATGAAATTTTGTTGTCCCTGTGTATTGAGAAAGTACGCTAACTCAACCTAATATTTAGTCTCATCTAAATCAAGAGAGTTTTGTTTTCCCAGTTTCATACACTAACAGCTAAAGACATTTTGTTTTATTAATATCTGAATACTTTTATTATCCATGGGTAAAATCTGTTAGTTATATTTTTTGAGTCTCTTCCAGATTAAAATTCTTTTTAAAGAAGTATGGATTTTGCTAGATTTCCAGATGATCAAGGTTACTATATTTCAACTTCATAAAATACAAGAATCCCAAAGAATTACTTTGTAATAGGAACAATATTTATCTGCTATCTAGGAGGCTAGGGAGTACACAGAGTCTTCTCAAATTTCTGCTCCTTGATACCCACATCCACACATCTAACCATTTTGGTAAACAAGCCCCTGTGATACTGAATGTAAGGCAAGTTAGCAATGTAAATTGTACATTTTAACTTTGCAAATTGCTCAAATACTACATAAATAAGTCTGTCCTGATGAGTGCATCAACTCTGAAACTGTCATAAAAAGAAATGATTTGTCTTTTAATGAACACACATAAAATAAAAAACTTAAAAATATAAAAATTCCAAATTACACAAAGTTTATAAAGTATAAAATTGAGATTACAATGTTAACCTTAAACATTAAGATTATACATATATTGTTTTTCAAGATAAATAGCTAAACCAAGAGGAAAATAAAACCGTGTCTTTTGTGTATGTGCCTGTATTTAATATGTAATTATATAATATACATTCCTAGCCATAAAACAACTTAGTATACTAAGTTATGTAACCCATTTTGCTTATTTTTTACATATTTAAACATTTTTCTTCTTTGAACAAAACCTTTGCTGATTGCTTACACATATATTTACTTTTATTCTGCAAACATCACTTGAATTATTAATCTTGAGTGAAGAACCAAAAAATGTTTATACAATAAGAACACCTTGCTCAAGGCCATACAAGTAAGTAGCAAGCAACATCTTTTTATGATTATTTTAAGCCTCAAGGGTGTTTTAATTCACATCATCCCATGAATTAGATTGGTATATGTTTTTTAATCTATGGATATAATTAAAGATTAAAAATCTCTAGACTACTATGTCAAGGACAAGAAAGTGCTTATATAAAAATCAATGAATAGGTCTGAGAGGTAAAATTAACTCAATATTTCTTTTTGTTAATTAAGGTAATATATAGGACAATGAACTTGAACATTCAGTGGCATTAATTCTTACTTATCTTCAATGTTTGGGAGCTGATAGGACACTAGTGACTATTTTGCTGAGGTAATTATAACTGATGCTAAGTTAGTTCTCACTGATTGATATGTGTTATCCTTGACAGTTAAAGATGTAAGGACAAAGTCAGGCATTGATTAGCTGTCACTTCATCCAAGTGTCCTACGAAAGAGCAATTTGTGTTTGTACTTCATCGAGTTGATATGACTGAAGTGATCACTGAGTAAGAGTGGTTCCAACTAATATCCTAAATGAAAAGGAATTAATTGTGAGGTACATTGATCCATTAATAAAGCAGAGTAAAATTGAAGGAGTACTTACAGTTAAATAAGCAAATGAAGAGAATAAACGATTACTACCTAGTATATCTTAAGGTCCAAGGATATCAAGGTAAATTAAAACACGATACTCTTTACATTACAGAGCAATTGACCAAAAACTCAATGTAAGATCTTTGTAGTATATTTAATGCTTGATTATAAAATGGACTTCAAAATTGCATTAAAAAATTAAGTATAAACATTAATAGTTGCAATTTGCTTTTTAAAATATGAATAATTGTTTACATTTTGGTCAATCATAAAATTTAAATGGCTTAACATTTAAAATATAGAAGCCATTTTAAATATCTCTTCTAAATTCAAAGGCATTCATTTTCAGTAATGATATATTAAAGTATATAGCTATAGTTTATCTAGTATAAAGAAATTATTTTTAAACCTTTACAACTCACAAGAAAGATGTAAGATCTGGTAATTTAAAAGTCAAAACATGGCTTAAAGAAAGGCAGCGTAAAATATCCAAATGCTTCAATAAGGAATTACACATGGGGAGTATTGTTCTGTTTCACATGACATGCTTTATAAATGTCACATACTGTTAGAGACGTGACAGTGAATAAAATGATCAAGTAATATAAATGAAAAATATCAGCTTCAAATCAGCAGTAGTAAGTAACCAATCTGGAACACCAGATGGGAAATTAACTGCAATTCAATTATCTATATTAAAATGACTCATAGGTGCAATTGAAAAAGATACAACATAAAACAGAGAAATTGACCATATGTAGCTGTTAAAAAAAGGTTTGTCAATGCAAAATAAATGACTGTTGTACATAAGGCTCTTGTTTTGTCATGGGAGATGTTTATGAATATGATTCGAGTCACATCGTATTGTGCTGTGGAGAAGAAACATTTTGGAAAAAAAATTGCCATTTTCTGTTTTGTAGCCCATGCAGATTTCAGATAAAAATAACATTTTAGTATAAGACAAAATTGTTCTCCCGTCAAATTCAATTTGAACGATATACTGGATATACAACTTTGGAAAAAAAAAGGATGGATTATAAACTACAGACTATGACAGGGAACATAAGGCACTGTAGGAATTAGAGTATTAAGTTGAAGCAGGGATGAGAAATACATATTTCCTTTCAAGTAGGAGAGAATTAATTTAACTAATTGTTTCCAGCTATAGGGCACTAAGAGGAAAAGGCAGCCGTGGTATGATTAAGTTAAACATACGATTTAAAAGAATGTCTAAGGGCAGTGTCAGAGTAATGATTATACCGTAGTGTGCTCCATTATTGCAGATCAGCATTTCCAATTCTGGGAAGCTATCTGTCAGAAAACTGCTTAATTGCCTGTGGTGATAAGATGAGGGAGACTCAGAAGTGTTCAATGTAGCAGAACTTATGACGGTTAAAGGTAAAATATCCTGGATGTCTCCCAGTAGTAGTGGATATTTAAAACTGAAATTAACAGAAAATAACATTCTAAAGAAAACAAGAACTAAAGTCCTGTGCATATATCTAAAATATTATTTTCATTTTAGAAAAAACTGTAGCCTATCTCTTTTCTAAACTGTGCTGAAGTTTTGTCCTATAAAGGGTCATTGTGAGACAATGATCTATCACCATGAATGCAAATCACACAGACATGTAAGAACAACATAAAATAAACTTACTAAATGCTCAAATAGAAACTTGAACATAATTTGATATGGATAAGTGTTTCCTGTTCTTTATTTTATAATTATTCTTATTTATACATAGATAGTATTCATCTATGAATGATGCTTTTATATAAAATTGAAATGAATACTCTAGTGAGTCCTCACCTAGTTCAGGTGAGAGCACCTGAAATCTTAGAAGTTTCTATAATACAATACAGTGTTATAAATGCTAGCTTCTTGATTTTCATCAAACCTAATTGTGCCACCCATTTTCCTGTGAGACCACAGTGCTTTCTACATCCATATGTCCAAAAGATAAATCAAGTAACAAGTACATCAATTTTCCCTTTTAAATCTCAATTTTTGTTTTTCTTATGTATTATTTAGTAGTTGTGCAACAGGACTTTATTAATTATTTAATATAAATAAACTTAATTAGTTTATTTTTAATTATTTTTGAGCTCATAATGTAATTTCACCATTTCCCTCCCCTTTGCTCTCTCCCATATGCCCCTGCTTGCTTTCTTTAAATTCTTTTTACTGTTTATCTATCTATCTATCTATCTATCTATCTATCTATCTATCTATCTATCTATCTACCTATCTATCTATCTATCTATCTACCTATCTATCTATCTATATCTGTTATATATATATATACATATATGAATATATGAGTATACATATATATATTCCTGAACACATAAAAACAACCTTAGTCTGTATAATATATCTTTTCAAGGCCAAATATTTAATAATAGATAAGCAATTACTATGCTCTTCCTTGGGGAACAGTTTTTTTCTCTAGTTCTTAACCTTTCTTAGTTGTATTTCTCTGAGTATGTTTGAAGCGTCCAGGGCTTTTCTCCACCACTTTTAGCATGTCTATTACTGTTTGCTGTTTAGTTCATATTCAATCAGTCATTTTCGGTGAGACTTTATGACAGTCGTTTCTTACCATTCTTGGAGAAATCAACTCAAAGCAATCAGCAGTCCCCCTCATCTTCGGGCTCTCACAGTCTATCCCTAACCCGAGCCTCTCTACGAAGTTCTCTGAGCCTTAGGAGAGATGTTTGATACACGTATAATTGTGGATCCAGCTATGGAGCTCTGTCTTCATATTGCTTGTACTTTCTGTAATAATCGTCTTCGCCTTGGAACATTTGCATACCTGTGAGACATACTCTGTTGAGAGAGCGCTAGGGTATCTATCCTGAGTAGTCGTTAGCGAGATATGTACTTCATTTATAAAGGAGGAAGAGCATGCGGACCTAGCTCTTCAATGTCCGTTGAGGGAAGGGCTGTCCTTGATACCCTGTATTTTTTCCTATTTAGTAATTCCACTTCATCGAACATTTTTCTTTTTCCTTAACTGGGGATTCTTCCATTGATATCCTAGTGTTTTAAATTATTTTTGCCTTAAATTCTTTGAAAAAGGATGATGTGTCTATATTTTTTATTAAGCTATATTGGGTTGATTTAATAAGAGCAGATATTGCACAAGTCACGAGGGTGTAAAGGTGATGAAAGGTCACAATACCTCCTACAACAACTCTCATGTATTTAGACATTTTCTCCCACACCTACTGTGCCATACCCTGTTTTTAATCATAAAAGATAATTGAGTTTTCTCTCACATGGATTTTATGAATCTGTTGAGATGTTTATGTTAATTCCATTTACTTTATTTTGTGATGATTATTATGCTTATTTCATCTGTAAAAGTAACATTCCAGTCCTGAATCAAATAATTTTACAGGTTGCAAGTACTTTTCCAAATTTAGCCTGAAAGTTGTCTGTAATTTCTCTGTTCTTACTGGCTTTTTCATGGTTTCATAAAATTAAATAAATATAATTGTTGACTTTTAAAAATGGTTATTTTATATTCTGTAAAGAATGTTGTACTTGTAATTATGCTACAATTGTTGTACAACTCTTATATTTGGAGTAAATCATAGGTCTCTCTCTCTCTCTCTCTCTGTGTGTGTGTGTGTGTGTGTGTGTGTGTGTGTGTGTGTGTGTGTGTGTGTAATTTATAAGTGTGGTACATCCACTTGTTAGTCTGATTGCATGATATGTAACGATATATATCCACACCTGTGAGTGTATGTTAGAGGGAGACTGTCTTATTGCCATGAGACAAAATCTCTCACAGTCCCTGGGGCTGTGCTGGTTGCAGCATAATGATTCTTCAGTCCCTTCTCCCTGTAGTGCTAGGGTTTTTAAAGGCACAGCTGTGTCTACAAGCTGCTCTATAAATGTGTAATAGTGAATTCAGCTAATTGATAAGCATAGTTACATTTAAATTCTATGTGCTTTAGCTTTCATTGCAAAATTATTCCCTAAGATTCCTCTAGGTCTAACTTGTAAATTACTTGAGATTTTCACCGTATCAGAAAAATTTTCCTAAGTTCAAATTTGTTAGAGATTTTAGTTGAATTCAATTACTCTGACAGTGTGTGTGTGTGTGTGTGTGTGTGTGTTAGTTTATAATGTTAGACATTAGTTTCATTCTTGAAATTATGATATATCTCAATGAAATTCTGTGTGAAATTATAAAAAATAAGTATGATACTTTTATTACCCTAATTTACGTAATATAAGTCCATTGGATGAGGCAATAGCAGTTATTTAATTCCTTTTATTACAATTTATCTATCTCTCCATCTATCATCTATCTACTCATTTTACATCGCTATAGCAACACACACACAGACACACACACAGACACACACACACACACACACACACACACACACAAATTTTCCATACAGTCCCTACTACCATACCACATCCTCCATTCCCTCCTCCCCTTCTCCTCTCAGTAGGTGGAGGCTGCTCCTGGGAGCCAACCAACCCTGGCACATCAAGTCACCTCTGGTCTGGACATATCCTTTCCCCTGAGGCCAGAAAAGGCAGCCCAATTTGGAGCACAGAACTCACAGTAGGAAGGCAATAGATTCAGGGACAACCCCTGCTCCAGTTGTTGAGGGACTTGCATGAAGACCAAGTTGAATTTCTGCAGTACAGAGGTGCGGTGGTTAGGCCATATATTCTTTTTAGTTGGTGATTCAGTCTCTTGGAGGCCCCAGTTTTCCATGTTAGTTGACTATGTTGGTCTTCTTGTGGAGTCTCTGTACACTCTAGGTCCCGTAATCCTTTCCCTAACTGTTACAAGACGTCCTGAGCTCTGTCTAATGTTTGACTGTGGGTCTTGTTATCTGTTTCAGTCAGCTGCTGGGTGAAGTTGTCAGAGGACAGTTACCTAGGCTCCAGTCAGCAAGTATAACAAAGCATCATTAATAATGTCAGTGATTGGTTCTTACCCATGGGATGGGTCTCGATTTGGGCCAGAAATTGGTTGGCCATTTCTTTAATATCTGCTCCATCTTGGTCCCTGCACTTGTATGTAGGACAAGTTTTGGGTTTAATGTTTTGTAGGTAACTTTGTATCCTTATCCCTCAATAGGATCTTGCCTGGTCACAGGAGGTGACTGTTTCAGGCTCCATATACCCCAGTGTTTCAGCTAGAATAACCCTCACAGACTTCCTGGAGCCTTCCCCATCCCAGGTCTCTGGAAGTCCAAGAGTTGCTACCTCCTACCTCCTGCTGATTTTCACTGTCTAAGCCCTCTCTCCCTGGATTTTCCTCCACCTGATTACCCACACCAGTTCCCCTCTGCATCTCCAATTTTATTCAATCCCTTCCCTTCATTCAACTCCAATGACCTATTTTAACTTCCTTATTGAGTAAGATTCAGGTATCATCCTTTGGGCCCTCCTTGTTATTTAGGTTCTTTGGGTCCCTGTGGTCTCATGGTTATCCTGTACTTTTCGGGTAGTGTCCACTTATAAGTGACACCTTGAATTTCCTTTGAGGTCTCAGATACCTCACTCGGGATGATATTTTCTTTCATTTTTTTATTTCATATTTTTATTTGGTTATTTTTATTTGTTTACATTTCTAATGTTATCTCCCTTCCTGAAATCCCCTTTGGAAAACTCATACCCTATCCCATATCTCCCTGCTTCTATGACGGTGCTCCCCCACCTACCCACACACTCTGACCTCCCTACCCTAGCATTTTCCAACACTGGGGCAGAGAGCATCCTCAGAACAAAGGGCCTCTCCTCTCATTGATGCCAGATAAGGCAATCTTCAGATACATATGCAGCTGGAGCCATGGCTCACTCTATGAGTACTCTTTGGTTGGTAGTTTAGTCCCTGGGAACTCCAGGGATTCTGGTTGATTAATATTGTTGTTCTTCCTACGAGGATGCAAACCCCTTCAGCTCCTTCAGTCCTTCACCTAATTCCTCTGTTAGAGTCCCCATGCTTAGTCCAATGGTTGGCTGCAACATTCTAGTTCCATGCATTTGACTAAAAATTTCATGATATCCTGTTTTAATACCTGACCTGTGTTCAATTGTATAAATGTACCATATTTTCTTTATTCATTCTTTAGTTGAAGGACATCTCAGTTGTTTCCTTCTTTGGCTACAATAAATAAAGGTGCTTTAAACATAGTTGAACAAGAGTCCTTGTTGTATGGTGGGACATCTGTTGGAATAAAAATATTCCCAGTATACTGGGAAAGTTTCAAGTTGATTTCCAGAGTACTTCTACAAGATTGCATGCCCTCCAACAGTGCAGGAATATTCTTCTTGGTCCACTTTCTTGTCACCATGAGCTTTCACTTATTTTTTTTTTTTTGATTTGGGAGGAGTTGACTGAAGGAATCATATGTAATATACTATGTGGATAAAAACTGTAAAAAATATTTTTTCTGTAAACTAACTTTTACATTATAACTTTAAATTTAAGCCATGAATTTTATATTGCTATGCGCTATGTTACATTTAATGTATTGTTGAATATAATTTACCATTTTGTGGGTAGAGGTGTTTAATACCATTTTTTATTATTTCTTTTATTTTCTGAAATTATTTCATAGTTACTGCATTTCCCCATTCTTTCCCTCACTTCAAGTCCTGAAAAATAACCCTTCTGCCTTCTTCTCTCTTTCAAATTTATGACCTTTATTTTCATTAATTGGGATAGAATATATGATATGTATACACATATAAAAATTATATATATTTATATGCATATATTATATAAACATATATACATATATATGTATATATACATATGTATCTATCTAAATTTAGAAATACATATGGCTCTGGCTTTAAAATATTTCTTGTAAATATGTTATCACAGCTGACCATTTAGCATTTGATTTTGATTGCTGTGTTCTTCTGTAAGGAAGATTATTTCTCCCATCTCAGCATAATTTATTTGTCTGTAACTTTTCAAGTAGAGTTGAGGCCTCCTAACTCACCACCTTCTACTTTCATGTATCAATAGTCAGTCTTGTTGATGAGATGTCGTGAGCTTCTGTCTATCCTAGGAGACACATTTGCACTGGAAAGTTCATGGTCCTCTGGCTTTTCCACTAATTCTCCTATCTTTTTCATAATCATTCCTGATCTTTAGATCTGGGAATTGTTTTGTAGACATATTCAATGGGACTGAGCTCTACAACACTGCATTGTTATTGGTTAGCGTCCCATGGTTGCAAAGAGAATTTTCCTTGATAAGAGTAACAACTATATTTATCTGTGGATATAAGGACAAATATTTAAAATGTAGTTAGGGATGATTATGCTTTTAGTAGAATCAAAGTTTTGATTTCTCCTTCAAGATCCATTACCTAATTAACCCTAGGATGTTGCATCATATTTTTTAAATTTAGATAATGGTCTGTACTGTCATTTCTACTTTAAATCCTAAGGGTACACATCTACTCATTAACATTTTTTATTAAATCATATTAAGAAGCTGAGGGCAAAAATGAGCACAAGAATTTAATCATCACTTTGATCACCAGTCCAGCTTTAGCAAGAGTGGCATGTCAGTTACTGCTAGTCAGGCTGCTATTGATCTTGTTCCCTGACCTCAAAACATACCTTCCCCAAATATTATAACTGTGCCTATCTCAAGTTCAAGCTTTTCACTAACATTTTCTACATCAAAGCCACTAGCAAAACCATCTTAAGCTAAGGATAATGGCCATTGCTAACAATCTATATTACTAATTTTCTTCCAGGGGTTGTGATTGAATCATTAATCTGCTCCAGCAATGATGCCTGAAAAAAATCAAGCACTATTGTGTTAAGTGTCAATCCTACTTCACAGTGAGGGCCTTGATAGCCCTTAAAGATTTTGTATAATTCATAGATTAGGATAGACATGGTGACCACAAAAGCATCAGGGAATGCAATACTCCATAGCAACATGAAGTCCTCAGGAGAAGGCGTTCTCTGGGCTCCACTTCTCTGAGTCTGAGACACACCCTTCACTGTTGTGCTAACTGGTGAGCAGCATTTCAAGAGTTGAATTCTAACATTTTGCTGTTCTTGCAGGCTTACCTATAGTATGCCTTTACTTATTTTTTTAAAAAACTTTTTGTGTGTCTATTTTTTATTTACATCGCAAAATGTTGCACCACTCCTGGTCCCCACTCACAAAGTCCCTCTCCCAACCCATCCCCGTTGCTTCTGAGAGGGTGTGTACCCCCTGTGTGTGTTCTCATCCCAGTGCATCAAGTCTCTGCATGATTAGATAGATATTCTCTCTCACTGAAATCAGACAAGGCAGCCATAGAAACTGAGCCAGCCTATCTATTACATATGTGCCAGGGACCTCTGCCAGCCTGTGTTCTATTTTCTTGGTGGCTGAGTCTCTAAGAGCTCCCAGGACTCCAGGATAATTGACTCTTTTGGCCTTCTTCTGGGAGTCCTATTCCTCAGGGCAGTCAGTCCTTGGCCTAACTCTTCCATAAGGGTCCTCGATCTCCATCCACTGTTAGGCTGTGGTCTCTGCATCTGTTTCAGTCAGCTCCTAGGTAGACCTTCTCAGAGGACAGTTATGCTTGGTTCCAGTCTGCAAGCATAATGAAGTATGATTAATAGTGTCAGGGTTGGGGATTTAGCTCAGTGGTAGAGCGCTTGCCTAGCAATCGCAAGGCCCTAGGTTCAGTCCTCAGCTGCGAAAAAAAAAAATAGTGTCAGAGATGGGTGCTTGCCCATGGTTTGGGCCTCAAAATCAGGCACCTATTGTTTGGCCATTCTTTGACTCTCTATTCTATTTATGTCCTGCATTTATTTTAGATGGAACAAACTTTGGGTAAGAATTTTGTGTACACATGGACAGATGCATGGCTCTAGCAGCATATGTAGCAGAGGATGGCCTTGTGGGGTACCAATGGGAAGATAAGCCCTTGGTCCTGCCAAGGCTGGATCCCCCAGTGTAAGGGAATGTCAGGGTGGGGAGGCAGGAAAAGGGGGTGGCTGAGTAGGAGGAACAACTTCATCCTTTTCTCTTTCATCAGGAAAGGGGGAGGTGAGATTGGATAGGGGCTTATGGATGGGAAACCAGGAAAGGGAATAAGATTTGAAAGGTAAATAAAAAATATTCCAAAGAAGAAGGAAAAGACAAAGGAGAAGAAGGAGGAGGAGGAAGAGGAGGAAGGGGAGGAAGAGGAGGAAGGGGAGGAAGAGGAGGAGGAGAGGAGGAAAGAAAGAAAGAAAGAAAGAAAGAAAGGAAGGAAGGAAGGAAGAAAGAAAGAAAGAAAGAAAGAGAGAGAGAGAGAAAGAGAGAAAGAAAGAAAGAGAAAGAAAGAAAGAATTTTGTGAATGGGTTGGTGTCCTTATTCCTTAACTGGGGTTCCAGCCTGGTTACAGAAGGTAGCGTTTTCAGGTTCCATGTCCCCACTGTTAGATATCTCAGCTAAGGTCACCCACAATGACTCCTGGGAGTCTCACAGGATCCAAGATCTGGGACTTTATAGAGATTCCTCCTACCCCCATACCCATAGCAACGGCAAATTTCCATCCGTTATCCTGGCCTGCTGGTCTCCATATCACCTTCCTTTCCCATGCCACCCAGGTTGCTCCTTCCCTCTGCCTTCCACGACTAATCTGTTCCTCCTTATACGTGAGATTCAAGCATCCTAGCATGGGCCTTTCTTCTTATTTAACTTCTCTAGGTCTGCGGGGTATATTCTGGGTCTTCTGAACCTGATGGCTAATATTCACCTATCAGTGAGTATATCCATGTATGTGCTTTTGGATCTAGGCTACCTCATACAGGATGATATTTTTTAGTTTAATTCATTTGCATACAAAATTCATAATGTCCTTGTTTAAAAAAATATATTTCCCTATCCATTTCAGAAGATTTAGGAAATAATATATGTTATTTGATTGAACATCTAGTAGACTCTAACACTGACTTTCTCCTGTTCTAGTATTTTCCATTTAGTGTGTGCCTGATATATATGGAAAATGCATATGACACAGCAAGTGTCTTGAAGTCTAAAGAAAACTGCCTTGTGGGTTTTTCTCTTTCCACTTTTAAGTGGGTATGAACAATTGAGTTCTCTTAGTGATGTTTTCTGTGAAGTGTCTAATGTCTCTACCCACTGAAGCATCTTACTGCCTCGTTTTAAGGCTTTGAACACTAATTTCAATTTTCTAACATGTTAATGCATATGTTCTTATTAATTTGCAAAATTTTTGTTACTGGGTAACAGAGTGAGGTTAAAAATAATTTGAAGAAGAATAAAAACATTCTCAAAGCTCATGTTGAAACAAAGTGAATATGAAATCAATGGAACCACATATTTATAAAGATAAATATCCACATGATATAAAGAATCACTATAAAAACTATCCAGTTCTAATTATGAATTCATCTTGACAATCCATAATCATAACCAAAGCTTAGGGAAAATCTCAGAAGAGGAGGCAGAAAGAGTATGAGAGATGGATGGTGAGAGGTGTTGAGAAATGCTTTTTTATATGCAGGGCAGAGTTATGGCGAGCAAATATCTCATAAACACTAAAGTTACCTAAACAATACCCACATGAGCAAGCCAGCCAAAATTCTGGCCATGGCAACAGGTAGGTTTTCCCATCTCCAGTGGATGGGCTCACATCCATTCACATATGGGCAATACTAATTTTTGGCATCAGGTTATGAAAAAGGAAAGGACCTTGAAGTTAGGATGGAAAGTATGTGGAGGTCAAAAGGGTATATAATATGGGAGCAGATACAATAATATTTCATTTATGCATGTATAAAGTTTTTAGAACTAAACACAATGTTAAGCATGCACATATAACCTATGCATGCACACAGTGAGGTGTATGGTCTGTGGTATATTACTCTCTGTACATATTCTGTCAGTATCTACATTTGTTCCCATCTGCTACAGGAGGAAGCTTCTCTGATGATGACTGAGAAAGACACTGATCTATGAGAATGGGAAAATGTCATAAGGAGTCATTTTATAGCTGTTTCCTTAGTAGATCAATAGTATTTGTTTAAACACTAGGTCCCCAAACTACCTAGTCTCATAGAACACTAGATAATAAGGTAATAGCTCTGGGTAGGTATATACTTGACTTCCCTGTATTCCGTAGTAAGACAATTTCTCCAGAAATCACAGTCCGGCTTCGGGAATACTACAAAACAGGAGAAGAAAATTTGGAAGAGCCTGAGGGGATATTGAACACCAATGAAATGAAACTTTCTAAACACAAGAGAGACACATGTATGTTTTCACACATCCTTTTAGGAATTTGCATAAGAATGCGTTGTATTGAAAGAAGAAATCAGCATATCCCTGCATTCCTAATTTTTCTCCAAGGAAGTTTTCCTCAGTGGTAAAAGAAATTAGTCTTAAGGGTAGGAAATATGCCCAGAAATAGCTAGCCAACAGATATTGAAGGAAAACATATGTTAGTCATTGGATTTAATATCTAGAGCACATATAAAGGTCTCCATAAGTCAGTGCATGCTCTAATCCCAGTACTAGGGAAGTGGAGACAGGAAGACTTCTGAAGCACAAAGGCAAGCTTTCCTAGCCTAGGAGATGACACTCAGATTCCTAAGGACTGATTATCTAAAAACCATGGTTGGAATCTTCTGAGGAACAACATTAGACTTTATCTGACAACCATGACAAGCACAATAATACACACGCACATGCACACATATGCACTTGTACATATTCACACACACTGATGAAGACACAACATAAATAATGCGTGTTGGTAAAGACATTGTGAAAATTATCGCTTTTTGTTGTTCAAATTATAAAGGAGTTCAGATGGTTATAAGTGTTATTAACATATTTTCCATAAAGTAAAAAATATGATCTGACACTACATCCCATAGTAGTATACAATGGAACTGAAGAAACACACTCAAATGGCTGTAAACACTCGATATCATTTGTAACAGGAGTCAGAACAACCAGGCTACAGACACAGCTAACTGTTAAGTATCAAATGAATATAACAAATAATTATGCACAATAGAATATTGATTCTTTAAAAAGGAATTCATGATATACGCAATATCATAAAGAAACCATAAGATACTGTTATAAAATAAATAATGCAATAACAAAAGACAAAGTACCACATTCAAATTCATAAAAGCAAAGTGGAGAGTGTAGTTACCAATATATAAAAAGGAAAGAAAATAAGTAGCTGTTAAATGGACATAAACTTTAAGATATGGTGACTGAACAAGTTTTAGAGATCTATGACTGTGTTGATGACACAGAGAGCTAGAATCACTGTGTTATAGACAAAAAAAGTTCTGTTGAGAATATAGTTCAAATTGACTTTTTTTACTAAAATAATGACAGGGAAGTTTTTAGAGCTGATGGACCCATTTATTGTGTTGATTCTGGTGGTGATCCTATGATTGAACATTTTAATTTGAACCCACTAAGTAAGATGTGTGACATGTAAAAATATTATCATATATCAATTAGAGTCCACTAAAGCTATGTAAATGTCTCAGTATTCTATTTACATGGACGGTGATTTATGTGCACTACTGAAATACTTAAAATAGTTTTCCACAGAGTTTGGTGTTATCACTACATCAAAACATATCAAAACTTCTTATACTGTTTGACTATTACACAAGATGCTAATAAATATGTTACAAATTTAAGCTACTCTACCATGTTGCATTTATTTGACTCTTCCCTAAATTTCCTTATATTTTACTATCTATTTTTTATTAGTCTGCCACAAATACTCATCAATAACTATATTTTGAATAATTAAACAACATGTCACACATAAATATCCTTAGAAGAAAAATTAACATATTTGATTTAGTGTTTGTCAATATTAATATACGACTATAACTGCAAAAATAGGATATAATTCTTATTTAAAGCGTTTAAATTGATTATGCAAATCACAAAATTATGCAAATCATGGTGTTTTTTAGGCATAGGAATAAACAGTCAATCTGTAACTTCGTTTCTTAATTTAAGCAGTAGTCCTTAGTACTATGATTTGAGCTAGAAAAGATAAGATGTAAAAGTACTTACGCTTTTTAATTTTTTTTCTCAAAAGTAAATAAATACTACACTAGATCATCATATGCCTAATATCTTAATATATATTTAAGCATTGAAAGAATCTATCCTGTGATTGTATATTCTTAAGAATTCAGAGGAAAAACTATTAATCGTAATGCCAAAATTTGCATGTTCAGATTTAAATCATCTTAAGTATTGATGAATGTCAAAAGCTCAGATATTCTTAGAGAGTAAAAGGTTGAATTTATTATCAGTTGGATCCATTATTAATGCGTTCATTATATAATCATCAAAAATTCTCAAATAATAATCATGAAACAGAGTTTGAAAATAGATTGCCTAATTTAAATCATTTATTTTATAATCAGGAAATAATGTTGAAATATGAATATCACCCTGTATTTCAGAAAGACTGATATATATATATATATATATGTATATGTATCATGATGAAAATTACCAGGAAATAAAATAGAAATATTCAGATCATCTTACAGAATCATAAATGCATCCAATTTGGAGGAGCACTGTTTTTTTCTAGTTATAAAATTATATAGTCTAATTTTACATGTTATATAATAGCTATTGTATAAGACTTCTGTGTATCCTATATCATTGCACACATACACACACACATATATATATATATATACATATATATATACATATATATATGAAAAAATAAAACCTGTTATCTTTATTATATAAAAATAGTAATTTTTATAAGTTTTATCTGTTCAACTTACATTGTGAACAGAATTCATATAAAAGAATAAAAGTTAATGCTTTTGAAGAAAATAAAGTTTGATTACAATGATACCTAGTTTTGGTTCATAAAATGTTCAAAAATTCAAAATACTGAATATCATTTTGAAATTTAAATAAAGAAAAGTCAACATTAACAAAGAATGGTTACTTGTAAACAAAGTACTGTAAATAGCTCTTATGTATTGTTTCTTTATTTATTCACTTCTTCTGGCTGTTGAATGTTCCCAAATTTTCAGCTCTTAAATTCTAGGTTTTATTTTTATTCTAATTATTAAACTTCCCTTAAACTTTCTGAAACTACTTTAACATGCCCATGTTCAATATCAGTTTCTCTGGGGAAACTACAACAAATATCTATTCACTCCAGGTAGGGCAGTGATGATGACCAGGAAATTAGCAAACCAATGTTTTTTTGTGGTTGCTTGCAGAAATATAGAGATCTATTACAAGAGAATCAGTTATCCAAAGGCAAAGTCTCCCCAGGAATAGAAAAAAAAATCATGAAAGCTGTACCACTAAAGGTCCCTGAAAATTGTAGTCAGCTACAACTGACAGCTGGCTCCTCACCAATGGCTCTTTGCATATGCATTCCAGTTTTGGGAGTGCCTTGCTTCATGAAATATCTGTTATAATTGCTAAATTTTATAAACCACCTTGATCCTTCTAGAAAAGGCGGTTTAAATTCAGAGAAAACAGCTGCATGTATTTCTCATTTCCAGAAGGTTTTGATAGTAGTTTTTGTCATATATAACTATATAATGTGATTATATAGTTATATATTATATATAAATAGACACATATACATATATATATATATATATATGAGATTAATGGTATATTAGAGATATAGATAATCTCTAGTTTACCATTCCATATTCAAAATATGCTTACTCGGGATAAAGCACCTAAAACAAGGTTAGGATTACACTTCTAATTCCTCTTTTTCTTTTTAATTTATTAATCATTTTATTTGTTTACAATTTCAATGTTATCCCCCTTCCTGGTCTCCCCTCCATGAACTCCCTACTCCTCCCACTCCCCTCCCCTCAAAGAGTGTGTTTCCTACCTACCCACCCACTCCTAACTTAGCAGTCTTGCGTCCCCCTTCACTTGATGCTGTCCTCTGCTACTTATGTAAGTGAAGCCATGGACTGTGCCATGTGTACTCTTTGGTTAGTGGTTTTGTCCCTGGTAACTTTGAGAGGTCTGATTCATTGATACTGTTGTTCTTTCTATGGGGTTGCAATCCTTCACTTGGACTGTGCCATGTGTACTCTTTGGTTAGTGGTTTTGTCCCTGGTAACTTTGAGAGGTCTGATTCATTGATACTGTTGTTCTTTCTATGGGGTTGCAATCCTCTTCAGCTCCTTCAGTCCTTCCCCTAACTCTTTTACACATTCCCACAATTCCTCATCCCACTCCTCCTCCCCCTGACTTCAAGAGGATTGCCCTCTGTCTGGCATCCCCACTCACTGCAGCCTCAAGTCTCTAGAGGGTTAACACATCTTCTCTCACTGAGGCTAGACCAGGGCCTGTACACGTTTCAAGAGCCTCCGACTAGCACCTGGTGGTTTGTGACTGCTTGGTTTGTGACTCAGTGTCTGAGAGATCTCAGGGTCCTGGTTAGTTGAAACTGTTGGTTTTCCTATTGGGTGGCCCTGGTCCTCAACATCTAGTCGTTCCCTAATTCAACCACAGTGGTCCCCACCTTCAAACCAACGGATGGGTGTATGTATCTCTTCTGTCTCAGTCAGCTGGTTGTTGGACCTCTCAGAGGACCGCCAGGCTAGGCCCCTGTCTACAGGCATACCATAACATCAGTAATAGTGTCAGGCCTTTTGGCTTACCCTTGAGCTGGATCCCACTTTTGACCTGTCTGTCACTGGACCTCCTTTTCCTCAGTCTCTTCTTCATATTTTTGTCTCTGTAGTTCTTTAGACAAAAACAAGTTTGGCTCCGAGGTTTTGATTGTGGCATGGCAATCCCATCCCTCCCTTGATGCTCTGTTTTTCTACTGGAGGTGAACTCTACAAGATCCCTCTCGCCACTGTAGGGCATTTCATCTAAGGTCCCTCCCTTTGAGTTCTGAGACTCTCTCATCCCTGAGGTCTCTGGTACTTGGCCTCGAGGACATCATGAATTTTTCAGGCAAATGGATGGAACTAGGAAATATCACTCTCCCAATTTCTTAACAAAGCCTAAATAAAAACTATAAAGGAGAAGAATCAAGACTTTAAAAGCCAATATATGCATAGTATATATTTTGTAATTTTAAAGTCTACAGTATGAACAAAAACATAAGGGAGATTGATGCTATTTCTATTGTGAAGATCTGAACCTATGTATAAAGTTGCATAACAAATTAAATTTCTCTCAAATAAGGACTTGGATATTGCAGCCAATTCTAAATAAAACAATACCTTAGATATAAAAGACAATTAATGGTCGAAAGGGCCTCTGTATTAGTAAGTTTCCAATTTCTTTTTTCTTTTTTTGTTCTATCTCATTTTATTTGAGGCAGTGTCCCATATTCTTTTTCTTTTTTTGGATTTTTTTTTAGTTACATTTCAAATGTTATTCCTTTTCCTGGTTTCCCATCCATCAGCTCTCTATCCCATCACCCTCCCCCTTCTTTTATAAGGGTGTTCCCCCTTCACAATCAAATTCCCTCCTCCCCTCCCTGATATTCCCCTACACTGGGAGGTCCATCCTTGACAGGACCAAGGGCTTCTCCGATTGGTGCCCAATAAGGCCATCCTCTGCTACATATGCAGCTGGAGCCATGGGTCTGTCCATGTGTACTCTTTGGGTAGTGGTTTAGTCCCTGGGAGCTCTGGTTGGTTGGTATTGTTATTCTTATAGGGTTGCAAGCCCCTTCAGCTCCTTCAAACCTTTCTCTAACTCCTCCAATGGGGACCCTGTTCTCAGTTCAATGGTTTGCTGCTAGCATTCGCCTCTGTGTTTGTCATGCTCTGGCTGAGCCTTTCAGGAGACAGCTGTATCAGGCTTCTTTCAGCATGCAATTCTTAGCTTCACCAATATTGTCTAAATTAAGTGTCTATATATATGGGCTGGATCCCAAGGTGTGGCAGCACACAAGTCTTCAAATTCTATGCTAAATTCTTGAAAGGTAAAATTTACAGTAAATATTTAAGTTGACTGAGTTCCAGAAGTGTAAAGTCCTCTACTTCTATGTGCATATCTTCATCTTTCTTGAGGTGACAAAGCATCATTAATAGGCCAAGGAAGAACAAGATTTTCCCAGTACCCAGCTTCATGTAAATAGGCCTCAACACATACTATTGCTATTTCTTAAATGTTCTTATCTAAGGACAAGTTGTTTTTAGATGACAGTTTATTTTCAAACCGTGTTTTCTTGGCCTCCAAGGGTTAAATTGCATAATACAATGAAACTCACAATTAGTAATTTTATTTCATCTTTAGCAATACACCAAAACCTAACAGCTCTAGTTCCAAATTCTCATCTGAAACTGATGGGAAAATTTAGCAAATAAACACACAAAATTAAAATCATGTCGTATACCTCTGATACATACTGGTGTAAAAACAATAATTTTCCAAAAGATAAGCAGAAATGGGATCGACATTAAGCCCTAAAGCTCTCTCAATTTCATCTGATGTACTGTTATCACTAAATATGCTATAAAAATAGCCTAGGCTGTCTCACTCCCATTGCCTTGTTGGCTGTAGATCATATTGTACAGCTCCTGTATCGGTTCCATTGCTCCTGCTGGCTTTTCTTAGCAGATATTCTGTGTTTGTTTTTTTCCTGAAGTCTCTAATTTCTTTCGTTAGAGGGTTCACTGCATTTTTTCACCTTTAATCACTCTGATTTATGCATGATATTTGTAAGATCATTCACTATGACCTCTGACTCATGTATAAATTGTTGGAGCTTCAAGGCTTTTCTCTGCAAGATGCGTAGCACTCTCTGTGATGGTATGACTCTTAGTCAAATAAAAATAGTATAACGAATTATGAAAAATTCTCCCCAGCTAGTATAGACTCTTAAAATGTTGACCTTGTGATCTACACACTCTCAATGATGCTTCTCTTGTTCTCAACTTATATTTTCTATGGTTTTATTAAAAATAATGACTTTGTAAAGGTGATAATCTTTTGACAACTATGCCTTGCCCTGCTCAAAGTTGAATATATACTATTTCTCAAAAATTCCTGTCTTAAAAACCTGTTATACCAGGCTTATGGCAAATTCTATAAAATTTCAAAAATTCAAATTTATAGTAGATCTCTGGGGACATGTTCAGTATGACACTCCCTCATAGTTTTCCCTGACTCCTCATATTTTTTTTTAGTATTTTCTTGGTAATCACTGAAAGAATATTTTTAAAATTGAAATTTCATGGAACTAATATAAGTAATAAATGTCTTCATCATGACCACAGTTATAGTTTCTCACTGTTGTAAAAGCAAGTAGAGGAAGTAAGAGTAAATCATTATAAAAAGATTTACAAGATGGTCTGCGTAGAGAGAAAACAGTAAGCAGGCTCCTAAAAATCTTCATAAGTTTAATAGTTTGTGGTTTGTGGCTTCATGGCAGGGCTGTACACTGTGTCATTTTATACATGATTCTCAAGGATTTTGTGTGAACATTTCAAGTACTAAAGGCTATAAAATTAATACATCTTTGGTTTTTAACAGAAATTGTCCTTGTGTGGAAAATATAATGATTAATACTGTCAATTAGAAAGGATCTAGAATCTTCTAAGAGAAAAACCTCTGCGCTTAACTCTAACTGAATTCTAGATTGAGTATATTGATTTTATTAAGTATATTGAGTATATTAAATATATTAAGGTGGAGTAGGTGGCATGAACCCATGGGCTGGGGTTCCAGATTGCATTAAAAAAAAGTAGGACACTGAGCTGAGCTGAACTGAGTGCAGAAGCAATAAACACTTGCCCTGTGCACTAATTTTTATGTTTCCCCTATCGTGATATACTGTATCTTTCAAATTTATCTTAAATTCTTTCTTTAAGTTTCTTTTTAGGAATTTCATTACTCTAATATAAATGTAAATGATACAAATAGTGAGAAGAGACACATGTCATCCTCAGATGTAAATAGCTTAATAGTTAGTTATTATTGAAAATTGGTCGTTTAAGTGAGCCTGTAGAGAATCCAAAGGTATATTATAAACGCAGTAATTTTTCCACAATCCACACTCTGAGTATTTTCACACAGTATGCACTGCCAAATTTCAATAGAAAAACTTTAAAACATCAATTTAAATTTTCATTGCTAAATAAACACAAAATTACTAATTAACAGATTACTGACAGCTTACTACAGTTCTAAGAGCGGGCTTGGTAGCTATTTGTAGTAACAACAGAAATAATATAGCAAGTGTTTTTGAAAAGTCTGACTACAATTTTCATGATATTTTCTCATTTTATTTCCAGCTATGTAAAAATAAAAATGCTTGTGCAAGGAAAGAGAAAAGCAAGCCTCCTTTATGTAAAATCAATGATTTTACTTTGCCTCATAGGACTCCAGATGCCCTCATGCTTCATTAAAATTTTCAAGTTTTTTTTTTCACCACTATATATAGAAGGATTAAAAATAAAAGCTGGAAATACAGGTAGGCAGATATACCAGTAGTTAAACCATTTGTCACGTTGCACATACAAAACCGCTGATATGAATCCACCCAGACGTGTGGCTGATTATGCATAATTACATGAATGCACACCATATGCAAATAGATACTACAGAAAGAATAAAGGATATCATTGGGCAAGTGGTTTTAGAAAAAATACTGCAAATAATAAAATGAACGCCATTTTTTACAGATTTTAGAGCAATGATTAGAAATCTACTGTGTGGAATCCGATCAATCTTGTCATTTCCTAAGACTCCAATTAGCAATATGTCAACTTTGTGCATAAATAATTTGAAAATTAATTCTTCTCCCATTACAAAAGTTCTAGGATAACTTTTATTACTTTTATGTTTACTTATCATTTGTCATTTACAACTGAATCATCTGAATAGCAGAATCCTTGAAATGTCTAATGGACATTGTTATACATTTGTTTAAATGTCTAGAAATAAACCTCAATTGAAATTTGGTCATGATAACCAAACGAGTTCTACACGACTAATCACATCTGTGATATTTGTGTTTTACAAAGAGATTAATATCTATATGAAACATAAACAATTAGTTTTAATTTACAAAAAACATCAAAAAGGTAAAAATGTCTTCGGAACTAATCTTAAGCCTTCCAATTTCATCCTACTTGAAAAATTAGCTTTAAAATTATGTAGTCTTGAGTATATTTTAAATATATTTTATAGGATTTTTAATTATTATTCATGTACTAATTCATGAATATTTGCTGCGGTTATGTACACAATTTGTTCTCTTAAAATCTTAGTATCTGCTTTTGAAAATTTGTAGAAAAAAGGAAAGAAGAGAGGAAGGAAGGGAAAATAGGAAGCAAAGAAGAAAGAAAGAAAAGATGATTATAATGAAGAATGAGCTAAATGAGTCTCACTGGGAATTCGCAAAGAGTACAGAAATCTGACTTGATGCAGAGCACAGCCTTGAAATTATTGAAATACTGTATTAATTCACTTCATTTATGTAAACAAAATGTGCTATTATAAATTAAATAGAATATGTATTGAACAAATACTCTTACCTTTGGATAAATTCAAAACAACCATTTTTTTTAATAAAATAAAAAGTATATACTAATTTTGCCTAAGGTCTGATGAAAAGAAAAATTTTTAAATGAATAATTTCATGATTAAAAAGTTTAAAAAAATTTCTACTATTCTATTGCCAGCGTTGCTCTGGCAATATACCGAGTGCAAGGATTAAGAAATCTTTCAAAGCAAAACTTGTATGCTTAGAATTTCTTTGTGCCCCACAATGTTAGGAACTTGAACAGGATGAATTGAAGTACAAATTTAATATTTTGAACAATCATCTACCTACATATCTGAGAAACGACGAAGAACTTTTTTTTAAGATTTACAGTTGTTAATCTTTGAAAAACAAATAATTTATATTCTCAAATTTGACAGGCTTGTAGGCAGTTGAATAACATATATTTGATTGTCAGGAGACAAATTATTTGCATTAAAAAAGTACAACAATTTAGATGCTCAGAAACTGAAGGCCAGTCATGATTTGAATGAAGACATGCCTCTCCTAAAAACACTTATCACCATTAAGTGAAATTTTTACATATAAATACATATTTATATATATAAGTCTATGAATACATATGTACATATATATGACACCTACGTTATATACAATATACATAACATAAATTATATATACATGTACATATATATAATTTGTAAATATTATTTTACAAAAATATTATTTCTAGAAAACATTTGAAAAAATGCTTTTTATTTTGTAAATGGAGCACTTGGACAGGCAAGGTACACTGCCACCAGATGGGCACAGAATGGACCACATGTGCACTGGTTCTTGCAATTGCTGTTGGTATGACAAGGCAATTGATCAACTGCCTCTGTAATAAAGCTGCACTATACTTTAAGAAATAAGCAGCACCTACAAGCATGGCTGTGTTTTCTTGACCTTGACGTTTCCGTCTACTCACATGTACTCCCTGGAACCTAATTTAACATTGTCTTCTTTGATATTCTAGCATAAGAAACACAAGCCATCTGCTGCAGTTCCCATGAGTTAGCAGAGATCATAATTAGAATGGTCCCAGTAATAATACTACAATCATCACTAAAATCATGGGCAACAGCATAGAGATTCTAATTTGATTCTGAAGTATCTTTTTGTTAAAGCATATTGGGATCTTCTAAAGGTATAAATTGTGTGTAATTAAACTTTGGTAAACAAGTTAGTTTCAGTCTGTGCTTAATTCTTGTTATTATCACAATCTTTTATTATATAACATTTTAATATTCTAAAATACATAAGGATTTGGAGCATTTAGCCAGGAAAGTCAAGGTTATACTGAAACAATATATATTTTTCAATATTTTGAGATATTTTTCAGATGATAGTATTATAATATTTTTATACATTAACAAGTGGCTACACTTAATTTCTTGCTTAAACAAAATTAATACCACTGTTATGTAAAAACATTTTTTATAATTTGAACCATAGCTCATGACTATTTCTCACTCCCTAATGTACACTTTTGGCAAGGCATTATTCTTGGAATTTTTGTAAAATTGTTTTAAAACTATCAAAACACTGGAAGCTGCTTTATTAAAATCTACTTATTTTAAAATATTGGGTTCTAATGATATATTTATCGTATTAATGGAGATATTTAAAACTATGGAAAATATATTTATCTTTAACAAACACTAAAAACCATATATTGTGATCTTTATAAAGATACTTTATTAAGATATGTTGACCCCTTGAACCAAACCCTAATATATTTCTCTTGTCTATATCGTGAGTAGGTCAGAATCCATAGCACTTTGATCAAAACTTTAATGCCCTACTTTCAATTCATTTGGTTTTGATGCTTTTTACAACCTTTCTATGCCTCGCGATTTTTATGTTAAAATGTAATAGCATCATATAGCAGAAATATCATCATAATGAGTGAATTGTGTTAGCAATATGCCTCTTTTAGCATGAAGTGTCTAAATGTTATTCTTACTACTGCTGCTGACATTACTGCTACTTTAAATTAAAGATAACCATTACATTTTAAAATTATTAATTTAAATAGAAAGTTATGACAAAGGATATTGCTGAAAATTTATTAAGTACAGTGTACAATATTTGACCCATTAACCTTCATCTTAAAGCTGCAGTTTTAAATAAAAAAGTCTGTGAGAAATGTATTGCTTTTTCCTATCTTCTATAATTAAAGTACCTAACCTGTCTCTCATGACTTTTTCTAGTATACAAGTCGGTTGATGCTTTCTCAATGATGATGTCTTATTCCTTCAGCTAAGACGGGCTTGACAAGGATTTCTGACTACAAGGAAGATGAGGAAAATTGGATTTGGGGTGATGATCCAAAGGAACATGATTTATTGTTTTCAGATGTCCATGGAATTTTCTGCTACTCACTTATGTCATTACATGTACGAAGTCCTATTTATAGAATCTCGTGATGACATCTCACTCTCTAATACCTTTATTCCACGTGATACAGTTTACCCAAACATACCCAACATAATTGGTTTTCTGAGGAAAACTTCTATTTCTCATTAAAAATGAAGTATTAAAATTCATAGTCTATTTCATCTACAGAACATTAGGATTTTAGAGATATTTTAACTTAATAAGACACTGCTTAAGAACTTTATTATATTTCTATATTTGTGACTTCCTATCAGGATTTTCTTTAACATAATATCAGAAAGGATGAAGAGCATCAGAGTGGAAAAAAACGTAGCAGCACAGGGCCTAGAGTTCGGGAGACTTCATAAAACAATAACCTCTGGTTCAAGAGTCACTGGATAAATAAATTAAAATGCTGAATCAAATTCATGTGTTGTATGATAAGCCTGATTTTGGACAAATCTTTAACTGTTTTCATTTGCATTTTCCTCATCTTAAATATTTCCATGACAAAACTATCTTTGGTGGTTTTGTGTGAGACTATACCTGGGGATTCTGAACAATTCTCTACTCATCTCAAATGGAAAACTGATGTGAAACCAAACTCCGATATCACTCATGGCCAACTTGATGGACCAGGGAGATTTATTAGGATGACTTACAGGAATATGGATGAGGGAAAAGTTACAGGAAATGACTCAGTCATCTGCATCACCCACCCCAACCTGGCTAACACTGCATAAAAATGGGACATCTCCAAAATTCGAAATTGATTAGAGAAATGTATATTAAAAGGACTCTGGGGGAAAAAAGGAAAAAAAAAAGGACAGTAAGATTTCACTTTACAACCATCATGAAGGATAGAATTAAAAACTCAAGGATGGTACATACTAGAGATTTGGAGCAATGGTAACAGTTCTCTACTGCTAGTGAGGTTTTAAAGTTGTACACCAATATGGAAATCAACTTGGCAGTTTCTCAGAACTACACTAATACTACATTAATGTACATTAATGTATTAATACTACATTTTGTACATTAAAACTCAGCTATATCATTCCTGGTCATATACCTAAAAGATGGTCTACTATACCCTAATGGCACTTGTTCCACGATGGACCCAACAACTTAATTCAGAATACCCAGAAACTGGAACAACCCAGATGACCTCAATTAAAAAATGGATAAATAAAATGTGGTACATTTATATCATGGAATACTACTTAGCTATTAAAAACAAACAAGAACATCATGAGATCTGCAAGTAAATGGACAGAACTAGAAAGTATCATCCAAGTGAGGTCATCCAGACACCAAAAGCCATGTATATATGGTATACAAATTTATAACTGGATATTAGCCATAAAGTACAGGATATTCATGTTTTAGTCCCTGACCCGAAGAAACTAAATAACAAAGGGAACCAAAAGGAGAATTGTAGACTTAGATTTTCCAAAACCTACTTTTATTATTTTTTTAACTTGAGTATTTATTTACATTTCGAGTGTTATTCCCTTTCCCGGTTTACGGGCCAACATTCCCCTAATCCCTCCCCCTCCCCTTCTTTATGGGTGTTCCTCTCCCCATCCTCCCCACAATGCCGCCCTCCCCCCAACAATCACGTTCAGTCTTAGCAGGACCCAGGGCTTCCCCTTACACTGATGATCTTACTAGGATATTCAATGCTACCTATGAGGTCAAGTCCAGGGTCAGTCCATGGATAGTCTTTAGGTAGTGGCTTAGTCCCTGGAAGCTCTGGTTGCTTGGCATTGTTGTTCATATGGGGTCTGGAGCCCCTTCAAGCTCTTCCAGTTCTTTCTCTGATTCCTTCAACGGGGGTCCCGTCTCAGTTCAGTGGTTTGCTGCTGGCATTCGCCTCTGTGTTTGCTGTCTTCTGGCTGTGTCTCTCAGGAGAGATCTACATCCGGCTCCTGTCTGCCTGCACTTCTTTGCTTCATCCATCTTGTCTAATTGGGTGGCTGTATATGTATGGGCCACATGTGGGGCAGGCTCTGAATGGGTGTTCCTTCTGTCTCTGTTTTAATCTTTGCCTCTCTATTCCCTGCCAAGGGTATTCTTGTTCCCCTTTTAAAGAAGGAGTGAAGCATTCACATTTTGATCATCCGTCTTGAGTTTCATGTGTTCTAGGCATCTAGGGTAATTCAAGCATTTGGGCTAATAGCCACTTATAAATGAGTGCATACCATGTGTGTTTCTCTGTGATTGGGTTACCTCACTCAGGATGATATTTTCCAGTTCCAACCATTTGCCTACGAATTTCATAAAGCCATTGTTTTTGATAGCTGAGTAATATTCCATTGTGTAGATGTACCACATTTTCTGTATCCATTCCTCTGTTGAAGGGCATCTGGGTTCTTTCCAGCTTCTGGCTATTATAAATAAGGCTGCGATGAACATAGTGGAGCACGTGTCTTTTTTATATGTTGGGGCATCTTTTGGGTATATAGCTGGATCCTCAGGCAGTTCAATGTCCAATTTTCTGAGGAACCTCCACACTGATTTCCAGAATGGTTGTACCAGTCTGCAATCCCACCAACAATGGAGGAGTGTTCCTCTTTCTCCACATCCTCACCAGCATTTGTTGTCACCTGAGTTTTTGATCTTAGCCATTCTCACTGGTGTGAGGTGAAATCTCAGGGTTGTTTTGATTTTAAATGGGTTCTTAAACTCTTTAACCTCCCTCTAGCCCATTATCCACCAGAAGTAGTGAATAGGAGAGGTCACCATGATGAAATAGGTGCAGTGGACCTGTTTATAATTAATTATTCGGAGCAATTCCAATCTTTATTCTCAGGATTTCAGTAGTTCAATAAATTAGTAAACCACCAAAGATCAATCAGCAGCTTCAATCCAGTCCACTTGGAAGATAGCACAAAAGAATCAGCATTGGCAATTTAATCTAGAATAAACCATGGGGCTCCACTGGATCAGAGTGAGTCAGTGGCATTGGCTAGGACATGCCACATTAACTGTTTTGTGAGTTAATCTCTACGAAGTCAGGACAAGCAAAGATCAGCAACACGGCGCAAGGCCAACCAGTGCCAGAGCATCATCAGCAAAGACTAGTGAGGCAGAGCAAGGTGAACCGATGCCCCAGCCTTGTCCTACTGTCGCTGGTCATATTTATATTCTTTCTAAACATCACATGTCCTTTCTAGTTCTGCCTTAGGAAAACATTCTATCACCTGTGTTTGCCTCAGTCAAACATTCTTCCACTTGCCTGTTTAGAAAACAAAAACAAAAACAAAAATTTTCAGCTGTGTGCTATAGCATAATTATGACCTAGCTGATTGTAAAAAGAAACCAGAAATTGGCACTTCAGGGGATGCTTGAATCTCACTCAGAAGTGGAAATAAAATTGCCGTTGGAGGTCAATGAACGGAGGAAACTGGGTGGGAGAGGGTATGGGAAGGGGAATAGGTGAGGGGGAATCAGGTGTAGGGAGAGCTGGAAAGTGAAGAGAAATTTGCATGTGGTGGAGTGGTAGAGGGGACATATCTAAGATATACTAGAGAACCAAGATGGGGTGAGCTTCAGGGAGTCTATGAGGGTGTCTCTAGTTGAGACTTCTAGCAGTGTGGGATATTGAACCTGAAATGGCCACTTCCTGTTTCCAATCAGGACTTCCAGTGGAGGAATAAGGATGCCAAACAACCCACAAAACCTTACATTCAAAATTTGTCTTGCCCACAAGAAGTGCAAGGACAAAGATGGGGCAGATACTGAGGGAACGGCCACACCCTCAGTATTCAACTGGATTAACTGAAGATCCACCCCATGATCAAAAACCAATCACTATCAACTATTAACGGTACTTTGTTATGTATGCCAACAGCATCCTAGCATAACTATCCTCTGGTTTGCTCCACTCAGCAGCCAATGGAAACAGATGCAGATTCCCAGAGCCAAACATTATACAGAGGTAGGGGAGTCTTGTATAAGAGTAGAGGGGGCAGATTGAGGAACATGGAGGGGATAGGGACTCTCCAAGACAACAAGGGGAGTCAACTAATCTGGACTGTTGGCAACTCCCAGAGCCTGAACCACGAGACAAAGAGCATACTGGGCCTGGCCCTAGGGCCGCTAAACATAGGTAGCAGACGTGCAGCCTGCTCTTCATGTAGGTCTCCCAAAAACTGGAGCAGGGGCTTACCTTGACATTGTTGCCTCACTATGGAATCTGTTCTCCAACTAGACTGACTTGTCTGGCCTCAGTGGAAGAGGATTACCAAGTCCCACAGTGACTTGAGGTGCCAGGTTGGTTTTATACCAAAGTGGGTGTCACTCTTCTCATACAAAGATAGAGGAAGAGACCAGGGGAGGAGATGAGATGGAAGGGCATCAACAAGGATAAAAGGTGAATAAGTAAATTAATCAGTGGAAAAAAATGCCACCAAGTAAGTATATGAATATATTCCATTTGGGGAGGCTCTAGGTCTACTGTGATCTTTTACATTGAATTATTCCTGACTTTAATATGTAACTCCAAGAGATGATACACTAAAGAATATGTCACCCTCCATATAAACTCTTCTTTTGTAAAAAAAAAAAAAAAAAAAAAAAAAGCACCATTTCTCTCTGTTAGTTTGGACCTCTCACCTTTTCTAAAACTGTAACTCCTTTTATGGCTTGTTGAAAGGAAGGCTTCGGGAGCCTGAAGTGGCTGGAATATACATTTCAATATACCTTCCAATCCAATAAAATGCTTGCCGTGATGGTATGCAGCAGGTCTCTTAAATATGAACGTCGGAATTTTAGATCATCAGAACATAAAATTCAGGGAAAAGGAAACATCAATTTGCTGAAAATTTACTTGGAGCTCTGAAAAGTAGTTTCATTCTGACTTACAACCATGAAATCCAGGACCTGTGAATCTTGGCTGCTGAAGACATTACACTATATCTGAATGATAATTCAAAGCATATATAGATGTCTGGAGAACCTAGCCCTAGCCTTTCAGATTACTGTCCCTGTAACTGAGTTGTTAGAAGGCAATTCTATGCTTCTGTCAAGCAACTTGCTTCAGAATGTCAGAACACAGTGTAAGAGCAGTTATTTCCCTGAAAATTAACACATCACAAGACTTCTTTAGCTCTAAAGTGTGTCCCAGATTCAAAAGCAAGTCTGTGCAAAATACCATGATTATGGCTAAGGTATCCCATAATTTGAAAATAAAATGATAATTTGAGAAATATTTCATTTAGGTAAAAAATGTACAAAGCTCAAATATATATAAAACCCAATAAAAATGAAATATGGTTTCTTCTATAATGAAACTGACCACCTTGATATTTGTGACTCACTTCAGCAAATGACAGTATGCTGAGACCTACATTTTTGTCTCTGCTATTGGCAGATTCTTCACTTAGTATCAGCTATATAGATATAAGTTTTGGTGGATGGGTACTCAAGAAAGAGGGTGATTGTCAGTCAAAAATGAAGTCATTTTACTAGCATGATTACTGAAGATTTTATTTTATACAGTAAGCTTTTGGTAACCATCTATGTGAGTAAAATGTTATAATCATCAAATCCACCGATTTGAAGAGGTCTAGCTACATATAACTTACTTTAATATTGTTCACACCTATTCATTAATGTTTCATTCAAGTTTCTGTCTATGTGAAAAAGTTACCAGCTTAGCAACAGCTGGTTAAACCCATTAATTGGTTTTTAATTGTGTGTTTATACTTCAAAATTGAACAAAAAGTACAACTAGTTCTTTTACTATTTTCCTCTTTCAGGATTGTCACAAAAATTAACTAAAATGCTACAGATCTCTCTTCTGGGTGCTTTCTGCAGAGAATGCAAAATATATATGAACTAGAATCCACAATTGAAACCCTATGGTGCACAGGTATATTCTTGGAAACAGGACCCATCAAAGGAAAAATTAGAACCATAAGTATTTGGTTTTATTCTTCCTGCAAATTACTTATTCCTATGGGATAATATTGCACTCAAATACACATGAATATAGATATGGAAGATATAAATATAGAAGGTATAGATACATTAGATATAGATATAGAAGTAGATATAGATATATAGAAACACATAAACATGCACAGACACAAACACATACATATAGACATATACATATACATATACATATCACCATGATTTAATGATGGAATCTACCGTGAACTTCCAAGATTATGGTTCAAATATGCAGGTAAGATCACATAGGCAACTCTAGATGGGCAGCTCAGGTAGCTGGATCCCACTGTGGCCCATTGCCTTTAACCTAAAGTCTACTAGTGGACCAAGAGTTGGCTCTCAAATGCAGAATAATTGTCTGCAGGAGATGACAGGCACTTGCTCCAAAATAACAAGGTTGTCCCATGTGGTTAATGTGTGGGAACCTGGCAAAGGCTCTAAATAGCATCTGTGTTTCCCATTGATACCTCAAATACTATAGGGATGTTATATCATATGACGTAGAGAGGGAAAAAAATAATTGCACAAGGCAGACTACATCTGTTGCAAAATCTTTTATTCGGGGAACCATGGAGCAATAGTAGATTTTTTTTGATCACTTACAATACTACAATACAGTCCAGGATAACATACTCAATAAGGAATGTGGTGACTGTAAAAATCTATGGAAACATCTAGTATTTTATTGTTAATAGTAAGTGCTGGGTGAAACAAATTATAGTATATGTTAGAAGAAGTATAGCTGTGTTTTATGTGCTTTTAGACTTCTGGATACTTCGCTGAGTCAGAAAACTGTTGAATTTGGGTTGGAAGTATTCCATATCCTGTTTTGCACAAATGTATTAAGTCCAGGTAGGTTACAACTGTCTGCTCGCTTGATCCAATCAGGAAAACAACCTAAACCTAATAGACCAGGGTCATATACAGGCCATATTATCTCTCTTTATCTCTTTTGCTAAAGAGTTACTGGACTGTTAGCATCTAACAGTAATGGTATATGGCTGGATCTGCAAATTGAATGTAAGATGCTTCTGGTAGTTATTATTGTCAGGTACTTAAGTATGGATATTTGTAATGTCAATTAACGCATACCAGATTCCCAGAGATTCACGTCTACTCAAGTAGTGGAACATTACCTGGTGGAATGGTGTGGTTTGTTATTCAACTGAGTGTTTGTGGCTCCCAAAAGGAGGTTCTGGAATAAGAGATTAATGGCAGAGCTGTTTCCCTTCTCGCAAATTCTTTCTCACAGTGTTCTCGAATGGCACTTATGTCCTGGAGATTTTCATTATGGAGGACTGGGTTATACACAGCAAATCACAACTGCATTCTAATTCTCCCCAAGACTTTGAACCTCTTCATCAACCTTAAAGTAACGAAATGTGACACATCTCCACATTATTCATAGCAGCCCTGGTTTGATACAACACTTCAGTCAGCCAATTAGGAAAATAGTTGGCTCTTACTTTTATCTGGGTAAGATATAGCAATAAACCCACTCTCTCTTCCTAGGGCATCCATGTCAATGAACTTAGCCTAAGGTAATTTTATGTTTCTTCCATCATGACATAACTATACCCTATTAAAATTCTTCCCAGATTCACAAGATCTCTTCTAGTGAGAAAGTAGGATACTCTAGAATTTCTTTAAGGGTTTATTGTGCCTCCTCATGGGTACAACCTCACTTCTAAAGGCTAGTTTAAGTTGGGTCTGGGTAGACCTTTGAGTCAACAGTTTGCATTTAAGTTTTCTCCTGAGAGGCACCTTCATTGTCCTGTTTGGGATACCCTTCTTAAGGGGGCATTGAAGGAAAGATAAATGTTCTAAGCCAAGGGTAAATATATCAATATTGCAAGAATAGAATAGGGAAGGCTCTAAATCCATAAGAATCAGATAGGTCAATATTCCTTTCCAGCCACAATAGTATACTCCTAAACATATCTATCTACAATCACATGTTCCAAATCTCTATCAATCAGTAACCACACTTTAACTTCCCTCACTCCAACATTCGGTTTCCACAAAAGCCTAACAAGCAGGCTAACCAAATCAATGTATTCTTTAGGTTTTTTGGAGCTATTAAAATTTTTTATGTAGAATATTACTGAAGTTTATTTATCCTCACAAAATAAAAAATATTTGTCATAACTTTTTATATAATTCATACCATGAGCTACCAGTTCTTTCTACATTCCTAAGAGTCTTTTAACCACTTGTAGAAGTTAAGTCTACAAGTCATACCACTAACTGAATTAGAAAAATCCTCTTATAATTCTTTTTCTCCAAAATCATCCCTGGTACTAAAATTTGTCATAGCAGGGGTTATCTAATGGAACATATTTGATAGAATTCCTACATATTGTAAAAGAAGATGCCTTACAATATGGAGACTCACTGGTTCAACAATGGTTATCTGTGGGAAAGAGTCCAGAAAAAAAAGCGATGCCTCAGTGGTAGCAGCCTGGTAGTGAAGCCTTGTAAGATACCTAGAGAGAAACTCCTCCTTTGGCCTTCTTGGAAAGCCAAGGAATCTAGATTAACATAGGTAAAAACATGTGTAGCATCTATGGAAAACAGAGGCCCGAAGAGCAGAAAGGAAGAACCACTGCCAAGAAAATACTTTCACCCCCTCATGCTAGTTTGTATCTGGCAACCTATGTGAAAGAGCAGCCACATCTTGGGGACTTGAGAGTCTTTTCTCAGTTACATTGTTTTAAATGTTCCCTCAGAGTACCATTCAGAGGGACATGTCTTCCTTGATTATCCGTCCTATTCTACTGATAACCACTGAACAAGTGTTCATATCTGCTTGGAATATGTCTAACAAATAAAAAAGAAATCCCAATAAATAATATAAACACCGTCAATTATGTTCAATATGCTTACAGTGAGAAAATGCATGACAATACAGGAATTAACTGGAATGGAAGTAATAGAAGGGACATGAACTCAATAGTTCCAATAGAGCTTTAGCCTATCATTTGATTAAATTAATGTGCATGTTTAGAACTTCTTATCAATTTTAGAAGAAAAATATGATATTTTAAAGGTTAACTATGGACTAACAAATGAAAGAGACAGGAAATATATTTATGGCAGACAGAAATATTATAGTCTTACAGTAACATATTCATTCTCTACTTTTAAAGATCTTGCTTTCTGTTAATTATTCAATTTTCTCTTCTAGTTTAACAAAGATGGGTCCTATAATTTGTCATTCTCACCAATCCTTTTCCCTTAACCTCTGTTCACTACTGTGCTGGATAGTTTTGTGTCAACTTGAAAAAGATAAAGTCATCTGAGATTAGGGAACTTTACATTGTTTAAGATTCTTATTTATTTATTTTTACATTCATTCATTTATTATCTGTACATGAGTGCTCTATCTGCATGTACTCATGGATGCCAGGAGAGGACATCAGATCAAATTATGCATAGTCATAAGATACTCTGTGGTTGCTGTGGATTGAATTCAGGATCTCTGGAAGGGCAGTCAGTGCTCTTAAACTCTGAGCCTTCTTTCTACCCCACCCCCTTAATTTTGAGAAGGGAATTTTAATTATGGAAATTTATTCATAAGTTTGAGATGTACACAAGTGTATAGGGAAATTCTGACTTAGAGATTGATGGATAAAGATCCAGCCCATTGTAAGTGGTGCCATCCGTCTCCTAGAAAGCCAGGAGGAGTGAGCCACGGCTTTTGCATCAGCTTCTGCTTCTTGGTTCCTTCCCTGTTTGTGTTTCTGTCCTGATTTCTTCATGTGATATCCCTACAATCTCTTTTCTTCCCAAGTTGTTTTAGGCATGGGATTTTATCACAATAGTAACCCTAACTAAGAAAGCTAGGCTGACTTCAGTTTAAAACCCACCTATGAAGACTTGGACTTTTTTTATTGGATATTTTTATGTACATTTGAAATGTTATCTCCTTTCCTGGTTTTCTGTCCATAAACTCCTATTCCATTCCCCCTACTCCATCTTCTATGAGGGTGTTCCCGCACCCAACCACCCTTTCCTACCTCCCGCAATGACATTCCCCTAAACTGGGGCATTCAGCCTTGGGAGGAACAAGGGCTTCTCCTTCCATTGTCCCCAACAAGGCCATCGTCTGCTACATATGCAGCTGGAACCATAGTTCTGTCCATGTGTACTCTTTGGATGGTGGTTTAGTTCCTGGGAACTCTGGTTGGCTGGTATTGTTGTTCTTATGGGGTTGCAAGCCCCTTAAGCTCATTGAATCCTTTTTCTAACTCTTCTATTAGGGATCACGTTCTCAGTTCAATGGTTGGCAGTGAGCATTCACCTCTGTATTTGTCATGCTCTGACAGAGCCTCTCAGGAGATAGCTGTTTCAGTTTTCTGTCAGCATGCACTTCTTGACATCAGAATATTATCTGGTTTTGCTGACTGTTTGTATATGGGCTGGATCCCCAGGTGGGGCAGTCTCTGGCTGACCTTTCCTTCAGTCTCTGCTCCAAAATTTGTCTCTCTATTTTCTCCTGTGAATATTATTGTTCCCCCTTTTAAGAAGGACTGAAGCATCCGCTTTTTGGTCATCCTTCTTCTTGAGACTCATATAGTCTGTGGATTGTATCATGGGTATTTCAAGCTTTTGGGCTAATGTCCACTTACCAGTGAGTGCTTAATTTCTAATAAATGCATGATCTTTAGCTAATTTATTCATTTGTGTTTCATGTTGATAATTCATAAGTGGGTAACATCTCTCTATTACATTTGTTGATGTATATTGGCAATCCTGTCCCTTATAAACTTTGCGTCTATAAAAAAGTTTAAAGATCTTTTTGAGAGCTAGAAAGTTGACTCAGTGGTTAAGAGTACTCGCTACTCTTCTAGAGGACCTAAGTTTGCTTGTAAACAATCCCAAGGCATCTCCTACCATATTTGGTTCCAGTTATGGGGACTCATATAACCTCATTTGACCTCCATGGGAACAGGCATGCAAGTGGGTCACAGACATACACTCTGGCAAAATACTCATAGGCAAAATATTTTTAGAAAATCTATGTTTCACTTATGTCTAATTCTTTTGTGCATATATATATATATATATATATATATATATATATATATAATGTTTTACTTTTTCATATATTCCACCTTTATTCTTATTTCATTCTCTTATATGGCTTAATGTGACATCAATGTCAATGCACAATACTTTTCATTATGTCATGAGTGTTTTAGATATTGCTCTCCTTATGTTAAATCCTTTTTTTTCTTATTTTGTTACACTTCACATGTATCAAATTATTGTGGTTGGTCATGTCTGTCTCACTTTCTGTCTCTGTCTCTGTCTCTTTCTGTCTTTTTCTGTCTCTGCCTCTATCTCCCTCTCCCTCTCCCTCTCCCTCTCTCTCTCTCTCTCTCTCTCTCTCTCTCTCTCTCTCTCTCTCTCTCTGTGACTCTGTGTGTGTGTGTGTGTGTGTGTGTGTGTGCGTGTGTGTGCGTGTGTGTGTGTTACTAGAGGCAACTTGTAGCACTAGTTCTCTGCTACCTTGCAGTTTCTGGGGGAATCAACACACATTTTATTTTCTGAATCATGTTGCCTATGCTTTAATTTAATTTTCTACTTTAATAAAGTTTTAAATCTACAAAAAAACAAAAGAATGAAAGCACATAAACACATTCTTTAGAACATTTTCTTTTTTATTGCCACATAGTAATGTTATTTGCATGGGTTGCTTCCCAATGATAAATATTTAGAAATATAATTTTTCCTTAAGATTATAAAATAATTAAATATTGATTCTTTCCCTTTTCTTCATCCTAAACTGATCCTATTTAGACTGCATGATGTTACATATCTTGCATTTTCAAGGCTGATTTTTTGGCACTGGAAAAACCAATTAGTGTGCTCTTCATTTGGGTAAACTTGTCTCAGGATCCTAATTTTTCTCAGTGGTCTATAGCTCTTTTTGTAGGTGTAAGGCCTCAAGGGCTATTTTCAGTCCACATTGGCATGTTCATATGTTTGGGCACTAATGTTGGTGAGATTTTATGGGTGTAGCTTCTGACATGAGTAGGAGACACATACTTGCAGTAATCTTCTGATCCTCTTAATGTTAATTATGTCATTATTTAGTTCACTTTGCATCAATTAGAGGTAATTATGTTGGTAAACAGATAAAATGGTTGATTAAGTAGTGTTATACCAGTGTCAATAAATGAAACTAAGAAACAAGACTAACAAAATTGACTGGATAATTAATATATTGTTCCTTATACTTAAACATATAAGATCTTATTTAGGTTAAGCTAGGCTAAATATGTTATGCAATTCTTTTAATATGTGAATGAAGCATTCATTAATTACTTCTCATCATCTTTCCTTTATGCTCTGTGAGACTTGTGACTCCAGTAATAGTGGGTATATGAGGCAGATATGATGAACTCCCTGGTCATACTTCCTATATAAAATGATGAGCTTCTATTTCAGAAACCTAAGAAAGCAACAGAAGACATTGTAGGTCTTCCTCTTTTTTTGTCCAAATGCACATGCATCGACACTCTCACAGTTGAATCATGCATACATCCACCAAAACATATACTATAAAATAAATAAAAAGCATTTACTTCTCTAACTTTAAATTTTATTACCAAGAATGAGGAACTCATTTATAATTGTCTAACAGAAAAGTCAAAAAATGTATGTCAAAATCCATATGTAATAACTCTTTTTTCTCACCCTTTTTTAGGATGACAATCATCATTACAAATGTTCATAAATGCTGATGTGGATAGGAAAGAAAGAAAATGTGGATTGTAAAACCCTTCTGTGATGGCTGCCCTTTGCCTGTTTTAGTGCTTCCTTGTCTTCAGTTTTCAAAAGGACTGCTTGTTCGAGGAATGTGTTGGAGACTGAAATACTGGGATTAACATAAGAAGGAATGTTAAGAAAGAAGGTCTCTGTGATCCATTGGGCATTGGGTAAAGGAGGAAACAAAGGTCACAGTAGGTTCCCTGCTGTAGAGCTAGAGATGAGACTGGATGAATTAGAGGTAGGTGGTATAAGAGAGATGTGCAACTTGCTTCAACCTACTTGATGTCCTGAGAGGGGTGACCCTTGGATTAGCAGAAGAATTGAGCATATGGAGTATAAAATGGCCATCTTATGTAACCAGTCAAAGTTTTCGGACAGACTAGATTAAATTTGGTTGAATTGTTGGTGAAGGGGTTATTACGGAGATCCCCAAACAAAAAGGACTGTTCCTTTAGGATATAAGGTCACTGCTTGAAAACTAGTTACATTGTCCCATTGCCAAGAACAACATTCACAGAGCTAACTAAATATAGAGAGTTAATTGGTCTCTTTTACATGATAAGGTACTCTGTAGGTTATGAAAAGAGAAATCTAGACACCAACCCAACCACAACAGCTGAGATGCTGAGAAGCATTTGACAGAATTCAATACTCCTTCATGTTAAAAGTCTTGGAGAGATCAGGAATTCAACACAAATACCTAAATATAGTGAAAGCATTATACAGCAAACCAGTAACCAACCTCAAACTAAATGGAGAGAAGCTTGAAGCAATCCCACTAAAATAGGAACTACACAAGGCTGCCCACTCTCTCCCTCCTTATTCAATATAGTACTCGAAGTCCTAGCCAGAGCAATCAGATAACAAAAAGAGGTCAAAGGGATACAAATTGGAAAGGAAGAAGTAAAAATATCACTATTTGCAGATGCTATGATAATATATTTAAGTGACCCCAAAACTTCAGCCAGAGAACTACTGAGCCTGATAAATAACTCAGCAAAGTGGCTGGATAAAAAATTAACTCAAACAAATCAGTAATCTTCCTATACTCAAAGGATAAGCAGGCAGTGAAAGAAAGTAGGGGAATGGCACCCTTCACAATAGTCCTAAATAATATAAAATACCTCAGTGTGATGTTCACCAAGCAAATGAAAGATCTGTATGACAAGAACTTCAAGTCTCTGAAGAAAAAAATTGAAGAAGTTCTCAGAAGATAGAAAGATCTCCCATGTTCATGGATTGGCAGGATTAATCTTGTAAAAATAGTTATCTTGCCAAAAGCAATCTACTGGTTCAATTCAATCTCCATCAAAATTCAAATTGAACTTTTCATAGAGTTAGAAAGAGCAATTTTTAAATTCATTTGGAATAACAACAAACACAGGAGAGCAAAATCTATCATCAACAATAAAAGAATTTCTGGGGGAATCACCACCCCTGACTTCAAGCTATATTAGAGAGCAATAGTGAAAAAAAACAAACCTATATGGTATTGGTACAGAGATAGGCGGGTAGATCAATATAAAAGAATTGAAGACCCAGAAATGTACCTACACACCTATGGTTACTTGATCTTTGACAACGGTGCTAAAACTATCCAGCAGAAAAAAGACAGCATTTTCAACAAATAGTGCTGGTTCACCTGGAGGTCAGCATGTTGAGGAATGGAAATTGACCCATTCTCATCACCCTGTACAAAACTCAAGTCCAAGAGGATCAAGGACCTCCACATAAAACTAGATACACTCAAACTTACAGAAGAAAAAGTGAGGAAGACCCTGGAACACATAAGCACAGGGGAAATTTTCCTCAGCAGAACACCAATGACTTATGCGCTAAGATCAAGAATCAACAAATGGGACCTCATAAAATGGCAAGGTTTCTGTAAGGCAAAGGACACTGTCATTATGACAAAAGTGCAACCAACATATTGGGAAAAGATCTTTACCAATCCAACATCTGATATCCAATATATACAAATAATTCAATAAGTTGGACTCCAGAGAATCAAATACCCCTATTAAAAATGAGGTACAGAGATAAACGAAGAATTCTCAGCCAAGGAATATCAAATGGCTTGGGAGCACCTAAAGAAATGTCCAACATCCTTAGTAGTCAGAGAAAGGAAAAAAAAACCACTGAGATTCCACCTCATACAAATCAGAATGGCTAAGATCAAAAACTCAGGTGATAGCAGATGCTGATGGGGATGTGGAGAAAGAGGAACATTCCTCTATTGTTGGTGGGATTACAAGCTGGTACAACCTCTCTGGAAATCAGTCTGGAGGTCCTCATAAATTTGGACCCAGCTTTACCATTCCTGGGAATATACCTTAAAGATGCTCCAACATATAACAAGGACTCATTCTTCACTCTCTTCATATCAGCCTTATTTGTAATAGCCAGAAGCAGGAAATAACACAGATTTCCTTCAACATAGGAATGGATACAGAAAATGTGTTACATTTATACAATGGAGTACTACTCAGCTATTAAAAACAATGACCTCATGAAATTCTTAGGCCAATGAATGGAACTAGACAATATCATCTTGAGTAAAGTGAGCCAACGACAAAAAAACACACATAGTATGCACTCCCTGATAAGTGAATATTAGCCCAAAATCTCACAATACCCAAGAAACAATTCATAGTCTATATGAAGCTCATGAAGAAGAAAGACCAAAATGCGGTTGTCCAAAATGTGATGGAAGTCCTTCTTAGAAAGTGGAACAAAATACTTCTGGGAAGAAATACAGGGTCAAAGGGTAGAGTAGGGACTGAATGAAAGGTCATATAGAGACTGCCCCACCTGTGGATCTATCCCACATGCAGCCACCCAACTCAGACACTGTTGTGGATAGTGTCTGACAGGATTCTTCTGAGAGTCTCGGCCAGAGCCTTAGTGATACAGTTGAGGATCTTCATAACTAACCATCAGACTGAGCACAGGGACCTCAATGGAGGAGTTAGAGAAAGGACTGAAGGAGCTGAAGAGGTTTGCAACCACATAGAAAGAACAGCAGTATCAACCAACCAGACACCCAAGACTTCCCAAGGACTAAACCACCAACCAAAAAATATACATGGAGGGACACATGGCTCCAGTAGCATATGTAGAAGAATATGGCATTGTCTGGCATCAATAGGAGAATTCCTTTGTCCTGTGAAGGCTTGTTTCCCCAGTGCAGGGAAATGCCAGGGTGTTGAGTTGGTAGTGGGTGGGTGGCAGTAGGCGAGTGGGAATGTGAATATCTTCACAGAAGCAGGAGAAGGGGAAGGGGCATGGGAGAGGGGAGAAAGGGGCTAACATTTTAAATGTAAATGCATAACTTAACCAATAAAAAATTAGAGGAATTTACAAGATGAATAAATATGAACCTGTGTTTGTCTCAAAGTACACTAGTAAAACTAACTTTGTTGAGAAATCACTTAAGTTTGCTTTCATGTTAATATTTGATTCACAGTAAGCAGTGTAATCACTAAGCTATATTGTGAATTATAATGGTGAATCAATAACTTCAGAAAATAGTAAATAACATACAAGAATCAATTAAACATAAAATATCCTAATATTCTTACAGTTTCCACCTCTTATTTCCAACATAGAAAAAATTTAGAATCATTTTACATAAATATTTATTTAAATATTTAATAGGTTGAAATTTATATTTACATTTGCTTTGACTTAAGAGTTATTTAAATAATTTAGGCTTAAATATAAATTTATTATTAATTATTATTGAAAATGTTTTCATGTTTGTTAGTGAAATATAACTGCTAAAACATTTAGCTACCAAACTTCTTAGTTTCCCTTATGTTAAATGTTGTCATTTGTTTTTATTGATTCATACACCACATCTAGAGAATATTCTAACCAAGTAATTCAGCCTAAAATAAAATTTTAATTGCTACTTCAATGCATGAGTTCAGTGAAACTTATATACAGGAAAACTGGGTAGTGGGAACTATAATTTATTAGAGCAATTAGAGTACCTTGTATAAGCAGTGATGTAGAATAAGCTGTGAGCTTCCACGTGGGACCACAGAACAAGAGAAGGCACACTCAGGTAGATTAATTCTAGTCTTCTTCTTGCCAAGCACATGGTCTTGGTCAGGTTTCTATTCCTGCACAAACATCATGACCAAGAAACAAGTTGGGTAGGAAAGGATTTGTTCAGCTTACACTTGCACTTTGCTGTTCATCACTAAAGGAAGTCAGGACTGGAACTCAAGAAGGTCAGGAATCAGGGGCTGATGCAGAGGCCATGGAGGGATGTTACATACTGACTTGCTTCCCCTGGCTTGTTCAGCTTGCTCTCTTATAGAACCCAAGACCACCAGCCCAGGCTGGCACCACCCACAATGGGCTGGGACACCCCCTTGAGCACAAGGTGAGAAAATGTTTTACACCTGGATCTCATGAAGACATTTCTACAACTTAGGCTCCTTTTATTGTGATAACTCGAGCTTGTGACAAGTTGACACACAAAACTAGCCAGTACACATATTGTAGAATTTCTTGTTTTCTGAGATGTAGAGATGAAAAGTGATGTAAATTTGAAGTATATCATAACCAGAAATAATATCTATTTTCTTTTGTACAACAGTTACTAATTATACTGATTTTCTGATTTTAACTAATTCAAAGGTTGTAGTAAAAATGTACTGAATAAACATCTGTACTCTGACATTTATTAGCCACTAAAAATCTGAGTTGCTTTAAATTTTATGCTTGCATAAATCACATGAGGATATTTCATGCAGAAATCATATTTGAGCACTAAAATAATGAAATCCAGTCATTGTATAACATGGTTGAACTTGTAGTCATTACATTAAGAGAAGTAAGCCAGGACCTGTCTAGAAATATTGTATTAGTTGGTTTCACAGAGATTAAAGTATGAAGGTGATTCTGACAGCAAAGATGAAGGAAGAACATGACATGAGCAGAGTAATAATGTTTATTCTTAGGAATAAAGACTGTTATTGTGCAACACAGAAAATAAATGACAGAATGTCTAAGATAAAAAAAGGCAGGTGGCAGCTGATGCTGGTAAGGATGTGGAGAAAAGGTAACACTCTTCCATTGCCAGTGAGACTGTAAACTGGTAAACTGGTGCAACCACTTTGGAAATCAATATGGTGGTTTTTGAGATAAGTAGAAATACTTCTACCTGAAGACCCAGCTATACCACTCCTGGGCATATACTCAAAAGATGCTCCAACATATAACAAGGACACATGCTCCAATATGTATATAGTAGCCTTATTTATAATAACCAGAATCTGGAAACAACCCAGATGTCCCTCAACAGAAGAATGCATACAGAAAATGTGGTACATTTATATAATGGAATACAACTCAGCAATTAAAAAAAAAAGTCTTCATGAAATTTCCAGGCAAATAGATGGAACTAGAAAATATCATTCTGAGTGAGGTAACCTAGACACAAAAGAACACACATGGTATGGGTTCACAATGCCCATGATACACCCACAGACCATATGGAGTTTAGGAGGAATGAAGACCATAGTGTGGATGCTTCAATCATGCATTGAGTGGGCAACAGGGTGATAATGGGTTGCGGAGGGAGGGGTGAATATGAGAGAGAGGAGGAGGAGAGGAAACATGTGGGAAGTATTAGAAACTGGAGGAGACAGGAGAGAGGTACAGGATATTGAATAAAAATATGTAGCAGTGGGGGATGAGGAACTGAAGGTAGCCACAGAAGGGTCCCAGATGCCAGGGAAACAAGTGGTTTATAGGACCCAATGGGGATGATTTTGCCAAAATGCGCAGAGAAGAGATAGATGCGGGGAGATAGAACATGTAGAGACCACCTCCAGTAGATAGGCACAGCCCTTGGTCAAGGGATGAGGTCACTCCTCCACATTTCACAGTTTTGAACACAGATATATTCCTGTCCAAAGGAAGAACAGGGACAAAAAATGAGCAGAGACTAAAAGAAGGTCCATCTAGAGACTAGTCCACCGGGGGAATCCATCCTGTCTGCACATTGTTGCATTGCTAAGAGGCTCTTGCTGTCAGCAACATGATATGGTAGTTCTTTGGGAGGTTTGGCCAGTAACTGACCAATACAGATGTGGATGCTTGGAGCCACCACTCAGACTGAGTTCAGGGACACAGATGCTAGAGCTGGAGAAAGGAATAAAGAAGCTGAGCAGGGAATTGCAACCCTATAAGAAGAACTACATCAGCTGGCCAGAGTTTTCAGTGTTCCCAGGGACTAGCCCACCAGCCAAGGAGTGTACAGAAAGGGATTCATGACTCCAGATACATATGTAGCCTAGGATGGCCTTGTCTGAAATCAATGGGTGGGGAGGCCCTTGGTCCTGTGGAGGTTTAATGTGACAGCATAGGGGAATGCTGGAGCAGTAGGGTGGAAGAGGGTGGGTTAGTGGGAGAGTGATCTCATAGAGGCAAAGGGAAAGGAAGAGTGTCTATGGGGGTTTGAGTAGGGATAAACAAAATGTGGGATATAATTTGAGATGAAAACAAATGCAATGATTAATAAGACAATAGAAGATAAATTACATTTTGTGCATATATCGAAATATCACAATATGTCTTTAAATGCATAATTATTATGTTTTTTGGGTTACTATTATAAAAATAAATTTAACTTAAAAACTGAAGAATGTGATTATACACACATGCGTGCATACATACTCGCAAGTACAAACACATGTACACACAGATAGATAGATAGATAGATAGATAGATAGATAGATAGATAGATAGATAGATAGATAGATAGAAATCCTAGTATCTGGGAACATCACAGATACATAAAATATCACTGTGAAAGTAGACACTACAGAATACTGGTTGTGATGTCAGTGGCATTGTGTGTTAGCTGAAGAAGTAGTACAGATCTTTGCATCCTTTTTCACATTTTCACTTCTTGGAAAATTAATGCATACTATCTTCTTCTTACATGTCTGATGAACTAACAATCCACTTGCTAAGATGAAATCATTTACTAGTAGAAAGTAATTTCAATTTTACATTCACAGCTACAATCTTTTTAACTTGAAATATTGCCAAAGGATTTTAAGAAAGTAGTGATATGGTGACAAAGGGGAATCATGAAAAAACAGTTATAGGGTTAACTCTCCCACAGTAAATTCAATAGAAATGAACAGTCAGTCAAACCTAATAATACACTGACTTATAACTTCTACAACCTAATTTGTCACCAATCTACAAATGTTAAATAACATTTCAAAAACTGTGCAACAGGGGTTGGGGATTTGGCTCAGTGGTAGAGCGATTGCCTAGCAAGCGCAAGGCCCTGGGTTCAGTCCCCAGCTCTGGAAAAACAAAAACTGTGCAACAAATAAATTACTAAACATATTTCTATGTCAAGGAGACAGATCTAACTTTGATTATAGTAGCTACATATCCATTTCAAAGCACATAACCATTTTATAAAATATGAAAACTGAACTTAAAAAATGTTCATTATATATGTAAGCTTGAAATAATTTCCCACTAGTAGAATCTTATATAAAGAATTCAAAAAGTTTAAATGAAAAATAAATAAAGTTTAAATAAAACTGTTCCTTCAGATGCAACATAAAAAAGTTAGATAAATTATAGGCCAGAATAAAAAACACCACATGAAAATCAGAGAAAGTGAAATACTATATGCAGTGGAAGAAAGTAGAAATTATATTGCTCAAGATTTAGGTCTAATAAAAGATGTAGTAGGTTGGCCTAATACTGATATTATTCTAATGCTAATTTGGGGCTCCTAAGACTCATCCAAAAGATGAGAGGGTCCTCATATAAGATGCTGAGTGACTGTGCCTTCAGTTAATTGTGACCGGTGAATAAAAATGCTGACAGCCAAGAGCTGGGCAGAAGAGACATTGGTAGGTTGATGTTTCACCAGCTTGGGGAATGAGAACATGAGAGGTAGAAAGAGGAAGTAGAGGGAAGCCACTATGGAAGAAAAAGAGAATGCAGTAGAGAGAAGGAAGAGCCACCATGGAATGTGGCCACATAGGCAGGCAAATTGGAGTTAAGTATTCCTAAGATAGAACATAATAAATACTAAGTACAATCCTACAACAGATAGAGGCCTTATATCCAAAATATACAAAGAACTCAAGAAGTTAGACCGCAGGGAGACAAATAACCCTATTAAAAAATGGGGTTCAGAGCTAAACAAAGAATTCACAGCTGAGGAATTCCGAATGGCTGAGAAACACCTAAAGAAATGTTCAACATCTTTAGTCATAAGGGAAATGCAAATCAAAACAACCCTGAGATTTCACCTCACACCAGTAAGAATGGCTAAGATCAAAAACTCAGGTGACAGCAGATGCTGGCGAGGATGCGGAGAAAGAGGAACACTACTCCATTGTTGGTGGGATTGCAAACTGGTACAACCATCCTGGAAATCAGTCTGGAGGTTCCTCAGATAATTGGACATTGAACTGCCTGTGGATCCAGCTATACCTCTCTTGGGCATATACCCAAAAGATGCCCCAACATATAAAAAAGACACGTGCTCCACTATGTTCATCGCAGCCTTATTTATAATAGCCAGAAGCTGGAAAGAACCCAGATGCCCTTCAACAGAGGAATGGATACAGAAAATGTGGTACATCTACACAATGTAATATTACTCAGCTATCAAAAATAACGAGTTTATGAAATTCGTAGGCAAATGGTTGGGACTGGAAAATATCATCCTGAGTGAGCTAACCCAATCACAGAAAGACATACATGGTATGCACTCATTGATAAGTGGCTATTAACCCAAAGCTTGAATTACCCTAGATGCCTAGAACAAATGAAACTCAAGACGGATGATCAAAATGTGAATTCTTCACTCCTTCTTTAAAAGGGGAACAAGAATACCCTTGGCAGGGAAGAGAGAGGCAAAGATTAAAACAGAGACTGAAGGAACACCCATTCAGAGCCTGCCCCACATGTGGCCCATACATATACAGCCACCCAATTAGACAAGATGGATGAAGCAAAGAAGTGCAGACCGACAGGAGCCGGATGTAGATCGCTCCTGAGAGACACAGCCAGAATACAGCAAACACAGAGGCGAATGCCAGCAGCAAACCACTGAACTGTGAACGGGACCCCCGTTGAAGGAATCAGAGAAAGAACTGGAAGAGCTTGAAGGGGCTCGAGACCCCATATGTACAACAATGCCAAGCAACCAGAGCTTCCAGGGACTAAGCCACTACCTAAAGACTATACATGGACTGACCCTGGACTCTGACCTCATAGGTAGCAATGAATATCCTAGGAAGAGCACCAGTGGAAGGGGAAGCCCTGGGTCCTGCTAAGACTGAACCCCCAGTGAACTAGATTGTTGGGGGGAGGGCGCCAATGGGGGGAGGGTTAGGAGGGGAACACCCATAAGGAGGGGGATGTTTGCCCGGAAACCGGGAATGGGAATAACACTCGAAATGTATATAAGAAATACTCAAGTTAATAAAAAAAAAAGGAAAAAAAAGTCTCCAACATATGATGTTTTGTTATAGGAGCCCATTTTTCATATACTCATCATTGATATGTAGTCTTCATAGAAACTATTGCTGTGAATCCAACACATTTATATTGCACATAAAAGCAATGGAGACCATTTTTGTTTGTAGAGTTTGGCCTTTCTGTCCTAGCACAATGCCTTATATGTTTATTAATAAATGAGAGCCTTACCTTCAAAAAAAATAAATAAATACTAAGTAATAACTCAGGTTTATTGATAGGAAAGTAAAGTCTAATAACATGGAAGGTAAGCAGCTGCCACCTGTCGTGCTGCATAAAACAGAATGTAAGAGATAGAAGAGAGAATCTCAGGAGCAGAAGATACCATAGAAAACATTCCCACAACTGTCAAAGATAATGTAAAATGGAAAATGATCCTAGCCTAAAACATACAGGAAATCCAGGACAAAATGAGAAGATCAAAGCAAAAGATAATTAGAAGAAAGTGTGGTCTCCCAACTTAAAGGGCCAGGAAGTATCTTCAACAAAATCATAGGAAACTTCCCTAACCTAAAGAAAGAGACACTCTTAAATACAAGAAACCTACAGAACTCCAAAGAGATTGGACCAGAAAAGCAATTCCTCCTATCACATAGTAGTCAAAACACTAAATGCAAAAAACAAATAAAGAACATTTAATGCAGAAAGGGAAAAAGGTCAAATAACATATAAAGGCAGACCTATCATTATTACACTAGACTTCTCACCAAAGACTAGGAAAGCCAGAAGATCGTGGACAGATGTCATACAGACCCTAGGATAACACATATACCAGCCCAGGCTACTATATCCAGCAAAACTATCTATTAATAATGAGGGAGAAACCAAGATATTCCATGACAAAACCAAATTTACCTAGTATCTCTTTACATATCCAGCTCTATGAAGGAAAATAAATGGCAAAGCCCAAAACAAGTAGGTAAACTACACGGAGAAAGCAAGAGAGTAATCTTGTAAGAAAACCAAAAGGAAAGAACCACACAAACATGATCCCACCTCCAAATACAAAAAAATAAAACAAAAACAGGAAGAAACCATCACTATTCCTCAATATCTCTCGACATCAATGGACTCAATCCCCAATAAAAACACACAGATTAACAGACTGAATTAGTAAAGGGGACCCAGCATTTTGCAGCCTACAGGAAACACACCTCAGGGACAAAGACAGACATTGCCTCAGAGTAAGAGGCTGGAAAACCACTTTCTAATCAAATGATCTGAAGAAGCAAGCTGGAATAGCGATTCTATTATCAAATAAAATCAACTTTCAACTAAAATCATCAGAAAAGATAAGTAAAGACAATTTATATTCATCAAAGGAAAAATCCACCAGGATGAAATCTCAATGCTAAATACCTATGCTCCAAATAAAAAGCATCCACATCATCCACGTATATAAAAGAAACCTTATTAAGCTCAAAGCACACATTTCACCTTACACAATAATAGTAGGAGATTTCAAAACATTACTCACTTCAATGGACAGATCATGGAAACAGAAATTAAACAGAGACATAGAGAGACTAACAGAAGTTATGAACCGAATGGACTTAACAGATATTTATAGAACATTCCATCCTAAACCTAAAGGATATACATTCTTCTCACCACCACATGGTATCTTCTCCAAAATTGACCATATAATTAGCCATAAAACAGGCCTCAACAGATACAGAAAGATAAAACCAATCCCACGAATGCTATCAGATCACCATGCACTAAGACTGGTCGTCAATAACAACAATAAGGAAAGAACAGCCACATATACATGGAAGTTGAAAAATGCTCCACTCAATGATAACTTGGTCAAGGAAGAAATAAAGAATGAAATTAAAGACTTCTTACAATTTAATGAAAATGCAGGTACAACATACCCAAACGTATGGGACACAAGTAAAAGCTGTGCTAAGAAAGAAACTCACAGCTCTGAGTGGTGGCAAAAAGAAACTGGAGAGACCATACATCAGCTTGACAGCACACCTAAAAGCTGTAGAACAAAGAGAAGCAAATATACTTAAGAAGAGTAGAAGGCAGGAAATAATCAAACATAGGCCTGAAAACAATCAAGTAGAAACAAAAAGGATGATATAAAGAATCAATAGAACCAAAACCTGCTTCTTTGAGAAAAATCAACAAGATAGATAAAACCTTAGTCAGACTAACCAGAGGTCACAGAGACTGTGTCCAAATTAACAAAATCAGAAATGAAAACAGAGACATAACAACAGATTCTAAGGAAATTAAAAATATTATCAGATCCTACTAAAAATGCCTCTTTTCAAAAACATTTGAAAATCAGGAGGAAATGGACAATTTTCTAGACAAATACAAGGTACCAAAGCCAAATCAGGAACAGATAAACCATTTAAACAACCCCATAACTCCTAAAGAAATAGAAGCAGTCATTAAAGGTCTCCCAACCAAAAAGGGCCCAAGTCCAGATGGGTTCAGTGCAGACTTCTATCAGACCTACATAGAAGATCTCATACCAATACTGTCCAAACTATTGCACAAAGTTGAAACAGACTGAGCACTATCAAATTCCTTCTACAAAGCCATAATTACTCTTATACCTAAACCACACAAAGACCCACCAAAGAAAGAGAACTTCAGACTAATTTCCCTTATGAATATTTACGCAAAAATACTCAACTCATGCAAACCAAATCTACAGACACATAAAAACATCATCCATCATGATTAACTGGGTCTAATCCCAGGGATACAGGGATGGTTTAATATACAGAAAACCATCAACGTAATCCACTATATAAACAAACTGAAATATTAAAAACACTTGAATATTTCAGTAGATGCTGAGAAAGCATTTGACAAAATTCAACACCCCTTCATGATAGAAGTCCTGGAAAGAATAGGAATTCAAAGCCCATAAGTAAACATAGTATAAGCCATATACAGCAAACCAGTAGCTAACATTAATCTAACATTAGAAACTTGAAGCAATCCCACTAAAATCAGGGACTAGACAAGGCTGCCCACTCTCTCTGTACTTATTCAGTACAGTTCTTGAAGTCCTAGCCAGAGCAATAAGACAATAAAAGGAGATGAAAGGGATACAGATTGGAAAGGAAGAAATCAAAATATCACTATTTGTAGATGATATGATCATATATTTAAGTGACCCAAAAGTTCCACAGGAGAACTACTAAGCCTGATAAGCAATTTCAGCAAAGTGGCTGGGTATAATTAACTCAAACAAATCAATAGACTTCCTCTGCACAAAAGATAAACAGACAGAGAAAAAAAATTAAAGAAAATGACACCCTTCATAACAGTCCCAAATAATATAAAATACCTCAGTGAGGCTTTAACCAAGCAAGTGAAAGATCTGTATGAAAACAATTTCGAGCTTTGGAAGAAAGATATTAAAGAAGATCTCAGAAGATGGAAAGATCTCACATGCTCATGGATTGCCAAGATTAATATAGTAAAAATGGCCACTTTACCGAAAGCAATCTATAGATTTCATTCAATCCTCATCAAAATTCCAATTCAATTTTTCATAGGTTTAGAAAGAACAATTTGCACATCCATCTATAATAACAAAAAACCCAGGATAGCTAAAAATATCCTCAACAGTAAAAGGACTTCCAGGGGAATCACCATCCCTGGCCTCAAGCAGTATTACAAAGCAATAGTGATAAAAACTGTATGGATTTGGTACAGAGACAGGCATGTAGATCAGTGTAATAGAATTGAAGATGAGAAATGAACCCACACACCTATGGTCACTTGATCTTTGACAAAGCAGCCAAAACCAACCAATGGAAAAAAAGATAGCATATTCAACAAATGGTGCTGGTTCACCTGGAGGTCAGCATGTAGAAGAATGCAAATCAATCCATTCTTATTGCCCAGTACAAAGCTTACGTCCAAGTGGATCAAGGACCACCACATCAAACCAGATACACTCAAACTAATACAAGAAAAAGTGGGGGAGAGTCTCAAACTCATGGGTACTAGAGAAAATTTCCTGAGCAGAATACCAATGTCTTATGCTCTAAGATCAAGAATCAACAAATGGGATCTCATAAAGCTGCAAATCTTCTGTAAGGCAAAGGACACCATCATTAGGACAAAATGGCACCCAAGAGATTGAGGGAAGATCTTGACCAATCCTACAACTGATAGAGTGCTAATATCCAAAATATACAAAGAAAACACAAAGTTAGACTCCAGAGAGCCAAATAACCCTATTAAAAATGGGGTCCAGATCTATACAAAGAATTCACAGCTGAGGAATATTGAATGGCTGAGAAGCACCTAAAGAGATGTTTAACATCCTTAATCATCAGGGAAATGGAAATCAAAACAAACTTTAGATTCCACCTCACACTGGTTAGAATGGCTAAGATCAAGAACTCAGGTGACAGAAGATGCTGGCAAGGATATGGAGAAAGAAGAATACTCCTTCATTGTTGGTGGGATTGCAAACTGGTACAACCATTCTGGAAATCAGTCTGGAGGTTCCTCAGAGAATTGGACATTGCACTACCTGAGGACCCAGCTATACTTCCCCTGGGCATATACTCAATAGATGCTCCAACATACAACAAAGACACATGCTCCACTAAGTTTATAGCAGCCTTATTTATAATAGCCAGAGCTGGAAAGATCCCAGATGCCCTTCAATACAATGGAATACTACTCAGCTATCAAAAACAATGACTTCATGAAATTCATAGGCAAATGGATGGAACTGTAAAATAGCGTCCTGAGTGAGGTAACACAATCACAGAAAAAACACACATGGTATGCACTCATTGATAAGTGGATATTAGCCCAAATGCTCATATTACCCAAGAAGCACAGAACACATGAAACTCAAGAAGGATGACCAAAATGTGGAGGCTTCATTCTCTCTTTAAAAGGGGAACAAAAATAGCCATAAGAGGAGATAGGGAGTCAAAGTTTAGAACGGAGACTGAAGGAACTTCCACTCAGAGCCTGCCCCACATGTGGCCCATATATATAAAGCCACCAAAACTAGATAAGATGGATGAAGCCAAGAAGTACATGCTGACAGGAACCGGATATAGATCTCTCCTGAGATACACAGACAGAACATGTCAAATACAGGCAAATGCCAGCAGCAAACCATTGAACTAAGAACAGGACCTCCATTGAAGGAAATAGAGAAAGGACTGAAAGAGCTGAAGGTGCTTGTGACCCCATAAAACAATGCCAACCAACCAGAGCTTCCAGGGACTAAACCACTACCCAAAGTCTATACCTGACACTGGGTTCCAACTCCATAGGTAACAGTGAATATCCTTGTTGGGGCATCAGTGGAAGGGGAAGCCGTTGGTCCTGCCAAGGCTGAACCTCCAGTGTAGAGGATTGTTGGGGGGCTAGTGAGGGGGTAAATGGGGTGAGACACACCCATATAGAAGAGGATGGGGAGGGGTTAGGAAACCGAGTAAGAGACTAACATTTGAAATGTAAAAAGAAATACCCAATTTAATAAAATTTAATAAAAACAGAAGAAATAAATTTAATGGCTATGTCTGTCTTTCAACTGTGAATAAAGTGTTCTAAATCAGGGAGTAATCTCCGGGATCGAGATATTAAATTTTACTACAAAAAGGAATTTTTATTTAAATTAAGAAATGAAATCCATAAGCACCTACATAATTATTTTGTTTTGCTTGTAAAGTATTTTAGAAAAAAAGTCCTTCCTAATGCTAACCAGGAGACAGAATGGGGAGCAATTTTAAGAAGCTGTCTATATGATACTTAATCTCTAGCTCTAGTGAGATAACAGAGGAGATAAAAATAATTATTGTTTAAGGCTGAGAGCCTGTTTTGAATCTGGGATCACATGTGTTTTACCTGGCTTGTGTTTTGTCGATGTGACACAAGCCAGAGTCCTCCTTGAAGATGAAAAACTACAGAAAAGAAAATGCTGTTACCACTTTGGTTTTTAAACAAGCCTCTGGTGATTTAAGTTTTATGACTGGTGTGGGAGGGTTCAGCTCTCTGCAAGTGGTACAATTCCTGAATAGGTTGTACTGGCTTCTATGAGAAAGTGGTCTGTGGGGGTGACCCTGGCAAAGTTTTATACTGGGAGGGGGAAGGGGGAGATATACAGATTTCGGTGGCCACCTTCTCTAGGCAGGCATGACTTTTGGAGGAGGGAAGGGAACATTTATCCCCCTATAAAACCTTCAGTTCACTATTTGTCTTGGTTAGAAGATGTGCGCGGATAAGGACAGAGCAAAGACTGAGGAAATGGCCAACCAATGATTGCCTCAACTTAGGATCTATCCCATGGGAGTACCAAACTCTGACATTATTAATGATACTCTTCTGTTTTTGCAGACAGGAACCTAGCTTATCTGTCTCCTGAGAGAATTAATACTGGAGCAGATGGATGCAGATGTGGAAACCCAGAGCAAAGCATCAGGCAGAGTCTTGTGAATGAGTAGGAGATAGAAGTGAGCTCATCAGAAGAGTCAAGGACACCACAAAATCAGGTAAACTGAGATCATAGGGGCTCACAGAAACTGGTTCACCAATCAGGGGGCTGGACCTAGACGTCCTATCCATCTGTAGCAGATGGTCAGTGTGGTGTTCAGGTGTTTTCCCTAACAAATGGGATGGGGCTGTCTCAATCTCTTTTTGTTGTCATTTGATCCCTTTCCCTTGCCTGTACTGACTGGATTGGCCTTAGTGTGAGTGAATTTGCCTAGATCTGCTATGTCTGGATGCTCCAGGGTGGGTTGGTATGCAATGAGGGGTTCTCTTCTTCTCTGTGTAGAAGGGATAAAACAATGGGGGATTTGTCAGGATGGTACTAGGAGGAGAGAAAATAGTAGCTTTAATCAGAATATAAAGTTAATAAAAAAGTAAAATTAAAAAAAGGAGAAGGAAGTCAACTAAGTCATGGGGATCAAGCGTTTAAACAGTATTCCTTGATGGACTATTCATCAGTTTCTGCCATGAGGATCTTGTCTTGAGTTTCTGCGCTGACTTTCCTAAAATATGGCTATAAAATTAAATAAGTCCTTTCTTTCAACATAGTTTTTGTTCATGGTGTTTATCACAGTGAGAAAAACCTAAATAGAAGAACATAAAAACAGCAATATGCAAACTCACATATGGGAACCACAGCACTTGTACAGTAGAGAACTCAAGAGAAAATGCCTATAAGTTCAGGATCCTGAAAGCCTAGGGTGTACAACAAAACAGAAGTAGGAAATGAGACCTTTCTTTAACAGACTGGAATGATAAAACCAAGTACTAAACCTTGGTTCTCTGTCTTCCACCCACATGTTCTATCACATGAACCTATAGTCATACATGTGCATAATATGCACACAGAAAAGAAAAATAAAATTACAGAAGAAAAAATAGACAAAACCAATATAGAGCACTGCATGATGAAAATCAATAAATAAATTATCACTAACAAATGAGGAAAACTGAGGAACTGAAAGTAATATGAGCACAAACTGAATTTTATCAAAAGTACCAATTAGGAAAATATAAATAAAAACAATGAAATTTTCTGTTTTACCTTCAAAACTGAAATGGAATATTACAAGTATTTTTAAGAAAAACATTCTATTCACTCATTGAGGACTTGGTATATCTGTTCTTTTTTAATTTATGGACAAATATCTTGGTATTTGATTTTAAAATGAAAATCTGGAAATAGAAATATGTAAATCATTATGTCATTATTTTCAATATTACAAAGATGAAGCCATGTTGTCCATACAAAGAATTATTTGGAGCTATAACATAAATCACTATCATATATTGTAAAACTTACAAACTGATGCTTTAGCTAATATTAAGATGGTCTAGCCTGGACTCCTGTGATCACTGATTAATTACCTATCTTCACTAATTTGGACATGATATACAACAGAAAATGTAAAAGAGAAAAATCAAACAGCCCTTGACCCCACAGCAGACCAGAGGCATAGAGGGAGGATGAATTCCTGGATGTGATACAATTTAAATAGTCATCTTCTTTGTCCAAGTAAAGTGTATCTCCTGTTGCATCCACTTCCACTCAAAACAGAACCAACTGAGTTACTAGTACTCAATGAGAAGTTTGTGGAGAAATCTTATACTGCAAATTTAGAAATATTGTATTTTCTTTCCTTTTCTAAAATGCTGGTTAGACATGTTGTATGCAATAGAAAATTTATGGATTGTGAGAGAGCCCACTGAATTACTTATAGGGTTAATTCAATGATTGAATAGGTAAATAATTTTGCCACCGGTATAGAAGGAGGAATTGAAGTTGGCTAAACTAAGAAGAATTAATTGACATAAGAATGAGAGTACATATAAAACGGCAAACATGATACTACTTGAAAATGTTATGATTTGTGATATGCTGTTTGTGAGGTAGGGCTATGGGGTGAGGTAATGGTGCACTTTTAATTGAGGTGTGGATAAATGTAAAGTTATAAACAATAATAAAGTCTGACTGTCTAGGTTTCCCTACATGGAAATATAAGGACTGAAAGATTATAGGAAAGGACATCGGAAGGTAGGTCACAAGAGGTCATGTAAGACTTTTAGAAATGATCAAAGATTGTAATTAGCATCATATTGGGGAAGGTGACTTACTGAAAACACTAGAACCTCACAGAAAAAAATGTGCCATTTTTTAAATTTTTTATTAGATATATTTCTTTACTTATATTTCAAATGTTATTCCCCTTCCTGGTTTCCTGTCCAAAAGTGTGCTTTTTGAGAGCTATATTTTGATGACATAGAAGTAAAGATTATTTTTCAGCAGGAAGCCAGAACTTTGATAGTTCTTAGATTAAGAAGCGAAATGAACCAGGGTGCATGTGCACTTACCTCGAGACCAGGCCGTATCAGGGACAGTGTCTTCCATGTACTGCTAGCTTTAAATCTGAGCGGAGTACAATTTAAAGATGTGGACAGACAGTGTACTTTACAGTATCTTCTTCGAATCTAGAAAAATTATTTTTAACTTGCTCTTTGTTTTAATTTTATAGCATTGCACAAGATATATTGTCTAAAGTTAGGTCTATTTTAGGAAGTTCATATACAGAACATATAAATCCACACAGATATTTATTTGAACTTGCCTATTGTTCTTTAAGACAAGCTATTCCATATTTGAAAGAAAATAGAAATTCCCAATAAGTAATTTTATTCTTATAATTCCAAGTATATAAATCCTTGAGAGATTATTATTTCAAAGTTCATGAGACATTTAAATAACAATGTACATTTCTGACACTGAATTCTACACAGGAGGTGACTCCCCCTCATAAATGAGTGTATAATAATTGCGAAATTATTTCTGCAGAGTAGAGTTGAGGAAAGTTTACTAAGCAAATCAAAAATGTGTTATCATTCAATTTATATGGCATTTACATGTTTTAATTTTTGTTACATCTCTCACTTAATTAATGTGTGTGTTGTGTGGTGTGTGTGTATGTGTGTGTGTGTATGTGTGTGTGTGTGTGTGTTTATTTATGTGGAAGGGAGAGAGATGAAGAGAAACTTAAAAAAAGAAGAGGGAGAGAGAGAGAGAGAGAGAGAGAGAGAGAGAGAGAGAGAGAGAGAGAGAGAGAGAGAATGAGAATGAATTACATGTGCGTTGGTGCTAAAGTTAGAAAATATGAGTTGTTTTTCTGTTTCCACAGATAGGTTCCCAGGATTCAGATCAGAATGATAGGCTTAATTCTGGTGCCTTTACACTCTTAGCCATTTCATTTACACAGTCCCTATGGAAGATAATTTAAGTAGTAAATAATATAGAAGGAAATAAAAATTAATAAATATAGAAAAGAATTAAGAGCCCTCACTATCAAGATGCACAGGAAACAACAGAATGAAAAGTATGAGAATAGACATAGTGGTGATGTAAAAGCATGATTTAGTGTTGAAGTTCAAAATTAATATCTTCTTTTGAATAGACTTTGAGATCTCTAAAAGTTCATAAAGTTAATTCATAATTATTTGAAATTCAGAAGATATTATGTTAAAGCATATTTCTTACATGAGTGAGTGATGATTCTTGAAGTTATCATGCATTATTTTTTAATCTGTAAATACATTTAAAAATACTTCGTTGTTCTAAATATAGCAATGAGTCTACAAAAAAATTTAATTCTAAATTTTGGATAGTAATTGGAAGAAGCACATGGCATAGCATAAATATGTCATTGAAAATGCATTCAATGAGATTTTAAAGTCAACTAGAAACTATAGACAAATTGCTACCTCTTGAGAATATATCAACAAAATTATGTATACTTTTATTTTATTGTCTCAATATAAAATACTATACTAATAATAGTAAATTTTTCTAATTATCAAAATGACAATGAATTTAGTCCTTAACTAAACACTATATTTTACTATTGTGCATAGTTACAAAGCAATGATGTACAGTAAGCTCATCTTCAGGATACAAATTCTCTTTCGGTGGGTTTTTTAACCAAATGTGTTAATGGCAATAATAGTAAAATTATAAATTTATAAATGCACAAAAATTGGATCATGATTCTTCACAAAGGTCAAAACTGAAGTGTTTTGAATATATATGCTTTATTGTAAAAAATATAATACTCTGAAAACATAAATTTCATTGCTCCTGTTGGTGCTTTGTTGCATATATAAACAAGCTATGAAACCTACAAAAATTAAATGAACAGCAACACCATAACCAATTGTATACATTTTTGACATGCCCATTTCTATTCAGTTACTGAAGTTTAAAAGAAGTTCTGAAACTCCCTGCTTGCCATTTAAAGGTCTAATCTAATGATATTTCTCCATTTGATTTATTTGAAAAGAAAAACTAACTTCCCATGAACTTTTACACATTTGACCTTTGTATGAGTATTTTCATGTATAGTATGCATTTCTATCCATCAAAAGTTATATTTTCCTATTTTAATTGAAAATTTAAAATCTATATAATAGTTTATTTTAAAATTAGAGTTTCCAGTTTTAAGCATTTCCCATCTATACTGATTTTTCATTGAAATAAAATATAAAGTAATATATTTGGAGTTATTGTATAAAAATACACAAACATTTATGTTGTCAAACTAAACTACTTTATAAAAAGTTTGAAGTATTAACTGGTTAGTGTTCTAAATATTTTATTTCAATGTACAACTAGTATAGATGTGTAGTTTTATTACATGTATAGGATGTGTACATTACACATCCTGAAATTCTTTGCAACACAGTAATTATGTATACATGTGGTCATATAATTTTAATGTATAAGTTAAGCTTTTGGAGTAAGATTCTATTCAACAAACCAGATAGTGATGGAAAAAATGGGATTATATAATTTTGTCCTATATGGAAGTAATGATTTTAAATTCAAATATTTGATATGAACAAAATCTTATATTCATACTCCTTTTATTTTTAATAATTTTCAAAGAAGAATAATATCTTTAATTTATCAAAAATAGAAATTAGAAAAAAATTTAAAGGTTCCCTTGCTTTTCAGATAAAAACTTCAGTATTAGGCACTCATTACATTTGTTCTGACAGTTTTATTATTCTGTTAAAAATCTCCTACACTTGATGCTTGGTAGGGGCTAGGATATGGACAGTTAGTTTTCTTTAAAATGTAACACATGGCAGGTTGACCACACTCCAGAGGAAAACCACACTCTACAAAATACAGCAGCAGCACAAATCAGTATATTTAACTGCTGCCCTGTCAGTTCATACTATTTATGATGTTTACGCATCTAATCATCTGCTTAACTAGAGAAATCACTACCTTTCAGTAACAAATTATAAACTGAAAAATACTGGTAAATATTGGTAAATCCATCAGATTTTTGCTTTGTCATATTTACTAATGGCACTTGCTTAATTATTAACCCTCAACAAAATGAAAAATATACATTTTAAATTTTATTAAAGATAAGTAGGATCACATGTAACCAGTGCATTGTTTAATGTTAAGATAATTGAGCTCAAAAGATCATCCTTAACAAAGAGATACAAATTAAGGAATTCCTTGCTGTTATGGAAAAATTTGATTAATTCTTGTAAATTACAATTCATGTATACTTACTCAAAAATTATTTCTGAACAGAATAAAAAGATGTGAATTTATTATGATAACTTGTTGTTAAGAGATAAAAGTAAGAGCTGGAGAGATGGCTCAGCCGTTAAAGGCTAGGCTCACAATCAAAAATAGAGGGGACTGAAGAAAAGCCCAGAGGGTCAGGAGAATAAATGGAAATAAGCAGTCTCAGGGAGTGGGCGCTTCAGAGACCTGGAGGTGAGACACTCTAAAGTCTTACTGGGGGGGGGGGGTAACCTTAGTTAACATGTACAATATTCAGAAAAGGAACTTGAAGTGTCCATGTACAGTAGATAGACAAAGTCTCCAGTGAGGGACAGGATTACTAGCCCCCAGTCAAAATTCGTAACCCAGAATTATTCCTATCTAAAAGAACTTTAAGGACAAAATTAGAAAAGAGTCTAATTCTTTAGGAAAGGAGGAAAGAAAGGAGGCCCAACTTAGGAGTCATCTCATGTTGTTTGGGGCAGGGCACCGAGGCATGACACTACTATGCTATGATGTGCTTACAGAAGGGAGCTTGGCATAGCTGTTCTCAGAGAGGCCTATGAGCAGCTACTGAGACAGAAACAGAGAGTTACACCCAACCATTGTACTGAAGTCTTGGACTCCTATGGTTGAATTTGGGGAAGGAGTGAAAAAGTTGAAATAGAGTGACCCAATAGAAGACCAGCAGTCTCAACTAACCCAGACCCCAGGGAGCTTCCGGAGATCAAGCCACCAACAAGGAGCACACAAGTGCTGGTCTGAGGCCTCTGGCACATATGTAGTAGAAGTCTGCCTAGTCTCATCTCAATGGGGATGATGTCCTTAATCCTTAAGAGCTTTGAGGCCTCAGGGAATGGGGAGGCCCAGGGGCAGGGAGAGCACTGTCTCTGAGGCAAGGGGGAAGAGAAAGGGATAAGAAACTATGGGAGCTTGGATTGAGGAAGGGAGAGAAACAACTGAAATCTAGATAAATAAAATAATTTAAATTAAAAATAAAACACCAAATAAATAGTTATTTCATTTAATTTTATACCCCAAAGAATTTATCAACAATTGCAGTATCACAAAAAATTAAATTATGCCAAAAAGCATTTCATCACTTTGCATTCTTATTTCCACAGATAGAACATGGTGTTCACACATTACCAAGGCCACAATGATTATGCTGAATTGTGTATCTCTGTTCCAATAAATACATCTGTAAGACACTCCTGCACCTGAGGCTCAAGAAAAATACCATAAAGGCTAGACAATCAGGAATATTGCTGTAAGATTCTCTTTACCAGTAAGATCAAAGATTTTACCCTTAACATCTTACCAATGTGATTGTTCAGAAGTGAGCTGAAGAGTGACACCATCAAGAACTATGCCAAATTATACAGTGCTTGATCCTACTGCAGGTAACTAAGAATAGCTTAGAGTAGGAACTGTGGCTTCCCCAGAGGAAGAACAATTTGTTATCTAGTGCCAAGTCCACAGATCTAAAAACATTCATGTATGTAACATTATACAGAGTCAATATGTTATATTTGAATATATACTTACATATATGCGTAAAATAAGTAATTCTTTAAAGGACTATGAATGTGAAGTAGAACAAGAAGTGATATATAGGTGGATATAGGTGGATTTTGACAGAGAAAGGGAAAGAAAAATATGTAATTAAAATACTATCAGAAAATATAAAAAATAACTAATTTTATAAATTAATTCTAATTGTATTTTTCAAATTATTTCATATTATGCTATATAATTTTTGTTCTAAAGCATTTCACTTACATTTCACTTATTACTTCCTATTTGCTTATTATATATTATTTTGATTTTTTAAATGATAACAAAATTATATCATTTTCCACTTATCTTTGATTCCTTCAGACCCTCACATGCAATATACCTCTTCTTCATTTAAAACAACTTCTCCATGTTTTCAGGAGTAGCTTTCCTAATGCTTTTATGGAGGGAAATATGAGGCTCTTCCTTCAATTTGGTTGATAGTTTGTCAGATGCCACCAACATGGCCTTGATCTTATGCAAAGCAGGACAAACTCTTGGAAGTTATGTCATTGACCATCCACATAAGAATTTAAACTCTGTTAAAGAAAAAAATGTAACTTTTGTTTAGTGTTTTATTTCTACCATTTGAATCAATATTGCCTCAGCAAAATCTTTGTATCCATATACAAATATAGATTCAATAATACATAATATACTATATACACTACACTACATACTATATAAAATAACGTGTGTGTGTGTGTGTGTGTGTGTGTGTGTGTGTGTATTTGGGGAGGAAAGGTTTATTAAATTTATAGCCGTATTCTATAATCCAGGGAGGATTAGGCAACAGACATAACAGACATAAATAAATAGGAAGTATGATGATGACAATATTTTATTTTTAACACTATATTGCCAGTTGTTCTTCCTATCTTTGAAATATTCTTATTAAATGGAAGTTAGTTATTTGTAAATCAGAAAACTACCTTGAGTAAATTATAGTGCAATTTCAAGTTACAGTTGTTCTTGAAATTTCCTATCTTTGAAGTATATATTGCATAATTTAGAGATTTATATTTGTGTTATCTAATTGCATGTTACTCTGAAACATTCAATGCTGTGAAAGATCAAATTTGTCTATGATAAAGAATATTAATGAAATTTCTAGAATTTCATTCCACATGCAAATCACATTATCTGGCCAGTTACTTGTTAATATGTACATTACTTCTATGTTTTCTGTTTCAGTGATGGCAACTTAAATTCCATGTTTAGAATGGAAAATATTAAACCTTTATTTCAGAAAAATATTCTCTTTCTCTTTTGGTATTTTTGTATTTATTTAATAAATTATATTTTTCTGAAGAAATTTTATATGGGGTCTTGTCCTTGTTCATTTAATTTGTCATTTTCTATGTCTAGTATATAGCTAAATACATTAATTTTGTAGGTTTTAAAAATGCTTTATATACTATGAAAATTTATTATCTAATTATGCTAGGTAAGTTGAGATACCTGAATCTCCTTTGATTTTTTTTCTGTCATCCTCTACTTCTTTGATTTTCAGTCCATTTGTTCTTACAGTTAGCCTTGGGTATATCTATTGTTGGTTTCAGATGGAAATTTGATTAGCTCATGAATAAAGTTTTGGTATGCTCTTAAATATTTATTTTTTTATACTTTTAGAATTCTACAGAAAATGCCACTGAATTCTGAGCTGTCATCGTCTGCTTCTACACTGACCTTTGATTATGCCATACCTCAGATCAGCTAACTATTATAAAATTTGTGCTTCTCAACTGTCATTTTTAATTAGGTCTCATGTTCCCACAGTGGGATCTTTTTGTTATATCTGAAATCCATTTTTGTTTAGGTATATGAGAGTTTACTGTACAGAACGGTAATATACATACATATATATATATACATATATATATATATATATATTAGTGACAAGAAAGAATATGAAAAGAACATTGGGCTCACAACAAGACAAGTAAATTAGGAGATGTAATATTCAAAGGGATTCCTGTGAATATGTATCTCAGTTTGAAGACAATTATATTTACATTAAATTCTCCAAAAATTATGAGACATGGTTTCTCAAAATTCTTCAGCCTCCTACAAAATATATTTGTGTCATTTTGAGAACATATGTTTTGTTTGATGTTTTTAATTTATTACTAAAATTTTCTCAGAGAATTCTAAACAGAGGAATCTCAGATGCCTGAGAAGCACTTAAATGTTTAAAGTCCTTACTCATCAGGGCAATCTAAATCAAACCAATGAAGTTCCTTCTTATATCCATCACAGGGGCTAAGAGCAAAAACAAGAGATAGCACATGCTGGCCAGAATGTGGACCAAGGCAGACACTTCTCCATTGCTGGTGGGAGTGCAAATTTATACAAACTCTTTGGAAATCAATTTGGTGTTGAGAATAGTTCTACCTGAAGACTATAACACTCCTGGGTATATACCCAAAGAGATGATCTAACATCCCACAAAAATGCTTGTTCAACTTTGTTCATAGCAGCTTTGTTCATAATAGTCAGTTTCTGGAGACAACCTAGATGTTCCTCAACTGAAGAATGGATAAAGAAAACGTAGTACATCTACAGAATGGAATACTATTCAGCTATTAAACACCAAAACATCATAAAATCTGGATGCAAATGGATGGAACTTGAGAATATCATCCTGAGGTAACTCATTCCCCAGTGTACATACATGGTATCACTTAGTTATAAGTAAATATTAGCCATAAAAGACAAATACCATATTCTCCACAGAGCCAGAGAAGCTAAACAAGGATGAAAATCCATGAGAGGAAGCTTAAATCTCAGTTTGAAGGAGACATAAAACATCTAACATTTACATGCTTTGATAGCCACAAATCACTCCATTCAATTAAATAGTGTATTAGATACAAAGGGATGTGTGGCACTGCCCTACCTCTTTTTAGGGAGACTTTTATTCTACATTGTAGATTTAATTTGCTTCATGTAACTAATGCAAATGAATAGGAATAGATAATTTAAAATGTTTAAATGATGATTACCCAAGAGTGTGGTGGAGTTTTAGTATAGAATATATATTTATGAAATAGTAAACAGAAGATTTTTTTTATTTTTGCCAGAAGTATATCACAAATTTTAGTGATTTATGGAGAACAATAATCATAACAAAAATTCAGACCTCAGAATCTCAGTTATGAAGGAGATCTGGATTTACAGTACACTGAATGAATCTATTACAAATTCAGACTGGTATACAGTATTATATACAGTTAATATATAGCATAAAAAGGAAAAAAGAAAGCTATTGAAAAAGGCTTTTATAAAAAAAAGATTGCATTAAGAATATGTAATGGGAACTGTTAGAGAGATCTGTAAGGCTGCACACCTGTTTGCATAATTATAATAGCACCTGATAAGGAATCTTGGAATGTGTGATATTGGTAGAGTGACTTTCTCTACTTTCTCCTCCCTCCAGTGGAAATTATTTATTTTATTATGTAGAAATATAACGGCTGTCCCTTTGACAATATTTCTATGAATAGAATTTAAATATAACCTGTGTTATTTATTTCAAAATTAACGAAAGTCTATATAAAATTAAGATATTTTTCTTACAAAGTTTGAGATGGCTGATATATTTTCTTACTCTGAAAAAATATCTTGTTTTAAAACTTTGTTCCAACGTTCTAAAGAAATGAATACCTTATTTGCATGTGTGCTGAAATAAATGATAAATGAATGTAATTGGTTTAGGTATTTGAACACTTGCTCCTTAGGTGGAGAGACTTTGGGAGATTATGAAATCTTTAGGAGGCCCCAGGAAGTAGGGATGTCTGACAGGGAAGAGGGCCATGATCTTGGACACAGGTGGTGGGAGGGTTGGGGAGGAAGATTAATGGGATGAGGAACTATGGGAGGGAGGACCAGGAGGCAGGTGTAGGTTGATGTCACTGTGCTGCAAGGCAAGTCCAGCATAAAGTGAAGCCTACCATTGGATGAGAAGGAAGGGGAGGCAGGGGAAAAAGTCTAGGAAGGAGAGAGGAGGAGAAGAGAGATCAAGATGGAGTCTACAGAGGAGGGTGGTTCAGATTTAGAATGTACCCACTTGGATTCCTAATCTCAAGGACTTTCGGCTGGGTCCAGTCAAGACAGACATATCAGGCTACAACATTCATTCCATTTTTCCTACCACTCCCCCAAAGATAACATCATGTCCAGTTACAGTTTTAAGAAACCATTGAAGAGACATCACCCCAATTCCCTGGAATTTTGGGGGGTAAAAAGTGATTATCCTAAGTTTAATTTTATGACGAATTTAGAAATGGTCACAATTTAACAGGGAGGAATTAGCTAGCATTGACTTGTACAGCCATAATCTCATTTCATTACTAAGCTAAAGTCATATCTTTACAGTGGTATAGAACTTATTTCTTATAAAAATTTTGAAAGTACAAGTTTTGGAGCCAGTCCTTCCATCAATGCTATTACAAACTTCTGAGTTGGTTTAACATAGGAATTAGGGACCCAATAACAAATTCATGGCTCCTAGTGCACCAATAGGGTGCTTTTAAATATTCTCATCAGAAATAGCTGAGAGTAGTTAACAGACAACAGTCCAGATTACCCTATATAGACAGATGATTTTCAAAAATGTCAGAAATCCACAAAATATGACATTTAAAGTTATTTATCTTTTGTTGAGACATATCTGGTCATAACAGTTCCCCTTTGGTGGATTTAATGAAGAAATTGAATATCTCTACCTCCAGGTGAGGTAATATTTTGTGGCTAGGCAGTCACTCAGCAGAAACTGGCTATTTCACCTACAGACCAATACAGTTGAAAAGGGATATATTATGCAGAATAGTTGACTGATCACACTTGCCGATCCAGAATTATCAGCCCTTCTACACTTCTGCATTTCAAAGGTCTGTCAGTTGATCCTGGGCCAGAAGGCTGAAGACTTGCTCTCCCATGTTGCTAACAGGAGACTGTGCTAATGGAAGTTTGTCTCTATATCCTGTCTCAATTCTGGAAGCCATATCATGTTTCCTATGTTTATAGATATTTGGTCATAATCAGATTTCTGATGGAGTTGAAGACTAATTAGTCTCATAGCCTACCCAAGCTAATTAACTCTGAGAAAACCTGGTTGTCTAAATGATTTTCTAATTGTAATAGTCATGCACAGCATATATTTAATGAAAAAAATGTTTTGTTTTGTTTTTGAACAGCAATGCCACATTCTGAGGACAGCATCCACACAGTTCAGGATGTAGAGAGGTCAAGTGAGTACTGGGCTGGTGTTTTCACTGCTACATTCTAATCTATTTGGCATGAACAATACTCTGCCAGTGATGAAAAGAGAAACTTGGACACTAACTTGCCATAAATCCTTTGACTTATAGTCAGTCCTGCCTGCAAGATATGCATACAATTAAAAAGAATTTGTAGGAGTGGTCAACCAATATCTGGTTTAACCTGAGGTCCATATCATGTGAGCAAGCCCATGTCCCCACTGCCTTCATAGACAGGAACCAAAGACTGGATAGGCCATAGACCTAGGGTGGAAGCATGAAAACTAGCACTGGGAGAGGGGGAACTGAGAGTAGCTACTAGAAAGTCCAAGATGCCAGAGACCCAAAATGTTCCCAGTATACAACAGGGAGGACATTAGCCACAATACCCACAAAGGGGAGATAGAACCTGTAGAGACCATATCAAGTGAAGAGGCATTTCCCATGGTTGAGGGATCGGGCCACCCACCAACCTCAAAAATATTCAGAATTCTTCCTGTCAAAAGGAAAGACAGGGATAAAGAGTGGAGCAGAAAGTGAAGGAAAGGCCATCCAAGATCCTACCTTGGTATCCATCCCATATGCAGACACCAAACCCACATAATACTGCTGATGCCAAGAAGTGTTTGCTGGCAGGAGACTGATATAGCTATTCCCTGAGAGGTTCTACCAGCACCTGAACAATACAGATGTAGATACTCACAGCCAACCATCACAATGAACTCGGGACCCTAAAGAATAAGCTATGGGAAGGACTGAAGGAGCTGAAGGGCATTTCAACCTCATAAGAAGAACAATATCAACTAATTAGACCACACGGAGCTCCAAAGGACTAAACCACAAACCAGAGTATACATTGAGTGAGCTAGGGCTCCAGATAAGTGGATACCTTTGTGTATATATGTAGCAGAGGATCACCTTATCTGATATCAATGGGAGGGGAAGGAAGCTTGATGCACCAGGGTAGGGGGATGCTAGAGGAGTAAGGAGGGAGTGGGTGAATGGGTAGAGGAGTACCCTCATAGAGGCAAAGGGGAGGAGGGTAAGGGGTAATGGGATGGGTGGTTGGTGGAGAGGTTACTGGGAAGGGGGGATATCATTTGAAAGGAAAGTGAATAAAATGATTAATTAAAAGAAAGAAAGAAAAAAGATGTCAGCCAACATCTTAGAAGAGGCATAGAAATAATCTAAGAGCCAGATGTTAGGAATGACGATTATAAAATGCTGACCTCCAGACATGACATTGGTGTTGCAAATGAACTTGCAGCTGAAATAGCCATACAAGATCAAGCATGTCAAAAATTTCTGAAGGGCTCAGGAGAGTTTTTGAGGACCTCACCACTAGCAGAGTATATATGACCACATTGAGGGGAATAATTCTCCTTTGGTCTGTGCAACGTGACAGCCTGTCTATTCCTCAGTGAATGCCCTCCAGAGCTATATATATATACAGAAATAAGAAAAGAATATAAGAAATAAGAAAAGAAGTTGATCATATTCTCACATACCCACATTTCCCCCTTTAACTTCTCCCAGGCCTACCTACTTCCCTCTCTCAACTTCATACTCCCAGTTTTAATGATACTCAGAGACAAGTTAATACTGCTTATGTATTTATTGGCAACCTGAAGCTAGGATTTTAAACAAATTTCTGAGTTCCAATAACGAGCAAGTGATTGAAACTGGTAATTTTGAAGTCCCACACCCGCGGATCCCGGCCCGCAGCAGCTCTCTGCTCCCAGACCCGGTGAGAGAGAGACCCAACCGCCTGGTCAGGTGGGCACTCCTGAGGCTGCAGAGCGGAAGAGACCACCAACACTGCTCACCCCTGCCCACATCCCTGGCCCAAGAGGAAACTGTATAAGGCCTCTGGGCTCCCGTGGGGGAGGGCCCAGGAGCGGCAGGACCCCTGCCACAGACACCGCCGGACCCTGAAGGAAACAGACCGGATAAACAGTTCTCTGCACCCAAATCCCGTGGGAGGGAGAGCTAAACCTTCAGAGAGGCAGACAAGCCTGGGAAACCAGAAGAGACTGCTCCCTGCACACACATCTCGGACGCCAGAGGAAAAAGCCAAAGACCATCTGGAACCCTGGTGCACTGAAGCTCCCGGAAGGGGTGGCACAGGTCTTCCTGGTTGCTGCCGCTGCAGAGAGCCCCTGGGCAGCACCCCACGAGCGAACTTGAGCCTCGAGACCACAGGTAAGACCAAATTTTCTGCTGCAAGAAAGCTGCCTGGTGAGCTTGGGACACACGGAAGCAGAATTTCTCTAGAACCGGGCACATTCTGTGTTTACCGGAAGTCCCACACCCGCGGATCCCGGCCCGCAGCAGCTCTCTGCTCCCAGACCCGGTGAGAGAGAGACCCAACCGCCTGGTCAGGTGGGCACTCCTGAGGCTGCAGAGCGGAAGAGACCACCAACACTGCTCACCCCTGCCCACATCCCTGGCCCAAGAGGAAACTGTATAAGGCCTCTGGGCTCCCGTGGGGGAGGGCCCAGGAGCGGCAGGACCCCTGTGCCTAAGACACCACCAGAACCAGAAGGAAACAGATCGGATAAACAGTTCTCTGCACCCAAATCCCGTGGGAGGGAGAGCTGAACCTTCAGAGAGGCAGACAAGCCTGGGAAACCAGAAGAGACTGCTCTCTACACACACATCTCGGACGCCAGAGGAAAAAGCCAAAGACCATCTGGAACCCTGGTGCACTGAAGCTCCCGGAAACGGCGGCACAGGTCTTCCTGGTTGCTGCCGCTGCAGAGAGCCCCTGGACAGCACCCCACGAGCAAACCTGAGCCTCGGGACCACAGGTAAGGCCAAATTTTCTGCTGCAAGAAAGCTGCCTGGTGAACTCAAGACACAGGCCCACAGGAACAGCTGAAGACCTGTAGAGAGGAAAAACTACACGCCCGAAAGCAGAACACTCTGTCCCCATAACTGACTGAAAGAGAGGAAAACAGGTCTACAGCACTCCTGACACACAGGCTTATAGGACAGTCTAGCCACTGTCAGAAATAGCAGAACAAAGTAACACTAGAGATAATCTGATGGCGAGAGGCAAGCGCAGGAACCCAAGCAACAGAAACCAAGACTACATGCCATCATCGGAGCCCAATTCTCCCACCAAAACAAACATGGAATATCCAAACACACCAGAAAAGCAAGATCTAGTTTCAAAATCATATTTGATCATGATGCTGGAGGACTTCAGGAAAGACCTGAACACACTTAGGGAAGCACAGGAAAACATTAATAAACAAGTAAAAGCCTACAGAGAGGAATCGCAAAAATCCCTGAAAGAATTCCAGGAAAACACAATCAAAGAGTTGAAGGAATTAAAAATGGAAATAGAAGCAATCAAGAAAGAACACATGGAAACAACCCTGGATATAGAAAACCAAAAGAAGAGACAAGGAGCTGTAGATACAAGCTTCACCAACAGAATACAAGAGATGGAAGAGAGAATCTCAGGAGCAGAAGATTCCATAGAAATCATTGACTCAACTGTCAAAGATAATGTAAAGCGGAAAAAGCTACTGGTCCAAAACATACAGGAAATCCAGGACTCAATGAGAAGATCAAACCTAAGGATAATAGGTATAGAAGAGAGTGAAGACTCCCAGCTCAAAGGACCAGTAAATATCTTCAACAAAATCATAGAAGAAAACTTCCCTAACCTAAAAAAAGAGATACCCATAGACATACAGGAAGCCTACAGAACTCCAAATAGATTGGACCAGAAAAGAAACACCTCCCGTCACATAATTGTCAAAACACCAAACGCACAAAATAAAGAAAGAATATTAAAAGCAGTAAGGGAAAAAGGTCAAGTAACATATAAAGGGAGACCTATCAGAATCACACCAGACTTCTCGCCAGAAACTATGAAGGCCAGAAGATCCTGGACTGATGTTATACAGACCCTAAGAGAACACAAATGCCAGCCCAGATTACTGTATCCAGCAAAACTCTCAATTAACATTGATGGAGAAACCAAGATATTCCATGACAAAACCAAATTTACACAATATCTTTCTACAAATCCAGCACTACAAAGGATAATAAATGGTAAAGCCCAACATAAGGAGGCAAGCTATACCCTAGAAGAAGCAAGAAACTAATCGTCTTGGCAACAAAACAAAGAGAATGAAAGCACACAAACATAACCTCACATCAAATATGAATATAACGGGAAGCAATAATCACTATTCCTTAATATCTCTCAATATCAATGGCCTCAACTCCCCAATAAAAAGACATAGATTAACAAACTGGATACGCAACGAGGACCCTGCATTCTGCTGCCTACAGGAAACACACCTCAGAGACAAAGACAGACACTACCTCAGAGTGAAAGGCTGGAAAACAACTTTCCAAGCAAATGGTCAGAAGAAGCAAGCTGGAGTAGCCATTCTAATATCAAATAAAATCAATTTCCAACTAAAAGTCATCAAAAAAGATAAGGAAGGACACTTCATATTCATCAAAGGAAAAATCAACCAAGATGAACTCTCAATCCTAAATATCTATGCCCCAAATACAAGGGCACCTACATATGTAAAAGAAACCTTACTAAAGCTCAAAACACACATTGCACCTCACACAATAATAGTGGGAGATTTCAACACCCCACTCTCATCAATGGACAGATCATGGAAACAGAAATTAAACAGTGATGTAGACAGACTAAGAGAAGTCATGAGCCAAATGGACTTAACGGATATTTATAGAACATTCTATCCTAAAGCAAAAGGATATACCTTCTTCTCAGCTCCTCATGGTACTTTCTCAAAAATTGACCATATAATTGGTCAAAAAACGGGCCTCAACAGGTACAGAAAGATAGAAATAATCCCATGCGTGCTATCGGACCACCACGGCCTAAAACTGGTCTTCAATAACAATAAGGGAAGAATGCCCACATATACGTGGAAATTGAACAATGCTCTACTCAATGATAACCTGGTCAAGGAAGAAATAAAGAAAGAAATTAAAAACTTTTTAGAATTTAATGAAAATGAAGATACAACATACTCAAACTTATGGGACACAATGAAAGCTGTGCTAAGAGGAAAACTCATAGCGCTGAGTGCCTGCAGAAAGAAACAGGAAAGAGCATATGTCAGCAGCTTGACAGCACACCTAAAAGCTCTAGAACAAAAAGAAGCAAATACACCCAGGAGGAGTAGAAGGCAGGAAATAATCAAACTCAGAGCTGAAATCAACCAAGTAGAAACAAAAAGGACCATAGAAAGAATCAACAGAACCAAAAGTTGGTTCTTTGAGAAAATCAACAAGATAGATAAACCCTTAGCCAGACTAACGAGAGGACACAGAGAGTGTGTCCAAATTAACAAAATCAGAAATGAAAAGGGAGACATAACTACAGATTCGGAGGAAATTCAAAAAATCATCAGATCTTACTATAAAAACCTATATTCAACAAAATTTGAAAATCTTCAGGAAATGGACAATTTCCTAGACAGATACCAGGTATCGAAGTTAAATCAGGAACAGATAAACCAGTTAAACAACCCCATAACTCCTAAGGAAATAGAAGCAGTCATTAAAGGTCTCCCAACCAAAAAGAGCCCAGGTCCAGACGGGTTTAGTGCAGAATTCTATCAAACCTTCATAGAAGACCTCATACCAATATTATCCAAACTATTCCACAAAATTGAAACAGATGGAGCCCTACCGAATTCCTTCTATGAAGCCACAATTACTCTTATACCTAAACCACACAAAGACACAACAAAGAAAGAGAACTTCAGACCAATTTCCCTTATGAATATCGACGCAAAAATACTCAATAAAATTCTGGCAAACCGAATTCAAGAGCACATCAAAACAATCATCCACCATGATCAAGTAGGCTTCATCCCAGGCATGCAGGGATGGTTTAATATACGGAAAACCATCAACGTGATCCATTATATAAACAAACTGAAAGAACAGAACCACATGATCATTTCATTAGATGCTGAGAAAGCATTTGACAAAATTCAACACCCCTTCATGATAAAAGTCCTGGAAAGAATAGGAATTCAAGGCCCATACCTAAACATAGTAAAAGCCATATACAGCAAACCAGTTGCTAACATTAAACTAAATGGAGAGAAACTTGAAGCAATCCCACTAAAATCAGGGACTAGACAAGGCTGCCCACTCTCTCCCTACTTATTCAATATAGTTCTTGAAGTTCTAGCCAGAGCAATCAGACAACAAAAGGAGATCAAAGGGATACAGATCGGAAAAGAAGAGGTCAAAATATCACTATTTGCAGATGACATGATAGTATATTTAAGTGATCCCAAAAGTTCCACCAGAGAACTACTAAAGCTGATAAACAACTTCAGCAAAGTGGCTGGGTATAAAATTAACTCAAATAAATCAGTTGCCTTCCTCTATACAAAAGAGAAACAAGCCGAGAAAGAAATTAGGGAAACGACACCCTTCATAATAGACCCAAATAATATAAAGTACCTCGGTGTGACTTTAACCAAGCAAGTAAAAGATCTGTACAATAAGAACTTCAAGACACTGAGGAAAGAAATTGAAGAAGACCTCAGAAGATGGAAAGATCTCCCATGCTCATGGATTGGCAGGATTAATATGGTAAAAATGGCCATTTTACCAAAAGCAATCTACAGATTCAATGCAATCCCCATCAAAATACCAATCCAATTCTTCAAAGAGTTAGACAGAACAATTTGCAAATTCATCTGGAATAACAAAAAACCTAGGATAGCTAAAGCTATCCTCAACAATAAAAGGACTTCAGGGGGAATCACTATCCCTGAACTCAAGCAGTATTACAGAGCAATAGTGATAAAAACTGCATGGTATTGGTACAGAGACAGACAGATAGACCAATGGAATAGAATTGAAGACCCAGAAATGAACCCACACACCTATGGTCACTTGATTTTTGACAAAGGAGCCAAAACCATTCAATGGAAAAAAGATAGTATTTTCAGCAAATGGTGCTGGTTCAACTGGAGGGCAACATGTAGAAGAATGCAGATCGATCCATCCTTATCACCCTGTACAAAGCTTAAGTCCAAGTGGATCAAGGACCTCCACATCAAACCAGACACACTCAAACTAATAGAAGAAAAACTAGGGAAGCATCTGGAACACATGGGCACTGGAAAAAATTTCCTGAACAAAACACCAATGGCTTATGCTCTAAGATCAAGAATCGACAAATGGGATCTCATAAAACTGCAAAGCTTCTGTAAGGCAAAGGACACTGTGGTTAGGACAAAACGGCAACCAACAGATTGGGAAAAGATCTTTACCAATCCTACAACAGATAGAGGCCTTATTTCCAAAATATACAAAGAACTCAAGAAGTTAGACCGCAGGGAAACAAATAACCCTATTAAAAAATGGGGTTCAGAGCTAAACAAAGAATTCACAGCTGAGGAATGCCGAATGGCTGAGAAACACCTAAAGAAATGTTCAACATCTTTAGTCATAAGGGAAATGCAAATCAAAACAACCCTGAGATTTCACCTCACACCAGTGCGATTGGCTAAGATCAAAAACTCAGGTGACAGCAGATGCTGGCGAGGATGTGGAGAAAGAGGAACACTCCTCCATTGTTGGTGGGATTGCAGACTGGTAAAACCATTCTGGAAATCAGTCTGGAGGTTCCTCAGAAAATTGGACATTGAACTGCCTGAGGATCCAGCTATACCTCTCTTGGGCATATACCCAAAAGATGCCTCAACATATAAAAGAGACACGTGCTCCACTATGTTCATCGCAGCCTTATTTATAATAGCCAGAAGCTGGAAAGAACCCAGATGCCCTTCAACAGAGGAATGGATACAGAAAATGTGGTACATCTACACAATGGAATATTACTCAGCTATCAAAAACAACGAGTTTATGAAATTCGTAGGCAAATGGTTGGAACTGGAAAATATCATCCTGAGTGAGCTAACCCAATCACAGAAAGACATACATGGTATGCACTCATTGATAAGTGGCTATTAGCCCAAATGCTTGAATTACCCTAGATCCCTAGAACAAACGAAACTCAAGACGGATGATCAAAATGTGAATGCTTCACTCCTTCTTTAAATGAGGAAAAAGAATACCCTTGGCAGGGAAGGGAGAGGCAAAGATTAAAACAGAGACTGAAGGAACACCCATTCAGAGCCTGCCCCACATGTGGCCCATACATATACAGCCACCCAATTAGACAAGATGGATGAAGCAAAGAAGTGCAGACCGACAGGAGCCGGATGTAGATCGCTCCTGAGAGACACAGCCAGAATACAGCAAATATAGAGGCGAATGCCAGCAGCAAACCACTGAACTGAGAATAGGTCCCCTATTGAAGGAATCAGAGAAAGAACTGGAAGAGCTTGAAGGGGCTCGAGACCCCAAAAGTACAACAATGCCAAGCAACCAGAGCTTCCAGGGACTAAGCCACTACCTAAAGACTATACATGGACTGACCCTGGACTCTGACCCCATAGGTAGCAATGAATATCCTAGTAAGAGCACCAGTGGAAGGGGAAGCCCTGGGTCCTGCTAAGACTGAACCCACAGTGAACTAGTCTATGGGGGGAGGGCGGCAATGGGGGGAGGGTTGGGAGGGGAACACCCATAAGGAAGGGGAGGGGGGAGGGGGATGTTTGCCCGGAAACCGGGAAAGGGAATAACACTCGAAATGTATATAAGAAATACTCAAGTTAATAAAAAAAAAAAATGGAAAAAAAAAAAAAAAAAAAAAAAAAAAAAAAAGAAACTGGTAATTTTGTTTCTAAAGTGGCTGTTCCTCTTCTCTGTAACACACGATCATTTTCATGCTTACATCACTTATTACAAAGCCTCGAAAGTTACAGAACTCAAGTCAACGTTATCTTAGCAATGGTGAAATGTTATAACTGGCCTTTCCCCTCTAAGAAATGCCCTCATAATAAGCGATGTATATTTTAGAAAAAAGAAAGTAAGTTGAAATAAGGCATAGACCGTGAGATGGGATGAGGAAATTATGGAGTAATAGGTAAGGAAATGAAGATAAATATGGTCAAAATACATTGTATAAATGTTTGAAATTTTCTAAGAAATGAATAATTTTAAATAAAACTATTTTAGTAGCATGATTCGATATGCTATTTAGTAATGTGAGGCCTGAAATGATCATATTCCTGTAACCTTCCTGCATTTGTGAAAAAATATCTTTTTGAGGAGTGGCCTGTGGAAGAAATATTATATTTTGCCATAAGGTTTTGGTTTTAGAGGGGCAGTTCATAATGGTGCAGAGGCATGGCAACAGGTCAGAACACTTAGAGTTGGCATTTTCAATCACATGCAGAAAGCAGAGTAGATTGGAAGGAGGTTCAGGATATGAACTCTCATTTCCCTCCTCCAGTTATCCACCTTTCCCAGAAAGGCTCCACCTCTTAAAGATCTCATAATCCCCCAGTCTCTCAACTAAGGAGCAAGTGTTCGAATACCTAAACCTATTAGGTTCAAATATTATTCATTTCAGGACACATGAAATAATGTATTCATTTCGTTAGAACTTTGGAGCAATGTTTATGTTTACTTCCAAACAGGAAAAATGGTTTTTCAGAGGAAGAAAATATATCACATATTTCAAACTTTGTAAGAAAAAGCTCTCATTATTTTACACAGATTTTCTATGATTTTAAGATAAACAGCACACATTATATTTAACTTCTACTGAGAGAAATGTTGTCAAAGGAACCACTGTTTATTACTACATTTTAATATATTCATTAAATTTAGGATATAGAATACATATTTAATGCATAAATCAATTATTTAATTTGCCAATTGTAGTACATCATGATAAACAGAGAAAATGTATTCTATTTCTTAATGTTTCACAAAAGAAAATATGCATACACTTCATTTTTCACAACTACATCAAAATTCTTACAACATGCAATGTTTCACATTATCTAAGAAATAATGTTTGCACTTTGTTGTTTCAGGCCTTCCATTATCAGACAAAATGAAGAAAGAACTGTTGAATATCCAAATATAGTTTCCTTGTTTTTACATTATAGTTGGGTCACGTATTAACTTCACATTTAAAAACAGTTTTAAACTCCACAGCTTTAATTAATGAAAACTAAATCAATAAAATATAAACAGAATAAAATATAAATATTTTAAAATGTGAAAGATACCCAATATACAAGTGAATATATATTATAAGTCAAGGTAGAAAAATATAGTACATAGATATACATAATTTTAACATAATTCTTATCAAATTGATATCTGACATTTAGAATTTAGAATAAAATAAGGCACAATTTTAAATTTACTGCACAGAAGAGATGTGCCCACTTATTATTTATCTTCGAATAAAAGTAAACAAATTTTAGAGACTGATACCAAGACAGGATGGTAAAAAACAAGACAGGGAAGCATTCTTTGTTCCCAATGCAAAGTTAGTGATCGGGCATTTAAACTTTTTTTTTTTCTCAGAGCTGAGTTCCAAACCCAGGGCCTTGCGATTGCTAGGCAAGTGCTCTACCACTGAGATAAATCCCCAACCCGTGATCCTGCATTTATTTGTAGTGCTTAGTCTATCCTCCCTCCAAAATACTTACATCAAGGTTAACACTGGGTATGATGGAGCTGGCTTAGGAACAGACTGGCTGCCAAATGTACTTCTCTGGAAGCCTGGGTTATAGAGTGAGGCATTTTCTCAACGTGAAATAAAGTAAACCAGGAAGAAAGAAGAGGAAAGACAATAGGATAAGAAGATAAGACAGAACAATATTTGTATATATTCCATTGTTCGGTCTCTCTGGGGAATCATCCTAGCAATACAGTAATAAAACAAAACTACAATTAAGTTAAAAATCAAGATAGCTATCAATATATTTATAATTATGCATTTTATAGAAAATAGTACACATATATTCTATGACTAAATATAAAATCATAAGTGAAATGTTAACATTTTTTTTCAGTATCCTAATGGCAAGACCACCATCATGATACATTTCAATTTTAAATTATATTTCAAGATCTGATATTAGTGTTGTCTATTTCCTCCATGTATTGGTATATTTCCTGTTTATTTCCCTTTTTTAATTGCAAGTACTACTTCCATTCACAAAAATATTTCTAAAGTTAAACTTTGTAAGAAAAAGAACATTTAGATTTGTTAATACTGTATGGTACTTAAGTTTTATTTCTAAATATATTAGATTAAGAAACACTCACACAATTAGTTAATCTTATCTTGAGATATGTATATGAGGATATTCTCCTCATCAGACAGTGAGGCCCTGACCTAATAAAGTGATTAGTTTTCTTTATATATTCTTCATAAGATACGATTATTGAGGGTGTTAAATATAGGAGGTCGGGTATTGTACAACAAAGCATGTCTTTAGGAGTGAGCCCTTGGCCCTAACATTCCCTTGACTTTTTTTTCTCTTTTTTTTTTTGTACATCCTGCCCATTAAGAAGTGAGAAATACCGTTTGTGACAAGTTTCTGCAACCATGATGTTTGACATTACTCATTCAATGAACATGCACAAAACTCTGTGGACATGTCGAAAAAACCCTAAACTGCAATATTTACATTGTTTGTGTCAGGTATTTGGTTATGATGGTAAGAAACTTAAGGCATTACAAACTAGTTTTCAAAAATTAGCGTACTTAGCTACCCTTCAATTTTTTTTAGAGCATTTTACCTAGTCAATATTTCATCCATGTTGTTTTTTTTCAGTTATAATTATATTTTGGAAGTATTGGATAAGCACAAGTTTAAAATATGTCATAAGCTATAGGATGAAATATAGAGATATCGAAAATCTTACTTTTGCATTCTGAAAGAATTTCTAAAAATCTTTAAACGGGACTTACTAAATAGACAAGGAAATAACTTGTAAACAGAATGCTGTGAGACAAAGATAAATGGCTAGATTTCAAATATTGCCTAAATTTGTGGAAACATGTATAAACATTTTTCTTAAATACATAAGTTTCCACTGGAGTTCCAGTAAGATTCCAGATAAGTTAAAAAAATTGAGTCCTGAATGTTAGGAAAGACAGAGAATATAAGATTATTTAAGAAAAATACTGCTACTTTTGAAAAGTAAAAGGGAAAATTTAACACAATGAAGAGTGGTGGAGAACATAATATTTGAAAATAACGGAGGATGTATGCATGACATTGACTAAGTCCCAATAGATTTGTACATATGAAGAATAATTACATTAAGTGCAATGCATCAATTGAGTTGCTGTTTTATGTCAAGCAGTTTATGAGGCTTGGAGTTTGATTGATGAGTGATAAAAATATAACCTCTCACGGGGATGAAAACCTAATCCTTGTGTTTAGAAAACCTATTCCCAATACAAGAGAGTAGGACAAATGGTATACTAAAATCAAGTTCTAGATGGTAAGAAAACAAAAGGTATAGTTCACACTGTAGGACTCTCATACATAGGATCACATTTTACATTGCTTCTCTCCTGAGTTAGTTTTTTTGCAAAAATTATGTGACAAATGTGACAAAAGCTTTATTTCAATTTTAGCATGAGACCATAGATTTCCAGAAAATCCAGTTTATAAATATTTGCTATGTATCAAATCATACTAAGGAAGAAAAATAACATATCTTTTGTCTCTATGTTTATCTGTTCAGAGATAAGATATACATATTTGGGAACGTGGAAACAACTATGTGAATCTAGGCTTTATTTACTCCTGTATTTAATCATTCATGCATTGTGGTACAGTCAACTAAAGGGGCTTAAGATATCTAAAATCTTGTATTAAAACGATTTTTGAAATGAATATTGTCTGTCAGTGAAGATGCAGTTTACCTTAACTGAAATGCCCAACAGTGAAGAGATAGAACCTGAAGAGATCACCTCCAGGCATTAGACAGAGCCCCCAATGGAGGGGTGGGGTTACTAACCTGCTTTCAAAATTTTGACCCACAATTATTCCTATCTAAAAGAAATGCAAAGATGAAAAATGGAGCAGAGACTGAAAGAGTAGATGAAAAGTGATCAGCCCAACTTCGGAACCATCCCATGGTGAGGCACCAAATGTTGACACTCATATTGATGCTACATTGTGCTCGCAGACAGGAGCCTAGCATTGCTGTTCTCAAAGAAGCTCTACTAGCAGCTAAGTGAGACAGATGCAGAAACTTATAGCCAACTTTTGGACTGAGGTCAGGGAACTCTATGGAAGTCTTAGGGTAATGATTGAAGGGATTAATGGGGATGGTAACCCCATAGGAAGAACAGCACTGTCAAGTAACCTGGACCCCTGGGAGCTCCCAGTCTAAGCCACCAACCAAAGAGCATACACAAGCTGGTCAGAGGTCACCAGTACCAAAGGACTTACTCCCTGAGACATGGTGTCTCTGAGAAGAGGAATACTCAGGGGACAGATTCACCTTCTCAGGGGCAAAGAATGCATTATGGGATGAAGTACTGTAGAAGGAGGAAGGACCTGTAGGGGGTGCAACATTTGGGATATAAATAAATAAAATAATTAATTAATTAAAATGTAGCTGAATACTTGCCCATCTCTACAAGACTGAGCTGATTTGAAATTTGGTTAATTGTCTTCTCTTATGAGAGAAAAAAATTGTAGGCATTAAAAAATAGATATGACTATTGAAAGCTCAGTATTGTTTTAAGACACAGTTCTCAAATCCAATGAATTTATCTCTATAGATAAAAGGAGGAAAGGGGAAGACCCATTATGTTAATCTCTCCCTTGTCACTTAGTTCAACACAGAGATATCTTCCATTTTCCTTATTAGTTTTTAATATTAAATTGTTTCTTTTTCAATAATGTTGTATATGAATGTACATTTTTTATAAAATTCAGAATAATGATTTAATACATGTATAGACGAGCCTAATGAATGTTTCACAGTATAAAGATCAGTGTTCAATTTTGTTGTACCTACATAAATGTTACATCGTTATGGAGACCCACTTGTAGTTTTCCTACTCTGAAAGCTGACGTCGAAGTTTCAAGAGCAAGATGGTAGTTTGATTGCATGAATAATTGAATCCTGGGTATTAGAGTATGATTTTTTTTGTCTCAGTAAGTAAGGAAGGCAAAAACTTAAGGAGACAATGTTAATAGTCAGTTTCTCACAGGCATACACAGGGAAACTTTCATTTTCTCATAGTGTGCCCATATATGTTCTCATACACATAGTAGACATGATTGTTGTTTCAAACAAGTACAGATGAGAAAATAAAATACAACACACACACACACACACACACACATATATGTATATATATGTACATATATGAAAAAGCCTAAGTATCCTACTATAGCCTACAAAAGCCAAGACAAGAGAAGTAAGAAACTTATATACTTATACTTAAAGAAAGAAAATATGTAATTTATAATATGTCAATAGTATAATTACACTTTTCTGAGTATTTCTAGATAACACATTGTTATATTTAACTTAAAAATCCCTAAAGATTTTTCTGATTTTCATGCCACATTTTTTAAAGAAAAAATGAAAACACGTTTTTGATGAATTGTAAACTGAATTTCATACTTCATTAATTTTTTCTTCGTTTTCACAAAATATCTTATTTTTATTCAATGCCCACACCCTGAAAATAATAGTACATTTAACTTTCCTCTTTCAAGATTTGTCCAGGTTCAGACTCTTACTCTTTTGATGATTTTGAAATCTGACGTAGTAGTTAAAAAGTGTTTCCTTAACTTGGGAATTAAAATGCAATTCTTGACGAGATGTGGCATCACAAAACATTCAATCCTAGAACTTGGAAGTAGAGGCATGAGGACCTATGTGAGTTCAAGGCCAGTTTTGTCTACAAAGCAAGGTTCAGCCTACCCAGTGAGGCCATTTCTTAATAAACAAACAAACAAACAGATAAATTATAAAATGTCACTATAATAACTAGTCTTGTTAGGAGAAGGAAAAGATTGAAATAAAGAATTGATCTCATCACAAGGCATGGATATACATTATTCACATGGCATCACTAACTACATGGATCCTATCCAGGTAGTGGGGTTGTTGTTTAATAAGTTAGGTTTCTTCATAGTAATGTTTTTTTTTTTCTTTCACAATCATAGCACAGCTTTAGAACTGAGCAAGAACAGGCTCAGTTAATGTGATCTAATTATTTTATTTCACTAAAGGAAATCACCTTATTGGAAATGTTGTGTCCAAGATGTTAGCTTATGCTCCAGTTATTTACTTATCAAAATAAACATTAGCATCAGTGTAGACAAAGCTTTTTCCTAACATATTTTGAGTTGTAATGAAATATATCTTATTTTATTACTTAATTTGTTTTTCTTTTGCGATTGGAAACGTTTTGTTCTTCACATAGTTAAGGAATGTGACGCACACACACACACACACACGTACACATACATACAAAATACGTTGTATAAAATGACATATAGCTATATAATACTGAATTGGGTCCATACATAGAAATCTTAACGCACCATAGACTGGACTTAAAGAAAACCATCTATTTCTGTTTTCTTGCACCTATGAATTTAGAATAGTCCCTCAGACATCAATAGGACTTCATGGACCCCATCTCCTTCCATGCCTCCTTTGGCTTGACCCTGTAACAGTCTTGAGTACTCTCACAGCCAGTGTTATATCCCTTGGTCCATAACCTTTATGCTGTTCATCAAACACTATTTTGATTTAGTTGTCCACCCACTTTGATTATTATACTCTTTATGGTCTCTCTTCAACAATAAACCTTGTACTTTAGGAAGAGTGAGAGGGATGTGTCAATTAGAACTTAATGCTCTGCACAGACTCATATTCTATGCATATTGAGCAATAGTGGAATTCTGTATTAATCACCATAAACTGAAGAAATATGTTTTTCTGATAGGGCTTGAGAAATCCACCAATCTATAGGTATAAAAACAGGTAATTCTATTTTGCTTTAATAGTATCTTTCTTAGCATAAGTAATGTCCTATTGCTTATCTATCTAGAAGTATTTTGTTCCAGTAATGATTTCAGACACAGATTTTATCTATGAATTAGATCTTAAACCTAGTTGCTGTGACTAAGGTACAAATGTACATATTTTGCCAATACAATTATTATTTCGGTTTACAGCTGGGTATGATTAATAAATATCTTTCTCCTCTGGTAGTGCATTCATGCACTCTGAAAGCTGAATACCAGTTTGATTTAACTGTGTGTTTCAGATCCAATCTTGTTTGTTTGGGATTTGAGAAATGGGATTTACCTGTTTGGTTGATAGATGTTTAGAATCTTGGTCTGGACTTGGTGAGCAAAGACTCCAGAGGAATGGAGTGAATGATGATCAGTCCTCCAGATGTCTCATCATAACAACCACCCACATGGTGGCTCACAACCATCTGTAATGGGATCTCATGCCTTCTTCTGGTGTGCCTGAAGACAGATACAATGTACTTGTAATAAATAATAAATAAATCTTTTTTAAAAAAGAATTGTTTTGATGCTCTGTTCCCCTCTGTGTCCCCCTTTCTACTCACCCCCTTGCTCTACCCCACCTTCGTGATTGTTTTTTTCTTCCTCCAAAGTGGAATGAGGCTCCTCACTTGAGCTCTTCTGCTTGTTAACCTTATTGATATCCTTCTTGAGATATTCTGTACTTTTATTGGCTAATATCTACTTATTAGTGAGTACATACCATGCATGTCCTTTTAGGTCTGAGTTACCTTACTCAGGATGATATTTTCTAGTTCCATCCATTTGCTTGCAAAACTCATGATGATCTTGTTTTTCATAACTGAGTAGTATTCCATTGTATAAATGAACCACATTTTCTGTATCCATTCTTCTGTTTGGGGACATCGAGATTGTTTCCAGCTTTAGGCTATTAAAAATAAGGCCGCTAGGAACATGGATAAGGTATTGAGGGAACAGGAGTGAAAGCCCTGAGGGTCAGCAGAAAGAATGGAAATAGGCAACTTCAGGAAGAAGGAAGTTGGGAGGACCATCAAGAATGTACCAGAGGCATGGAAGCTCCTGGAAAGGGCGGCGCAGATCTTCCTGGTTGCTGCCACCGCAGAGAGCTCATAGGCAGCACCCCATGAGCAAACTTGAGCCTCGGGACCACAGGTAAGACCAACTTTTCTGCTGCAAGAGACATGCCTGGTGAACTCAGGACACACAGAGGCAAAATTCCTCTAGGACCGGGCACTTCCTCTGTTTACCGGGAGTCCCAAACCCGCGGAGCCCTGCACGCAGCAGCTCTCTGCTCCCAAACCCCGTGGGAGAGAGACCTCACCGCCTGGTCAGGTGGACACTCCTGAGGCTGCAGAGCGGAAGAGACCACCAACACTGCCCACCCCTGCCCACATCCCTGGCCCAAGAGGAAACTGTATACGGCCTCTGGGTTCCCGCAGTGGAGGGCCCAGGAGCAGCAGGACCACTGCATCTGAGACACCACCAGAACGTGAAGGGACCTACTGGATAAACAGTTCTCTGCACCCAAATCCCGTGGGAGGGAGAGCTAAAACTTCAGAGAGGCAGACATGCCTGGGAAACCAGAAGAGACGGCACTCTGCACACATCTCTGACGTCAGAGGAAAACACCAAACACCATCTGGAACCCTGGTGCAAGAAGCTCCCAGAAAGGGCGGCGCAGATCTTCCTAGTTGCTGCACCCGCGGAGAGCTCATAAACAACACCCCACAAGCAAACTTGAGCCTTGGGACCACAGGTAAGACCAACTTTTCTGCTGCAAGTGACCTGCCTGGTGAACACCAGACACAGGCCCACAGGAACAGCTGAAGACCTGTAGATAGGAAAAACTACACGCCCTAAAGCAGAACACTCTGTCCTCATAACTGGCTGAAAGAAAACAGGAAAACAGATCTAAAGCACTCCTGACACACAGGCTTATAGGACAGTCTAGCCACTGTCAGAAATAACAGAACAAAGTAACACTAGAGATAATCTGATGGCGAGAGGCAAGCGCAGGAACCCAAGCAACAGAAACCAAGACTACATGGCATCATTGGAGCCCAATTCTCCCACCAGAGCAAACACAGAATATCCAAACACACCAGAAAAGCAAGATCTAGTTTCAAAATCATATTTGATCATGATGCTGGAGGACTTCAAGAAAGACATGAAGAACTCCCTTAGAGAACAAGTAGAAGCCTACAGAGAGGAATCGCAAAAATCCCTGAAAGAATTCCAGGAAAACACAATCAAACAGTTGAGGAATTAAAAGTGGAAATAGAAGCAATCAAGAAAGAACACATGGAAACAACCCTGGATATGGAAAAACAAAAGAAGAGACAAGGAGCTGTAGATACGAGCTTCACCAGCAGAATACAAGAGATGGAAGAGAGAATCTCAGGAGCAGAAGATTCCATAGAAATCATTGACTCAACTGTAAAAGATAATGTAAAGCGGAAAAAGCAACTGGTCCAAAACATACAGGAAATCCAGGACTCAATGAGAAGATCAAACCTAAGGATAATAGGTATAGAAGAAAGGGAAGACTCCCAGCTCAAAGGACCAGTAAATATCTTCAACAAAATCATAGAAGATAACGTCCCTTACCTAAAAAAAGAGATATCCATAGGCATACAAGAAGCCTACAGAACTCCAAATAGATTGGACCAGAAAAGAAACACTTCCAGTCACATAATAGTCAAAACACCACACACACAAAATAAAGAAAGAATATTAAAAGCAGTAAGGGAAAAAGGTCAAGTAACATATAAAGGCAGACCTATCAGAATCACACCAGACTTCTCGCCAGAAACTATGAAGGCCAGAAGATCCTGGACAGATGTCATACAGACCCTAAGAGAAAACAAATGCCAGCCCAGGTTACTATATCCCGCAAAACTCTCAAATAACATAGATGGAGAAACCAAGATATTCCATGACAAAACCAAATTTACACAATAGCTTTCTACAAATCCAGCACTACAAAGGATAATAAATGGTAAAGCCCAACATAAGGAGGCAAGCTATACCCTAGAAGAAGCAAGAAACTAATTGTCTTGGCAACAAAACAATGAGAAGAAAAGCACACAAACATAACCTCACATCCAAATATGAATATAACAGGAAGCAATAATCACTATTTCTTAATATCTCTCAACATCAATGGCCTCAACTCCCCTATAAAAAAGACATAGATTAACAAACTGGATACGCAATGAGGACCTAGCATTCTGCTGCCTACAGGAAACACACCTCAGAGACAAAGACAGACACTACCTCAGAGTGAAAGGCTGGAAAACAACTTTCCAAGCAAATGGTCAGAAGAAGCAAGCTGGAGTAGCCATTCCAATATCAAATAAAATCAATTTTCAACTAAAAGTCATCAAAAAAGATAAGGAAGGACACTTCATATTCATCAAAGGAAAAATCCACCAAGATGAACTCTCAATCCTAAATATCTATGCCCCAAAAACAAGGGCACCTACATAGGTAAATGAAACCTTACTAAAGCTCAAAACACACATTGAACCTCACACAATAATAGTGGGAGATTTCAACACCCCACACTCATCAATGGACAGAACATGGAAACAGAAATTAAACAGAGATATAGACAGACTAAGCGGAGTCATGTGCAAAATGGACTTAACAGATATTTATAGAACATTCTATCCTAAAGCAAAAGGATATACCTTCTTCTCAGCTCCTCATGGTACTTTCTCCAAAATTGACCATATAATTTGTCAAAAAACGGGCCTCAACAGCTACAGGAAGATAGAAATAATACCATGCGTGCTATCAGACCACCACAGCCTAAAGCTGGTCTTCAATAACAATAAGGGAAGAATGCCCACATATACGTGGAAGTTGAACAATGCTCTACTCAAAGATAACCTGGTAAAGGAAGAAATGCAGAAAGAAATTATAGACTTTTTAGAATTTAATGAAAATGAAGGTACAACATACCCAAACTTATGGGACACAATGAAAGCTGTGCTAAGAGGAAAACTCATAGTGCTGAGTGCCTGCAGAAAGAAACAGGAAAGAGCATATGTCAGCAGCTTGACAGCACACCTAAAAGCTCTAGAACAAAAAGAAGCAAATACACCAAGGAGGAGTAGAAGGTAGGAAATAATCAAACTCAGAGCTGAAATCAACCAAGTAGAAACAAAAAGGACCATAGAAAGAATCAACAGAACCAAAAGTTGGTTCTTTGAGAAAATCAACAAGATAGATAAACCCTTAGCCAGACTAACGAGAGGACACAGAGAGTGCGTCCAAATTAACAAAATCAAAAATGAAAAGGGAGACATAACTACAGATTCGGAGGAAATTCAAAAAATCATCAGATCTTACTATAAAAACCTATATTCAACAAAATTTGAAAATCTTCAGGAAATGGACAATTTCCTAGACAGATACCAGGTATCGAAGTTAAATCAGGAACAGATAAACCAGTTAAACAACCCCATAACTCCTAAGGAAATAGAAGCAGTCATTAAAGGTCTCCCAACCAAAAAGAGCCCAGGTCCAGACGGGTTTAGTGCAGAATTCTATCAAACCTTCATAGAAGACCTCATACCAATATTATCCAAACTATTCCACAAAATTGAAACAGATGGAGCCCTACCGAATTCCTTCTACGAAGCCACAATTACTCTTATACCTAAGCCACACAAAGACCCAACAAAGAAAGAGAACTTCAGACCAATTTCCCTTATGAATATCGACGCAAAAAAACTCAATAAAATTCTGGCAAACCGACTCCAAGAGCACATCAAAACAATCATCCACCATGATCAAGTAGGCTTCATCCCAGGCATGCAGGGATGGTTTAATATTCAGAAAACCATCAACGTGATCCATTATATAAACAAACTGAAAGAACAAAACCACATGATCATTTCATTAGATGCTGAGAAAGCATTTGACAGTATTCAACACCCCTTCATGATAAAAGTCCTGGAAAGAATAGGAATTCAAGGCCCATACCTAAACATAGTAAAAGCCATATACAGCAAACCAGTTGCTAACATTAAACTAAATGGAGAGAAACTTGAAGCAATCCCACTAAAATCAGGGACTAGACAAGGCTGCCCACTCTCTCCCTACTTATTCAATATAGTTCTTGAATTTCTAGCCAGAGCAATCAGACAACAAAAGGAGGTCAAGGGGATACAGATTGGAAAAGAAGAAGTCAAAATATCACTATTTGCAGATGATATGATACTATATTTAAGTGATCCCAAAAGCTCCACCATAGAACTACTAAAGCTGATAAACATCTTCCGAAAAGTGGCTGGGTATAAAATTAACTCAAATAAATCAGTAGCCTTCCTCTACACAAAAGAGAAACTAGCCAAGAAAGAAATTAGGGAAACGACACCCTTCATAATAGACCCAAATAATATAAAGTACCTCGGTGTGACTTTAACCAAGCAAGTAAAAGATTTGTACAATAAGAACTTCAAGACTCTGAAGCTAGAAATTGAAGAAGACATCAGAAGATGGAAAGATCTCCCATGCTCATGGATTGGCAGGAATAATATAGTAATAATGGCCATTTTACCATAAGCGATCTACAGATCCAATGAAATCCCCATCAAAATACCAATCCAATTCTTCAAAGAGTTGGACAGAACAATTTGCAAAATCATTTCAAATAACAAAAAACCCAGGATAGCTAAAACTATCCTCAACAATAAAAGGACTTCAGGGGGAATCACTATCCCTGAACTCAAGCAGTATTACAGAGCAATAGTGATAAAAACTGCATGGTATTGGTACAGAGACAGACAGATAGACCAATGGAACAGAATTGAAGACCCAGAAATGAACCCACACACCTATGGGCACTTGATTTTTGACAAAGGAGCCAAAACCATCAAATGGAAAAAAGACAGCATTTTCAGCAAATGGTGCTGGTTCAACTGGAGGTCAACATGTAGAAGAATGCAGATCGATCCAATGTTATCACCCTGTACAAAGCTTAAGTCCAAGTGGATCAAGGACCTCCACATCAAATCAGATACACTCAAACTAATAGAAGAAAAACTAGGGAAGCATCTGGAACACATGGGCACTGGAAAAAATTTCCTGAACAAAACACCAATCCCTTATGCTCTAAGATCAAGAATCGACAAATGGGATCTCATAAAACTGCAAAGCTTCTGTAAGGCAAAAGATACTGTGGTTAGGACAAAACATCAACCAACAGATTGGGAAAAGATGTTTACCAGTCCTACAACTGATAGAGGCCTTATATCCAAAATATACAAAGAACTCAAGAAGATAGACCGCAGGGAGACAAATAACCATATTAAAAAATGGGTTTCAGAGCTAAACAAAGAGTTCACAGCTGAGGAATGCCGAATGGCTGAGAAACACCTAAAGAAATGTTCAACATCTTTAGTCATAAGGGAAATGCAAATCAAAACAACCCTGAGATTTTACCTCACACCAGTGAGAATGGCTAAGATCAAAAACTCAGGTGACAGCAGATGCTGGTGAGGATGCTGAGAAAGAGGAACACTCCTCCGTTGTTGGTGGGATTGCAGACTGGTACAACCATTCTGGAAATCAGTCTGGAGGTTCCTCAGAAAATTGGACATTGAACTGCCTGTGGATCCAGCTATACCTCTCTTGGGCAAATACCGAAAAGATGCCCCAACATATAAAAAAGACACGTGCTCCACTATGTTCATCGCAGCATTATTTATAATACCCAGAAGCTGGAAAGAACCCAGATGCCCTTCAACAGAGTAATGGATACAGAAAATGTGGTACATCTATACAATGGAATATTACTCAGCTATCAAAAACAATGACTTTATGAAATTCATAGGCAAATGGTTGGAACTGGAAAATATTATCCTGAGTGAGGTAACCCAATCACAGAGAAACACACATGTTATGCACTCATTCAAATGCTTGAATTACCCTAGATGCCTAGAACAAATGAAACTCAAGACGGATGATCAAAATGTGAATGCTTCACTCCTTCTTTAAAAGGGGAACAAGAATACACTTGGCAGGGAATAGAGAGGCAAAAATTAAAACAGAGACAGAAGGAACACCCATTCAGAGCCTGCCCCACATGTGGCCCATACATATACAGCCATCCAATTAGACAAGATGAATGAAGCAAAGAAGTGCAGGCCGACAGGACCTGGATGTAGATCGCTCCTGAGATACACAGCCAGAATACAGCAAATACAGAGGCGAATGCCAGCAGCAAACCACTGAACTGAGAATAGGACCCACATTGAAGGAATCAGAGAAAGAACTGGAAGAGCTTGAAGGGGCTCGAGACCCCACATGTACAACAATGCCAAGCAACCAGAGCTTCCAGGGACTAAGCCACTACCTAAAGACTATACATGGACTGGCCCTGGACTCTGACCCCATAGGTAGCAATGAATATCCTAGTAAGAGCACCAGTGGAAGGGGAAGCCCTGGGTCCTGCTAAGACTGAACCCCCAGTGAACTAGACTGTTTGGGGGAGGGCGGCAATGGGGGGAGGATGGGGAGGGGAACACCCATAAGGAAGGGGAGGGGGGAGGGGGATGTTTGCCTGGAATCCGGGAAAGGGAATAACACTTGAAATGTATATAAGAAATACTCAAGTTAATAAAAAAAAAAAAAGAATGTACCAGAGACCTGTGACATGAGAGAATCGCAAAAGGCAAAGGGAAGAATCTTAAATGAAATGCCCTACAGCTGGGAGAGGGAACGTGTACAGTACACCTAAAGCAGAAAGACCAGGCATCAATTGGAGGGATGAGGTTGCCATCCCACATTCAAAAACTCTGATGTAGGATTGTTCCTTACTGAAAGAACTGCAGGGTCAAATATGAAGAAGAGTGTGAGGGAAAGGAGGACCAGTGAGAGGTCCAAACTGGGATCAAGCTCAAGGGGAAACTCCAAGGCCTGACACTATTACTGATACTACAGTGTGCTTACAAACAGGAGCCTAGCATGACTTCCCTCTGAAAAGTCCAACAAGCAGCTTAGAGAGTCAGATGCAGATACTTACACCCAACCAATGGACAGAAGCTGGTGACCCCTGTGGTTGAATTAGGGAAGAACTGGAAGAGGCTGCGGAGGAAGGCAACGCCATAACAAGACTAGCTGTTGCTCCTAATCTGGACCCCCAGACTGTTCACACACTGTGCCACCAACCACACAGAATACACCAGCTGACCAATAAGGCCCCCAACACACATACAGCGGAGGGCAGCTGGGCCTTGACTTAGTGTGAGAAGATTCACGTAACCCTCAAAGATGCAGGGCCTAGGGAATACAGAGGTCTGGTGGCGTGGGGATGGGAATACAGAGGTCTGGTGGCGTGGGGATGGGAATACTGAGGTCTGGTGGTGTGGGGATGGGAATACTGAGGTCTGGTGGTGTGGGGATGGGAATACAGAGGTCTGGTGGCGTGGGGATGGGAAGGTGGGGACATCTTCTTTTGCGAAGAGGGGTGGGGTGGGATGTGGAACAGTCAGAGGTCAGACCAGGAAGAGGATAAAGACAGGATTGTACAGTAATATCAAAGTATAATAAAAAAAAGAGAATTGTTCTTGAAATCTATTTTAAAATTCCAAACAGGAAATTTACAAAGAACTACACAATATCAATGATAGGTCAACACTTGTTTTCCTTCACCTTTCAATATAATCCACAGAATACCTTTAGTCTCACTAATGACTAACCCATAAAGTGAGAAAAATATTTACATAGAAATCTAACTATCTGACTTTCCTGAAAAAATTGATCAGATTTGTAACCAACTGGCAGCAAAGAAATTGCTGAGAATCTTGCTACTGTTACACTTCCTGCGCCTTCCTTATCAAGTGTCAAAAACCAAGGGCAATGACTTTGGTCTCTAAATATGCCTTCCTCTGTTAATTTAAGTAAATAACTTGTGCAAACATGTCAGCATGATCTGTGATTTATGAACAAAAACCCAAGTATATGATAATTAATTTATTATATAGGGATAGAAAATTATGTATTCATCTTAGGTCAATTGCAGTTTTACTTCTGAAAACTCTCTGTGCAGTAAGCTACTTGAAATATTTCTATTTACAAACCTCATTTAATTACCACTCATAAGACAAGTTCTCATTTGAACCCTTAACAACAGTCAGCATCACCTAAAGAGATAAATTAAAAACAGAACATCAAGCTGGTTTTACTTCAAGGCTCATTTACTATAAATGATCACTATGGCAGCAAACAATAAAGAATTAAAAAGAGATCCCATTCATATAATATATATCACATATTTTAATTGTCTTCATTAGGGATGCATGAAAAAGCCACAACTGTTTTCTGGTGGCAGAATGTAATGATTCAAGATATAAATATATCAACAAGGGAAAAATAGCACATAAAATGCTTTCTGACTTATCACCTGGAATTAGCAGCCTCTCTCTATGACATTATTGTAATTGTCAAGCCTTTGATTCAGTTATTAAATGTGCAGATGATGAAAATGCCGGCTGGTCAAAGAAATCCAATTAACAGTTAAGATTACTCTCAGAAGTGAGCCACTACTTTAGACAGGAACTGTTTAAAATCATTCTCATTAAGGCAGTCGGTAAATGCTTTTTGTATAAAAGGAAATAACACAAACAATACAAGACTCTCTTTTAAAGTTAAATAATCCTTTACTACTAAATTTCTCATATTTGGACTATATTGACAATTGTTCATGTATAGTTTTGTTATAAGAAAGTGACTAGAGTATTGTAGAATTTTAACCAGAAACTTTAACCATGTACAATACTCTGTTTATATTAACACATTTTGAAAATAAACAAAGTCTTTGCAAACAAGACCCTATCCAGCTAAGAAACATAGCTTACATTAGATTATTTTGAATATTCAAACATGTCCTGAAAGAACTCAACCATAGAAATTGTAAACATGCAAATTTAGCACAGATATAGTCATAATTTATTTTAAAATCTTATAACTGACAATGGTTCCATCTAAATTTGTTATGTTATTCTGAGTCCAGTCACCCAGTTTTATATTACAATGTGAATTAATGCCCTGCTACTTAGTAGCACCATCCTAGGTATCACGATATTTATGAGTACTGTGAGAGCAAGGATAAAGTTCATCTGATTTTATAATTCACTTACATAAATTTTATCTAAACAGTAAATGATGTCTAATGTTTGAAAATATCACTAGAGAATTATTAATTGATCAAGGTCAAGACTTTTGGGGGAGAAAGGAGCATTTTAAGTAATATATATCTCTTGCAAGTATTAAACACTAAATTTGCTACTCTTATCATAAATAAATAAGAAGAGAACATAAAATATCCCTTAAGTTATAAAAAAAATCTTCTAACAGCTGACTATTTATCTTATGTAAATTCAACATTTTGGGCGCATTTGTGTTTGGCATAATGTATGCTTAGCAATATAGAAATAAGTTATGCACTGCTTATGTGTGTCTCCTGATCCCACATTGGATTTAAAAGGGAACTGAGAACGAATTTAGAAAGACACTCCCTTTTCTCAGCATTAACTGTCATTTAGGAATACATATTCATTAAATTAATTTAATACTCATTAATTTTACAATAGTAATTTAAGATGAATTAATTTTTCTTTAGCAGACCATAGGCAGCAGAAAAAGCTCAGAATAGGACTAGGAGGGTGTCTCCGATAATCTTTTAAAATCTTGTAAAGATGGGATCTCTAATTGTTTCCTCTTTAAACCATGTTAGCTGGATCATGAGCTTCCAGGGTTTCTCATGTCGCTGACCTCCATCTTGCCAGAGAAGCATTGTTATTATAGACATGTTTTACGAGAGCAATATTTAGGTGATTGCTGGGCATCTGAGCTATATCATCAATATCCGAATATTTTGTTGCACTTATGATTGAGTCCAAGGATCCAAGCTCAAGAATCTAAACACCTACTCTATAATCATTCCTAAAGTTTTAGATAAATTTCTAGGGTTCAAGGTAATCTAATCATAAATTACATAGCTTAGTATATCTTATTATTTCAAAAATACTAGAATAATATATGTATACTCAAAACCAACAAAAGCAGGACTGAGGTGATACCATATCTGGTTAAAAAAAAGTTGTTGTATACATCTGACAACCTCAGTTCTAAACCCTGAAAAAGTTAGATGGTAGGCAGTATCTGTAATTTGAACAGTTTAAATGGAGCGACCCATAGCTCCAGCATTATATATAGCAGAGAATGACCTTGTCAAGCATCAAGGGAGGAGATGTCCTTGGCCCTGTGAAGGCTTGATTCCCCAGTGTAGGGGAATGTCATGGCGGGGAGGTGGGAAGGGATAGGTGGTTGAGGGGGAGCACCCTCCTAGAAGAAGGGGGACGGGGATGGCATAGGAGGTTTATTGAAGAGAAACAAGGAATGGGGATAACATTTGAAATGCAAATTTTTAAAAATCCAATAATAAATAAATAAATAGAAATAGAAATAAAATGTCGAATAAAAAAGTGAGACAGAAGACAGAGGAAGTAGAATCCTATGAAAGCACAGGTTCTTGCAGTACAGCAGCAAACAAGAAAACACTGCCCAGCAAGGACTACCAAAAGTAGTCCAAGGCTCATACATGTGCACTGTCTCCTGCAAATAATCTCATGCATTAAAATAAATAAAAAGCTTGAATATCCAGAAAGGATAAAAAGCAATACCAAAATATAAATTAAAAAGTTAACTTAAATTTAGATATATTTACCAGTATTTTTTTCTCCAGCATTTTATTTCAATATGCATGTGGCTGTAATGTCTAATTTTATTGCTGATATTTTATGAATTTTAGAGTATGAACTTAAACTTAATTAGCTGTCTGTTTTGATAACTTCATATTTCTTTCGAGATTGTGCTTCTCCACATGAAACACAGATGGCAAACCTAAAAGTGCTGATTATAACAGAAGCAGAAATGTAAACTGAAAAGTATGGAAATTAAATTATGTTCTTATGCTTTTTTTATTATAATTAGCTTTTGAAATTAAAAGTTCTAATTTATTTCTGGTATCTAATAAAAATATTGTGATCCATTTATCTGGACAAATTCTAGAGAAGATGAACAGTTGCAACTGCATATGTTTTAATTTGCAATACAGATAAATATAAAAATAGTATTTTGTCATGTTCTGTCTGACAGTAAGCATAACAGTAGTTGTGAAAATCATAACATATCAATATAACATACATACACATGCAACATAAGTAAACATATTTTCTGAAGCATAATCACTGATTGGATTTATTTAATTTAAAAATTGACTAAGACATAAAGTAACAAATGTGATATGGTAAGGGAACTGTGGGAGATATTCGAAGAGGGAGAATGAGGATCAAAATGCATCCGATAGTTCTATGAGAATCTCAAAGAATCTATAAATAAAATAAAAAAATTAACTGGGCATTTCAGTATATTAAAATGAGTATTTTGAATTTAATTTCTTTCTCTTACATTTTTTTCAGAGGATTTTATCTTCTAGGCATTACTTTATTTGAAAGGGTATATTTCCACTTACATGCAACTGGATTACTCTTTTATTCTATCTTTTAAAATATGCTTGCAATATTCTTTTTATCTATGCATCCCTTCTGGATTCTTCTGGATAGGACTAATTTATTTAAGTATAGCTTGTAGTTGGAAAATATCTTCTCATAATTATTTATTCAAGTATATAATTTTAGAAGTTCTTAATTATATTTAATTTCTAGAAAATAATTTTGAAGAACACAAGAAACTAGACATCAACAAACCAAATAACCCAATTACAAAATGGGATGTGTATCTAAATAGAGAATTCTAAGCAGAAAATCTCAAATGGCCCAGAACCACTTAAAGAAATGTTCAACCTCCTACTCGTCGGGAAAATGCAAATCAAAACAGCTCTGATATTCCCTCTTACCCCTGTCAGAATAACTAAGATAAAAAATTCAAGGGACAGCACATGATGGCAAGGGCGTGGAGCAAGTGGAGTGCTCCTCCATTGTTGCTCAGAGTGGAAACTTTTACATTCAGTGGAAACGAGTGACAGAGTGACAGACATTAAATGTAGTCACTTACAAGTGGATATTAGTCATAACATACAGTATAAATATGCTACAATACACAAACCCAACAAAGCTAAGTGACAAGCAAGGCCCCAGGGGAAATGCTTGAATCTCACTGAGAAGGGGGAAATAGAAAATACTGGGCTGGAAAGGGGAGGTGTATGGAAACATGAGGTATCACATTGGGTAGGATGGAGAAAGATAGTCCTGGGGGAAGCAATTTGAATGGGAGGGGCATTTCTGGGATAAGGTAAAACATAAACAACAGAAACTATCAGGGATCAGTGAGTGTGTCCCTAGCTAATACATCTAGCAATAAGGAATACAGAAACTGAAATGGCCATCTCCTATAACCAGGCAAGATTTTCACTGAAGGGACTGGGACACCAACCCAGTTACAAAATCTTAGATCCAGTTTGCTCTGCCTATAAGAGGTACATACTAATACTATCCAAACTATTACACAAAATAGAAATGGACCAAGCACTACCCAATTCCTTCTATGAAGCCACAATTATGCTTTTACCTAAACCACACAAAGAGCCAACAAAGAAAGAGAACTTCAGACCAATTTCCCGTATGAATATCGACGCAAAAATACTCAATAAGATTCTCACACACCAAATCCAAGAACACATCAAAACAATCATCTATCATGATCAAGTAGGCTTCATCCCAGGGATTCAGGAATGGTTTAATATACAGAAATCCATCAACATAATCCACTATATAAACAAACCCTAAGGGGAAAAAAACACATAATCATTTCATTGGATTCTGAGAAAGCATTTAACAAAATTCAATAACCCTTCATGATAAAAGTCCTAGAAAGATTAGGATTCAAGGCCCATATCTAAAAATAGTAAAAGCAATATACAGCAAACCAGTAGCTAACATCAAACTAAATTAGAGAAACTTGAAGCAATCCCACTAAAATCAGGGACTAAAAAGGCTGCCCTCTCTCTCTCTACTTATTCACTATAGTACTCCAAGTCCTAGCTACACAAATCAGACAACAAAAGGAGGTCAAAGGAATATAAATTGAAAAGGACAAAGTTAAAATACCACTATTTGCAGATGATATGATAGTATACTTAACTGACACTTCAGCAAAGTGTCTGGGTATAAAGTTAACTCAAGTCTTTCACTACTCAAAGGATAAACAGGCTGAGAGAGAAATTAGTGTAATGATACCCTTTACAATAGTTTCAAATAACATAAAATACCTCGGTGTGATTCTGACCAAACAAGTGAAAGATCTATATGACAAGAACTTCAAGTCTCTGAAGAAAGAAATTGAAGAAGATATCAGAAGATGGAAAAACTTCCCATGCTCATGGATTGGCAGGATTAATATTGTAAAAATTTCCATTTTGCCAAAAGCATTAGAGTTATATATGTATGTACAGCCACCGAAACTGTTTAAGGTTGATGAAGCTAAGAAGTGCCTGCTGACAAGAGCTGGATATTGATGTCTCCCGAGAGGCACAGACAGAGCATGTCAAATACAGAAGTGAATACCAGCAGCAAACCATTGAACTGAGAACAGGATCCCCATTGGAGAAATTATAGAAAGATTTGAAAGAGCTGATGGGGCTTGCAATTCCTTAAGAACAACAATGCCAACCAACTAGAGCTCTCAGGGACTAAACTACTACCCTAAGACTAAACAGGGACTGACCCATATGTAGCAGAGGATGTCCTTGTTTGGCACCAGTTTGGAAGGTGAAGTCCTTGGTCCTGTCGAGGTTGGACACCCCCAGTGTAGGGGAATGTAGGGATGAGGGAAAACCCTTACAGAAGAAGGGGAGAAGGGTGGCATAGGGGGCTTTTTATGGGAAACTGGGAAAGGGAATATTAAAATGTAAATGAAAATATCCAATAAAAGAAAAAATAGGTGCAGGTGAAAAGATGGAGCAGAAATTCAGGAAATGGCAAACTAATAACTATATCAGCTTGAGACCCCCCTCAAGATAGAGAGTCCACCCCTGACATACTAATAAGGTTATAGCATACTTGAAGACTGGAGTATAAGTGTCATAAGAGATGTGAATAATGGAAAGTAATGCAGAGACCCACAGGCAAACATTAGGTTGAGCTTGGGAATCCTTTTGGAGAGGGGAAGGATGGACTGGTGGAATCAGAAGGATCAAGGACACCAGTAGGCATATTTTTTTGCACTGTGTGAAGGTTATTCTTGTATCATGCAAATGATAATTTTTATGCCCCTCCTCCATCATATCTATTTGCAATCTGGACATGTAATCTTATTCTAAGATTCTCCCAAGTTTTTTAAAACATTCCTCCCAATTCGTTCTCCTGTTTGTTAATAAAAACTAACCAGACACTAACTGAGAAAATAACTTGAGATTTCTGCCAGTCCACTTGGGGTTTGGGGGAGGTGAAAGGGAGAAAAGAAACACCTCAGCCCAAAGAGGGATCCAAAGGACTCCATGGAGAAAGACCTGAAGTATTATGGGGATTTTGGCTGAGAGGTAGCCAGAGTAACATAGAGGAAGAGCACAGGTTAATAACAACTCAGCGAATGTTTTATGAAACATATCAAGTAAATTCTCATAGTCTCTGTCTCATTTATTTGGGAACTAGCCAAGTTTGCTTTAAAAAAGAAAAAGAAAAAGAAAAAAGAAAGAAAGAAAACTACTACTTTAAAAAATCTATTTACATACATCACAGGATAACCTCCAGACTCAAATAACCTGGGTCCATAAGGGATCATAGAGACTGAACCATCAACCAGAGAGTATCAATAGGATAAACGTAGGCCCTCTACTTACAGGTAAGTGATGTGCAGTTGGGGTTTCGTGTGGTACTCTTAACAGTGGGAGCAGGCACTATTTGTACTGTTTACCTTTGGACGCCTTCCGCTTAACTGGACTGCCTAATATAGTCTCAATAGGAGAAGATGAGCATATTCTTACCGCATCTTCACATGCCAAGGCTGGTTGTAATCCAAGGGATACCTCTCCGTTACTGAGATGGAAAAAGAGGAGGGGTGAATGGGATAAGGGAGGGAGAAAGAAGGAATGGCAAGATAGGAGGGAGGGGAAGCTGTAATTAGAATGTAAAATCGATAAATGACTTTCTTAATAATTAAAAAAACGTATGAGACAAAAGTCAGCTTTAAATAAGAATATGTCTTCATTTATGTCGATTTATCTTAGCTTTTTTTCGGAAGGCACTTAAAATTTCAGAATTTCTGCCAGGTTTTAAAAAAATAGATTTAAAAAAATTATTTTGTTCATATTTATATATCTCCTTTTTTTTTGCAGGCATGTTCAAAGAAACTTCTCACTGACGTTCTTTAATGAAGTTAATTATTGCTGTTCAATATACTGAGAGGATGGATGTTTGAGAAGTTGCCATGACCGAAGTGACATCAATATCATAGCCTATCTCAGAGGCTGAGAAAATTCCATGAAACTTAAGGCAAGAAAAATGAAAGAACGAAAGAATGGGGTAGGGTGTAGTTAGATGTTGTTCCCAGGAAATGACAGGACGTTGCAAACACGATCTCTCACCGTATCCATGGATACTGGCATGGGGCAGCACAAGAACAAGACACTTAAAATTTTTTCAATATGTAGAGGGAATTGCTTGCGAGGTGCCTCTCCTAGCTGAGCCAACACTACTGTTTAAAGAATGGCTACCAGTAGGTTGCACAGAGACAGAGAGAGACCGGAAGAGAGGCAGATAGACAGAAAGACACACAGAGAGAATGAGAAAGGAGGAGAGGGAAGAAGAAGAAAGGAATGAGAAATATTGGCAAGAATTGGAGGGGGTGAGAGATGAGTAGATATGATGAAGAAAAGCAAAAAGTTACGGTACTTTCACATAAATAAAATACCATTTTAATAAAATAAAGTTTGCCTTCAATCTATTATTTATCAAAGTCATAGCCCTTGAGAAAATAATGAAAGAGATTCTTAAATATCTGATGTGAAACCATTATAATTTAATTTGTATCAATATATTTATTAATTAAGACATATATATACTTTGAGAATGCAAGCCTCAAAAACATATTTTAGTATGATATGACCTTACATTGACTGAGCTAAAAATAGTTGTTATTTAATCATAAAATTCTCTTGCATATATCAAAATATGTCATTTGTAAGCATGTATTCTCAGTACACATTGTTAATTAATAGGCATGTTGATACAAAATAAAATTAAAAAGTGGAGGGATTTCTTTTTTTATTGGTTATTTTGTTTATTTACATTTCATATTTTTTTCTCTTCCTGGTCTCCCCTCCGCAAACCCCCATCCCATCCTGTCTTTTTTTTTTTTGCCTCTAAATGGGTGATCTTACACCCATCCACCCACTCCCCTCTCACCTTCCTAGCATCCCCCTTCTTAATGAAATAAAAAAAATGCTATTCTAAATAAGGAAGATTTATCCTATCCCTTTTCTATATTATAAATTGTTTCTTTAAAGTGTGAGAAAACAACTGTAGAATATTTTAGGACAGGGATTTTTTTCTTAACGTAAATATGTAGTAGAGTATGACAAACTTAACTATGGTCCCAATCAAACAGATTAAAAGGAATGGACAGAAATTAAATAATATGTAATAATAGGTAAACCGACTCTGAAAAAGGCATAGAAGATAAAGGGAGAGGAAGAGAAGAGAGAGGAAAGAGATGAGGGGAGAGTGAAAAGGGGAAGATGGAAAAGGAGGAAAAAGAGGGTCAAAGACGTATATTTATTTATCAGTTACCATATGAGTTGAATTATTTATATAAGGTTTAAATCTGCCGTGCAAATAAAAACAATACATACGACAATGAGATTTTACAAATAACACATCATTGTTATTACACATTACATCTCATAAAAGTTCCTAAAATTTAGTTCAGTATTTGATTGACAAGCATTTTTCATCTATAAATTGAGTCACAAAAACGTTGATACATAATCTTTAACTACAGTAAACAGTGTGTCAGAAGCTGGAGTTACATAAGCCATGTGGGAAGACTGCTATAATTGCTAAGTATGTTAATTGGAACTTGGCAAACACTTAACCTCTTCGACCTTTGTATGAATTAAAATGCAATTGTGCTGGATTTTTTGGCAGTAAGACATAATTTTTCTAACTGAGTCTGTAAAGGTCAGACTATGTAGTATATTTTTACATGTTTGTACATAGTTAAGATGTAAATTGGCCCATCCATTGTATAAATAAATAATTTTTTTCTCACAAAATTGAAAATAGAATTAGCCGTACAACCATCTCTGATAATAAACAAAAATGAGTCTTAGGCAACTAAATATATGCATGCCCACATTTATTGTTCCACTCTTCCCAATAGTTAGGGAATAAAACCAACCTACATGTTTATCAAGAGATGAATGTATTGGAATCTTGTGATCTTACACAGTTACAAAGAAGAGTGGAATGTTATCATTTGCTGAAAATGGTACAAATAGTGAGCATCATATCACATACAGTGAGGCATAGGCTGAAAGACAAATTTCACGTGACTGCTCTCATCAGTAGCTGTTAGATCTACTAACAGGTATAGAAAAGCATCTGCATTTATGGGTATAGAGATGAAAAGATGCTGAGGGAATGGAGGGTATAATGGGAGGAGGGAAAAATAGAGAAACCAAAAGAGGGGATTAAAGAGGCTGAGGGCTGCAGAGATGGCTCAGCGGTTAAGAACACTGACTGCTCTTCCAGAGGTCATGAGTTTAATCCCCAGCAACCACATGGTGGCTCACAACTATCTGTAATGGGATCCAGTGCCCTCTTCTGGTGTGTCTGAAGACAGCTACAGTGTACTTATTTATAATAAATAAATCTTTTTAAAAAATAAAGAAGCTGAATATTGTCAAAATAAAAAAGAAATACATGAAATGTGCTTTCTATAATAAACCCAATACAATAGGTGTCTACCCCTAAATATTATAAATCATCACAAATGGGCGTCTTTATCTATAACCCACAAGTTCCACTTTGTACCATCGGAAGCTGTCTTCTCTTTGGAGTTTAGCCTGTCTTATCAGTAGCTTTATTTTACAACCAGTTACTTGCCCCATAAATAACTTGCATGCATTTCAATATATTTTATTCTTCAGGACATGGTAACTCACATCATGTCCATCAGCACTATACTGCAGAACAGGAATTGAAACTTGCAGGTCTTGCTGCCCTTATAACTGCCACTATGCCCATATGGAAACTTCATTTTTTTATCTGAAATTCTTTACCCTTTTCTATAATATCAAGATCTATTTTTCCTCTTCAAAATATCAGTTCCGTATTTCATTTTTAGTTGAAGGATTACTAGTGGCCTAGTTTCACAAAGTTACACAATTATAGAGCAGAATCCACTTACTTGCCAGTAATTGGAGTACAGCCATCAGTGAGGGAATAATAGCAAGGCTTAGAGTTCAGAGCAAAGAACAAAAAATATCATGCAGTTTTTGCAAGAAAGGTAGAATGGTGCTTGTCCGCAGTGACATTATGAGCTTTGCGTCTTTCAGTGTGGAATTTTAATTGCAGTTTGCCTTCTTTGGAATAAAAGATCATGTTCTAAATGCTTTCCAATAGAATTAATTCAGAAATCAAATTAAGGCTTTCACATTGTGATTTGAGCTAATATAACAGATCTTTCATGCCAAAAATGGGAAGCAATCTAGTGGCAACACTGTGTAGCTATTCAGTGTATGTAGTTGTTGGTATCTAATGACATTTAAACCATTTCAGGTACATTGATAAAACTCAAGATTTATAACACACAATGTGATAAAGATTATTGAAGGTATGTTTTACCTTTCTACATCCAGTGATGAGGACATTTTCACAATGCTTATGATCCTGTATTTGTTCAGGGCCAAACTAAATTTAACACTAGCCTTTAGAAATGGTAGATACATATTTCTGATTCCTCATCAGTGATGGGGCATATTTTTTAGAGCTGAAAGCCATATTCAAATGAAGACTAATGTTTTCATTCTGCTACACATTCAAATAAAATGTATCACTTGAGACACATACAGCTGGATAAAAAAATTAACTGTGCATTCCTCTCTAAAATTTCCTCTAAACTGGTTCCAAAATTTGTAAAAGATGTTGCAAATCCTCTAGGGTTGTTTCTTGGACTATTTTAAAACACTACAGATGAAGTGATTGAAGGCACACATACGTTCATTTTCTCTCTAATCTTGATGTTGGTGTGACTAACTTCTTTAAGCCCCTGCTTTGGCTTCCCTACAACAATGGATGGCAAACTGAAATGGTAGCCAAAATAAACCATTTCTCTTATAAAGTTGATTTTGTCCAGATATATTATTACAGCAAGATGCAGACGTATTTCTTCTAGGCTTTACAGACAATAACTGATATGTCATCCTAGTGGATCAGGCTAACAGAACCAAGTGTCAGTGTCTTAAGTAATGTCCACATGGTGCTGGGCCTTAAAGCAAAGATGTAGGATTGGCAGGGTCACAGAAAGTACCTGAGCCAGGAACTATGTAGCAGATGGTGTCTCTACATTTCCAAAGGTCATTGGATGACACTGTGAAAGTTAAAATTTATTCCAGTTGAGTGTCCAAAATATGGAAGATCTAAAGTCAATGGATGTGACTAAAGACAGTGGCCCGGAGAAGTAAAGTTGGCCTGAGTCTAAGAGAACAGCCACTGTATGGCTGAGAGTTTGCAGCTTCCTTATATAATTGAAGATCTAATCATTACTTCATAAGTCACACAAACAAGATCTAGACATAAAAGTTTTGATGACTTTCCTCTATAGATATTATTTGCTTTTTTTGCCTCTTTCTATTTCATGAAAAAATCAAAAGAAGGAGAGAAATAGGAGAAGGAGGAGGAGGAGGAGGAGAAGGAGGAGGAGGAGGAGGAGGAGGAAGAGGAGGTGGTGGAGACAAAGGAGGAGGAGAAAGGAGAAGAAGAAGAAGAAGAAGAAGAAGAAGAAGAAGAAGAAGAAGAAGAAGAAGAAGAAGAAGAAGAAGAAGAAGAAGAAGAAGAAGAAGAAGAGGAAGAAGAAGAAGAAGCAGCAGCTCCTCTTCCCTGTGAAAAACTATTTTGCTCAAGCTCATATTCCTTAATTTGCTGTATTTATTTTTTGATTGGGTTTATGCCTTGCCCTCGGACTTTTGCTATTAATATTAGAATTAGCATTAGTTGACTAAAAGTCAATATAGGTTCACATGCTTTTCAAAATAAATACAGGTTAGTACAAATATAGACCTATATAATGAATATACATACATGTAATCATGGCTGATTTGCCACTGGCATTTAAAATATATATTTAAAATTACATGACCAAGAACTATCTAACAACATATTCTCACCATGTGTGTAAAATAGAATTATTTAAATTGAGTGATAAAATTGAATAGTGATATAATTGTATATATTTAAAATTGTATGGAAGGTGTTGTTTTCACGTGCTTGTACAATGTCACTGATTAAGCTGTAATTATTGTTATATTAGTCACTTTGTTAAGAAAGATTATAAATCATTGTTCTTTTGATTCAAAATATTTTTAGTAGTCTCCATTTGTTCTGTGGCAAAATGGACCTCCGAGTTTATTCCCGCTATGACTTTAAAGCCTTATACACTTTTAGCAACATTTGTACAAGCAGTTCATTCTTTCTAACTGAAGATCCTTCCAGGGTCCTATTTTCCACTTCTATGATTTTGGCTTATTTTTTTCAGATGTCAGATATAAATGTCACATTTCAGTACTGTAGGCAGAATATAATTATGCATTTCATAAAGATTAATCTTGTATTGTTCAAATGCTAATTTCCCTGCCCTCATATCTGGTTGCAATGCAGACATGGCATTGTAATGTTTATTTTAAATATCCTAAGTATCTCATGTTTCCTTCTTTTTATTTTACATTTTCTTTTCTTTCATTAATCATTCCATTCATTTAAATCTCAAATAATATCCCACTTCCTGGTTACCCCTCCACAAACCCCACATCCTACATCTGCCCTCTCCTTCCTCCCCTTTGCCTCTGTAAGTGTGCTCCCTCACCTACCCACTGACTCTTGCCCCACTTCTCCAGTCATTCCCCTATGCTGGGGCATCAAACCTCCACAGGACCAGGGGCCTCCTTCCATTGATGTCAGACCAGGTCATCCTCTGCTACTTATGTATCTGGAGCCATGAATCCCTCTCTGTACACTATTTGGTTAGTGGTCTAGTCCCTGGGAGCACTGGGTGGTCAGACCAGCCAATGTTATTCTTCCTATGGCATTGCAATCCTTCTCTGCTCCTCCAGTCCATGTGCCAGCTGCCCTGCAGGAGTCCCTGAGTTCAGTCTGATGGTTAGCTCCAAGCATCCACATCTGTATTGGTAAGTTTCTGATAGAATCTCCCAGGGAACAGCCATACCAGGTTGCTGACAGCAAGTGCCTCTTGGCAACAGCAACACTGTTGGTGACTGCAGACAGGATGGATTCCCAGGTGGGGCATTCTCTGGGACTGGGGTCCAACCCAGGGTTCCCACATGATAGGAAAGTACTGTTCCACTGACTTATCAAGGCATCATAGTATATTCCATGTTCTTTTCTCATGACCACACTTCCCAAAATTTTAAAATCATTGAAACATTGAAACAATTGTATAACATTTTCGTTCAAGTCCTTATTTTTTATAATTTTGTATTTTTCCTTATGTTATACTGCCTAGCATGTTGACATATTAGACAATTTTTTCTTATCATATTACAAATGCTTATTAAATCTCCCTACATCAATCCAGAGGACCATGAGATGATCTAACAAAACAATGTTTTTTTATGTCAATTACCATTTGGGCCATGTATTTACCTAACATCTCCTTATCCTTGGGTGTATGGAACATTTTCCTTGCCCTTATTGTTTTGAACATCTATCTGGCCCTATATTGAGGTTACCATTTTCAAAATATTTCTCGCAATCATCCATTATTTATTTGGCCCCACATAGAATTATAGCTCATTAAGAATTTTTCTGCTGTTTACAATGCTATTTTCCAATACTGTTTATACAAGAAAAAATTAAATAAAAGCATGACATCAGCATGTCTTCATGGTCTGAAGCTGCCACACAGACTTGGCATCATCCTGATTCTATAACTCTTGGAAATTATGTAAAAAAAATTAAAAGAATTGGATTAGAAAGTCTTCTGACCCCTGTAAGAAACAAGCTTGGAGTTTGCATAGGTTCAAGTTATTAAAGTAGTTTGTATTATATATCTATATAAGAACGAGGTGGCTAGTATAGGAATGTACACATAGGTTCATATATTTCAATGCTTTATCATTAGAGATTACATTATTTGATAGGGATAAAATAATGTGGCCTTTATTAGAATTGGTGTGGCAGTTTTGGAGGAAGTGTGTCACTGGCAATGGGCTTTGTGGTTTCAGAACCTCAAACCAGGCCCCATTTGTCTCTGCCTGCTGCGTATAGGTCAGGAGGTAGAACTCTCAGCCACCTCTCTAGCACCATGTCTGAGTGTACGTGCCATGTTTCCCACCGTGAATGATGATGGTCTAGACTTCTGAAATATAAGGCATCCATAATTAAATGTGAAACATTTTCCTTAATAACAGTTGCCATGGTAATGATGTCATTTCACAACAATAAGACACTGACTGAGACGTTAATGTTGCCATTTTTACAATTTAAAACTCAAGACAAGGTTTGTATTTCAAGATAAGTTTAGACTCTAAAAGAAATAAAACATATACAATTGTTAGCCCAAATTGTTAGATTCTTTAAATGTAGTTTGTGCATTGACTGATCTGTTTATCAGTACCATATCTATGTATGGTACAAAGACTTTAACACTACATGACATCGAATGTAAATAATAAAATAAAAACATAAAACAGAGGATATAAAATGTAAGAACTATTGTATTCTTGAGTGTAGAATGTGTCATAAAGTATTCTCATGAATCTAGTACTAGTCTAAAAATGAACTGTGAAATATTTCACTAAACCCAATGAAGTCATAATATACAAATAAATTCAAGTCTCTGAACTAAAATACATGATTTTATGAATGAAGTAAAAATATATTTACCAGCTGGAATGATTATTTTTATAAGATGAAGAAGGTTAATATTAGTTAGGTGAAAAGAAATGAATGCAATGATCAGTGACATTTCAAGGAAAACAGAAATTGTTCATGTATTCAGTTACTTGTAGGAAGTATCATACAATCACAGAAACAGGAAGAAAGGCATTGTAACCCTAACATAGATGGTTGAATGAAAGTTGCCCAGAACTCATTTTAGAGATGTACGGTGAGCAAATTCATTCTTTTAAATAATCTAGACCAAAACATGTAAATTATTCTGATTGGTAGAAACATTATAAAATATTTATTTAGCAAATATTTATTTAGTACTTTGATATGCCTAAGCAATTTTCATAAATTGAGGACAAAAGTCACCGCTCCAAAGATCTAATGAAAAAATAAAAGTCACTTTAACAGTGTCTGCAAAGGAACTAAGAAACAATGTTAACCAATAATCTCCTTTAATAGCATTAACTTCATGTTTTACAGCGTGGGTAAATGTCAGTGCTCGCCAACTTCATCTGCTTCGTTGTTTGTTGTTTATTACATATAGAAGCTAAGAGATCATATATATTTTATATTAATCTTTAGCTGTATATATGAATACTGTACTTACAAAATCCCCCGTAATCCCTTTTCAAAAGTTGAATAACAGATACTGTTTCTGTTGCTCCAGACACAATTCAGAATGTCATCCCTAGTGCTGCAATCAGACACCAGATGCAGCTTCTTCCCCCTTCCCCCCTGTCCAATCCTGTGTGGGTCACAAAGACCTGTGGCCTCCCCTCTACCCACTCATTATTGTGTCCCACCCTCCAATCGGAAAGGTATACCCTGCTCACAAAAGGCCACACTTGCCATATGACAGGATAGACTGCTGGCCCACCTTCCCCAATCTCACTTTCCCCACACTCAATCCTCAGGGTTTAACTATCCCTGCAACAGGCCATCTCTCTCTGGCCTTCCCTTTTCTCAGTCATCAACACAAGAAAGTATACCCAGCCAAGCAGGCTGATAAAGAAGGTGATATCAAGCCACAGGCTACATGAAAATCCACAAAAGAAGGATAAACCAACGGGAAAACAAAAGAAAACAAACAAAATACAACCAACCTCTTCTTAACAAACATATACACAACAAACAAAATCCTCACCTACCAAAGACAACAAAGAAATCAGCACTAAGACTTGTAATCAGCCCAAACCTGTGTACTAATATAACAGCCAGGATATTATGACGTCATCAATCTGGTTATTCTACTAAATATTACAAAATAGCAGAATCACAAGGAAAAGACACTATGCCTAACTAAAGGAAAATTATAGAGGTCTTTAAAGAAGAAATAAATAAATACCCTAAAGAAATCCAGAAAAAAAAACAATATAAAATTGGTGGAAATAAATATACATCTCAAAGAAAGCCAGGAAAAAACAAACGCTTAAAGGAAACATAAAATCCTTCAACACCTGAAAATAGAAATAGAAGTGATAAGAGAAAAACAAAGGGGATTCTGGAAATGAAATGTTTAGGAATATAAACAATATTTACAGAGACAAGCATTAACAAGAGAATAAAAGGATAGAAAACAGAATTTCACACATGGAAAGTATGATAGAGGAAATGAAAATAATTGATGAAAGAAAAATGTTAAATCTAAAAATTTCCTGAAACAAAACATCCAGAATATCTGGGACAATATGAAAAGAATTGGCCTGTAAATAATAGGAATAAAGGAAGGAAGAAAATCCCAGCTCAAAGGCCCAGAAAATGCATTCATCAAAATCATAGAAGAAAACTTCCTTAACCAAAAGAAGATGCTTAAAAGTGTACAATAAGTCTAAGAACACCAAATAGATTGGACTCGAACACAAAGACCCTTTGCTATATAATAATCAAACTTCTAAATATAAAGAACAAAGAATATTAAAAGCTGGAAAGGAAAATGACCAAGTAACTTATAAATGCAGACATATTAGAATTACCCCTGGCTTCTCAATGGAAATCCAGAAGAACCTGAACAAATGTGATGCAGACTCTAAGAAACCACAGGTAACACTCCACATAATTATATCAGCAATTTTTCATATAACATACACAACAATGTAGGATAAATACATGTTAGATTCACTCAGTTGTAACATCAGTTAGTTCCAGCATTTCTCTGTTTAGGTTTAGTCTGGATAATGTATCTGTTGGTGAGAGTGGTGTATTGAAGTCTCCCACTATCATTGTGTAAGGGTCAGTATGTGATTTAAAATGTGGTAGTGTTTCTCTTACAAAAGAAAATAAAGTATACCTCAATGGTAAAGTAAAATATAAAATATCTATCTATAAATGAAGTACTTGAAGGAAAATTCCAAACTAAAGTTAATTGCACCTATGAAAACACAGACAATAAATAATCTCACAGCACCAAAACCAAAGGATGGGAAGCGCGAGCGCACACACGTGCGCGCACACACGTGCGCGCACACACACACACACACACACACACACACACACACACAATTACACAGACACACAGACATCAAGAGAGAAAGAGGGGAGTAAGAGGGAGAGCTTTAAAAGAGATGCTTACACACACACTATCAATGGTCTTTATTCTTCATTAAAAAACAGACTAACAGGATGCAGCAGAAGATTCTGGTGCATACAATAAACAAATCTCAATATTTAAGGATAGACATTACTGCAGGGACAACTGTTGCAAAAAGATATTGAAAGTACATGGACCAAAGAAATAAGCTGATATATCCATTTTAATACCTAAAAAAATAAAATAAAATACAAAATGGGATCTCATAAAACTGCAAAGCTTCTGTAAGGCAAAGGACACTGTGGTTAGGACAAAATGGCAACCAACAGATTGGGAAAAGATCTTTACCAATCCTACAACAGATAGAGGCCTTATATCCAAAATATACAAAGAATGCAAGAAGTTAGACCGCAGGGAGACAAATAACCCTATTAAAAAATGGGGTTCAGAGCTAAACAAAGAATTCACAGCTGAGGAATGCTGAATGGCTGAGAAACACCTAAAGAAATGTTCAACATCTTTAGTCATAAGGGAAATGCAAATCAAAACAACCCTGAGATTTCACCTCACACCAGTGAGAATGGCTAAGATCAAAAACTCAGGTGACAGCAAATGCTGGCAAGGATGTGTAGAAAGAGGAACACTCCTCCATTGTTGGTGGGATTGCAGACTGGTACAACCATTCTTGAAATCAGTCTGGAGGTTCCTCAGAATATTGGACATTGAACTGCCTGAGGATCCAGCTATACCTCTCTTGGGCATATACCCAAAAGACGCTCCAACATATAAAAAAGACGCGTGTTCCACTATGTTCATCGCAGCCTTATTTATAATAGCCAGAAGCTGGAAAGAACCCAGATGCCCTTCAACAGAGGAATGGATACAGAAAATGTGGTACATCTACACAATGGAATATTACTCAGCTATCAAAAACAATGACTTTTTGAAATTCGTAGGCAAATGGTTGGAACTGGAAAATATCATCCTGAGTGAGGTAACCCAATCACAGAAAAACACACATGGTATGCACTCATTGATAAGTGGCTATTAGCCCAAATGCTTGAATTACCCTAGATGCCTAGAACAAATGAAACTCAAGACGGATGATCAAAATGTGAATGCTTCACTCCTTCTTTAAAAGGGGAGCAAGAATACGCTTGGCAGGGAATAGAGAGGCAAAGATTAAAACAGACACAGAAGGAACACCCATTCAGAGCCTGCCCCACATGTTGCCCATACATATACAGCCGTCCAATTAGACAAGATGGATGAAGCAAAGAAGTGCAAGCAGACAGGAACCGCATGTAGATCTCTCCTGAGAGACACAGCAAAAATACAACAAATACAGAGGTGAATGCCAGCAGCAAACTACTGAACTGAGAACAGGACCCCCGTTGAAGGAATCAGAGAAAGAACTGAAAGAGCTTGAAGGGGCTCGAGACCCCATATGTACAACAATGCCAAGCAACCAGAGCCTCCATGGACTAAGCCACTACCTAAAGACTATACATGGACTGACCCTGGACTCTGACCTCATAGGTAGCAATGAATATCCTAGTAAGATCATCAGTGTAAGGGGAAGCCCTGGGTCCTGCTAAGACTGAACATGATTGTTGGGGGGAGGGCGGCAATGGGGGGAGGATGGGGAGGGGAACACCCATAAAGAAGGGGAGGGGGAGGGATTAGGGGGATGTTGGCCCGGAAACCGCGAAAGGGAATAACACTCAAAATTTAAATAAGAAATACTCAAGTTAAAAAAAGTAAATAAATAAAAAAAATTACACTTCAAACTAAAATTAACAAAAGAGATGAGGAAGGACACTATGTATTCTCAAAGAAGATATTCATCAAGATGACATTTCAGTTCTTAATATCTTTGCCTCAAACACAAGGATACCCACTTTTATAAAAACACAGCACATAGGATACCATGGCCATCTACAAAATGGGAAAAGATTTTTATCAACTCCACATCTGATAGAACTCTAATGTCTAAAATATATAAAAGACTCAAAAACTAGATAGCAAAATCCCCCAATAATCCTATTGAAAAAAATGGGGCCCACACTGAATTCTCTATAGAGAATGACATGGTCTATCCTGCTGGCAAGATATGCACAGTGGCAAAGAAGTTGTGGGAGTGGCCAACCAATATCAGGTTTAACTTGAGGCCCACACCATGTGAGGGAGCCCATGTCCCCACTGCCTTTATGGACAGGAACCAAATACTGAATAGAACCAAAACAACTGATTAAAAAAAAAGATTTCTGATCATGTTATGTTCTACTTGTAGACTAGAACTTAGCATAATTGTTACCAGAGAGGCCTTATCTAGCAAGTGGTAGAAGCAGATGCTGACACTGACAGCCAACCATTAGGTGGAGCTCAGGGATTCCAGGAAAAGAGGTAGGAGCCAGAGGGTTCAAGAACACCATAAGAAAACAGACCACAAAATCAACTAACCAGTACTTAGCCTAAACTAACCCTGTATGAATCTGACATATAGTCTCTGTATATAATGTATGGTATACAATCAATGAAATGTTTCCAAATGATATTCTGTGATACTCATAGATTGGTTCCTTGCCAAGTCTTCTGAGAGAGGTCTCCTCAGGCAGCACATTGGAACTAATGCATAGACACACTGATAGGAAATTGCTCAGGAAGGGAGTCTAAATCGGAGACCTTAATCAGGTTCCTCCCCTGAGAGAGACCAGAATGTCATGGAAGACGTGGAGGAAGAATTACAAGGACCAAAGGGAATGGAGGACAATAGGAGGACATGGCCCATGGAATAAACTTATAGGAGGACTTATAGGAGCTTACAGAGACAGAAGCAGCATCACTGGGCCTATAAGGGTCTCTTCCAGGGTCTCAGGGAGTATACTATCATTGTTCTTGATGGTTCTGGGGACTACTAAGAATAGAGTGCCAAGGACCATCTTGTCTTGGAGAGGGGCTTGGAGGGAAAGGTGGTTTGAGAGGTGAAACAAACAACTCACTGTAAAGTCGTGAGTTATAAACTTACAGCCTATGTTCTGCTTGAGACAACTTTCCATATTTCTTTTCTCTGTTGTGCTTTCTCTGGAGATATTCAGAGAGCGCTCTTTCTCTATTTTCTGCCGGATACATCTCTTCAAGCCAATCTCACTATTCTAAAAAATTCTATGGTTAGCTCATCTCTTATAATCCTAAGCCCAAACTTTTATTCTACATATGAATCCAGTCTTTTACTCCAGGTTCTCTTTTGATTATCCTATGAGTCAGCATCTCATGAACCTAACACCTTGCTATTTAGGAAAATGCATGCACACGTATTTGTATTTTAACATTGACAAAGAATTCAGAGATCTTTCTCCACCTTTGTTAAGCTGTCTGGGTGGGACAATTTCCTGAAATGGCCATTTCCACCACAGTACCATGGCTTTTGTTCGTTTAGATTCGTGAAGCACCTCATAAAATTCATATTGCATTCTTATATTTTGCATAGTTAAAAATTATATATTTTGAACTCCTATTTTTATAGTCATTTTTCACAATCTTAAGGCCTGTCATGAAGGTCCCAGTGTTCAACATTTTATGGAAATCTTAGTCACACCTTCACTTCCTAGACTTGGATATCTCTGATTAACATGGGGGTTATTATCTTTAATAAGGATGGTATTCTTCAGAAGGAGGAACATAAAAATATGTACATTATTATACAAAGAAGCCTTATGCCTACAGGAACCATTGACTCTCATCAAATGTCAAGGGTCAAAACCATTTCATTCCAAACCTACCAAGACCTGTCAGTGGAGCTGGTGTGTCTCTGACTCTTTTGCCCATTTCTGGGACTCTTTTTCTCCTGGTCTTGATAAGAGGGTTTTGCCTTGCTGGGAGGGATGTATTTTATAACAGGAGAATCTAGTTTTGATAAAAAGGGAAAAGGAACAGCTTATGAAATAAAACTGGTTCAATCATTTAATACTTCTGAGCATTGACAATCTTAGCTTATTTACTTTTACTTTATGAAAATGGGTTTTTCATAGGTAAGTATATCTCTATACCAATGTTTAAAATAGAGGCCTAAAACAGATTTCAGAATTTCCTAGATCCAGAGACACAGAAAGTTTGTAGCTATTATGTGGGCACTAGAAGTCAAATCTAGGTATTCTCCAAGACCTGCAATTGCTGTTATTCCCTGAGCCATTATTTCAGGCCTGACATATTGGGGACAATACTTAGAATTCTTAGTAAGGACCATTTGGATTTTATTATTTTAAAATTATTTTCTCTTTGCCAAAATTATCCCCTTTAATATTCAAACTAATTTTTTCAATCATTTTAACTTTGTCTTATATGTTTGTATTAATATAGAAGTAATATGAGGGTGAAATGGTAAACACACTGGTAGAAGATGACTCAACTGAAAATATCCAAGTTCAAAAAAATGTAAACAACAATATCCATGTGGACGTTACAATACATACAATGATTACAAAAGTAACACTTTCACTTTTCACTGATAGACGTACCTAATTTAGAAAAGAGTATCATAATAGATAGTTCTAAGACATAGTTTGTACATCTACCCTCTCAATTATATGAAAGGCCATATACTGTTCTTAATTTGCACACCCTAGAAAAAATAGTCAATGAATCACAGGTTTGTAATGGCTTATGTTCTAAGATCAAGAATCGACAAATGGGACCTCATAAAATTCCAAAGCTTTTATAAAGCAAAAGACACTGTCATTAGGACAAAACGGTAACCAACAGATTGGGAAAATATCTTTACCAATCCTACATCTGATAGAGGGCTAATATCCAAAATATACAAAGAACTCAAGAAGTTAGACCCCATAGAGCCAAATAACCCTATTAAAAATGGGGTACACAGCTAAACAAAACATTCTAAGCTGAGGATTATCGAATGGCCAAAAAAGCACCTAAAGAAATGTTCAACATCCTTAGTCATCAGGGAAATGCAAATCAAAACAACCCTGAGATTCCACCTCACGCCAGTCAGAATGGATAAGATAAAAACTCAGGTGACAGCAGATGCTGACGAGGATGTGGAGAAGAGGAACACTCCTCCATTGTTGGTGGGATTTCAAACTGGTACAACCATTCTGGAAATCAGTCTGGAGGTTCCTCAGAAAATTGGACATTACACTACCTGAGGTCCCAGCTGTACCTCTCTTGGGCATATATCCAAAAGATGCTCCAACATACAACAAAGACACATGCTCCACTATGTTCATAGCAGCCTTATTTACAATAGCCAGAAGCTGGAAAGAACCCAGCTTCAACAGAGGAATCCCTTCAACAGAGTAATGGATTTAAAAATATGTGGTACGTCTACACAATGGAGTACTACTACTCAGCTATCAAAAACTATGACTTCATTAAATTCATAGGCAAATGGAATGAACTAGAAAATATCATCCTGAGTGAGGTTACTCAATCACAGAAAAACACACTTGGTATACACTCATTGATAAGTGGATAATAGCCAAAAAACTCAAATGACCCAACATGCAATCTACAGACCACAGTAAGCTCAAGAAGAAGGATGACCAAAATAGAGATGCTCCCATTCCTTCTTACAAGGGGGTAAAATATTCATAGGAGGGGATATGGAAGCAAAGTTTAGAGCAGCGACTCAGGGAATGGCCATTCAGAGCCTGATACACATGTGACCCATATATAGAGAGAGCCACCAAAACTCGGTAAGATTGATGAAGCTATGAAGTGCATGCTGATAGGAACCAGAGATAGCTCTCTCCTAAGAGACACAACCAGAGCATGTTAAATACAGAGGAAAATGCTAGCAGCAAATCACTGAACTGAGAATGGGACCCCCTTGGGGGGAATTAGAGGAGGTATTGAAAGAGTTGAAGGAACTTGCAACCCCATAAAAACAACAATGCCAATGAACTAGACTTTCCAGGGACTAAACCACTACTGAAAGACTATACATGGACTGATCCAGGGCTCCAACTGCATAGGTAGCAGAGAATAGCCTTGTTGTGGCACCAGTGGAAGGGGAAGCCCTTGGTTTTGCCAAGGTTGGACCCCAGTGCAGGGGGAATATGGGGAAGGGCAATAAGGGGAATGTGTAAGGGGAATACCCGTATGAGAGTGGAGAGGGGAGGAAATGGAGGCTTATGGACAGGAAACCGGGAATGAGAATAACCTTTGAAAAGTAAATAACGAAATATATAATATTTTTTTAAAAAGAAGACAAACTGGGGTTTTCAGTCAAAGGAAACTCAAGACGGATGATCAAAATGTGAATGCTTCACTCCTTCTTTAAATGAGGAAAAAGAATACCCTTGGCAGGGAAGGGAGAGGCAAAGATTAAAACAGAGACTGAAGGAACACCCATTCAGAGCCTGCCCCACAGGTGGCCCATACATATACAGCCACCCAATTAGACAAGATGGATGAAGCAAAGAAGTGCAGACCGACAGGAGCCGGATGTAGATCGCTCCCGAGAGACACAGCCAGAATACAGCAAATACAGAGGCGAATGCCAGCAGCAAATCACTGAACTGAGAATAGGTCCCCCGTTGAAGGAATCAGAGAAAGAACTGGAAGAGCTTGAAGGTGCTCGAGACCCCAAAAGTACAACAATGTCAAGCAACCAGAGCTTCCAGGGACTAAGCCACTACCTAAAGACTATACATGGACTGACCCTGGACTCTGTCCCCATAGGTAGCAATGAATATCCTAGTAAGAGCACCAGTGGAAGGGGAAGCCCTGGGTCCTGCTAAGACTGAACCCCCAGTGAACTAGACTATGCGGGGAGGGTGGCAATGGGGGGAGGTTTGGGAGGGGAACACCCACAAGGAAGGGGAGGGGGGAGGGTGATGTCTGTCCGGAAACCGGGAAAGGGAATAACACTTGAAATGTATATAAGAAATACTCAAGATAATAAAAAAAAAAAGAATAAAAAAAAATAGGGAAATATAAAAAAAAAAAAAAAAAAAAAGAAGACAAACTGGGGTTTTCAGTCAAGTTTTTGATCTACTGTTCCTTTATTCCCATGCTTACCAACTGCTTCAACTGGGAATTTCTGTTCACTACTCCATTTTTATTATCTGTGAAAGTGCAACCCTGGAATTTACTCTAGACAGCATCATAAAAGGAGCGATAAAGATACGCCATTTATAGTTTCAAACTTGAGACTATGAATGTGCCTATGTTTAATTAGTTCACTGGCATATTAAGTTTAAGAAAATAAATAAATTGGTCACACCTCAAGTGTATAATTTTTAGGAATCCATGATGAAAAAAGAATCAATGAATATTTAATTAGTGTATTTGTCTATCCCCCCCCTTTTTTTTTTTTGCACGGCTTATTTTAAGTTCAACGTTGTACATTTCCCAATGCTTTATGATCAGCTTACTTTGTCTCTTCTCCATTAACTTTCTTACTCCCTCCCTTCAGTTTTTAATGTGGGGTGTGTGTGTGTGTGTGTATGTGTGTGTGTGTTTGTGGTGGGTATGTGTGTGTATATGTATGTGTGTGTATGTGTGTGTCTATGCGTGTGTGTGTATGTGTTTGTGGTGGGTATGTGTGTGTATATGTATGTGTGTGTCTATGTGTGTGTGTATCTGTGCGTGTGTGTGTGTGTGTGTGTGTGTGTCGAATGTGGGTGATGGATATCGAATAGCCCACTTGAGCATGTAGCATGTATATGTGGAGGACAGAGATCAGATTTTGGTTTTGCCCTATATCACTTTCCATCATATTTATTGAAACAAGTTATATTATTGAATCTAACATTAATTATATTGGTTGACCTAGCTGGTTAGCAAGCACTTGAGATCCACTTTTCTCCTCTCAAGCACCCAGCATTGAGGTTATGTGATTCCCTCCAAGGACTGATTTTATATGTGTTTTTGAGTAGACAATCTCATATTCTCATGCACGTACAGGAAGTACTTTATAGTGTGTCAACACCTCCACTCCTACTGTCTTATTTTCTAAAATATAATTACTTTCACAAGAATAATATAAGAAAAAGTAATGTGAATGGAATATACTATTTGTGTTATAGTAGTTACATAATAAAGTCCATCAATTTTATAATCTAATAGAAAAAGAAGATATTTGTTACCCAAAGACAAAATTTGGATTGGGTTGTTTCCTTGTAAGAATATTCATGATCCATGACCCAATTGTAAAAATGCTGTTACCTTCAGAGGCTTTCTTCAACTTTATTTTTAACTAGAAAAGAAAATAACATTTGCCAAGACACAAAATGTTATAGGATGACATTAAAGAGAAAAGTTGATACAATCATTAGTGATATATGCAATATCTAAGTATTCAATGCAGACCTAGCAGTGAACAGAGCAGCATTGTAAGGATTGAACAGGTAAAATACAGTGACTCAAATGGCTAACAGCTGTGTGGAGTAAGAGGTCTACTAGTGTTCTCTAGCTGTAGGGTAGGAAAATTTCCTGAAAATGATCCTGTAGAAAAGATGTGTGTGTGTGTGTATGTGTTTGTGTGTATGTGTGTGTGTGTGTGTTTCTTTACCAAAATCATAGTAGGTTATAAATCAAAACTGTGTTTATATTTGTCAATTTTTATCCCCTCCAGTTTGTGTGTGTGTGTGTGTGTGTGTGTGTGTGTGTGTATGTGGTGTGTGTGTCTGTGTTTGCATGTGTCTGTGTGGGTATGCCTCTTTGTGTATGTGCATGTGTATCTGTGCCTACCTCTAATCTTCACAGATATATATATATATATATATATATATATATATATATATAAAGTTACTCAGAATCCAAAGACATTCTTATGAAAAGAAATAAAATAATGTTTCTTTTTAAAGGTTAAAATATAGCTTCTGGCTACTAATATGAGAAGTAATAACAAAGGAATGGTCTTATGAATATGTTTACTGTAGAACTGAAAAAAATGAAGAGCAGAAAGATTAAATAGTTTGGCTTTGGTTACAGAGTTAGGTAACTGAGATTCTATACAGAGTGATGGAGAGGATCCTGGGCTACCATCAGTGACAGGTAAAATCCTGTCTTTGTCCCTTTCTGGCTATGAAAAGGAACGTATCACTAAAGGTTTCCATGACTCAGGTCACAGTCCCTAAAATATTTCTCATCTATCCTGCCAAGGAATCAATTGTATAAGAATGTAAAAAAATATGTTGAGAATTATGAATCGATACCAAGGTCTTATTTTACTAAAAACATGCAAACATGTACTATCCATTAAAATAGATTATAAAAAATTTCAGGAGGAAGGCACTTAAATATCACCCCTCCTATAAAATTAAAATTTTGACTTTCTAGAAATACATTATGTATTTTAAATAAATAACTTTAACAATTAGAATAAATACGTTTCAAATAAAAGTAGGCTTGCAGATTGTGAATTTCTGGATGAAAATATTCTTCTCGTAGATCATTTGCCCTTTTATATTTAAATTATCACTTGACATGTAATGGTATAATTACAAAAAGAGTTAACTTTATAAAATACCTCCAACAAAGATTTATGAGACTCATTATGATAGCTTTGTGAAGGAGCCTGAAGGGCTAAGAAGAGAAAACTGAAAGTAGAATTGGTTTACTTCATCTGCACAGAATCATCATTCTGACTTAAGTAGGATCTAGTGGTGTTATGTCAGTAATTCTATAGTCTGTACTGTCTTACCTTGACAAATAAAGCACGAAATGTCATAACCCCATGAATTTCCACTGAAAATAATTGGTTTTACATAGGGTGTTTTAAAAATCTATGTGTACATAGAATGAGAAGTAATGATTCTTTATATAGATATTTCAAATTATGTTTACAAAATTTTATTATATGGGGATTTTGTGAGAATGTACACATAGTATATAAAATATGAATGAAGAAGGCAGTTATAATATGTCTAGGTGGTATACTTACATGTGTCTGGGAAGCATATGATTTATTGCATGGTTCTATGACATGAAAATGAGTATTACTGATTGTGCAGAAAATCCTCTTAATATCTAAACTATTTTCTGGCCACACATTAATGTTAACTCCTAAGCTCAAAAACTGAAAAATCAAAGCAGGTGAATGAATATACAAAAGATATATTGGAAAGATTACATAAAATTTGATCTTAAGGACCTATTAGTTAAAATAGATAATACAACAAGTTTCCATGAAAATCTCAAATTGATTCTTTTACTGCCACCTTTCTTTTCTCAAGAATTACTCCTTTAGTTGTTCTTCAGTGTTCATGCTAACAATAGCCTTTATGCTGCAAACTTCCTGTCAAGAATCTCTACTTAAAAAGTATGAGATCGAGGAGAGCAGATATAAGAGAAAGCCAGAAAACACTGAGGTTCTTCTAATCCTCTTTTACTTTACTTAATTTTTTATTAATCATTTCATTCATTTACCTCTCAAATGATATCCCTCTTCCTGGATACCCCTCCACAACTACACCGCCCCAGTTACATCTGCCCTCTCCTGCCTCCCTTTTACATCTATGAGGGTGCTCCTCCGCATACCCACCCATTCCTGCCCCACTGCTCTAGCATCCCCCTATGCTGGGACATCAAACCCCCACTGAACCAAGAACCTCCCCTCCTATTGATATCACACAAGCGTATCCTCTACTTCCTATGTATGGGGACCTATGGATCCCTCCCGGTACACTTGATGGTTGGTGCTCTAGTCCCTGGGAGCACTAGGCAGCCAAAATTGTTCTTCCTATAGGGCTACAATTCCCCTTCTGCTCCTCCAGTCCTTCTCTCAGCTCCCCAACCGGGATCCCAGAGCTCAGTCTGATAGTTGGCTGCTAGCATTCACAACTGCATTGGTCAGTTGCTCGCAGAAAGTCCAGGGAACAGCCACACCAGGTTCATGGCAGCAAGCATCTCTTGGCAACGGCAATAGTTTCAGCGGTTGGTGTATTCAGACAGAATAAATCCCCAGGTAGAGAAATCCATGAGTGGCCCTTCTTTCAGTTTCTGCTCCATTTTTTGTCGCTCCTGCTTTGGGACAGGAACATTTCTGGATTGAAAATTTTGAAATGGGTGGGTGGCCCCTTCCTTCAACAGGGTATCATGACTACCTTCTGGAGATGGTCTCTACAGGTTTTATCTCACCTTCACTGCACATTTTGGCTAAAGACATCCCAGTTGGGTCTTGGGAATCTCTTGCTTCCCTGGTGTCTGGGATTCTCCAGTGACTATGCTCAATTTCTTATCCCTCACTTCTACTTATTTTTTTTTTATTTTGAATTCCTAACCCTCTGTACCACACTCTTGTCCCTTCCAATACCTGATCTTACTCCCATCCCCACCTCTTTTCCCTTCCCCTTCTCTCTTCCTCCCAGTTTCCCCCTCTTTTCAACTCCCTCGATCATCCTGTTCCCTCCATATACAGGAATGAAACATCCACATTCTGGTCTTTGGCTCCATATGGTCTGTGATTTTGGGCTAATATCCACTTATCAGTGAAAACATACTATGTGTGTTCTTTTGTGTCTGAGTTACCTGAATGAGAATGACATTATCTAATTCCATCCATTTGCCTGCAAATTTCATAAAGTCATTGTTTCTAATAACAGAGTAGTACTCCATTGTGAAAATGTATGATATTTCCTGAATCTGTTCGCATGTTGAGGGACATCTGGGTTGTTTCCATCTTCTGACTGTTATAAATAAGGCTACTATAAATATAGTGGACATTAAAATTCCAACTCAATTCTTCACAGAGATAGAACAATTCCCAAATTCATCTGGAATAACAAAAAAAAATTCTCCACAGTAAAGAACTTTTGAGGGAATCACCATCCCTGACCTCAATCTGTACTACAGATCAATGTGATCAAAAATTCAAGTCTCTGAAGAAAGAAATTGAAGAAGATCTCAGATGGAAAGATCTCCCATGCTCATGGATTGGCAGGATTAATATAGTAAAAGATGGCCATTTTACCAAAAGTGATCTACAGATTCAATTCAATCCCCATCAAAATACCAATCCAATTCTTCAGAGAGTTAGTCAGAACAATTTGCAAATTCATCTGGAATAACAAAAATTCCAGGATAGCTAAAACTATCCTCAACAATAAAAGGACTTCTGGGGTGATCACTATCCCTGAACTCAAGCAGTATTACAGAGCAATAGTGATAAAAACTGCATGGTAGTGGTACAGAGACAGACAGATAGAACAGTGGAATAGAATTGAAGACCCAGAAATGAACCCACACACCTATGGTCACTTGGTTTTTGTCAAAGAAGCCAAAACCATCAAATGGAAAAAAGATAGCATTTTCAGCAAATGGTGCTGGTTCAACTGGAGGTCAGCATGTAGAAGAATGCAGATCGATCCATGCTTATCACCGTGTACAAAGCTTACGTCCAAGTGGATCAAAGACCTCCACATCAAACCAGATACACTCAAACTAATAGAAGAAAAAGTGAAGAATCTCAATCACCTGGGCACTGAAGAAAATTTCCTGAACAAAGTACTAATGGCTTATGCTCTAAGGTCAAGAATCAACAAATGGGATCTCATAAAGCTACAAAGCTTCTGTAAGGCAAAGGACACTGTTGTTAGGACAAAACGGCAACCAACAGATTGGGAAAAGATCTTTACCAACCCTACAACAGATAGAGGGCTTATTTCCAAAATATACAAAGAACTCAAGAAGTTAGATTTGCAGTGAGACAAATAACCCTATTAAAAATGGGGTTCAGAGCTAAACAATGAATTCACAGCTGAGGAATATCGAATGGCTGAGAAGCACCTAAAGAAATGTTCGACATCTTTTAGCCCAAGTGCTTGAATTACCCTAGATGCACAGAACAGATGAACCTCAAGATGGATGACCAAAATGCGGATGCTTCACTCCTTCTTTAAAAGGGGAACTCCCAAACACATCAGCAAAAGGAAAAATTTCGTGAACAGAACATGCTCTAAGATGCTCTAAGATCGACAATCCACAAATGGGACCTCATAGTATTGAATATCTTCTGCAAGTCAAAGGACACTGCCAATAGGAGAAAAGGGCAACCAATAGATTAGGAAAGGATATTTACCAACCCTACATATGACAGAGGACTAATATCAAAAATACACAAAGACCTCAAGAAGTTATACTCCAGAGAACCAAATAACCCTATTAAAAATGGGGTACAGAGCTAAATAAAGAATTTTTCAATTGAGGAATCTGGGATTGCTAAGAAGCACTTAAAGAAATGTTCAGCATCCTTAGTCTTCAGGGAAATGCGAATCAAAATGACCCTGAGATTCCACCTCCCACCAATCATAATGGTTAAATGAAAAACACAGGTGACAGCAGATGCTGATGAAGATGTGGAGAAAGGAACACTCCTCCACTGCTGGTGGGAGAGCAAGCTGGTAACACCACTTTGGAAACTGATCTGGCTTCCTGAGAATATTGAAACTAGTTCTACCTGAAGACCCAGCTATACTTCTGGGCATATATGCAAAAGATGCTCCAGCATACATATTTTAAATATAGAAGATTTGTAACACCAAAAAATTGGTAGTATTACCAACTTCCCCAAAGCTTTTGTCAGTTGATCTATACTGTGAAACACAATTTATAGCTGCTTTGACTGTTTATTTTCTCAACTGCACAAGTTAACATTATTATATATTGTTTACTATCAAGAATCACAAGGCCTTGTTCAATATCACAAATAGGTAAGCATCAGAATTATGGGACTATTGTCACTACTAGAGCTACCAAATCCTATATTGTTTCCCTATTACACCTTGAGTGTTGATCTTATTGTTTTGTTGTTGTAACATTTGCACATGTTAGCAGTTGTGAAAGTTAAACAACTGCTTAATTAAGTTTGTGTTAGATTTTAAATTTAATTGTCTTTAAGAAACAGGTTCATATATAGGATATGGTATAAATGTTCAAGATTATAGAAAAAAGGAACAGATATTTTGTTACTTCTCTCTAAAAATTAGCATCATAACTTCATATATAAATTTCATGTCTTTCTGATGTTCCTGTTCAACACTTCCATAACCTATCTTATTTACAATATCATTTAGATTATCTGAGTGCAGTCAACTTAACAGACAATCTTGGGTCTGGTCAAAGAATTTATTCCTCACTTTCAGAACACCAGTTTTCATTTTGTTTTCCCGTGAAGGGTAATAGGGGAGGAAATTATTAAGGCTCTTCTTATAAATTGACTAATTTTATTCTCACTCATTTCAGGATCTAATCCCCTACCAGACCCTATCTCTACATCCCATCACTTTTGGGTAAGGTTTTCAGCTTATGAAGGACACAGAAATTCACTCCATGACATATGCCTATATATGTCATTTGTAGTTTATTTAATTTCTTTCTCAGTAGTACATATGATTTACAAAGATGTGCTATTCCTTTTTTATTGTTTCCTGTCTGGAAACCCTCCATCCTATTCTGCCACCCCATGCCTCCATGAGGGTGCTCCCCCACCCACTACGTCCCACCTCCCCACCCAGGCCTTCCCCTACACTGGATCATCAAGCCTTCACAGGACCAAGGGTCTTTCCTCTCATTGACGCCAGAAAAGGCCCATCTTCTGATACAAATGCTGCTTGGGCCATGGGTTGCTCAATCTGTACCTTTGGTTGGTGGTTTAGTTCCCTGGGAATTCTGCGGGTCCAGTTGGTTGATATTATTTTTTCTTCCTATGGTGTTGCAAAAACCTTTATCTCCTTCAGTCCTTTTTCTAACTCCTCCATTGGTGAACTTGTTCGCAGTCAAATGGATGGCTGCAAGCATCCGCTTCTGTATTTGTCAGGCTATGATAGAGCCTCCCAGGAGATGGCTATATCAGGGTCCTGCCAGCATGTACTTCTTGACATATTCAATAGTGGCTGGGTTTGGTGACTACATATGGGATGAATCCCCAGGTGGGACAGTCTCTGGATGACCTTTCCTGCAGTCTTTGCTCCACACTTTGTCTCCGTATTCCTATGAGTATTTTGTTCCCCCTTCTAAGAATTACTGAAGTATCCACACTTTTGTCTTTCTTCTTGAGCTTCATAGAGTCTGTAAATTGTATCTTAGATATTCTGAGCTTTTGGGCTAATATCCACTTGTAAGTGAGTACATATCATGTGTGTTCTTTTGTGATTGAGTTACCTCATTCAGGGTGATACTTTCTAGTTTCAACCAATGCCTAAGAGTTTCATGAAGTTACTGTTTTTTGTAGCGGAATAGTACTCCATTGAGTAAGTGTACTACATTTTCTGTATCCATTCCTCTGTTGAAGAACATCTGGCTATTATAAATAAAGCTGCTACAAACATAGTGGAACATGTGTCTTTGTTAAATTTTGAAACAACTTTTGGGTGTACATCCAGGAGTGATATATCTGGGTCCTCAGGTAGTGCAATATCCAATTTTCTGAGGAACCTCCAGACTGATTTCGAGAGTGGTTGCACCAGCTTGCAATCCCACCAACAATGGAGGAGTGTTGCTCTTGCTTCACATCCTCACCAGTATTTGCTGTCACCTGAGTTTTTTATATTAGCCATTCCTACTGGTGTGAGGTGGTATCTCATGGTTGTTTTGATTTGGATTTCCCTGATGACTAAGGATGTTGAACATTTCTTTAGGTACTTCTCAGCCATTTGATATTCCTCATCTGAAAATTGTTTGTTTAGGGATGAACCCCATTTTTTTTATTTTATTTTTTTTATTAACTTGAATATTTCTTATTTACATTTCGAATGTTATTCCCTTTCCCGGTTTCCGGGCAAACATCCCCCTAATCCCTCCCTCTCCCCTTCTTTATGGGTGTTCCCCTCCCCATTCTCCCCCCATTGCTGCCCTCCCCCCAACAATCACGTTCACTGGGGGGTTCAGTCTTAGCAGGACCAAGGGCTTCCGCTTCCACTGGAGGTCTTGCTAGGATATTCATTGCTACCTATGAGGTCAGAGTCCAGGGTCAGTCCATGTATAGTCTTTAGGTAGTGGCTTAGTCTCTGGAAGCTCTAGTTGCTTGGCATTGTTGTTCATAAGGGGTCTCGAGCCCCTTCAAGGTCTTCCAGTTCTTTCTCTGATTCCTTCAACGAGGGTCCTATTCTCAGTTCAGTGGTTTGCTGCTGGCATTCACCTCTGTATTTGCTGTATTCTGGCTGTGTCTCTCAGGAGAGGTCTACATCCGGCTCCTGTCGGCCTGCACTTCTTTGCTTCATCCATCTTGTCTAATTGGGTGGCTGTATATGTATGGGCCACATGTGGGGCAGGCTCTGAATGGGTGTTCCTTCTGTCTCTGTTTTAATCTTTGCCTCTCTATTCCCTGCCAAGGGTATTCTTGTTCCCCCTTTTAAAGAAGGACTGAAGCATTCACATTTTGATCATCTGTCTTGAGTTTCATGTGTTCTAGGCATCTAAGGTAATTCAAGCATTTGGGCTAATAGCCACTTATCAATGAGTGCATACCATGTGTGTTTTTCTGTGATTGGGTTACCTCACTCAGGATGATATTTTCCAGTTCCAACCATTTGTCTATGAATTTCATAAAGGCATTTTTTTGATAGCTGAGTAATATTCCATTGTGTAGATGTACCACGTTTTCTGTATCCATTACTCTGTTGAAGGGCATCTGGGGATGAACCCCATTTTTATAGGATTATTTGATTCTCTGGCATCTATCTTCTTGAGTTCTTTGTATATACTGGATATTAGCCCTTTATTGGATGTAGGGTTGGTAAAGATGTTTTCCCAATCTGTTGATTGCTGTTTTGTCCTAACAATAGTGTCCTTTTCTTTAAAGAAGCTTTGCAATTTTATGAGGTCCCATTCATTGATTCTTGATCTGAGAGCCTAAGCCATTGGTGTTCTGTTCAGGAAAATTTCCCCTATGTCCATGTATATGGGGCTTTTCCCTACTCTCTCTTCCATTAGTTTCAGTGTATCTGGTTTTATGTGGAGGTCCTTTACATAGCAAATTAGATGCATGTAAATTTGATACTCAGCCATGTATCAAAAATGAATGCAATATGTTCTTTATCAAGAAATTTAGTGTGAAAAATTGGCCTAGGGTTACAGAACATACAAAAGTTTTAAATTTTCCATTCTTCTTTAACCTTGTCAAGCATATATGTGAAACATATATTAAAACATGAAAACTTTATATGATTATGGGGATAAACACAAACATATAACAAAGCCAATGAATTTAAAACATAAATTATTATGGAGATAAAACAAAACATTACATTAAGCATATATTCAGTAGAAACAAAAAATGCTAAATATTCACCCAATTAATGGTAAATCTACAGTATATCCTGAAAATCAATATGAAAAATTTAAAAAGTACATTAAAAGAAACCTAATGTATAGCATTTTCCAAACTGTTTTCTGAATAATCCTTTTATTAGATTCATGTCCCGAGATAAAGCAAATAGGTCAGACAATCAATTATGTGTAGGATTACCGTGTAATTTATTGAATTTTAAAAGTTCTTTAATATTTTCCTGTATGTTTCAGTAAATAAGATTTTTTAATAATTGAAAATTTATAAGATGGTTGAATAGCTATAATAGCATGTGTGTAAGCAGGAAATCATATTTCAAAACATTTTCTACTTATTCTGTAAAACTGTCAACAATAAAAACTATCACAGAGACACAGTATTAAAAAAGCAATTAAAATGTGACAAGTTGCATAAATACAAACTTTCATGAGAATGTCATGTTTAATTTTTATATACTATGTCAGTTGAAAACACATTGCTAAAATGTTATATCCACTTTGTTCTCAAGAATAAATACCCTGGGACCTAGTTGGAATAATTTGTATATAGGTTATCTATATTTTTGTTATTTTGTATAGGTTTCAATTTAAATTATTGACAAATTATCATAAAAACTCTATTAGTCAGAGCCTGTGGCACTATCATAAAAAATAGAGATCAATGAAATGTTACAGAAAGTACAGACATATGTACTCACACATAAACAGTCAACAAATATTTGATAAAAATGCTCAAAATATACAATAAAGGTAGTTTAGTATGCTTTACAAATATAATTGTGAGAAGTAGACATCTATTGCTTGTAAAACGGTGAAATTAGAGGGCAGTTATGCTCAGCATTGTGCATTCAGAGTGAAAGAAGCTATTCTTTATCTCATACTGTACCCCAGCCCCAATCAATCATAATGAGTTAGAAACTTAAGTTTAAGAAATGAAATGTAAAACTAGAATAACACAAAGTGGGAAGTCTCTTCTTTATAATTATTTGGGTATGTTAGCAATATGAAAAAAGGACAAGAGAGAGTAAAATGACTTCTTAAATCATACTCTTGATTTAAAAAGAAGAAAATTTCATAAAGATCATTCATCCTTTGTCTGACTCATGGGCTTGTTTTCTTGCTATCTTACTGTTAGTTTTCAAAGTATTTATTGTCATTTTTAAAGAATAAAGTTGAAAATTGCCACTGAACAATTGAATGGGTTTTTTCTCAATAGGCTTGATGGTATCTGATAGTTTCTAAACTAATTTTCAAATATAATTTATCTATTTCTTTATCTTCTTTTATTGAAAGAATATTTTTTCTCACATAGTAAATCTGGATTAAGATTTCTTATCCTTCTGTTCCTCCAAGTTCTTTCCCACCTCTCATAATATCCAGGTCCACCCCCTTTAAAGCAGCTCCTAATTACCATACCAAGATGAATTTATATGTACATGAAACCAGAGAGGTTAGAGGGTCAGCAGCAAATTTAAGATGGGGCAGTACTCTTGAGAGAGGTCAGACTTTTTAGACCTGCATCAAAAACACAAATAAAATGGCAATTCCCAAGATCAATACATTTATAGTTTTCGGGATACAATGAGAGTTGAAAGCTATACAACATACACAATATTGATGTCTAAAAAAGAATAAAGTCCTATAAAGCTTCCATGCTTCCTTGACTTCTGAGGGAACATACAAAGAAATACAAAGAAGGCTGAACACTTCATTGGCTAAGGCACTTTATACCTCAGGGTCCATGAACTCCAACCTGAAAAACCTATGACACTTGCTTCTCATGGCAGCTAGACCAGGATAATTCCATGGTTTCCTCCATAGTTTACCACTCTTAGACATAGATCCAAAAGATGCTCCATCCTACCCCAAGACACTCGCTCGGCTACATTCATTGGGGCTTTCTTCATAATATTCAAAAACTGAAAATAACTTAGGTATCCTTCAAGTAAAGAATGGTTTAAGAAAATGTGGTATATTTACAGTTGAATACTTAACTGTTAAAATGCCATCCTGAAATTTGCAGGTATTAGTGAAACTAAAAAAAAAAAAATCCTGAGTGACATAACCCGGATTCCAAAGGATAAATCCTTGCAAAGCATTCACTACTATTTAGATATTAGCTCCTAAGTAAATGCTAACCAAGCTATAATCCATACACCTAGAGAGGTTAGGCAAAGAAAGGAGCTCTAGGGGAGGTGCATAGATCTCCCTAGGAAAAGGAAATATAATAGAATTTGTAGGTAGATTGGTACAGGCAGGGTTGGGAGCAAAGAGAAATCAGATGAGGGAGGGAGGGAGGGAGAAACTACTAGAAGAGGTGACTAGAATGGGGAGCATTTCATGAGCTAGTTGGGACTTGGTGTAATCGAAACTCCATGGAATTCATGAGAGTGAGTATAATGAGCACTACTAGTAATGAAAGATACAGGGTTTCAAATAGGATCTCACCCAGACAACTCAGGCTGTTGCTAAGACAAAAGGCAGCTCTCCACAAACTGACAAAGAGGCCTATTGTCAACAACTTCCACAACTCACTAAAAATAAAATTGCTGACCGGGTGCCTACATGATACTCTTACCCTATTTTCTATATCATTGGTACTAGAAGGTAGTCTGAAGGCTACAAAAAGAGAACCATGGACAGCAGGAGAACAAAGTTCTCTGAATCAATCAATGTGTATATGAACTCCCCCAGACCCTCTAGCTACATGTTATAGCTCTTTGCTTAGCATTTTGATGGAAATCCTAATTGTGAGAATGAGTGGTTCTCTGACTGCTACTCCTGCTCTTGTGATTCTTTTTCCTCTGCTTAGCTTCCCATATCCAACTTCAATATAATAGATAGGTTTTTTAGCTTCATCTTATTATATTTTAGTTTGTTATCTTTGGCTGTTACTTATTAGAAACCTATTTTTTTGTTAGTAAAAGAGAAAAAGGGTGTGGATCTAAGAGTGGAGGGGAAGTAGGGAGGATCTTGGAGGACTAGAAGGAGGGGAAACCATAATCAGGATATATTGTAAGAGAAAATAACCTTTTATTAATAAAAGAAAATAGGGGGAGGTAAAATACATAAATAAATAAATAAATAAATAAATAAATAAATAAATAAATAAATATCATCTCTTATTTATTATAAGCCAACTTGCTGGATTACAGCCCCGTGTTTAGGAAATTTTCCTTCACTGTAAGTGTATTTGGTATTAACGCCCTCTTCCCTTTATCGTTAGATCAATGCACATCCATTTTATGTCTTTTCGTTTGGATTGAACCACTATTGAACTATTAACAACTGTGACAGTCAGGTTTCAATTACTGTAAGAAATACCTTAGATAAATCAAAACCAGAAGAAATGGTTTCATTAGACTGAGAGTTTCAGAGGTTTCAGCACATAGGCGTTTATGCCATTAGATTTGGAAAGAAGGTACAAGTTTTCGATGGAGCAAGCATCTTCACATTGTGTTTAGGTATGTAAAAGAGACGCCAAACTTTTCATTTTACCCTCCACAGACTTCCTTACAATCACCAGGAGACCTTCACAAGTTCTTAATGATCAAAGTCTCCCACCACCTTAGAGTTATACCAAGCTCACAGTTGACTGTGTCATTAGTGCTGTCTACATACAAAAGACAGAAAGAATAGTCAGTATGCATCTATAGGAAGTTTTGAGTTCCTACAGTAGAGACAGATCAATACACTGAGATCGTACTGAACACGAAAGGATCCTTCCAGTACTGAGATCATGTCTGGTTTCAAAATGTGGCACAATTTTCAAATAAATATGAGGAATTGAGAACATAGATGAGAAATGGATCTAAGCTTCCTGGATGCAGTTTGTTTATACACATGTGTAGCAAATCTGTGTCATAAGGAGTACAAAATATCAGCGGTCTAAACTTTCTCAATAGTGAGATCAAACTTTGAGGTGATAGAGATGCTGACAGTAGTCTGAAGTCACACCACATCTTGTCTCACACTTTCATTTTCACTTTATCTTATTTCCTTCTTTGTTCTGTTTCTTCTGCAAGTTGAATTTAAGTAATACTTTGTGTCAATGCTGAACAAAGACCACATCAACCCATAAAAGTTTTCTCAAATGTTATTTATTTTTAATTAACATTGAATTATTAATATAAATGTATTTATTATTCATTTACCTATTCATTTCTGAGACAAAGTCTCATGTAGCTCTGACTTGTTTTGAACTCCCTATGCAGATCAGGTTAGCCCTGAAAATCTGATCCCTCTGCCTCCACCTCTACAGATGGGCATTATGGGAGTATATTATCCTGTCCAGAACTTTGTTCAAATTCTATGGGGAATGCTTCATTCTCCAAAATCTAAATATATATATATATATATATATATATATATATATATATATATACATACATACATACATATATATATATATATTGGTTATGTAAGCAGGCATTTTCATATTGTATTTTAAAATTATGTATTTAGTGTAAGTAATGGTAATTTGACAAGTTGTAACTATTCAAAATCAATTTTTGATATTTAAATAAAATTGATATTTCCTTCACAGTTTTCTTTCTCATTAACATGTAAACATGGTACTTGAGTGGGAATTGTGTGTTCAGCATTTCTGTACTTTAATGGAAATGCTGATGTACAGCAATATTTCTAGCTAAACTTCATTTTTGCTCTAAGGTCACTGAGGTTCCAATGATTAAAAATGCTCAAGGATGCACTTTATATTATTCTTGGGAGGGGCACAGCTGACTGACCTCTGGTGAAATTAAATAGAATCTAAAAAGCAGCATCATTCCTAAAATGAGCTTTATTAAAATTTGTTCATCTTCCAGGTGTTTTATAATATATAATTATGTTTCTTGTTTAAATTGAATACTGGATGTGTTCTACAAGAAAATATGGATAATTGTTTTCAGAACGAAAATATTTTCATAAAAGAAACAAGAAGACCAAATAGTTTCAATCATGATTCCTACTTTCTGATTCAAAACATATATCTGTGATGCATTTTCTAATCTGAAAAGCATTTCTGAAAATAGCTTATTAATTTTTTAATGAGGTAGTTACTCTAAGGATACAGAGTAGAAAGAAACAGAATGTTTAGAAATATGTTCTCTTATATGCTTATATTATTGTTCTAAGCAACCATTGCTCAGTAATTTCTGGAAAAAGCTATACTGAGGGTGATTTTAAAAGAGAAATAATGTGATTTTTTTTCCTACTCATTTGCTAAAGAACACCAGGATAATTCTCTGAAAGTTTATATTAGCTAAAATAAAAAAAAAATATGTCAGAGAATGTGAATGAGAGAAATGTGCTCACTCAGAATTACAGTTTATCTTCAGGCATTCATGGCAGCATTAATCAAAAATGTTTCTTCATGCTACTTTGTTCAATCATGGCAGTAAACCCCCTCATGGATATGTGATATGAAGGAGAGTGGTTATAATCGTAAATATTTACATGTGCATAGTAATGGAACACATAGATGCTGAATTGTTTTCATGTTACACAGGTATAGAGAATATCCCTTTTGGTTCAGGGTTGGTTGCTCCTTCCTTGGCCCAAATGGGCATTTTTATTTCTATATGTCGTATGGAGAATAAAAGCAGGGGAGAAATTGGAGCTGTTACGTAATATTCAAGAGATGTGACTTTTGACGAAATTAACTTTGAAGCATTATACTATTATGTGCTGTGATGAAAACATTAACGAGCCTATGAATTACTATATCAGAACTATCACTGCCTGTGGGCTCTAGTGTGAAATCATGCAGCAAGAAGGCTTGAATTATATTACTAGCTTCTAGCTAGTTACATTGTAGAGTAAAATCTGCTGTTTTTATTAATTGATGCTTAATATACATTCAGGTACCCTTTTTTTCCTTTTAAATAAGGATCTTGAGAGAAAAATAGAGAAGTCAGTCAAACCATTGGGCCAAAACCCATAGAACAAAAAATTTTATTATCAAATGTCATGTTTGTACCACTTTGCAATCCCAGCAGCAATGAAGGGGCATTCCTCTTTCTCCACATCCTTGACAACATGGGCTGTCACTGGAGGTTTTGATCTTAGCCATTCTGGTTGGTGTAGGTAGAATCTCAACATCATCTTGATTTGTATTTCCCCATCGCTAGGACTTTGAACATTTCTTTAATCGTTGCACAAACATTCCAGACTTCTTGGTTTAGTTCTATACTCCATTTTTTGATTTTTGATTTTTTTTTTGGTGGTTAGTTTCTTGAGCTCTTTGTATATTTTGGATATTAGCCTTCTATTGGATGTGGGGTGAGTGAAGAGTTTTTCCCAGTATGTAGGTTTCTATCTATTGACAGTGTCCTTTGCCTTACAGAAGCTTTCTAGATTCATGAGGTCTCATTTATCAATTCTTGATCTTAGAGCATGAATCATTGGAGTTCTGTTTAAGAAATTTCCCAATGTGTCAAGGACTTCTAGGCTCTTTCCCACTATCTCTTTTATTTTATTATTTTCTCTTTTATTCAGTGTATCTGGTTTTATGTTGAGGTCCTTAATGCACTTGGATTTGAGCTTTGTGCAAGGTGACAAATATAGTTCTATTTTCACTTTTCTCATACAGACTGCCAGTTACAAAAGCACCATTTATTGAAGATACTTTCTTTTTCCATTGTATATTTTTGGTTTCTTTGCCACAGATAAAGTGTGGGTAACTGTGTAGTTTTATTTCTGGGTCTTTAATTCTATTTCATTGATCAACCTATGTGTCTCTGTATGGACACCATGCAGTTTTTATTACTATTGCTCTGTAGTATAGCTTGAGGTCAGGGGTTGTGAGACACCAGCAGTTCTTTTATTGTTAAATTTTTTTGCTCTTCTGGTTTTTGCCTTTCCAGATGAATTTGAGGATTGCTTTTTCCATGTTTTGAAGAATTGTGTTGAGACTTTGATAGGGATTATGTTGAATCTGAAGATAGTCTTTAGTAGGATGGATATTTTTACTATGTTAATCCATTAGCATGGGACGTTTCTCCATTTTCTGAGATCTTTTTCAATTCGTTTCTTGAGAGGCTCAAAGTTATTGTCATACAGATCTTTCACTTGTTTGGTTAGAGTTACCCCAAGATATTTTATATTATTTGTGACTATGGAAATCAATCTGGAGATTCCTCAGAAAATTGGAAATACATCTACCTGAAGATTCAACTCTACCACGATTGGGTATATAACCAAAACATGCCCAACCATGCCACAGGAGCACATGTTCCACTATGTTCATAGCAGCCTTGTTTGTGATAGCCAGAAGCTGGAAACAACCCTGTTGTCCCAAAACAGAAGAATGGATACAGAAAATGTGGTTCATTTACATAATAAAATACTACTTAGAATGAGGACCTCCTGAGCTTTGCAGGAAAATGGATGGAATTGGAAAATATCATCCTGAGTGATATAACTCAGACCCAAAAGGGCATGCATGCAATAAATTCACAAATAAGTGGACATTAGCTATAAAAAAGTACAGAATGCCCAGGAAACAGTCCACAGAACTCGAAAAGTTTAACAAGCTTAAGGGCCAAAGTGAGGATGCCTCAATCCCACTAGAGAAGGAGAAGAAATTAATCACAGGAGGAAGAGGTTGAGAGAAGGTCCTGGGTGGGAAAGGGGATAGGAAGGGGAAGAGGGGAGAATGATCAGGTATTGGGTAGGGGAAAGTACTGAAACCCCAAATGCCAACAGAAAGAATAGAAACAGGCAACCTAGGGAATTAGGAGGTAAGGGACCCTTCAGAACATATCAGGGACGGAGGAGGTGAGAGACTCTCAGGACCCAAAGGGAAGGACTTTACAGGACATGCCGTACAGTGGGGAGAGAGAACCAGTAGAGTCCATCTCCTACAGAAGACAGGGGATCAAGTGAGGGATGGAATTGTCACTCTGACCCATAGTAGTTCCTCTATGAAAGAATGTAGGGACAAAAATGGAGAAAAGCCTAAGAAAATAGGAGGTACAGAGTCAGGCCCAAAGTGGAACTCAGCTTAAGCAGAGGTCTCAAGGCCTGACAACATTACTGAGGCTATGAAGTGTTCACAAAAACGTACTATCATAACTGCCCTCTGAAAGACCCAACAAGCAGTTGAAAGAGTCACATGCAGATATTTACACCCAAATAATGAATAGAATCTGCTGGCAACTGTGGTTGAATTAGGGAAAAGCTGGTGGAAGCTAAGGAGGAAGGTGACCCTGTAGAAGGACCAGCAGTCTCAATTGACCCGGACCCCAGAGATCTCACAGGCACTTGTCCACTAACCCGGCAACATACACAATCTGATATGAGCCCCCCAACACATATACAGCAGAGGACTTCTGGGTCAGTGTTTAGTCAGAGAATATGCACCTAACCTTCAAGGGACTGGAGGCCGTAGAGTGTGGGGACATCTAATGTGGTGGTGGTAGGGGGACATCCTCTTGGAGACGAGGGGGGAATGGGAAGAAGGTACAGGATATGGAATAGTCAGAGGGTGGACCTTGAGGGGTATAAATTCTGGAGTGTAAAAAAAAAAAAAAGAAAGAAAGAAAAAAATCTCATGGTAATTCAAAGTCTTATGTTTACAGTGTCTTTTCATGAGACCTTCTTGGTCATGTCATTTATAAAAAAGCATGATCTTAAAAGAAATATGCTCACCTTTGTACTTACTCTTAATGCAAACGTAAGTCTTTCTTAAATGAATACTCATTAGTGTTCTCAATAATTTCTTCCTTCCATTATTTACCAAGGAAAAGCCACTACATTTGGAAAGATCAACACAATGCAAATGGAACCTTCTAATCACTCCATATATTGTGCCATTGAGTGGCTATTACACAATCTGCTTTATTGTTTAGAAGGAATATTATTAGTAGAAGGTATAATTGTAGTAATAAAAAGACGGATTAAATTTTTCTAGCACTTGCCCACAGAGGCAAAAGTGTTTGCCCTCAAAATTGAGGACACGTGTTATTTCCCAAACCAGGAAAAGTGTCTTTTATCTCCACACTCATGTACATACACAATTAATTAATTAATTACTAGATTATATAATTTGTAAATAAAAATATCTATAAACCCAGATTAACCAGAATAAAATATGTTTGTTTCAATGGACTTCCATGCGGTTATGTTATCTATTTAAATGAAAGAGTTTGACTTCCTCAATGGATTTCATAACCTCACTTTCAATATATTTTATAAAATTCTCAACACCAACCCTCCCCCCAAAAATGCCAGAGGGGTAGAATGAGAAATGTAGTGATATCCTTTCATCCTCTTGTGTCCATTGCCTGTAGTGAGTTATTATTCATTAGTAATAATTAGTCTTTCTTGTCCTCTTTTCAATATGCCATATTGTACCCACATATACATCGGTTTTTAAATATGCATATGTGGACTAAATCACTTATATGATAGAGAAAAGTTTTCAAGAAATGGATGAAGTTGAAATGCAAAGAATTATGTGAAATCAGAAACTCAGAAAGACAAAAACCTGTGTAGTCTTTCACAGAACTGAACTAACTCATGCCAGTTGTGATTTAGTATTTTCTCTCTTCCTTACTTTCCTCAAGACTCTTTCCTATAATGACACTTTCTATAGTTTTCTGAACATTTCTAGACTTAATACTTTAATGTATGTGCACATAAAGTTAAAATCTAGAATTCACATAAGACAGAAAACAGCATTCACATTCCTGAAACTAACCTACTTTGTTCTTTACATCTCACGAAAATTAGACTTCACATAGATTTCTAAGCATTTGCCATTATCTATTTTCCACCTTTTCTCCTACTATGCTACTATTCTTCGTAACTACTGTTAAGAAGAATTCAATAACTACTGTTTTATGTTCTCTTAGTATTTTCCAAATTCGTATCTGAGTATGTCATATTCTATAACTGATTATGTTTTATCTAATAGTGAAGACATAAAAGAATTTAAAATTTTTGTCTGTCAAATACAAATTAATAAATAAAATTTCTTCTAGATTTAAAGTGTGCATGATATCAGTAGGCATTCATAATCTAACCTCAGTTTTGTAGGTGTTCACACACAAATGAACATCTTTTGTAGTAAACAGCCTCATCTGGCTATGCTGCTTTAGTTAATTTTACTCCTAAGAAATTATCAATTGTCATATATATATACATATATATATATTATGATGGGGTGGTTTCATTATTACCACAATTATGAGAAATTAATGAATAAAACTGGTGTATCTTTTCTGTTTTTAAATATTGTAAGTAATAGAGAATTTTAGTGTTAAATATTAAATTAGAAATGGTTTATTATAAATATATAATGAGTTATTTCAAAGCATTTATAGTCAATTTTATTTTGTTTATGCACAGAACACATGAAATTCAAGAAGGATGACCAAAATGCGAATGCTTCACTCCTTCTTTAAAAGGGAACAAGAATACCCTTGGGAGGTGATAGGGAGGCAAAGTTTAGTACAGAGACTGAAGGAACACCCATTTAGAGCCTGCCCCACATGTGGCCCATACATATACAGCCACCAAACTAGATAAGATGGATGAAACAAATAAGTGCAGGCTTACAGGAACCGGATGTAGATCTCTCCTGAGAGACACAGCCAGAATACGGCAAATATATAGGTGAATGCTAGAAGCAAACCACTGAACTGAGAACTGGGCCCCCGTTGAAGGAAACAGAGAAAGGACTGATAGAGCTGGAGGGGCATGAGACCCCATATGAACAACAATGCCAACCAACCAAAGCTTCCAGGGTCTAAGCCACTACCCAAAGACTATACATGGACTGACCCTGGGCTCCAATTACATAGGTAGCAATGAATAGCCTAGTAAGGACACCAATGGTAGGGGAAGCCCTTGGTCCTGCCAAGGCTGGATCCCCAGTGAACGTGATTGTTTGGGGGGGGTGGCAATGGGGGGAGGATTGGGAGGGGAACACCCATATAGAAGGGGAGAGGGAGGTGTTAGGGGGATGTTGGCATGGAAACTGGGAAAGGAAATAACATTTGAAATGTAAATAAGAAATGCCTAATTTAATAAAGATGGAAAAATAGACTACATACAATAGTTCAGTTCCTTTTATGATGTAATTATTAAATTTAGTTAAAGGTATAATGTATAATCATAATAAAATATCATATAGGCAAATGTTTAAGATATATTATGTTATTAATCATGCATATTTTAATATTGACTGTATATTATATGTATATTTTACATGTATTTGTGACTTTTATGCATGCTATGTGTATGTAGCATGAGCCCTGAATGTATATAATTCAACTACCTAAATAACCATAATGAACTAAAGCACCTTGTTATTTAATTGTCAAACTCATGCTATTGGAAAAATAAAATAAAATATTTTTTAGGGTATTAAAATTAAAATGTTCTACTGTAAAATCATATCATAGTTAGTTGTTTTCTAATTAAAATATTTAATCTATTTAGTGACATAACTACAATCTTAAGAGAATAGTATGCTTAATTTAAATAAATATTCCTTTTGTTTAATTAATAGAGATATTTAATCTAATTCGAGTCATATTAATTGAACTTAATATTTTGTTTCTTTAAAGCTTGATTTACTGATAATTCATTTTATTCCACAAATATGATAGCTTTTTAGTGTATGTATATATAATAGTCTGATTTGATGGAGAATGTTAGAGAAACAGAAATAAAATACTATCCGTTCAAAACCATATAATAAATCACACAATGTAGAATAATATTTGAATATTTATCTTTAGCATAGTTTATTTTTCTTAGTATATATGTGAATATCCCAGTGACTCTTTTTTCATTGGTTATTTTATTTCTTTACATTTCAAATGTTATCCCCCTTGTCAGTTGCATCCAGTTTTAAAGATATAGCATGCTTAATTTTTTAACCATATTTTTCTATCATTTGTACACATACGTTTTATGTTCAGGGAATCATTATGCATATAAAAATTAAATTTAGAAACAACATTAAAAATAAAAGTCAAGTTTAATGCGTTGGTTTTCTTCTGTAGTCCCATCAATTGAGGGAATGAGGCAGTAACATTAATGTAAATTCAAGGGCACTATGGATTTCCTAGTGATTTCTAGGCCATCTTCAGCCATGAAAATGACCCAGTCTCAAAAAAAATATTTAAAGTAACTTTTTTATAGTAATAAATCCATGTTTGCTCATATTTTATAGCACAAATGTAATTAAGTTTCATAATCATGTTTGAGAGAGTATAAATAGGTGTTCAGCAACCATGATTATTATTCTTCAATCACAATACGTTTCTTTGCACCAATGAAACTTGGGTCGTTTAAGCATTGAAAACTAATTCCTTGAATTACCTATAATAACCTTTTCTAATAAAGGAGTATCGTTTTTGGCATGCTGAGCTAAAGGGAAAATGGAAGAATGACAAAGGTATCTGATGGTGGCAGGGATTTCCTCCCACGACTATTATTGTAGAGTAAATAGCTGAGTTTAATGTCTTGAAGCGGTTGATAACATTTTTCCAAGTACTTGAACATTAACTATCTGTCTGATAATACCCTAAGGGATATTTTTAAATGTGTTGACCTCTTAAAAGATCATCATAAAAAACATTCTTAATTAGATTTACAAAACCAATTTAAGTATCTATGTAAATCAATTTTATGGGAAGCCATGTTGAATGCATGGTCAGGTTAACATTCAGGACACAATATATATTATGTCAAGACAGCACACATAATGATTATGTAATGAAAAGGTTCTCATAAAAATAGGATAGAATTTTAGGTTAAGTTAGGATTTGAAATAAGCACTAGCAATTGTGAATTATGGCCATGTAATTTTAAACATAGATCACAAGTAAATATATAACATTGCCAATATCCTTTTAACTCCCAGAAAAAGGAAAGGTCATTTGGAAATAATATCGTATGAACTTTTTACATTGTATGAACATGCTTATGTTTGTTAATGAAATTTAAAAACAAGACAGAGTGTTTTATAGTATCTAAGAGTTTTATGCGGAAATTTACAAGATGTTCCAATAGTGAAGGCATGTCTGAGCGTACTTATAACAGCCCAGAATCTTATAAAATTTAACACGTATAAAGGTATGTAGAAGTGCTGCCAACAGAAAAACTACCGTCACATGAGTACAGCTTTCATTCTTTTTTTACTTTAATTTTTATATGAGTATAATTATACTTATTCCTTCCTTTTTCTCTCTCGAAATCATTCTATATACTCTTGAATGTTTCCCTTCTAATTTACGGCCTCATTTTTCAAATTGCTATTTAATTCATGTATGAATATGTATATGCATGTATATATTATACCTAAAGATAGCATTCACAGTCTCTAAAATGTTACTTACATGTATGATTTCAGGGTTCCCCACTGATAATGGACAAGTGATTGAGAAATATTTCCACTTATGAATTAATTTAATACTCTATGTCCTTTGGTGGGATGTTATTTGACAAACACTATTTCTATTTAACATTACTTAAAAATAAGAATATATGTGGACATAAATATGTAGCCCACAGCTATCTAAATAATACAATTTACATACAATGTACTTGATAAAGTGAAAGCGAGATATGCTAGTACACTAAGATATACCAATGTACTTTGCTTTTATTTGTCACTATGTTTTCAGGCCAAAAACAGACAACCAAGTACTTCCTTTTCCTTCTTTTACATTTTTCTTATAGGGTTTCATATACCACAGGATGTCTTTCAACTCACAAGTTGAGGGTGACCTTGAACGGATTTTCCTATTTACATTTTTTCCACTGCTGACATTGCAAGGATGTCCTTCTACAATATTGTTGTTTTAGGACCTTGTTATTGAAAACAGGATTTTGTGCATGTTCAATAAGCAATACCTGTGTCAGTGAAAACAACTATATTGCCTCAGAAAGAGGAGGTATAGCTGTTACCAGAAGGTAATTTCTAAATATAACTTATTAATGAATAAATTTGTTTAAAAAATAAAATATGTGGGGATGAAGATATGGCTTAGTGACTAAGAATGAATGCTGTTTGTTCTTGAAATGGATTAAAGTCTAAGTCTCAGTTGATGATTTGAATATACTTGGCCCGGGAAGAGGCATTATTAGGAGGTATAGCCTCAGTGGAGTAGGTGTGTCACTGTGAATGTGGGCTTTAATATCCTCATCCTAGCTGTCAGGAAGTGACTTTCCTCATATCAGCCTTCAGATGAAGAAATAGAACTCCAGTTCCTCCTGTGCCATGCCTGCCTGGATGTTGGCCTGCTCCCACCATATTGATGATATTGGACTGAAACTCTGAACATGTAAGCAAGCCCCAATTAAACTTTGTCCTTATAAGAGTTGCCTTGGTCATGGTGTCTGTTCACAGCAATAAAACCCTAATTAAGATAGAAGTTAGTACCAGGTTCTGGGGTACTGCTGTGATAGGCCTGACCATATTTTCGCTTGGAAGAATGTGAATTTGGGGACTTTGGATTTGGAAAGCCATGGAATATTTTAAGTGGGGGTTACTGAGCCATCCTAGTTGGAATATGAAAGTCAGTGATTAGAACTGGGCAGATCCATTAGGCTTCAGTGAATAAGAACCTCAGTATGGCCTAGGGACTGTTTTAGTAGTATTTTGATGGAGAATGTTGTTACTTTTTGCTCTTCTCTGAAGGCTCTGCTTGAGGCTAAGGTGAAGAGACTAATTGTATTGATAAAGGAAGTCTCAGCTATGCCTATCATAAATCTCGTTCTCTGGTTATATCTCAAGAAGAGCATTTTAACCAAGTGTAGCAAGCTGAGAAATGAAAAATTATAAAATATATGGTTTTCATATTAAAAGGTATCCAGGAAGTGAAATGAAATCCAATAATGTGTTCAAAGATATTAAATTAAATTAGGGGAGTGGTGACCTTGGGGCAACATTCCACCCAGCAAAGTTTAGATCCAGGGTTCGCAGAATAAACCTTTAATCCCAGAAGGCAAAGGAAGCAGATGTTTGAGTTGAAGGCCAGCATTGAACAGAGCAGGTTCTACGTGATGAAGTGCTTAAATCAAGGCATAGTGGTGCATGCCTTTAATCCAAGCATTACAGGAGACAGAGCCATGTAGATCTCTGAGTTCAAGGTCAGTCTACAGAACAAGTTAGAGGACAGCCAAGCGTAGGCAGTGAAGGAGTTGGAAAACAAAGCTGGGGATAATAGAATAGAAAAGGGGCTGAGGGGGCAATGTTCTATCCCCATCAACCAGCAGAACTCAGAAGCTATGGTCATGTGATTCTGGCTTTAAAGTCCAGAATAGAAGGGACTACTGGAACAATTGATGCTGGTTAGCTGGAGCTAAGAAATTAGTGGTGATTAAGAAGAGACCAGCATCACTGACTTGAAATCTTCTAGGAAGTGTTTTCTGAGAGCACAAAGAAGTTTTCTTCCACAAGTAGCCAAGGTTGTACCTCATCCTACAGTTGATTTTGGTAATTTTTAAGAATTGCCCAAGTACTAATAGTTTTGAAAGCATGAAGGGATCATGGAGAAAATCTGAAGTTTGGCACTCTGAGAGGCCATGGAACGCCATTGGTGAAGCTGTAGCCTTAGTTGTAGTTTATGACCCAGGACTTAAGGGGTTATGAAGAGAAATTGAGGCTTGATACTGTGAAGTGAACCTATGAGAGGCTATTGGTAACCTTTAGTTGCAGCAGAAGACCCCAGTCTATTGCAGATGCCAGGACCATAGATGATCATCAAGAACAGCTGCAGCAGTGGAATGGAGTCAACCAGTATATAGACTGCTACAGAAGGCAGAGCTGGAGAAATGACACAAGCCCTTTAGAGACCAGATCATGTATGTACTCCAGACAATGGAACACGAAGCTGTAGTGTTGAGGTCAACCTTGGAGACCCCAAAATTTTAAAATGCCAGAGCTGTGTGTTATCTCCTGAGGAAAGTTGGTAACAGGGAGTGGAACCAATCCAGTTAAAATGAGTTTTTTTTTCAGTCAAGGAAGATAAAAAAGGAGTTGGAGATCTGAAGATCACATTGACATCAGACATGGAGATGTAAAGTTTGGAGTTTGCTCAGCTGGTTTCCTGCCTTGCTTTGGGGATTACAGTTAAGTGATTGGATGAATCTCAGAGGAGATCTCGAACTTTGGACTTTCAACATTGTTGAGACTGCTATAGATTGTGGGGACTTTTGAAGTTAGACAAACTGTATTTTGCATTATGTATGTTTAGGTATGGCCTCCGTTCCTCATATGTTTGAACAAGCCTTTGGAGGCCAGGTGATAATTTGAATATGCTTGGCCCAGGGAGTTGCATTTCTGGAAGGTATAGTATTGTTGGTGTGTCACTGTGGGCATGAGCTTTAATAACCTCATTCTAGCTGCCTGAAGTGAATTTCTTCATAGCAGCCCTCAGACAAACACATAGAACTCTAAGCTCTGCTTGCACCATGTCATGGATGTTGTAATGTTCCTGCCTTGAAGATACTAGACTGAATCTCTGTACCTGTAAGCCCGCCTCAATTAAATTTCATCCTTATAAGAGTTGCCTTGGTCATGGTGTCTGTTCATAGCAGTAAACCCTAAGACACCTAGCATCTATGTCTAATATTGTTTCCTGTAGGACCTAATCCACAAAACTCATCACAGCTTGTCCCAGTAGGTATACACACACACACACACACACACACACACACACACACACGCACACGCACACGCACACACAATTATACGGAATGATTAATAATAAAATCAAGTGATTTTTAAAAGAAGTACAATATTTTCCAGTATTTTCAACATTCTATTTATTTACATTTTCTTTTTACTTAACATTATCTTCAACAATCATCTTTTTAAACTATGTTTCTGTTATAAAAAACAGAATGAGTTGATCTTCATATCTATGGGTGATTATTGATAGATAGATAGATAGATAGGTTACCATGAAACAGGACACCTCACTCTTTCTAAAATATTGAATTATCAATGATTTGCCAATAACTGAAAATTTTAATTAATCATCTAAAATGATAAAATATATCAGAATAGTACTACTATACATTCCCAGGACTAAATTTCAAAAATATATGTATTTGATCTTGTTTCAGACATTTGGTTTCTCATACTTTTACTATTTTCAGAAAAACTGCATTAGTCTTTCAGCCCCTAAACTACCTTTGTCTCATTATTTCAATCATACAGTTAACTTATATCAAACATTTAATTACTTAATATCAAGAACAGCTGCAAAAGAATTTCACAAAAGGCACTTGGGTGCCAATATTGAATGACTAAATTATCTCGGCTGAATTTGCCATTTGATATGAATCAATTCCATGTTTACAAGTGAATAAGATGACATTATGCTCTTCCATTGATTTTCATGAGCCTAGAGAATTTCATTGTCTATTTAGTTTGATCATGTGTTTGAAATGTCATTTTCCGAAACTTGATCTGCTGAACATTTTGTTACTTTTATCAGAATGCTCCTTTCTTTCACCTTTGCAAAGCTCATTGTCTCAACAAACTTTTCCTTTTTAACATTGCAAATTCCTGAAGAATCTCATATATTGAATATATATATATGAATTTATATAAAGAATTTTAAAATCACAAATGAAAAGAAAACTTGCTCTTTATGTCTAAGTCTGTCTTACTTTATTCAAAGTTATGATATTATGTTGAATTCATTTTTCAAATAAATTTTATAATTTTATTTATGAAATTAAAATACTCCATTCTGCATGCATGCCATATGTTTTTATCAATGAAAATGGCTATATTTTCTTATGTTAATGTACTGGGTAATGTTTGTTCATTTGAATTAACAAGAAGGAAGTTACCTCAACTGAGTAATAGCCTCTTTCAAATTGCTATGCATACCTGTCTTTGGGTATCATTCTTGGTTAGTGATTGAAGTATAAGAATCCAACCTAGTGATGATGATGTTCTCTCAGGGAAGATGGTCATTTATTGGAAAAGAAAGTAATGTGAGCAAGCTGGGGATAGCAATCAGTAGGCAATTCTCCTCCATGGACTCCTCAGCTCCTATTATAACATCCTTCAATGACGGTTTTCAACATGGATATGTAATGAGATGAACTCTTTCTTTCTCAAGATGCTTTGGTATAACAAGCTACTTTTAGGACTTCACAGTTGCCTATTATCTACTAAATTCCATCCTTCTTATCTAGTTTACATTCACAGCAACTGTCTGTCATATGAAGATACACATGGTAAGACTACCTGTATACAGTACATGTAGTGGCCCACTAGATCCTCTACTGAAAGTTTTGTAACCTTTTTTTCTTACGAAATCAAATATTATAAAAGACAATTAGTTCTTACAAAATTTCTGTTTGGACATAGGCCAGGTAAACTATGTTACAGCTAATTAAATGCTGACACAGCTCTTATCCATCTGCAGTTTTCTTTCTGTTAAAATTACATCTGTTGTTAACAAAACAATTCTCACTCATTAAAAGTACTGTTTTCAGGTGATTCTGGCTTCCATTTTGCTGGAATGATACAGGCTCTAAGCTACTTTAAGTTATTTCTCAGTGTCAGCATTTTCAACAATAAAGTTTCATATAATTATGTAGGCACTTTTCAAAGAAATTAATTCTTTAAAAATATAGTACTTCTGCCTATCTTTAAAAGTCTAGTCATCAATAAAAATAGTTAAAGGCAGGCACTTGGCATTTAAGGAAATCAAATCTATTATTTTGTCCAAATCACTCCAGTTTCTGGAACACTATATATTCAGTTTAATAAATATAATTAATCTCATGAATTTCCCATATTTATTACCATACTTCATAATCTAATATAGAATTTGGAAAAATATGTTGTACTCTATGTTTTATTTTTAAAGCCTATTAAACAAAATGAATTTTTATACCAACAGAAGTAATGCATTTAAAAATAAGAGCTTCAGAGCAGTTATATTTTTAATTGCATTTGTCTTTATTATGTCTTACGTTCTCATTGATCCTGAGGACCATAAAAAGATCATTAACTTATCTGGCTCACTTCAGTCCTGTAAACATACCATTTAATCTAATATTTCAGAAAATGGAATATTTAGTTATAAAACCACTCAACACACATTAATTGGACAGTGCATATCATAAAATACTCATACATATATAATATTACATTATTCCATCTGGTTTTTCTATACCACGATTATTTAGAAAAAATTAATTGAAAATACAACACATGCATTTATTTGTGTATCATCATGCTATGATAATAGACTACATAAATTTTAAGTTTTAATTATATGGTCCTTTTTACTTTTTAATGTATTTATGTATTAACATGCCAAATGCTTTCACCCCTCTTAGTTCCCCTCTAACAGGGTTCTTCCCCCTAACCTCCCTGCCCTGATCCATCAAATTTCTGCAGAAATAGGTTTATCCTCTCTCACTGAGGCCAGGCAAGGCAGCTTCCTTATGCATATGGGGGCGTGTGGGGAGGGGCTGAAGCCATCCTGTATGTGCTCCATCACTGAGAGATCCCAGGGGTCCAGGTTAGTTGATGCTGTTGGTCTTCATGTGGAATTGTCCTTGTTTTCAGGGCCTTCAGTCCTTCCTCTATCTCTTCCATATGGGTCTCTAACCTCCATCCAAGGTTTGGCCGTGGGCCATTTCTTCAGACTCTGCTCATTTTGGTCTCTGTAGTTTAGAGAGGAACACTTTTCGGTAGAAAGTTTTGTAACTTTTGTAAGGGTTGGTGTCCCCATCCATCCACTAGGGATCTTGTTTGGCTACAGGAGGTGGTCTTTCCAGGTTCCATATCCCCACTGTTGGACATTTTGGCTAAGGTCACAAGTACTGACTCCTTGTGGCCTTCCCCATCTCAGGCATATGGGTGTTCTTACTGACCAGATTAAAAAGCAGGAGTTTCTAACCCTACAACAAGTTAAATATTTTGTAATATTTCATATGTCAAAATGTATATATCTCATATATAGTAAAGAGATTTGTTCATAACCTTACAAAGTATCTTAACAGCTTTCTCAAGGAGATGTGTTGATTGAGGTATATGAACTTGGAAATAAATTCATCTCACTGATTTTTAGATATCTCCTTATTGTTTTTAAATAGTTATAATCACTGAATTAGGTAAGGAACAAGTCTTTAAAGCAATTCTCCCTGCTCCTAATGATTTGAAAACATTCCAAATTCAGAAACACAACCACGATTCATTCATACCTCCTTTAGTCTTCACTGGAGTTCACATACTGAAATGTCCCTAATTCTTTTTTTACTCTACTAACTATATGAACTAGTATTATATATCCAGCTTATTCCTAATTTTATTAGGTTTTAGCCGCTAATATCTTTTCTCTATGATCTCCCTGAAGTTCACACTCATGCCATATTCTCATTCTGTTTCATCCCATTGCACATACCTATAAAAGTACTTGCTAGGCTTGACAAGCTCTCATATTCACTTTTCTCTGAAAAATTTTCCTCCCGTCTCTACTACTGGACTTTCCATGTTTCATCTACCCTTCAAACAGAAATAGTCAACAGCTTACCACATTTTATATTCCATATATATGTGAGAATATCCAGAATTATTATAAAATATTGCTTTCTTTGTGTTTATGAAAATCAGGCCAATATGCTATCTCTTTCTGCAAGATCAATATTTCAGTTTTGTACCCAAAGAAGCTTGAATTCCATTGAATAGATAAGCAGAGTTTAAAATAACCATTTTGTACATCTTAGCTTCATCAATCTTACCTAGTTTTGGTGGAGATATATATATATATATATATATATATATATATATATATATATATATATATATATATGCCACATGTGGGGCAAGCTCTGAATGACTATTCCTTTAGTCTCTGCTTCAAACATTGCCTCTAAATCCCCTCCTATGAATATTTTTGTTCTCCCTTTTAAAAAGAAATGAAGCATCTGCATTTTGGTCATTCTTCTTCTTGAACTTCATGTGGTCTATGGATTATATCTTGGGTAATTCGAGCTTTTGGGCTAATATCCACTTATCAGTGAGTGCATACCATCTGGGTTTTTCTGTGATTGGGTTACCTCACTCAGTATGATATTTTCTAGTTCCATCCATTTGCCTATGAATTTCATGAAGTCATTGTTTTTGATAGCTGAGTAATATTCCATTGTGTAGATGTACCACATTTTCTGTATCCATTCCTCTGTTGAAGGGCATCTGGGTTCTTTCTAGCTTCTGGCTATTATAAATAAGGCTGCTGTGAACATAGTGGAACACGTGTCTTTTTTATGTGTTGGAGCGTCTTCTGGGTATATGCCCAGGAGTGGTATAGCTGAGTCCTCAGGTAATGGAATGTCCAATTTTCTGAGGAAACTCCAGACTGATTTCCAGAGTGGTTGTACCAGTTTGCAGTCCCACCAACAATGGAAGAGTGTTCCTGTTTCTCCACATCTTTGCCAGCATCTGCTGTCACCTGAGTTTTTTGTCTTAACCATTTTAACTGGTGTGAGGTGGAATCTCAGATTGTTTTTCCTGGTGACTAAGAATATTGAACATTTCTTTAGGTGCTTCTCAGCCATACTGGATGTAGATGTCTCCTGAGAGACAGAGCTAGAACATGACAAATACAGAGGTGAACGCTAGTAGCAAACCATTGACCTGAGAATGGAACCCCTGTTGGAGGAATTAGAGAAAGGATTGAAAGAGCTGAAGGGTCTGGCAACCCCATAAGAAAGACAATGCCAACCCACTAGAGCTACCAGGGAATAAACCACTACCCAAAGATTATATGGACAGACCCATGTCTCCAGCTGCATATGTAGCAGAGGATGGCCTTTTGGGCACCAATGGGAGGAGAAACCCTTGGTCCTGTCAAGGATGGAACCCCAGTGCAGGGGAATGTCTGGGGTGGGAGGTTAGGGGGTTGATTGTTGAGGGGAACACCCTTATAAAGAAGGGCAGGGGAATGGAATAGGGGACTTATGTCTGGAAACCAGGAAAGGGAATAACATTTGAAATGTAAATTTAAAAAAATCCAATTAAAAAAAGAGCCATTATGATTTGGTGTCATCTAACCAAAAACAACAACAATAACAAACAACAACAACAACAACAACAACAAAAAGAATCAACCAAACAAAAAAACCTCTTCATTTTATACTGAGCATGCCCTTAAGTTTTGTTTTTGAGTTTGCTTTGTTTTGTTTGGATATGTTTTTAGAAAACTCCAAATTCATTTCAAAGTGAGTTCACTCCTAGACAGTGTGACCAATGCTATGAAAGAATTTTGTTTGTTTTACTGTATTTTTCACCTACCTGCATTTTTAAAAGTTGTTTTATTATTTTTATTTTTTCATTGGATATTTTCTTTATATTTCAAATGTTATCCCCTTTTCCAGGTCTCCTCTGGAAACCCCCTACCCCCTTTCCTTCCCCCTGCTTCTAAGAGTTTGCTCCCCCACCAACCCACCAACTTCCTCCTGCCCTCAGGCCCTGACATTCCCCTAAACTGGGGCATTAAGTCTTCATAGGACTAAGGGGCTCTCCTCCCATTGATATGCAACTTGAGCCATGGGTAGCTCCATGTATACTTTGGTTGGTGGTTTAGTCCCTGGGAGCTTTGGGGTGTCTGGTTGGTTGATATTGTTCTTCTTCCTATGGGGTTGCAAACCCCTTCAGCTACTTCAGTTGTGAATGCCAAGAAGTGCACGCTGACAGGAGCCTGATATAGCTGTCTGAGAGGCACTGCCAGAACCTGACAAATATAGAGGGGGATGCTTTCAGCTAACCATTTCACTGAGAATAGGGTCCCCAGCATTTGTTTTTAAAACTGTATTTTACTTGGAATTCTAAAATGGTTACATTTTATTTGAAATATTCAGTCACTTACACTGATTCTTTTTATTATCTCTGGGAGAAACTTCCATCTAAACATTGCAATTATTACTCTATTGGTAAGTTCTCTTCCCTTCATTGAGTTATTTCTGTATTCAAGGTTTCCTGATTGTCTTTGCATTTTCTTTCATTTTAGCTGTGAATTCAATCATATAAAGTATCTAAAAGAGTCATCAGATTTCCATGTTACTTTTTGGTTGTTATTGGGAAGAGAACTTCAAAATGATTGAAAAATGAGAGGTGAAATATGTTTGCATATATTTTAAAATACATTGTTTGTAAGACTAATATCATTGAGCAATAGTATACTAGAATTATGTGTTTAATTATTCCTTTATTGAGATTTTTCTGTTTACAACCTCACTCACAGACAATGAACCTTTACATATTTTATTTTCTCAAACGTCATCTCACTGTGTATCACAGATTAGACTGGAACTCACTATGTAGGATAAATTGGCTTTAATTAAGTTAAATTAATGTAAAATCTAATGAAATAAGGCGTGGAGAGGTGCCTGAGCATTGAAAACCACACATATCGCTTTCAGAGGACTTGATTCTGATTCTTAGTGCCCATGGTGTGCAGTTTTCAACTTCTAACTCCAATTCCTGGGGCATCATACAGCTTCTATCTTTCTTGGGTGCACACACACACACACACACACACACACAGATACACACACACACACAGACACACACACACACACACACACACACACACAAACACACACAGAACCACACAGTATTAAAATAGAAAGGTGAAACTAAAATGGAAATGGATATACTATATAGATGATTTGAAAAATGAGGTATGATTTTTGATTTTCATGGTATAATTCATGACAGTAAATAAGAGCACAGACAGAGAATGATAAAATGGATTTACAAAGGACCAGTGGCCCTGCACATAACGTTGCTGAAGGAATGTGTATGAAGCAATTAAGGTTCAAAACTTTGAAGGAAACATAGAGAAGCCTACATTGTTGGACTCAAAAAAATTAAATTAATTGGCAATAAATGCTACAAGACAGAAAATATTTAAATACATATTAATTTTTTCAACAGACATAATCTAACAAATATATATTAATTTGTCTAAAAACAGTATAAGAATCCATAGGTTTTTGGATTGAAATGTATGTTTAAATTAATGTACCCCCAAAAGGATTCTTCTGTATTGTTTTAAAATGATGTTCCCTAATCAGTGTGAGCTAAACTGGAAACCAGAAATCAATATATAGTAGAAAACTATTCAAGTTTTTGGAAAGATAAACATGTTTCTAAGCAATTAGTACTATAAAGTAGAAGCTTCTAGAAAAGTTGTTAACAAACTAGAACAAGATAGAAACTGGTGTACACTTGTGATGCCAGCAGGTCTGGATGACAGGATTGACCACAAGCTCAAGTTCAACCTGAATTGAATAGAGAAAATTTATATCTCATCTAATAACCAAAGCAGAGAAAAAAGGTAAAACAAAATATAAGCAACTACACTGATTTGTGTAAAAGCAATTTTACTGAAAATCAAAATATGTGCGCCATAGCTAAGTTAGTGATGGAAAAAAACTGTTCTGTCCTATATTATTGTGCTGGGAAAAAAGCCTTAATAACCTAAGATTCCATATTAATAAAAAGGGTAAAATTTATACAAAATGATCATGCATAGAAAAATAAGGACAAGAAAATACTGGCTATGGCAACTAATTTATGTTCTAGCACTAATTAAGTCATTGTGTCATAAAGAATTTTTTTTTCTTTTTTTTTTTTTTTATTAACTTGAGTATTTCTTATATACATTTCGAGTGTTATTCCCTTTCCCGGTTTCCGGGCAAACATCCCCCTCCCCCCTCCCCTTCCTTATGGGTGTTCCCCTCCCAACCCTCCTCCCATTGCCGCCCTCCCCCCATAGACTAGTTCACTGGGGGTTCAGTCTTAGCAGGACCCAGGGCTTCCCCTTCCACTGGTGCTCTTACTAGGATATTCATTGCTACCTATGAGGTCAGAGTCCAGGGTCAGTCCATGTATAGTCTTTAGGTAGTGGCTTAGGCCCTGGAAGCTCTGGTTGCTTGGCATTGTTGTACATATGGGGTCTCGAGCCCCTTCAAGCTCTTCCAGTTCTTTCTCTGATTCCTTCAATAGGGGACCTATTCTCAGTGTCATAAAGAATTTAAAAATTGTCAGAAAGAATAAAAAAAAATTTCCTCTAGGATAAAAATACAGCTTATAAAAATATTAGCTTTAGAAAAAATAGGAAGCACATCAAGTGCTTCAGATAACATATAAGTGAAAAGTTTGGTAAAATAATTGCATATATGACATTTGGCTAATGAAAGACAGAGTTCTATAGTATCTCACAGAAAAGCAACCTGCTTATTACATTGGAAAAGTCTACAGCTACCTTGAAACTCACTAATATCTATTGTGTATATTTTTTCTAATTTAGAAAACCAACAAGTACCCTTAAATTGTTATTTTGAAGCTTGTCTGGCCAAAATCATTGAACAATTATGAAATTGCTGGACTATGTCTCATATGCGCAGATGCAGAGGATCTTAACTAGTTATTGGTTTCAAAACACAATTTGGGGCTGGAGAGATCATTGACTGGAAGAGCTTGAAGGGGCTCGAGACCCCATATGTACAACAATGCCAAGCAACCAGAGCTTCCAGGGACTAAGCCACTACCTAAAGACTATACATGGACTGACCCTGGACTCTGACCTCATAGGTAGCAATGAATATCCTAGTAAGAGCACCAGTGGAAGGGGAAGCCCTGGGTCCTGCTAAGACTGAACCCCCAGTGAACTAGACTGGTGGGGGGAGGGCGGCAATGGGGGGAGGGTTGGGAGGGGAACACCCATAAGGAAGGGGAGGGAGAGGGGTTAAGGGGATGTTGGCCCGGAAACCGGGAAAGGGAATAACATTTGAAATGTAAATAAGAAATACTCAAGTTAATAAAGATGGAAAAAAATGGGGGGATAACGATACTTCTGACTGTAATATATATTGTAAAATAAAATGTAAAATTACATGTATATTAACAATAAGATGGCAGAAAATGAGAAAAAAAAAAAAAAGCACTGACTGTTCTTCCAGAGGACATGAGTTCAAATCCTAGCAACCACATGGTGGCTCACAACCATCTGTAACAGGATCCGATGCCCTGTTCTGACAGCTACAGTGTACTTACATATAATAAGTAAATCTTTAAAAAACAAAACAAAACACACAAAGAGATGGAGAGAAACAGTGAAACTGAGGTAAAGAAAGAGACAGAGGATGAGACAGATAGACTATGGTTTCAATTTTGTTTCAGTATTTAATAATGGAATCTACCTAATGAAAATAAGAAGAAAGTATAAGAGTATGATGAGAAAACTATTGAGGCATACCAGTTTTATTCAGAATAAAATAAAAGAAATAGGAAAAGAACAGCTGATAGGCATACTCTTCACTTAAGCTAAACATAAACTTAACACATTAAGGAGGACCATGTAGACTCTATGGCTTCTGTGATTATGTTGTCTAGATCCTTTCTCATGCTGCTAAAGGCCTGAAGGCCTGGCCTTCATCATCTGCAGCTTCATGACAACCTCCATTCCTGAGAACCGCATGTGTTTCATTTATTGTGGAGTGATTAGCTGTCAGTAATGGGTTAAGTCCATTCCCCAGACAGATTGAAAGTAAAATAGAAAAGAGAGCAGATCAGCATCAGGGCAATAGCATCCATCAGCACACGTGATGATCAACAGCTTGATGATGCTGTAGGAGCAGGGACTGTGTCACATGTCAGCCTACATAGCCATGCCAGACCTGGCAGTCCACCATAGTTAGCTTTACAAACTTGGGTACACTCTGAGTAGACTGTAGTTTATCGTGCCACCTCTTACTACAGTAAATACACCCTGTGTACTCACCATGTGTGTGGCCCTACTTCCACCCCTGGTTCAGAACGTCAGCCGTTTCCCTCTCAAGTATTGTAGAGTTCTCTACCACGGGTAAAAATCCATGCTCAGGGATAAAACACGTTCCTCTTGAACAAATGTCATCTGAGCGTTATATCCTCAGAAGACGGTCAGTGAGTTAACATGATGTAATTGGATAGTAATTAGTCTAGCATATGTTAGCAATATTACTTTTAATTGGCTGCTAAAAAAGAGCCACGTATACTGATTGTAACAAAAGAGCATGTGTTTTACCCTCAACACCGCAGCTAAGTCAAAAGACTTAGGTCTAACAGTCAAAGTGTGCCTTTTCAGCATTCAGCCCTTGATTTCTAGGATTTGCCTCAATATGTGATTAAAAGTGACTTGCTTTTGCATTCCTGCCTGGAACAGAGCAGGTAGAATTAGGATAACTGGAAAGAAAGGCTAACTCTGACCAACAAAAGGGTAAAATGAGATTCTTTAGGTTCAATCTTTTCTCCTGTTCTATGCTTCAAACCCTGTAACATCACCATGTTTGCTGAAGGAGAGGCTTCGACAGGGTAATTGTTCCTTCACTCAGTGTCACTTCCTTATGTGAGGAGGGCATTAGTATTAGGAAAAAGTAGACTATATGTTAACGCTTGCCCTTGAATTGACTGGTTCTGATTTGCAATGAAAGAGCCTCATTGGTTCTGTTCTCATGCAAAATTTCTGATGGCTGAAAATACAAACACACACACAAACTCACAAACACACACACTTGTCTGTCCATCAGACAATCTGTCTGGCAGGGATGAGTTAGGGTCATCACACCTTATATGAGCAATATTTTAATAAAATACCACTTCTTAGTTCTCTAATTGCTGCTGACAGCTGAATTTAAAAGACTTTTGTTGATTTACTCATATGTTCTTCGGTACATGAAAATTATACAAGAAGATAACTATATTTAAGCCCTTAACTTTTATCTCTATTTTGTAAATTTATTCAGATGCAAGGAAGCAAAGAGGTGTAATTAAATGCCACTCCACTTTAATACATATTAATTTGTTTGATCTTAATAATAGTGTAGGTTGTTTTATTCCTAAGGAAAGACAAGGAAATGAGCTGTAGAAGTCATTAGTCCATCTACTAAAGTTGTCTGAACTGGTTAGTACAGGGAAGAATAGGTATTATGTAAATCTCTTTGAAGTTGAAATCTTGTATGATTAGCACATGTTTAAAATGATTCATTAAATATTCTGAGGAGTCTATTTGAGCGACCTTAGATACCAAGGGTAGAGAAAGATATAAAATATGTCCGACTTCACAAATAATATATGTATTAGGAAATGAGAATGCAGTATATTTTTATCCTTTTTTTTTTATTTTGACAAAAGAATATATCATTTCTTAAGAACAACCACTAGTGATTTCTAGTATTTTCAAAGAAAAAAAGTGATTTTGGAGTCACATCTGTTTGGGTTAACCCTTAGATTATACATTGCAGGCTGACATGAACTTTGTATATATAGAAGATGACAGTATGAAATTAATCCTCAACAATGCAAAATTATTACTGCTTGAATAATAATCTTTTTAAATTATGAAATCCCATACTTTCACAATACCATTAGCTTAATCTAGATATTTACATTTTCCATGGGGTTTTGATACAATTTATCAGTTTGCTAGAATTGTGTAAAATTTTTGAATACAGGCTCACATTTCACATAAATATCTATAGGAATTATTACTGAATCAAAGTGCATCTATATTAATCTCTCACTATATATATATATATATGCAGAGGGATAAAAAATAAATAGATATATTGGGACAAATTATAGTGAGGACATCAATTAATACCTCTTATTTTAGTTTATTTTCTTATGTAGATGATCTAACTGTACTTTACCCCAAAGAGTTAGTGAGAATTTCCTTTCGATTCTGTTCTATGAGATCTGTGATATCTTCCAATCAATAGTTTGTTCTCCCAGTGACTTAAGTCCAGCTAGACACGGTTCCTCTTCCTGGCTTTAAAAAAGATCATGCATTAGTGACCATTGAAGTTTTATACATTTTGAAATCTTTAAAAATGTGTCTTCATTTTTTTAATTTTTAATAGAGAAATGCTGACATGTGCTTGTTTTCTCTTGGGTTTGATTCTTTCATATATCCACAAAATCCATTTAACAATTTACTTGAAAATATTATTATTTCCCTTATCAGCCTTCACTTCTTTTGTGCATGTGGTGAACAATAAAGGGATTGTCCTTTAAATAAAAAAGCGTGCTTATCTGATCACTGTGCTGAGTCAGTGTCTTCAGCTGAACCAGTTCTTTTATTGGTTCATTAAGTGCATCATTTTCAAGTGAAACAGGAGAAAGAGGTTTTTTTTCTTTACAAATATCAAGGAAACTTTATTAAAAATAATATAGATGCTAGTGGGCCATGAGTGTAAAAGTGTAAATAGTTTGGTTTTTGGTGGTTAGCTTCTTGAGTTCTTTATATATTTTGGTATTAGCCTTCTACCGGATGTGGGGTTAGTGAAGATTTTTTTTCCCAGTCTGTATGTTGCCGATTTGTCCTATTGACTATGTCCTCTGTCTTACAGAAGCTTTTCAGTTTCATAAGGTCCTATTTATCAATTCTTGATCTTAGAGCATGAGCCATTGGAGTTCTGTTTAGGAAATTTCCCCTTGTGCCAGTGAGTTCAAGGCTCTTTCCCATTTTCTCTTCTATTAACTGAGCATATCTGGTTTTATGTTGAGGTCCTTGATCTACTTGGACTTGAGCTTTATACGTGGTGAAAAATATATGTCTATTTTCATTTTTCTACATACAGACATCCAATTAGATCAGCACATTTATTGAAGATGCTTTCTATTTTCTATTGTATATTTTTGGCTTCTTTGTCAAAAATCAAGTGTGTGGTTTTATTTCTGGGTCATTAATTCTATTCCATTGATCAACCTGTCTGTCTTTGTATCAAAACCATGCAGTTTTTGTCACTATTGCTCTGTAATATAGCTTGACGTCAGGGATGGTGATTCCCCCAGCTGTTATTTTATTATTAAGAATTGTCTTCACTATTCTGTGTATTTTGCCTTTCCAGATAAATTTGAAAATTGCTTTTTCCATGTCTTTGAAGAATTGTGTTGGAATTTTGATGGGGATTGTACTGAATCTATAGATTGCCTTTAGTAGGATGGCCATTTTTACTCTGTTAATTCTGCCAATCCATGAGCATGGGAGATCTCTCCACTTTCTGAGATCTTCTCTGACTTTTCTTGAGAACTTGAAGTTATTGTTTTACAGATCTTTCACTTTTTTGGTTAGAATTACCCAAGATATTTTATATTATATTTCAGTACTGTGAAGGGAGTTGTTTCTCTTATTTCTTTCTCAGTTTGTTTATCATTTGTATAAAGGAAGATTACTGATTTATTTGAGTCAATTTTATATCCAGCCACTTTGCTGAAATTGTTTATCAGCTGGTTAACTTCTCTGGTAAAATTTTGGGGGTTGCTTATATATGCTATCATATCATCTGCAAATAGTGATACCCTTATTTCTTATTTGCCAAATTTCATTCCATGTGATCTCTTTTTATTGTCTTATTGCTTTAGCTAGCACTTAGAGGACTGTATTAAATAAACATATGGAGAGAGGGGAACCCAATCAAAAAATTGGTATAGAACTGAACTGAATATTTACAACAAAGGAACCTTAAATGGCTGAAAAGCACCTAAAGATATGTTCAAAATCCTTAGTGATCAGAAAAATGCAAATCAAAACAACCTTGATATTCTTACTTACATCAATCAGAATGGCTAAGATCAAAACTTCAGGTGAAAACATATGTTGACAAAGATCTGGCTCTGGTGAAAGGTGAACAGTCTTCAGTTGCTGGTGGGGTTGCAAATTGGTAAAAATCACTCTGGAAATCAACTTGTAGTTTCTCCAGAAAATTAGAAATAGATCTACCTAAAGACCCAACAATACCAATTTTTGGAATATAAACAAAATATACCCTAACATGCCACAGAGGCATGTGTTCAACTATGTTCATAGCAGCCTTATTTGTGATAGCCAGAAGATGGAAACAACCCAGATGTCCCATGACAGAAGAATGGTTACAGAAAACGTGGTTCATATACAAAATGGAATACTATTTAGGTACTAAGAACGAGGACATCATGAGTTTTGCAGGCAAACAGATAGAACTAGAAAATATCATCCTCAGTGATGTAACTTAGATCCAAAATGACATGTATGGTATGTACTCACTAATATGTGGATACTAGACAAAAAAAATACAGAATACCCAAGATTCAGTCCACAGAACTCCAAATTATCAACAAGCTGAAGTGCTCAAGTGAGAACACCTCAGTCCCACTTTGGAGGGAGAAGAAAGCAACCACAATGGAGGAGGGAGGGAGGGAGAATAGAGGGAAGGAGGGCGGGACATGAGAGGGAAAGGGGACTCTGGGGGAGGGGAATATGATCTTGTATTGGGTGGGGGAAAATGACTGAAGGCCTGAGAGCCAGCAGAAAGAATAAAAATAGACGATCTCGGGAGGTCTGGAGGACCCTCCAGAATGTACTAGAGACCTGGGAGGTAAGAAACTCCCTTGACTCACATGGGAGACCCTGGATGAAATGTCCTAGAGTGGGGAGAGGGAGTTTGTAGAGCCCACTTCCAGCAGAAGGACAGGGTATCAAGTGAGGGATAGAGTTGCTATCCCACAGTAAAAACTCAGATCGATAATTGTTCCTGTTTGAAAGAACTGCAGGGATGGAAATGGAGAAGAGCCTGCAGAAAAGGTCCAGAAAGGGGCTGAATAGGGGATCCAGCTCAAGGGGTGTCCCCAAGGCCTGACATCATTACTAAATCTTTGAAGCACTAACGAAAAGGGATCTATCATGACTGACCCCCAGAACCCAACAAGCAGCTGAAAGAGTCAGATGCAGATATGTGCACTCAACCAATGAACATGAACTGCTGGCCACTGTGGTTGAATTAGGGAAAAGCTGGAGGAAGCTGAGGAGTAGGGCGACCCTTTAATAGGACCAGAAGTGTCAATTAACTTGGACCCTGTAGATCGCTCAGACACTGGGTCACCAACCACGCAGCATTCACCAGCTGATTTGAGACCCCCAACGCATAGAAAGCAGAGAACTACTGGGTCTGGGTTTAGTCAGAGAAGATGCACCTAACCCTCAAGAGACTGGAGATCCCAGGGAGTTTAGAGTTCTGGTGGGGTAAGTGGGGAAGGGACATCCTCATGGAGACAGGGGTGTGGGGAGAAGGTGTGGGATATAAAACAGTTCGAGGGTGGACCGGGAGGGGAATAAAATCTGGATTATTAAAATAAATAAATAAATAGATAGATAGATAGATAAATAAATAATTTGATAGCTGGAAAAAAACATGAAAATTCTTTAAATGACTTTTAATCAAATTCCATTTCCAGATTTTCAGTCCATTATCTTATTCTGAACTTCAATAACTCTGATGAACTTGAACTTTTAAGCCTTCTGACTTCACCTCTTGAATTCTTGGATTTTTGACATTTACTATTATATTCATCATGGAGGATTAAAACAGGGGCTTGTGCATGTTAGACAAACACCTACTTAGCTGTGTCACATCGATTGCTTATATATTTTAAATACTGACTATATTAAACTATCCAAAAATCCACATTGTTAATAAAGTGGATATTTTATGTCATTTTTATTATAGTACATTTTTATTTTTTAAAACAGTTTTTAAATTTAAATATATTTTGATTGTATTCTTGTCCTCCTCAAAGTTCTTTCAGATCCTTTTTCTCTCCATACCCTCTCAACTTCAACTTCTTTCTGAATAACAAATGATCAAGTAAACAAATACAACAACAAAAACATTAATATAAAATATACCATGGTTGGAAAGAAAAAAAATTAAAGCTACTGTCTGAAACCAAATAAAAGTACATACAAAACAAAACTATGGAGTATGTTGTTATTCAACTATTTCTGAACATGAGGACTTCCTATAGTAGTTGATATACTCAGGGTCACTCTACTGGAGAAAACTGGTTTTTCTTTCCCTGTTGCTTTAAATGACAGGTTAGTTTTTAACTGGTGCAGTAGTGGCAAAATTTTCATTCATTCATTCATTCATTCATTCTCTTATCAGTCAGTTTGTAAATTTGTTCAGTTCTTCAGATATATTAAGAAACAGAAAATTTTAATTATATTAAGAATCACCAAGTCATTTTTGATCATATGTCCTATGATTAAGGAAAAAATTATTTCTTCCGAACTTGCTGACACTGATAAGGATCCACTACTAATTTCTACCATGTTCATTATCTAGATTTCTATTCAATGTGTGTCACACTAACCACAGTTTCATTAATCCACCTATTGCTGTGCAATTTAAATTAATATGTCTCCAGTCCCTCATATCACTGTCAGCCAGAAGAGACCCATTGTTCATGCTATACAACACAGGCAGGGATGTCGCTGCACTGCAGACTTACATGATGTGCTGCTGGAAGGAGAGGATACTTGGAATGCAAATCATCCTTTGACAATGACAGGATCAATATCAGCTCATCTCATTCACTCCTCATTTATCAGAAATCATGTTCTTCAATTTCTGCTCTACCATTGTTCTAAGTAATAATCCATATTCCATATAGACCATATTTTTCTGACTTTTATTTTTATAATTTCAAACTTGAGGATTTTATATATTTTGTGTTTATCTCTTACACCTACTTCTTGTCAGACCCCTCCCTTGCCCACTTTTGATTTCTTGATTTCATATATTTTTCTCTCTCTTCTTTGATTTTATATATATATATATATATATACAATATAATATGATATAAGTATAAATGGTTGAGTTCAATCAGTGTAGCCTACCTGTATGCGGATGTTCTATAAGATTCATGTAATATTAATGACAGTTTCATTAATTAATGTGCTGCTACATGTATTAGATCCATTAAACCTTGTGCAACCTACACAAAAATAAAGCTGAGAAAAATCATACATGTTGAAATTTCTCATTATTTACATTAATACAGATGTAAGTTAGAATCCGGGAAAGCATTTAGTTTATTAAGGCAGATAATACATTATAAAGTTTCTGACTACTTAGGCAGATTTCGGGTTATTCTTTAATATAAAGAGAGTGATCTTATATGAATATAAATATTCTAATCTTAGGATATAGCTATCTCATGTATCATAAACCTAATACTAAAATCCATATAAGCTATGCAAGGTATAAAATTTACTTTATGAAGAAAAATAAATTGTATATTTTCTCTAAGAAATACTTTGGGATAATATTGGCCAAACTATATTTGATGGATGACATCAACAACACATATTGCTTGCAAGAACTGAGGGGCAACATAGTTTGAATTGAGAAGGACTAGAGGAAATATTACTTTGTATCTGAAAAGTACTTCTCTGTTCCTGTGATCCAGTCTCCAATAAGGTATTTGCACAGATCACTATAGTGTCTTTATACATTAATCTCTGTGTATCCATCATTAAGGAACTTATAGTAGGATGGGCTAAGATTCCATAAGTTGTCTCTTCTGGAAGCTGTTAGACCACAAGAGATTTCTTCCTCACACAGCATACAATTTGGTCAGCTCTCCATTAGTAGATAGCACATCCATGTTTCAAAATATTTCAAAACAAACATCTTTTGACCATATATTCAATGAAAATTTGCTAGTCTTCTTGGTTTATAATTATTAACCAACAATCGCTCTTGTTTTTGTATTGTTTTCTGAGACAGTTTCACTATGCGAACTTGATTGGCTTGGTACTATGTATACCAGGCTCCTTGGATTTGTAGCAGTCCTTAGTCCTGAGTTTCCCATGAGCTAGAATTACAGGTCTGAGCCACAAACCAAATAATCTATTGCTTGATTCAAGGCTGAACTGTTAGAATTTAACACTGGTAACTATCTTATGTAATTAAAAACAGTTATTTTATTAATATTCCTGTAATGCATTCAATAAATTTTTTATGTATAAAGTCAAAAAATGAATTATGTATGTCTTCTGCCCAATAAGAACTTTGATTGAAAGACAAATTAAGCCTGAATTTACAGAAACTTTAATTATTAAAGGTATTAAATATAACTATATGCCATTAAGAAATTGTCTTCACATTTTATTATAATTTCAGAGGTATTATTTAACACACATTTATCAATTAAATTCTACGAAAATATTTGAAAAAATAGCAAGCTGAACATTTAGCAGTTATGTGTCTGTGTAAAATGACTTACTACTAAGGAGGCAATTCATAGAATATATTATTGACAATATTTTAGAGGTTATTGCTTGAAGCAGATATGTTTTTAAATACTTTGACTTATAAATCACGAAAAAATAAAAATAATTTTATATTAATGTTATATTCAGAGCCAAAAATGTTGTAGGAAGTTGGTAAAGTGATAGTCCCTTACAAGTTATATCGTTTTGCAGATATACTGAGGGCAAAGTTGTTTAGTGACCTAAATGATATCACAAAGCTAAAGAGATTTTGTTTTCTGAATAGTGACAGTCAATGTATTATTAACTGTTTCAGTTAAAAACTTTAAGAACGATGACTCAGCTTTCTGAGTCCTGAAAGCTGTTGTGTATCTGTTTCATCTTTGATTTTATAAGTAACACCAGAATGTGAACCTTTCTCATAGGTCAAATGATAAAATAAAATGTAGCAGTGAGTTTCAAAGAAACTGGATTTATCGCTCATGACTTGCTCACCATATGGCAAGCCTGAAGAATAATGTGGCTGCACTAAATACGTTCTATGTTCATCAATAATCCTAAAGACAAGATCAAATCTCATCTCCTTACAAAATGTGGAAATCAATGCAAATTACTTTCTCGTTATGAAACAAAGACAGAGTTAATCTTTGCTTCTAACAGCTGACATATGCACATGTATATTTTTACATATGTGAAAAATTGCATTCATTAACTATTGAACATGCATGCTTAATTACATGACAGGGCATTTATGGATTTCACGAATAAACCATCTTAGATTCACATTTTTCAAAAGTATGGAAATTAATCCAAAGGAGGTTAGTTATACATCTGAATACATGTAGCAATCAGAGAATTAATCATAGAGATGGTATATTAAATAAAAATTTCTATGAGTCAAGGAAAAAAGTATAAATAAATATTCTTAATAACTCTTGTGATACAATTAAAATAATAACAATTCAATATACAATATTTTAGGAAAAATTATTTTCTGTCGGGGTTCAGCCTCAACATGAGTCATGGGTTGTCAAGGAATAGGGACAACTGGTAGGTAAAAAGAAAACACACAATTGAGATACAGTGCTGACACGCTTCAGGAGAGCCCCTGAACTCAGAAGTCAGGGTGTTCCACAGACTTGATTCAGCCCTAAGTCTTTCATTGAAATCACACAAGGAAGTTGGGATACAAAGTTCATCTATATTCCTGTACCAACATTTTCTTGTGATACAGAGTAGTACAGATTTAAAACAGAAAAAAAAGGGAACTATAAAATCTCAAACATAAAAGTTTTGTAGCAAACACATTTTTTTTAATATCTCCTGATCACCAGTTTCTGGTGAGGTCAGCAGCATTAGTATTGCGGTTACAAAGTCAATATCTTTCAGACATGTGTGAGACAGTATGGTTTCATAAAAGGGCCAACATGAGGTCATACTGCTAACCTTGCAGTCCTCAGGAACACATCTGTCTGTCAACACAAACATCCTCACATAACCTGTATGGAGAATTCCTAGGGGGCTACCACCATCGTCCTTGAACACAAGGAACCCATTGCTGACTTTCGGGAAAATATCTGTATGTTATTCTTTCCTCAGTTTTATAATAAAAATTCCCTGTTTTTATTATACAGAATTGAGAGTAAGACTAGGGAAATAGCTGTAAAGTTACTCATCTCTGCCCATGGCTCTAAGTTACGTTCATTTGCACCCCGAGCTAGAGATTGTAACATATTATTTCTCTTGTCTTCATGAACATCTTTCACTTTAATATTATTGGTAACATCTAATTACTGGATATCAAGCATGCTCCTACTAGGTCTTGCAGGGTCACCAACTAATGGTTTAACCAAGGTAAGCAGAAAGAGAATGAACAATGAATAGATAAGGAGAATGATACATGCTAAGAATATTTGCAGAAATTACATCACAGGTACTTGTGTCAAATATGCAGGACGTGGGGTCCCTCAGTCCTCATACTGAGGCCCACAAGAGGCCATAGCCTTGCACTCTGTGACATGGTACCCTTGGCAAAGTATGTCCTTATCACCAGGGGTCCCAGGCATTTTGAGTTTAATGTAGGGTGTCTCCAACACAATGCATAAATTTAATTATGCCCAGAATACAGAACTTTTAGAGTCAAACACATATATATCTTGAAGTCTTAATTATATTCATATTTTCTAAGATTTTCATATATTTTCTTATATTTCTGTATGTTCTTCTATCCTCATATAATAGTCCACTAATGGTAATTTATAGTTTATTTAAATAAAATGAACACTCTTACAAACATGTAAAATATTTTTATGAATAATAGATTAGTGTTAGCTCTCAAAAGACCTCCCAGGCTCTTTTCTTACTCATTCCTGGACTCAAAGGTCTATGTTAATGATTATATTTAGTTTTAGTTTCATTTTATATTCCATGTTTGCAGTTAAAAGGTATATAACTTTGATGCCTGGGAAATATGTATATTAAGTATGAATTTTATGCTGTAAATTTTAAGAGTATATGCTAGTTGTTATCCTGTTTTAGTGCTTTCACCTTTTCAATCAATCTTTCAGTCAGTAAAGTTTCCATGAACAAGTTACTATGATTGCCGTGGCCTGGAATATCATTTCCTACTCCATTATGGACAGCCTAGGTAGTCACTTAGCATTTACTGTGTTTCTAAAATATGCACATTATTTCTTTTAAAATATAATCTTCAGTATTTACTTTTTAAGATGAAAATTAAGTCTACTACATATGCCATTTAAAAACTGAGATATTGGCTTGTATTTATCTAAACACTTGTCTTTGATGTCTTTAATTAAATATTTTCTAATTATCCTCCTTTTAAAACCTTATGGGAGTTTTGGTTCACTTGTGTACGTCCATGTAGTCTAGAATAAATTTACTTCTATCTTAATCTGGAATACCAAATGTTTGACTGCCATAAGTCATAATTAAAATATAGGTTCTCAAATTTCATAGAAACATTTTCTCAATGCTATCAATCTAAATACATTTTTTATAATTGTACCAATTTTTGAAATTATAATATAATTACATAATTTCACCCTTCAGTTTCTTCTTTCCAAACTTTCATACATCTTTACTTCCTCTCTTTCAAATTCATGGCTTCTTTTTTCATTAATTTTTGCTACATGCATATATGTATATACCTATTCATATACACACATATGCAAATGCATGAATATATACATTTTTTCTAAATGCAGCCTGCTCAGTTCGTAGAAGGTTGCTTTTATATACATTTTCAGGGATGACCATTTGATATGGGACAACCAATTGATGTTTCTTCCTTGGGGAATATTATTTTTCCTCACTCAGAACTCCTTAGTTGCCTGTTGTACTTTGTTTGAAGTTGAGGCCTCATGATTATCCCACCACCCACTTTAGCATGTATTTTATCATTGACCTTGTACAGTTCATATTATGCTTATGTTGGTAAGACTTAATGGGTGCAAATTCTAACACTAAGGGGGTTGCAACCATACAGAAAGAAAAACAATATCAGTCAACCAGCCCCCCCCCAAAGCTCCCAGGGACTAAACCACCAACCAAAGAGTATATGGGGGACCAATGGCTCCAGATGGATATGTAGCAGAGGATTGCCTTATCTGGCACAAAATGCAAAGGGAGGCCCTTGGTCCTGTGGAGGCTTGATAACCAAGGATAGGGGAATGCTAGGGTGCTGAGGCAGAAGTGGCTGATAGCACCATCATATAGGCAGGGGGAGGGCTTGTGGAGGAGAAACTGGGAAGGGGGATAACATTTGAAATGTAAATAAATAAAATAACAATACAGAAAGAAAAAAAAGATTCAAAAAGACAAAAAAAAAAATCATGGAACTTTCTGATCCTCTGGTTTAGAATCATTATGACCCTTCTTCTGGAGTAATCCCTGAGACAGTATGAAAACTGTTTTATAGATACATACATTGTAACAGAGCTAGATATAATAATATTATTAATACTTCTGCTTGAGAAACATGCACATAATAAAAGGGAAATATTGTTTCAAATCTTATTAATTCCCTTCAAATATGAATGTATTTAATCATAAATCAATGATGTGTTAATTATTATTTTAGCAATCACGAAGTTTTCTCTTATATGCTGTTTCAATTTGGCCACCAAAATAGTGAAAGCAAAGGGCAGTAAAGAGTCTGAGAACAAAAAACACCTCTGTTCTCAATTCTTAAGTGCTCAGCTCCCGCCCTATGTAAATAATATAGGAAGTTAAATCTCACAACATCCAAGCATTCTATCTAGCGTGGATATGGTCACAGTGCTGAAATCCAAAACATCACGTCACTGGGCCACAGTGGGGAAATATGATAGGAAGTATTAACAGGAAGTCCTTGAAATTTTTACCTTCTAAGAGAATAAATGTAAAGCTATATAACATTTTTATGGAAATCATAAACACTAATTTACCAAAAATATTTAAAAATTAGGCATGCATATATTAATTTCATGATTTTTTTATTCTCAGGTATTGCCAATAAATAAGTCAAATTGACCCTGGGAAATAACTACAGCCTAAAATAGATTTAATACATCTATAATCATATTTACAAATATTTTATAAAAATACTCAGTTTATTGAAAATATTAAGACAGACATTTGCACATGATTTATAGCTTTTGACTGAAATAACTAAGTTTTCTCTAAACTAAGTTTCAAGCTCCTTCAAAAGCAGTTATATATTATTCTAACAGGATCTGTTACACAGAAAGTAATGTGCACTTAAGATATTTTAGGAATAGAAACATGAATCAAAGACAGGGAGATCAATCTTTTAAAAATATAGGAGTCGGTGGTCTAAAGTAATCAACCAAGTAGAAAAAAAAAGCTATAAAAAGAATCAACCAAACCAGCAGCTGGTTCTTTGAGAAAATCACCAAGATAGATAAACCCTTAGCCAGACTAAGCAGAGGGCAAAAAGACAGCTTTCAAACCAATCAATCACAAATCAAAAGGGGGACATAACAATGAAAATGGAGAAAATTAAAAAAAAATAATCAGACTCATACTCAACCAAAGCCCATACTCAACAAAATGGGAAAAATATGCGTGAACTGGGCAATTTTCTTGACAGTTCAGGTATCCACGTTAAATCAGGATCAGATAAATCATCTAAACAGTCCTATAACCCCTGAATTGAAACACTCATTAAAATCTGCCAACCAAATAAAGCCCAGGATCAGATGAGTTTACTCGAAAATTCTATCAGACCTTCCACGAAGACCTAATACCAATTCTTGCCTTAGTCCACAAAATAGAACCAGAAGGAACATTACCCAACTCATTCTATGATGCTACAATTACACTTATACCTAAACCACACAAAGACCCTAAAAAGAAAGAGAACTTCAGATCAATTTCCTTTATGAATATCAATGCAAAAATACTTAGTTGTGAAGGCACATTTCCCTACTACAGGGGAATGCCAGGGTGTTGAGGTGGGGATGAGTGTGTGGGAGTGGAAACATCTTCACAGAACCAGGGGAAGGTGGAGGGGGAGATTGGAGAGAGGAGATGGCAGTGGGGTTGGGAGGGGATAACATTTGAAATGTAAATACATAAAATATTCAATGAAAAAAAGAAAAAACTCTCACAATCCAAATCAAGAACAGATCAAAATGATCATCTACCATGATTAAGTAGGCTTACCCCAGGAATGCAGGGATGGTTCAATATATGGAAATTGATGAGCATGATCCAATATATAAACAAACTCAAAGAAAAAAAAAACACATGATCATCTCATTAAATGCTGAGAAAGCAATCGACACAACTCAATCCCCATTCATGGTAAAAGTCTTCGAATATTAGGAATTCAAAGTCCATACCTAAACATAGTAAAAACAATATACAGCAAACCAGTAACCAACATCAAACTAAATGGAGAAAAACTTGAAGCAATCCCACAAAAATCAGGGACTAGACCACACTGCCCACTTTCTCCCTATCTATTCAATATAATACTCAAAGTCCTAGCCAGAGCAATTAGACAACAAAATGAAGTAAAAGGGAAACAAATTGGAAAGAGAAAAGTCAAAACTTCACTATTTCCAGATGATAGTATAAGATATGTTATTTCATTAATGTATTGCCATAGAATTGTCAATCACTACCTGCTGCTGTCTCACAACTCTTGGGGATGCCATTTTAATTCTTATTTATTTAAGGTTTGGTATATGGGAATGTTGCTGTCTGTATGACAAGAACTTCAAGTCTCTGAAGAAAGAAATCAAAGAAAATCTCAGGAGATGGGGAGCTCTCCCATGCCCATGCATTGGCAGGATTAATACAGTAACAATGGCAATCTTGACAAAACAATCTGCCATCCCCAACAAAATTCCAACAAAATTCTTCACAGAGTTAGAAAGACCAATTGACAAATTCATTTGGAATAACAAAAAACCCAGGATAGTGAAAACTATAATCAACAATGAAAGAACTTCTTGGGGAATTGCTATCCCTGACCACAAGCAGTATTACAGAGCAATAGTGATAAAAACTATGGCATTGGTACAGAGACAGGCAGGTAGACCAATGGAATAGAATTGAAGACCCAGAAATGAATCCACATACCTGTGGTCACTTGATCGTTGACAAAGTATTTACAACCATCCAGCAGAAAAAAAAGGACAGTATTTTCAACAAATGGTGCTGGTTCAACTGGAAGTCAGTATGTACAAGAATCAAATTGACAATTCTTATATCCTTGTCCAAAGCTCAAATCTAGGTGGATCAAGGAACTCCAGAAGAACCAGTTACACTGAAACTAACAGACGAGAAAAGTGGGGAAGAGCCTCTAACACATGGGTACAAGTGAAAATTTCCTGAAGAGAATACCAATGGATTATGCTCTAAGATCAATAATCAACAAATGGAAGCTCATAAAATTGCAAAACTTCTGAAAGGCAAAGGACACTCTTAATTGGACAAAATCACAACCAACTGATTGGGAAAAGATCTTTACCAATCCTATATATGATAGAGGGCTAATATCCAATATATATAATGAATTCCAGAAGTTAGACTCCAGAGAATCAAAATAACCCTTTGTGAAAAATGGGGTACAGAGCTAAACAAAGAATTCTCAACTGAGGATTATCTAATGGCCCAGAAGGATCTAAAGAAATGTTCAATGTCTTTAGTCATCAGGGAAATGCAAATCAAAACAACACTGACATTCTACATCACACCAGGCAGAATGGCTAAGATCAAAAACCCAGGAGACAGCAGATGCTGGCGAGGATACTCCACTATATTCATAGAAGTCTTATTTATTATAGCCAGATGCTGGAAAGAACCCGGATGCCCTTCAACACAGTAATGGATACAGAAAATATGGTACATTTACAAAATGGAGTATTACTCAGCTATTAAAAACAATGACTTCATGAAATTCTTTGGCAAATGGGTGGAACTAGAAAATATGCTGTATAAGGTAACCCAGTCATAAGAGAACATATGTGGTATGAATTCAGTAATTAGTAGATTAGCCCAAAACCTCAGAATACCCCAGATATAAAATTCACAGACCATATGAAGGTAAAATAAAACAGACCAAAGTGTGGATGCTTCTGTCCTTCATAGAAAGGGAACAAAATTCTCACAGGAGGTAGGGGGTGGGACAGAATTGGGAAAAAGTGATGTGGGGGATGGGGTAGAAAAGGGGGGGCAGAATCTGGTATGGGAGGTGACAGTGATGATATACATAGGATCAGGAAATTGAACTAAGGTTGTAGCAATGAGGGATGAGTATAGGGGGTAGCCATCAACAAGTCCCAGATGCCAGGAAAGCAAGAGGCTTACAGGACCCAACTGTGAAGGGATTAGCTGAAATACCCAACAAATTGGAGGAAGAACCTGAAAAACCATATTCGGAGGTTAGGCATGGCCCCTGGTTGTGGAATGGGGCCACCCACTCATTTTCAAATGTTTAAACCAGAATTGTTCCTTTCTAAATGAAATATGGAGAAAAGTGTGAATCAGAGACTGAAGGAAAGGTCACACAGAGACTGCTCCACGTGGGGTCCATCCCATATACAGACACCAAACCCAGACACTATTGTGGGTCAAGAAATGCTTGCTGACAATGTGGTATAGTTGTCTGCTGAGAGACTCTGCAACATCCTAATAAATGCAGTCAACCTTTGGACTGAACATGGGGACCCCCAATGAAGGAGTTGGACAAAAGACTGAAGGAGCTAGTGGGGTTTCCAACCCAATAGGAAAAACAACAATATCAACCATTCAGATCACCCCAGAGCTCCCAGAGACTTAACCACCACCCAAAGAGTACACATGAAGGGACCTATGGCTCCACCTGCATACGTAGAAGAGGATGGTCTTATCTGACATCAGTGGGAGAAGAAGCCCTTGATCTTCTGAATGTTCAAAGCCCCAGTTTAGGGTAATGACAGGGCTGGGAGGAGAGAGTGAGTGTTGGTGGATGGCGAGGGGAGCACCCTTATAGAATCAAGGGGAGGGAATATGGAATAAGGGCTTTCTGGAGGGAAAAGGGGAAAAGATTTTTAATGTAAATAAATAACATATCTAATAAAAATAAATAAAAAAACACATATGCAAGATTAAAAATAATGTTATAATAAAACATAGATATAATACAATGATAACTTGGATGACTTTCATGGTATGTCTATTCAATTAACTCTGAGTTCAAATGTATGTAGAAAAAACCATATGCAATCTCCATAATAATAAATATTCAAGTTGCTTATTTCCAGTAGTCATCCCTAATCTACTGCTTCTATAATTGTGACTGTGCTTACTTATATTCAACTGTGTTCCATAAACAGTAATGGAAAATTCCAAAAATTAATAATCTACTGGTTTTAAATTGTAATCCATCCTTAATACATATGTAAGTAAAATGCCCCAAATTATGTGCTCAAATTTTATTTTTTCTGTTTATTCTATTTTGGATAATAAACCATCTAGCATGAATTAGTTTTGTGTCTCTTACAGAATATTTTGCTGTACAAGTTAAGAAAGGAAATCGTAGAGAAATTGAAGTCTAGTCACATGGCTTCATTCTGCAAGATTCTATAGACTTACGAGTTTATATTAGATGTGATCACTTGTCAGAGCCAGCTTGCTGGCTTACAATTCTTCTACATATTCCCCTTTCTGTTTAAGCTAAAAATTGTACACTGTTCAACTATTTCAATGTGAAATTGAGGCTGATTAAGAGAGCAGGAGCTGGAGAGAGAGAGAGAGAGAGAGAGAGAGAGAGAGAGAGAGAGAGAGAGAGAGAGAGAGAGAGAGAGGGAGAAAGAGAGAGAGAGTCAGTTTTACTGGGACAGATTGCAGGTGAAGACAGAATGAACTAGAGAATGAGAAGGAGTCAGAAGATAAGAATAGATTGCCAGAATTAGTATGAGGCCAAGCTGAGCAATTCAGTCAGAATCTGAGAGAAGCCAGTTTGAATCAGTGAGGTAAGAGAAAGTTTGGGCCAAAAGAGCTAAGTTGGTCCAGCGAGCCAGGTTTTAGAAAGTACTAGAAAGCCTGAGTTTATTCAGAAGTAAACCTCCATCATAACAATTACTTCTGGCAAATAAAAGTTTCCTGTATAGTAAACCTAATTTTGGCTTATGGTTATAGAGGCCTGCAGTCCAAGACCAGGAAATGTAGGGCAGAATGGCTCAGTCCATAGAAGTGCACCTTGAGAAGTGTTTGCTCTTTGGTAAGAGATTAAAAATAAAGATAGCAAGAAGAACTAGAGTTGTGCATAGCATTCAAAGGTCCACTAGTAGGGACCTGCTTCTGCCTTAAAGAGTCACTCACAAAGCATCAACAATATACCATATAGTGCTCTAAACTGGACAGGACATGTTCAAAATATAAACCATTGGGAGTAATTTTATTTTCAGACCGTAATGCCACATATTTCCAGAAAATGTACATTGCTCACTTTGCCTTCTTGCTCTTTACCTAGCAGCTCTTTCAGTCATTGAAAAGAGTATTGTGTTAGGATTCTGTTGAGCATCTTTTAACCCTTGCTAAGGTAATTTCCCCAGCGTATATGATAATGACCCTAGAAATAAGTGTATAATAAGCCGAAGGCAGAATCATTCTATATGTAAGTAAAACGCCCCAAATTATGAAATTAATAAGTAAATGGAATTTTTGTAGACAGTTAATGTTCATGGCAAGCCATAATCTCTTAATTTATGTATTTGTATGTGTCTACTTTGCACATGACAAACCATATTCTAGGACGCACTGGGTTTGGGATGTGTCCTCTGTTCAAAGAGGAAACGAGTCTATTGCATGGCAGCCCTTTCTATCAGGTCTACTGTTCTGAGAAGATGTGTATGAGCCTTAAATCCCTATCTGTATTTATTCAGTTAGCAGCAATCTTGGTCAGTAGAGGATACTAGAAAATAGTGCAAAGGTAATTGCCCCCAGTTCCAGTGTGTTTCTCTAGATTCTGGCTCCTTAGGATCTCCAGGTTTCAGAACCAAGCTACAACTGTGCGTGGGAGCCTAAAGGGCGAAACCAGCAGTTGATCTTGGAATCTCGTCAGGCTGAGGTTGCACTAGTGCCTGGGCTTTGTGCAATGTTAACTTTTTCTCTATGCCAACACCTGGTGTGTGTATGATCAGCAGGATAACGTCAGCAGCTCCCACCCACAACTTTCCTGAAAAGGTCAATAATAATGTGTCTCTGAAGAGACATTACCTTAACACAGCTTCACTCCCATCTCAAAAGCAAAGCTTTCCAGGTTTGAAGGAGACAAATGCCAAGTTCTCTCCGTCAATACCATACATAGTGGCTTGACAAACAGTGCTGAAATTATCTTTACAACCAGTCTTATCATTGGTAGAGTCTACAGATTAGCTATATTTCAAACTCTATTACTGATCATTACAGTCTTGTATAATTACACACACACACACACATACACACACACACACCAACAAACGTGCACACACAAGCACACGCACATGCACACACACACACACCAAACACACACACACACACACACACACACACACACACACACACACACACCACTGGATCTAAATTAATTTATAACTTTTACTCTGTCTACTCATGTTTAAATATAATTTTCTTTTATTGGAGATAGATTTTTTTCATAAAATATATTGTGATTATGCTGCTCAAACTCCTCTGAGATTTCCTCCACAATCTCTCACACTTTCTGCTTCTCAGGAGAAAACAAACAGGAATCTAAGTAATATTAATGAAAGAGAAGAAAAGAGTAAAGAAAAGCAGACACACTAGAATAAGAGCAAACACGCAGAGAAAGAATTAAGGAAAACATGAGATAGGCAGAAAGTCGCTGTTAAACACAGATTTGTAGCTTACTGTAGCTTTATTCCAAATTTATGATACATATTCTCATTTTAAATATTATTAATTATACTATGCATAGTATATGAAGTATTTTTGATTTTTAAGCTGAACGCTGGAGTTTTAAACTTATTTGTGTGTCTCTCTCTATATCAATATTAATATTTTCCTACTAGGTAGTAAGATCATCATGCATTGTTGTTATTGGTCCAGCTGTATTTAGTTTTCTGTTTCTCTTCTATCTATGTTTATGTCACTTCTCTCTTCTTCTTTAATGAATCCATTATTACCTCTCTTTGTCTCCAAGTGGAGTTCTGCTGTTATTTTGCCTTAATCCTCACCTACTCCCAGATATTTGGTATGTATCATGGTCTATATCTCTACATGGAGTTTATAAATCAACATACTTTCTGTCTTCAACCTGAGAATTCAATTTCCTTTATTCTTCAACATTCTATGACACTCTAAAAGACAAAGAAAACTCCAATGGCTAATTTTACTCTGTTATCCTCCAAGAGAAATATCACTCACAATATCACAGTTATTTCTATGAAATAACTGGTAATGTGCTAAACTATCTATAATTTGTAATTATTGTAGACATCTGCATATTGACAGGCATGCATGCATGTGTGTGATGTATATGTATATGTATATATATGGAGAAGTACACTAAAATCATTAAGCATCTAATAATACATTAATAATATCACATGGAAACAGCTATACAAAATAAAAGATAAGACATTTTACTTATTTTAGCCCGAAATTGACAGGGCTAAATTATTTAAATCTAGATTCATTTGTTCCAATTAACAATTTTGCTCTATTTTCGATTTTATATTTTGCTGGCAACTGGGTCATTCAAAGGCATTGTAGAATAACAAAAAGGTATCATATACAATTTGCGAGGAAAGGGTTTTTGTTTTGTTAGCTTTATTGTTTTCTTTCTAAAATAAACTATGTTATTCTCTTCCAGACTATTTTTTGTATTCAAGAACATCTGGATAATTTATCTAGGAGAAAAATTAGAGACGGAATGAAACATGGAATATGTTTATTTTTCATACATTATAAGAAACCATGGAAGGGGAGCTTTGTGTGTATGTTCAGCCGTGAGGACCGACTCATGGCGTGCAACTACTGCTTTACTATTAATATTTGTTTCCTCCCGATTTCTGAGCTGAGGCACCACTATGCAGAAATACTTTCCATGCAAGAATTTAAAGAAAAGCATCAGAACTAATATTACAGCTAAGGAATATAGATTAAATACTTTCCTTGGGAAACATGAAATCATTAAAGGTGAGATGCAGTTTTTCCTATCCTTTGAAGACCTGGTGTTTGAGGGAAGACTTTTGAAATACATTCTTTTTCACTGATATAAATTTGGCAAATTCAAATATTAAACAGCAAGAAAAATGTGAAGCAAGTATTAAACACACATGGGATGGATACATAGAATGTATCTCTACATTGTATGTAGGTCTGGGTCCCCACCGTAAATTTTGTTTTTGAGAAAAATATATTAGTTACTTGTACGTTATTTAATTAAAGTTTTGATTTTTATTTCTTTGTAAGTATAGACACAATTTACTATCAAATATTATTTTTTTCTAAAGAAAGAAATCCATTTTAACGGCAGAAAGAGAATTTGGTAAATAGCATTGGAATGAATAGTAATCAATCCACATTGCTATGGCTATTATTACATTATTTAGCATAAAATAATTTGTTACACAAGTCAAAGCACAGAGGAAGAAATAATCATGTTTTTCAGTGCGAATGTTGCCTGTGGTTAAGAACATTTATTCAGAACATTAACTATTTTTGACTGCCTGGTGAGCTGGTGGATGAGAGCACTTGTTGCATAAGGAGGAGAACCTGCATTTATTTCTCAGACAACAGGTAAATGCAAGGCTTCGCTCATGTGCCTCTAATTCCTTTTCTGGAGGTGAAGTAAGGAGACAGAGATCATCTCATGGGATGAGGTAGAGAGTGACAGAGCATATTTCCTGATGTTTTCTTCTTGGACACCTATCTTCCAGATAGGTGTGTGCATACAAAAGGCACATGCCTGGGGTTGGGGATTTAGCTCAGTGGTAGGGCGGTTGCCTAGGAAGGGCAAGGCCCCGGGTTCGGTCCCCAGCTCCAGGAAAAAAAAAAAAGGCACATGCCACATACACACCCACACACACACCCACACATACACCCACCCCCATCCCCCCCACATTCACATACACACAAATACCACAAATATACACGTACACACATACACACCACATACAAATACACACACACACACACACACACACACACACACACACACAGAAAATACAAATAAATGTGTTTATAATTGTTGGCTGACACTATTGAAAGAGACTTACAGAACAATGACTAAAATCCACAGTATTTTTATGTTCTTAGTTCAGTGTCCTGCTTGTTTGCTTTTGAAGTGAAACCTTTCCTGCTGTGTTCCCTTCTAGGAAATATTATGGAGAGCAGAAGGCTCCATGGAGGTAGTATTGAAGAAGTGAACTCAGAGTGTAAACGGACTGCCTGGTCTCTCTTCTCTTGCGGAGTGCCTGTCTATCTGTCTGTCTGTCTGTCTGTTTTCTCTTTTTTTCCCTCTGCTTATCATGTTAAATACATTGAATGCTTTACTAGGAGAGTCTCAGCAGTTTTTTTTTTAACTGGCTAAGCTTGCTGTGGACTTCAGGAGCAGGCTATTTAATGGACTTAATTAACTTAGAAAGCTTAGCTCTGGGATCCATCCCATATGTAGTCACCAAACCCAGTCACTATTGAGGTGCCAAAATGTGCTTGCTGACAGGTAGTGGGTGGGTGTGAGTAGGAGAATCTGAAAAGAAGCAGGGGGAGGGAATATGGGAGGGGGAGGGAAGAACATTTGAAATGTAAATACATGAGATATCCAAGAAAAATAAAATTTAAATTTAAAAACCACCACCCAAAGCATACAAATGGAAAGACCCATGGCTCCAGCTGCATATGTAGCAGAGGATGGCCTTATTTGGTAACAAAGGAAGGGGAAGCCCTTGGTCCTGCCAAGGCTGGATGCCCCAGTATAGGGGACTATCAAGGCAGGGAGGCAGGAAGGGGTGGCTGGATGGGTGGGGGAAAGGGGATAACATTTGAAATGTAAATAAAAATAATTATCCAATAAAAAATAAATGACCAAAAAACAAACGAACAAACAAACAGCAACAACAACAAAAACTGCTGTGCAAGCCATGAATATAAAGCCAGAAGTAAACAGAACTCCCAATGGCCTCTGTGTCATTACACCAATATTAACTCTAAGATAATAACATTACATAGCACATAGAATAAATTTTGCTCTTTAAGACGTATGGATGTTTTATAGTATTTACATTCCAAAAGCATCGAGTTCTTTGAATTTTATTCTCTGATGTATCACATTCTAACTGAAGGCTCCTCTCCCTCCACAACTCCCAGTCCTCTCCATAATTCCCCTTTCTAGTCAGCTTCTCCTATGTGTCCCCCCACCACCACAAAAAAAAAGAAAGAAAATATTTAAGACAAGAACAGATCTCTTATGAATATCCACTGATCATGAGGAAACAGGAAAACAAGATACAATAAAACTAGGCACAAACTTTCAAATCTGAGCAGGATGTGGCAGCCTAGTAGAAGGAAAGGGATCCCAAGCACAGGCAAAAGAGTCAGAGACACTGGCACCTCCATGACTGGGAGTCTCAGAGGAACACCAACCTGCATAAAGAGGTACATGCATATGTACAACAATAATGTGCGCTGGATGTTACTATGTATCTCAATTAGTTTGCTTTCTTTGTTTCTTCGTTTCTTTGTTTCTTTGTTTGTTTGTTGCTTTCTTCCTTCCTTCCTTCCTCCTTCTTTTCTTTCTTCCTTTCTTTTTTCTTTTCTGGTAGTTACTGTTAATGATGATGATATAAAATTATTCAGAAGAAAGGAATGGAAGTAGAGAGGACAAAAAAGGTAAATAAGCAAGAAGGAAATAAAGGAAGGATGAAAAAGCACGCCTTGAGCCAAAAGAAATGAGGTCCTAACTCGAGTGAGAGATCTGGAACTTTGTTAATTTGCCTACCAGAGCACTAATATCATGAAGTGAATAATGATAGAAGTCACTTTTCTTTATTACGTTCATCATAAAATAATTATTTAAATTTTGTCAAAATGATCTATGTTTCAATTGTCCCTATAATTCTAAAATGAAAAAACCTTCTGCATAATTGATACATCTCTTTATCAAAGATTTCACATTTAGTACAAAACATAACTCAGAAATTTAAAGTATATTTTCTTTACTGAGTTATGAAATTAAAGAGAAGAAGTGAGATTATTTCTCCTTGATATCTATAGTTTTATCATTTGATATCATCGATATGTTTAGAATATTTAATCTCTGTAGATGTATTTCATTTAGTGGATGCAGCATGCTTAAAATATGTTTTTCTGAGGCTCTTAATCAATGACGGTGTTACTAATCTATGAAAAAGAGAGGCTTTACACTTCAAACTGTTATAGTAACATTGAAATAGGACATTGAAAAATTGAAGAATTCTACTTAAATTTTTCAAATATTTTAAAGTTAAATCATGATTTGTAAAATGCTGAACATGTATAAAAATCTTTGAGTAATGAACAATGTATAAAAGATCTATTTTGTCAGATTTAACTAAACAGACCAGATAGATACAATCTTAATTAGATAAAATGAACTAAATCCATTTAATAGTTATCTACACTATATTTGCCCCTTGCTTGCAAGCCTCTACCTAGTAATTTATTATCAAATTATTATAAACAAGTTTTTAAACTTTATTCCCAAAACATTTACAAACATGACAGAAAATGACCAATCTGCTAATAAGGACACATGAAACTATGTTATACTCATCAGAATCTGCATCCTAATTGGTGTCATGTTTAGAAAATTTATTTTATGTCTGTTTAAATTTGAAATTAATTTGCAAAATTCAGAAAGCAAATAAAATAACACTACTTGAGAAAATGTTCCTAATCATAGACTGCTTTACTCAGTGATCAAATATTTTACATATTCAGATATAATATGTGTTGACGTTGCAAATTTAAGCCAATATCCAGATAAAATTATTAAAAATAATAAATTCAGATTAAATTGAAAATTGATCTTGAGACATTTTGCAGTAAATCTGTTTCTTGTTACATATAATTTAGTACCCATTAGCAAACTTGTTCTCACTGAATAATTATGCATAAAAATATCTTAGTTCATTGTTATAATTTATCTCTATATAGGGAGTTATAATTTTGTCTATTTATACTTCTTTGATCATGACTCACTATTCAAAACAGACAGGATATGGAATCATCTGTTCTCTCCACTAACGAAGAGTGGATAAAATAAAGAGCAATGGAAAGAGAAACACTAGAGCTTGCTCTCCTATGAAATGTAGAACATTCACTTCATTGAATGCCAGAGAACTACCTTGTTGGAAGATGGCAATGTTTAAGGTTACAGAGGGCTGGGGAACGGTTAAGTCTGTAGCTACTGATTTGGGGTACCTAGGGACAAAAGTCATGTTCATTTGAGTATAACATGATTAAAGATAACAAATATGTCTATTTTAGGTTTTATTTATGAATTAAACAAATATTTTTTACAAAAATTACAAATTTAAAAGTAGAGAACAGGATACCACTGTCATTAGCTGCAAGATGGTTGGTAGTGAGACGATGTAAAGTGATAAATTTACAGTCACAGGCCTACTGGCAGAGAGGAGGAACAACATCTGTTCTTACACTACACAAAAGTATAATTGTACTTAATATTGCTTGTCTAACTAAAATTTCCCAGAAGAGGGATTTAAAGTTATTTTAATACAAGGAAATGATAAATATTAAAGATAAAGTTAACTTAATTATTTCAACTTATTCAGTTCACAATATAAAATCTATTGCAATATCAAACTCATACCCTTGAAGTTAAACTTCTGTCACTAAAAAGAATATAGGAATTGTAAAGAGATAAATAAAAAATTGCAATTTAATATTCATTATATTTTTTCACAAATTAAAAATATGTATTCAATGGATATGAAATGATTAAGTGGTTAAAAGTGTTTAGTGCTCTTGCAGATGCTCTAGGTCCAGTTTCCAGCATCTACTTCCAGCTCACGACCTATAACTACAATTCCAGGTGATCTAATTTTCCTACCTGGTTCGTTCTCTCTCTCTCTCTCTCTCTCTCTCTCTCTCTCTCTCTCTCTCTCTCTCTCTCTCTCTCTCCCCCTCCTCTCTCTCTCTCTCCCCCACCTCTCACTCTGTCTGTCTGTCTGCCTCTTTCCCTCTTCTCTAAATGAAATGTATTTTAAATGAGATTTAATATTAAATGCATCATATTACTTTGTGATTAATAATTCATCCTCTCATCTCGTTTGACACGAACGCAGGTCGTATCTTACTGAGAATTGGGATTTGTCAAAAAATGAATGGGAAGAGTTTTGAATTCAAGGATAAACATAGGAAAACACCCAGGCTCAAATTTGAAAGAATTGCAACATTTAATGAGAAGGGCAAATGTTTATATCCTGTGGGCAAAGTTTCCTTATGAGTCTGTCTGTGAAATTTAAATGCTGGGACAGAAAGATGAGGAGAGTAGCTGATTTACTTGACATTCTATAAAGCTCATTTTGTTTTCTGTGCATGGATATTTTCCTGCATGCATTCTCATGTATCACTTTCATATCTAGTAACCATACAGGTCATAAGATATCACTGGATTCCCTGGTATAGGAATGGATGCTTTTGAGCTATGTGGTTGACAATAATCAGTCTTGTGTCTTCTGAAAATACAGTCAGTGCTCTTAGTCACTGAACCATCTCTCTACCTTCTATGACATACTTAAGATTTTTATCAACCTAAAAAATACAAGATTAACTAAATACTGGTAGCTAAGTTCTGCCAGGGTGTGGTTTATCAAACTAAAATTTCTTTTCTAATGATTAAGTATGTTGGAATCTAAGTTTGTAGGAAAACAATATAACGTGAGAGTCTGTAGATGAAAAAAATAATCAAATGGAATGGTCATATCTCACATCTTGTCAAATGTTATTGGAGATAGAATTTCTCTGAGAAACAGTGGGTGCTATCCTGACATTGTTTTAAAGAATTGGAGCTACTGGTTGAAAACTAGATTATATATTTTCTTTCAATAACGGATATATACTAAATCATTACTATGTGCATAACTATCTAATAGGAGTAAACAGTTGATCAATATATCATAATTATTACTATGTATTTTAGTAATAGCCTTTTGGGGTCTTACATGGGAGAAATCAAATAATTAAGATTGTAGCATTAATAACAAAAGAATGTGGCAGAAGTTGTGAGAATGAGATTGAAAAATGTGATGGTAGAACTGAATGGCTTTTGGTAGAGTAAATATATGGATTGAGGGTTGATTTCTCTCCTCATGAACAGGCACAAAACCAAATTAAGTAGCTATTTTTGTGATAGATGAACACTAATTCTAATTACTTTTAACTAAGTGCTTACATTTATTTATGAAATGTCAATTTATCATGTAGTTCTTGAAAATGAACATGTGGTGTTGAAAATGCTTATCAAAATTTTGACTCCTTTGCATAGTCTAAGTGATTGTTTAGCGTTCAGCACAAAACTGAACATCTCCAGCCCAATAAGTCTCAAAGAGTGTTGTGGAAGAGGAGAAATATTAAATATATTTGTTGCACTTTATGTCTACATATTAAATTGTTATTAAAATATTTTAAAATGTTAATACTTCTGTCATCTAAGACTACTTATGTATATTGACTATTACTTTTAAAGAAATGTTAGGTTCCTGTCTCTACACACTTTCTAAAATGAAATAGATTCTTTTATTTACCTATATGAGTCTAGCAACAACGCACATGTATTTGAGAATGTTTTAGGACAAAGTTAATTGGAGAGGTAATTATCAAATCGGTTCTAGATTGTAATTACTGCCAAAGTACAAAGAAGTTGTACATTCTTCTGACAAATGTAAATCAACATAGCTGTTTTGAAAATATTACGAATATTCTTCAAAATATGAAACTGTAACTATGTTCGGTAGTCTTGTGTCAAAGGGATGCACAAATTAGATGTATCTGAACAAAGAGAACCTTTATTGAGAAAAGGCTCCCATAAAACTCAGATGCAAGGTGAAAATTTACACATAAAGAATGCTCAGAGTGAGGAAAAGAGACTTCTGCAGGGAAGAGCTCACCAACTGGCTATCCAATGTCAATTTTTCAGCCCTAAAAACATAGATACAAGTAATGTTATATAGACTAAATAGATTGCATGCGACACACACACACACACACACACACACACACACACACACACACACACTGTTTAAAACTAAATCACAAATGTTAGATTTTACCGAATGCAGGTTCAGGAGCAAGAGGTTGTGGTGAAAACCTGTAATGCCATAGAGGCAGAAAAAGCACATAGCTAACCTAACTGACAATCCAGAAGATGGAGGAGGAGAAGGAGGAAGAATAGGAGAAAAAGAAAATGAAAGTGTAAAAAAACAAAACAAAACAAAAAGTCCCCCCAAAAAACAAAACAAAACAAAACAACAACAACAACAGCAGCAACAACAACAAAACCTGTTCTCCTCTCCTCTACATTATCTTAAAATCTCTTCCAACTGGAAGTCCCTCCTGGGTTTCTCTCCTTCTTTATAGTTTTCTCCCATGTTTACTCCCTGTTAACTGACTTCTTGCTCCACCACTTGATCTAGGTTGACTTATTTAATCCTGTTTACAATAAACAGAAATCTCTGAGGCTAAAGGTATATTATATGAAAGGTCTATCTCTACATTTGGGCTGTGGTTTGCGTTCTCCCATTGGCTAAAAGCCAAGTGGAGAGGTCAGCGAACAGGTAGCCCTCACCCTGCCTGGTACATGCGGAGACTCCCAGCCACTCTGTGTGAGCAGGATTCTCTCAAGACCAGACCTCTGGCGGAGGGCGGGAGAGGGGGTTCTTGGAAGGGAAGGAGCACTGCTTCTTCCTCAAGTAGAGTGTTCACACCTTGCTGTAACATTTGAACTTTCACAAGAGATGCGATAATGTTGACAATAAAATTCTCAACCATTAAAACAGTGTATTCTGATGAGCATCGCCACAACTCAGAACAGGTTTTTCTACACAATCTCAAAGGTCATAAAATGTATCGCAAAGTTCTTGGATTAAAAGTGTATTCTAGGGCTGAGTCACACCGCACCCAGAGATAGGTTTTCCCAGTACACAATCTCAGGGCTCACAGTGTGATCAAATATCCTACACACACACACACACACACACACACACACACACACACACACACACACACGAGAGAGAGAGAGAAAGAGAGAGAGAGAGAATGAATTAGAGAATGACCTCGAAAAGTAACAAGGGATGTATGGGAGGATTTAAGGGGAGGAGAGGGAAGGACAAAATAAGGTAATTATATCATAAACTCATACCCGCATATATGTATATAACAGATAATGAAATTTTCTACATACTGATTAAAAAGCTTATGATACTTTTTATAATCAGGTAAAAGCCCACATAATGCTGGGCTTATACCACAAATAACACTGGTCCAAGCTTATCTCAAAGGATTAACAAATGAGGTTGGAAGAGGAGAGGTGCTGAGGGGATGCAAATGTACAGCCATTAAGCCTGTTCGTAAGAAAAGAAATTACTAAACCACCCATACATGTTTGATGTCTGGAAGGAAACAAATGTATTTAATGGCATTTTAGACTGCTGATAAAAGATCCTCTTTACTTTATAAAATTAAGTCGTAGTTTTACCCAATTAGGCTATCACCAAAGTGTCTGAAATATATCAGTTGAGAAAAATTAGGTCATTTTACTGAAAAGAAGTTATTGGGGGGCATATAAGGTGTTGGAGGGATGAAAGGGAAGTGCGGAATAAAATACTCATATTTTAATAGAAAACATAGGTTTAAACATTGTAAAATATCAGTGGCCAACAAAGAATATATCCTTTCAACAAAACCTCATGTGTATATGTGTGCTTATAGGAAAAAAAGGAAGAGTCAGACAGAAACAGAGACAGAGAATGAGAGTGACAGAGAAAGACTCATAAACTCATATTCATTCTCAATCTCCTGATGTTTCTATTGAATAAATGATCCAGTGGTAACTAAAGTCTCCTCTTGAGGTTTGTTTCCTCATCAATAGAGCCAGGAGGTGAAGGCACGTGCCTTGAATCACGGCACTCAGAAAGAGGATGCAGGAGGATCTCCGTGATTTGAGGACAGCATGGTCTACAGAGCGCATTCCGTAAATGACAGCCAGGGCTACACAGATAGAAACCCTGTCTCAAAAGTAACTAACTAACTAAATTTAAGAGTGGGATCAAGCAGCGCTTATCAGATAGAGATAGGTAGGATAAAAAGAGGGGTTGTGTCTACTTTCTTCTCAATACTGGAACCCTGTCTGGCACAGAAATGTGCAGGTCTTAGGCATACCGCCACAGTCTCTGTGAATTCATGTGCCTCTGCCCTGCTACATTTAGAAACTCTGATTTCTATGGTGTCCTCAATTCCATCTGGCTTTTACAATCTTTCCTACTATGCCTGGGAAGTATTCCCTGATCCCTGAGAGGAGGGATTTGGTACAGACTTCTTATTTAAGATTGAGTGTTCCAGGGTCTCGCACTTTCTGCATGTGGTCTGACTGAGGGTCTATTTAATGTTCCCATCTACTTCAAGTGGAAGCTTATGTGACGATGGCTGAACAAGACACTATGAGTGATTTTATGGCTACATTATCATGATTATCTGGTCTATCAAGTCTCAGGTATTATCCACCAGAGTAGTGTCAGGTACAGATTTCATCTATTGGACTGGGTCTTAAATCCAAAATAATGTTAGTTAATTATTCCCACAAACTTCCTGCCATGATTGCAACAGCACACTTTGCATGCAGAATATCAATATGGACCAATGAGTTTGCCATTGAGTTTGTGCTTACCTTTCTTCTTGGACAGTGTCAAGAGTGTCTTCAAGTACCATGGACATGAGACCATAGGATTAAGGCTCTAATTAGGCACCAGCTGCTCCTCTGAGCTCAATGCATTTTGGTAACGAAAATTCTAGAATAATTTGTCACTTTAATTTTCCAAATTTGACATTTATTTGTGGTTCTTAAATACTTTAGCCTTCCTTCTGACCCACCAACCACCACAAGTAGTGTAAAAGAAAGGATAGGGTGGAGTGCACCTCTTTAGAAATGGTTCTTTGCAGCAACTCCCATCTATGTTTTCAGGAAAGGAGCAGTTCAGTTCGGAGGTCGGCAGTGGCGGCTTGCAAACATTTCATGGATAGACCAGCAGTCCAGTTCAGTAGTGTTGGGACAGCAGCAGTGGTGGCACAACCAAGCAAGAAAGGCCAGGCCTCAGCCAAATTGGCAGGAATGTGCAGGAGGACCCAGGACCAGCAGGAATGTCAGAAAAAGTTCTTTGCTGTGCCTCTCTCACCGAAGCAAAGATCAGTGAAAACTGCAGACCAACAAGCATTTAGCTATGCAAGCGATCCAAGCTCAGCATCTGTCACAGTCTGTTAGGTACTATTTATACTCCCTCTGAACATTACATATCCTCCACAGGTTTTGCTTTACCAGGTGTCTTCCCTGAGCACATGAGTCTATCTCAGCTGATAGCACTCTGCCAAAAGGCAGAGTCAGCAGGGCAAACAATGACCAAAACAGACAAACAAACAAACAAAAAACCCCAAAAAAACACCTGCAGTGTACAACCAGAAAATTTTTGGTGCTTTTCTCTCTATGGAGTCCTGATGAAAGCCATCGAAATATGCAATGTAAGGTACCCGAAATACATGTAATTATTTGTGAAGACTGCTTTATCCCGTGTCCTTTCACATGCTTTTCTTTAGCAGAACATTCTTTCACCTGTGTCTGCGTCAGTTAAATATTCCTCCACAAGTCTGCCTTAGCCTTTCATCTGTGTCTGCTTCAACAAAATGTTCCCTGCATGTTTGCTTTAGCCAAATATCCTCAAACTTGTGTGTACTTCAGCAAAACACACCTTGAGGTGTTTGACAAAGTAAAAAACCACTCGAAACAACGGATTTTTCAAAGAACACTTTAGTTTCTACTTCAATAATTTAGTTTTTGTTTTAAAGAAAATCTTCATAAAGGGATACTGCAAACACTCAGTAGCTTCTTGGAGGAAGATAATTAAGAAGAAAGGGTTATTAAATCTTAATCTAGCATACAAATCAGACAATGGGGTTAAACTGACACATTGCAAGAAGAAAGACTTTAAAAAGAGAGTAAAAAAAAATCAAGATGTTGGACTGGAAGCACAAAGTATTACGGAAAGTAATCTTGTAAAAAGAGTTAATAAAATAAAGGAAAGAAACAAAGAATCGAAGAAGGGAAAGGAAAGGAGAAGAGAAAAAGAAAGAAAAAGAAAAGAACACTAAAGAAAAGAAATACATATATTTTCAAGTGGAAATTCATGGTTTTGGTCCATAAGCTATGTCACTAGGAGCAAGGATACTGGGAAAGAAAAGTCTATTAACTTATTAAAGAACTAATTATTTAATCATTTTATTATGGAAGATGAGCCTACCTTCCCAGGCTCTTCCTTTAGTCGAAGCTATTTAAGCAGCCTAACTGCAATGTTAGTACCTACTGAGGCCTTTTAGAGTCTATGTAAGAGGAACTTCAAAACAGCTTTAGAACACAGACTTCTCTGCACAGCTTAGCACAACCACGACGGGTGAGCTGCAGAAGGGCAGAGCCTGGAGAGGACTACATGTTCTGAGAAGCTGATGTTGCTGTGGAGTCAGCTCTGCTTGCTGCTCTCATGGTTATCCTATCCCTCGTAATCTGTGAGTTGTATGAAAACTCTAAGGCCTTTCCATCCTCTCACTGGCTGGATAATTGGCACTTAGAATATCGGTGATTGATCTTTTTCAGGCATTTCTGAGGGATCTGATTCATGATATCACCACCACCCTAAGAGAGAATTTAGAGATGTAGATTATTAGTAAAGTTAGGTAAAGATGGTTTTGTTAGTGGTCTTGGCATAGACAATATTGGGGAACAATTCAAATTTCAGAAAGGTACACTCTTGGTAATTGAGCAAGGGATATTTTTCTTAATTCAGAGGACAAGATCAATGGCAACTAATTAGTAGTACTAGACTACTTTCTTGCTAGAGTTGGATTGGTAGTCAACGTGATGATAAATTTCTTGTACATACTTTTGCCCTCAGCTTCCTGACATGATTTAATAAAAAGAATTATTGAGTAGGCATATGCCCTGTGTATTTTAACAAAAATTAATAGTTTTTATATATAAAGTTTGGATTTGTGATTATTTTAAGATTTTTGTAGATTACATTTTTGATAAGTAATAAAATAGATAATCCTATTTTTGTAACCACAAATTTCAGCCTGCCAGGTAGGGAAACTGGCTGAGAAAAAAATACCTTACTTGATTACACTTTGTTAACCTATAATAAGTTGCTTAGATACAATTTTATTTGGCTTCTTGGGAATAATTTGTCTTTTACCTGTATTAAATAAAACATTTAATCATGTGAAGGTATTAGGAAAAATGCTTTTTTAAAACTCATTGTAGGGGTTGGGGATTTAGCTCAGTGGTAGAGCTCTTGCCTAGCAAGTGCAAGGCCCTGGGTTCGGTCCTCAGCTCTGGGGCGGGGGGGACCTCATTGTAATTATTCACTTAAAGAAAAATAGAATGTAACCACAATTTGATTTTTATATAGCTTGAAAGATGTTGCTGGACTATATAAGCGATGGTATTGTTTTAAAAAAGAAAAAGTCCCAAATGTTAGATTAATGAATAAAGACTTGGGAGCCATACAATGTAGTGAAAGCCCATTAGCTCAGAGAGGCAGAAAAAACATCCAGCTGAGCTGCCTACCCCACTGTCATCCCAGAGGATAAACTCTTCTCCTTTTCCACTCTGTCTTAATACCTTCACCTTGAAGATCCTCCTTTCTCTTTCCTAGGTGTTTTTAGGTTCACTCACTGTCAACTCGTTGCTTGCTCAACCCCGTAACTTATCGTTGACTTTATTTAGTTCCTATTTACAGAAAGCTCTTGGGGTAAAGGTGTGCGCTAGGGCTGACCAATGTATAACAATAAATAAATAAATAAATAAATAAATAAATAAATAAATAAATAAAAATAAAAAAGCTTTTTTTTTTCCAGGTCACAATCTCGGTGATCACAATGTGAACGAATATTCTGCAACATGGTGGGAGAAGAAATAAATTTCTTGCAGCTTGTTGGAGCCCTGCTACATCCGTGTGTGTGTGTGTGTGTGTGTGTGTGTGTGTGTGTGTTTATGTGTATGTTTCATTCCCAAATAAAGATAAGACAGAACATGTTTGACCTAAAAAGAAACTTCCTGTGGTTATGCCTATTCCACATGTTCATCTTTAGATTTCGAAGCTGTACTTTTACATAGGCCAGAGTTTCTACAACCAGATTTCTTACTATTCTAACATAATTATTATACATGATTTTTAATGCAAAGCTATTCTCCTCTTACCAGAAACAAACAAGCAAACGAAGAAAGCAATAGGAAACCCAAAATTAAAGAAATCCAAATACCCTAGATAGGTAATATTTGTTAATACACAGAAAATATTGACAAAAAGTATTATTTATTCTCCAATGATATTTACATACTTTGACCATGATCAGTTGCTAACTAAAACTACAATGTAAATGCTTTTAGAAATCTATTTTTACATAAATTATACAAATATTAAGTTAATAACAATGATGCAGAGTAGCCTTAGTTGGAGAATAAATTATGGGGCTGAACTAAGCTTCTAAAGACTTCAAATTATTTCATATATATTTTTGTAATTTTTCTCTATTTATATTTGAAGTTACTAAGTTGCCTTTCCTTGCGTTTTTAATCGTTGCATTTATAAGGTTTTCTGATATGCTAATGTTACTATCTGCTTAATTTTCAAAAGAAGACTTTAGATCATTTCAAAAGAAATTAAAGTAATTACTGAGGGGAAAGTGTGCTTTCTGGAGATTATAATTATTAGGTAAGGGTTGTCTATTCATTATTTTTTATGTGCAAGAAAAGAAACTTGAAAGACAACGCTTTTCTGTGCAATAACAATTTGTCACACTGTGTGAAGCCTCCCACGGTGTTTCTCATGTCAATAAAGGGGATGGCAAAGTATTTATGGAAGCCCAGTGTGAGCTTTTGTCAAATCATTGGAGAAACTAAGAGAGAATTGTGAGTTTATACACTAATATAGAGACAAGGAAAGTTGACACACGTAGAATCAATAATCTACATTTTCTTCCTTGTGTTCTATATTTGTCAATAAATTCTTTAGTTCTGTAATGCTATAGTTTCTTCCAATATATTATGAGTTGTCATGGAAGCAAAGTCAACTAGCAACCCTGAAAGGCAGTTTCAAGAACTCAGGCTTCTTCAACCCGTAACAATAGTGTCATTATCAATCTAAGGAGAAAATTGCCTACAGTGCCTACCCACTTCCTTCGTTGTATGTTCCTCAAAGTACATGAAAAATTTCTTGATAAACTATCACCTATGACAAAAAAAAATAGAACAATATGAATGTAGAATTTCAGCAGAAGCATTATGGAACCCAATTATACTGGGAAATTTGGTAATGAACTTACTACAAAACAGTCAAAACTTTATTAGACTCTTCTGGTTTCCCAGGCGTGTCTGCCTCTCTGAAGGTTTAGCTCTCCCTCCCACGGGATTTGGGTGCAGAGAACTGTTTATCAGGTCGGTCCCTTCAGGTTCTGGCGGTGTCTCAGAGGCAGCGGATTTCCTGCTCCTGTGCCCTTATCCAAGGGAACCCAGAGGCCTTATACAGTTTCCTCTTGGGCCAGGGATGTGGGCAGGGGTGAGCAGTGTTGGTGGTCTCTTCCGCTCTGCAGTCTCAGGAGTGCCCACCTGTCCGGGCGGTGAGGTCTCTCTCCCAAGGGGTTTGGGAGCAGTGAGCTGGAGGCAGGGAGCGCGAGATTCGATTAAAATTCTAAGACATGGTTTGTTTCACATAAATTGTTTGCCAGTGCAAGCACTCACATTATGGTATTGCAAACCTATGTCATGTATTGAAGGAGCTTTATTTTAATTTAGTCAGAACGGTTTTTAGAGAAAAATCACTGAGGTACAACTCTGACAGATAAAATTCAGATAGAAGCATACTCACTTTCTTTTTGTCTTTTTATGCAGTGATACTAACAAGGCAAATGTTTCCCAACAAGTAAACAGGAGTACAATAGTTTCTTATGTTTTCTGACTGTCCATGGAATAAGGAATCTACTCGAATTACAATATTCTAGTAGAAATTTGAAATCCATTCTCTGTAAGCAACAGTATGGCATTTTGCACCCACTAACTGAAAGAGAATTAGCATTTAAATTTTACATTTTATTATCTTATCTCAGAAGTGGAAGATAGTAACATGGGTTGTACTGTAGATGTTATATTTATAAGAGGAAAGCATTATTATGAAGAGTAAATATACTTAGAATTGTTTAAAAGGCCCAACTTCCAGTTCAGCTTTCAATAATCTTTCTGAGGTCAAATATTCCAAAACAGAGGGAACAATATCAACATAAAGTGATATGCTCTGGAAGTAACAATGTAAGGAATTTGTTGAGCATAAGGACACTCTAGGCTACATGACTGTAAAGAATCATGATCTTTAACCTATTATTTAGCTCTTAATACAATGTAAATGTTACTTCATTCTTAAAGTCAAGTAATAATTGTAGAAAGTAGTATTACTTAATGCATTTAAGATTTAAAATAATACAGCCAGCTTTTGCAAGTACTGTTTGTCTGTAATTCATTTTACTAGAGTGATACCATTTAAAACAATAGAAAAGCAGAACGAGGAAAATTATGTAACTTCCTCAGAGTCTCAATAAACATAATAGCTACTTATTTACTCTTTTTTGAATGAACAACTGAAATATTAAATGAAAACAGTAATGAAACACCACTTTATGAAACTGTATTTAATAAATAAAAATTGCAATAAATGCTTAGTGGTGAAGATTAATTCACCTCACATCTAAATTAATTTTTATCAACATCAAGTTTGGACAGTGCAGAGTGAATCAAATACGTGTGCACTATTTAAATATATGCTAAGATTTTAAGTAACCTAAAAAAAGAGTAATAAAACAATACAACAATCCACTTCTAAAGTTAACATCATTTTACAAACATTTTTTGTAATTTTGTAGTAGTGACATTTTGTGGAAAGTTAATAAACCCGTGTCATCTTCCTTTACTTTAAAATTGTTTTATACCTTCTGAATTATACAATAAGGAATGTATGCTGGCTTATTCTTCAGGTGCATGTGTTCTGTGCATATGAATCTATTATCTTTTTAATAATCTTGATCTTAATCACAGACATGTTTTTTCAAATACTTTATGTATGTGAAGATCACAGCTATTCATTCTCAAAAAATCATCATTAAAGTTAATTAATTAAATTATTTCTCTAGTTCTTGGTGTTTTCCCTGTCTCTGCAATCACGTGGTCTGCTTTAATGCATACGTTAATCTGATATTACTATTATTAAATTTATCCAGCTCCTTTGTGCATGTATTTATATATGCAAACTTATAACACTCGATCCTTGCTCAGGCTATTCATTTGAAGAGCATTTTGTAATTAGGAATTTGGTAGACCATATACTTTGAAGTCTGGAATGATCAAAATCTAAAGAATGGTCTAAACAGCTGTTGTCAAGCAAGTTTATCATCATTAGGAAATATTTCCCATTGGTTATTTGTTGGTAGAAGTTATTGCCTTTGGCTTATTCAAGTCTGTGTAACACTGATAGCTTTTATTTTAAAGATCCTGGAATGTGTGTTAATTTTTTCAATTTTTTGATTCATTTCTAACCTAGATCTTTATTTTAAAATATACTAAGTTGTATTCATCATTTTGTAAGACAATTGTGATTTTATTTTAGCTTTGTACTTTTGCTAGATAATGATAAATATTTAAGAGTTGGAAGTTACCTTGGAGATAGGCTTTTCAACTCCTACAGAGCAATTTTCTTGAGCTATTTGTTTCTTTTCCCTAACGAAGTACTGCTTAATTTACTCTTGTTTACATTGATCTCTCTACCACACAAAAAGTTTCATGTTATTAAACTTGACTGAACTTTTGTTGCCTAGTCTCTGAGGATAAAATTTAACAAAAATAATAGTATATTTTGTTTTAAGGAGGAAAACTTATTTAGATATGGTCATTTACTTTTTATTTATAATTTTATTATTTATTATGTATTATTGCAAATAATTAAAAAAACATTTAGTTTTGTTTTCAATTAGAGGAAAATATTTCTGTAATTCTAAAAATAAGTTTGCTTTAAAGGCTTATGAGAAGGAAGAAGCCCTTCATGGGTAAGCCAGAAGATCTGTGTTTTTATTCCTAGAAGACAGAGTAGGAGGAGAAAACTACTGAGTAAGGTTTCGTTGACCTCCAAAAAATGTGCCATTGTATATGTGTTCAGATGTCCTTCCCATACATAAATTACAAAAGTAAAAAGCACCAATTGCACTTTCGACTTCTATTTGAATATTTGAACCGAGGAACTCAGGTAGTTAAAACTGAAATACTGAATTTCTGTTTGTTTGTTTGTTAGAAATCAGGACATCTGTTTCCATTTGCTAGTAGGTGGAGCCTCTCAAAGGACAGTTATGCTAGGCTTCTGTCTGCAAGCACAACCAAGTATTATTACTAGTGTCAGGGACTGGTTCTTGCCTAGGGGATGGGTCTCAGATTGGGGTAATCATTGATTTGCCTTTCCCTCTGCCTCTGCTCCATTTTTGTCCCTGCATATGTTGTAGGCAAAACACATTTTGGGTAAAAATTTTTGTGGGTCGCTTGCTGTCCTCATCCCTCTACTGGGAGACCTCTACTTGAAGTGGCTACAGGAAGTGGCCACTTCAGGATCCATATGCCCCGCTGCTAGGAGTCTTACTGAGCTGGAATCTCTCCTAGGTCTCTGGAAAGCCCTAGAGATGCCTTTCCCGTCAGCCCCAGATTTCCAGTCTTTCTTTCTTGCTTTTCCTACACCCGATCCCCCTCCTACCTCTCCCCATCCTTATCCCGTCTCTCACCCAGTTTTTTTCCCTCCATCAAGCCCATATCTGTTTTATATCCCTTTCTGAGATAGATTCAACCATCTTCCAGATTTTCTTGTTATTTGTCTTCTTTGGGTCTATGGATTGTAACATACTCATGCTGTACCTATGGCTAATAAACACTTACAAATGAGTACATACCGTGCATGTCCTTTTGGGTATGGGTTACCTCATTCAGGATGATTTATTTTTATATGTTTATCCGCTTGCCAAAAATTTTATGATCTATTGGTTTTTAATAGCTACGATTATGTAGGGTTGTGTGGTATACCATGAACAACATATTCTTTATCCATTCTTAGTTCCGGGACATCCAGGTCATTTCCATTTTAGCTATCACAAATGAAGCTGCAATGAACAGGTATCTGAGCAAGTGTCCTCATGGGAAGTGTCCTCATGAGGCATCTTTTGTGTATGTATATACAGGAGTGGTATACTGGGGACATAGGGAAGAAATACTCCTAATTGTGTGGGAAACATCCAACTTTCCCATAGTCATTGTCCAAGTTTGCTCTCCCACTAACAATGGAGGAGTGTCCCTTCCTGTTGTTCCACATCCTTGCAGGCACATATTGTTCCTTCAAGATTTCGAAATTAGCTGTTTCAATGAGAGTAAGGTGGAATTTCAGAGTCAATTTTAATTTGTACTTCTCTCATGACTATGGATTTTGAACATTTCTTTAAGTGTTTCTCAGCCATTAAAGATTCTTCTGTTGAGAATTTTCTGTTTAGCTCTCTACCCATTTTTAACTGGGTTATTTGTGCTGCTGGTGTCTAACTTCTTGAATTCTTTACATATATTTTGGATATTAGCCCTCACCTAGATGTAGGGATTTTAAACTTCTTTTCCCAATCTGTAGGCTCTCATTTTTGTCCTATTGATGGTGTCCTTTGATTTACAGGGATGGTGATACCACCTGGTGTTCTTTTATTGTACAGGATTGTTTTAACTATCCTCGGTTGTATTTTTTTTTCCCCACATGAAGTTGAGAATTGTTCTTTTACGGTCTGTAGAGAATTGTGTTGGATTTTTGATGGGGATTACATCAAAATTTTAGATTGTTTTGGGTAAAATGGCCATTTAAACTATGTTATTTCTATCAGATCGATGATCATGTGAGATTCTTCCATTTTCTGATATCTTCTTCAATTTGGTTTTAGTGCAGAATTCTACCATACTTTCAAAGAAGAACTAATATCAACATTTCTCAAAATATTTGACCAAAATGGACATAGAAGGGACACTGACAAACTCATTCTATGAGGCTACAGTCACTCTGATTCCTAAACCACAAAAAGATTCAACAGAGAAAAGAAGGGAGGAGAAGCCCTTGGTCCTGCCAAGTCTGGAGCCCCCAGTGTACCGGAAGGTCAGGGCGGGGAGGCAGAAAGGAGTGGGTGGTTGGGTGGGGGAAAGGGGATAATATTTGAAATGTAAATTAAAAAAAACAGTAAATCAAGAGTAAAAAAATATAAAGAATTTCAGACCAATTTCTATCATGCACATTATTGCAAAATTAGCCAATAAGATGCTCACAAACCAGCTTCAGGAACACCTTAAAGACATCATCCACCACAATTAATTAGATTTCTTCCACAGGATGCAGGGGGTGGTTCAATAAATGAAAATCCATCCATGTAATCCACCGTATAAATTAAAAAACAAACAAACAAAACCCCAACAACAACAACAACAACAAAAAACAAAAAACATGATCATCTCATAAGATGATGAAAACTCCTTTGAAAAAATCCAACACCCCTTCAGATTAAATTTCTTGGAGAGATTAGTGAGACAAAGCACATACCTAAACACAACAACAACAAGTAAATAGCCAACATCAAATTATACAGAAAAATAAATTAAAACAATTCTGCTAAAATCAGGGACAAGCTGAAGCTGCCTATTCTCTCCCATGTCTTCAATAAAGTACGTCCAATCACAGCTAGAGCAATAAGACAACAAAAGGAGATTAAAGAGATAAATTGGAAAGTATCAAAATATTACTATTTGCAGATAATATTATAGTATACCTAAGTGAACACAAAATTTCTACCAGAGAAATCCTACAGCTGGTAAATGACTTGAGCAATGCGTCTGGATACAAAATTAACTAAAAAAAATTAGTATCCCTCCTATATCCAATGATAATTGTGGTGAGAAAGAAGTTAGGAAGAAAACATTCTTCACAAAAGGCAAAAATATAAAATATCTTGGTGTAACTCTAAGCAAGCAAGTGGAACATCTGTATGTCAAGAACTTTAAGTCTTGGAAGAATCTTTTTTCATTTCTTAATATTTATTATTATCATTATTATTAATTATTATTAAACCTTTTTTTTTACAGTCCAGTACTTATCCCCCTCCCAGTCCACCACACAAAATATCCTCATTCATTCCTCCTCCCCTGTCTCCAATTGGATGTCCCCATCTCCACTACAATACTACACTTCCTCCTTTCCTGGAGCCTTAAGTCTCTCAAGGGTTAGGTGTTTCTTCTGTCACTGAGACCAGACCGGGAAATCCTCGGTTGTATGTCTTGGGTCCCACATATCAGCAATTGTATGCTGACTGGTTGGTGGCCCAGTGTCTGAGAGAACTCAGGGTTCCAGGTTAATTCTTCTTCTAATGGGGTCACCCTCATCCCCAGCGTCTTCTGGCCTTAGCATATTTGCACCACACGGGTCCCAGCTTCTGTCCATTGGTTGAATGTAAGTACCTGCATCTGCCTCTTTCAGCGGCTTGTTGGGCCTCTCAGAAGGCAGCCATGCTAGGCTCTTGTCTGAAAGTACACCATACTATCAGTAATAGTATTAGGCCTTGGATCCTACCCTTCAGCTTGATCCCAATTTGGGCCGCTCACTGGACCTCTTTCCCTCAGTCTCTTCTCCATTTTTGTCCCTGAAGTTCTTTTAGACAGGAACAATTCTGGGTCAGATTTTTTGACTGTGGATATCAACCCCATCCCTCACTTAGTGCCCTGTCTTTCTGCTGGAGGTGGACCCTACAAGATCCCTCTCCCCACTGTTGGGCATTTTATCTAAGGTCCCTCCCTTTAGCTCCTGAGAGTCTCTCAAGTCCCAGGTCTCTCGTAGATCCTAGAGGGTCTCCCTAACTCCTACCTCCAGAGGTTACCTCTTTCCATTCTTCCTGTCAGCCCTCAGAACTTCACCCCGACACCACCACCCCCAATACCTGATCACGTTCCACATTTACCCCCTACTTACCCTCTCCCACCCAGTTCCCTTCCTTCTTCCCCCGTGATTTCTTTCTTCTCCCTCTCAAGTGGAGTTGAGGCATCCTCACTTCATCCCTTCAGCCTGTTAACCATGTGTTCTTTGGATGGTATCCTGAGTATTTTGTATGTTTTTGGCCAATATCTAATTAATAATGAATACAGACCATGCATGTCCTTTTGGGTCTGAGTTATCCCACTCAGGATGATATTTTCTAGTTCCAACCATTTGCCGACAAAAGTCATGATGTCCTCATTCTTAGATGATTGGGTAATATTCCATAATGTAAATGAACCACAATTTCTGTATCCATTCTTCTGTTGTGGGGCATCTGGGCTGTCTCCAGCTTTTGGTTATCACAAATAAAGCCACTATGAACATAGTGAAACACTTGACCCTGTGGCATGGTGTGGCATCTTCTGGGTATATGCCCAAGAGTAGTATGGCTGGGTCTTCAGGTAGGTCTATTTCCAATTTTCTAAGGAACCTCCAGATTGATTTCCAGAGTGTTTGTACCAGTTTTCAATTCCACCAGTAATGGAGGAGTGTTTCTCTTTTTTCTACACTCTAGCTAACATGTGCTGTCACCTGCATTTTTATCTTAGCCATTCTGAATGGTGCAAGGTGGAATTCAGGGTCGTTTTTCCCTGATGACTAAGCACTTTGAACATTTCTTTAAGTGCTTCTTCCCATTTGAGATTCCTCTGTTGTGAATTCTCTGTTTAGTTCTATATCCCAATTTTTGTTTGGGTTGTTTGGTTTTTTGGATGATAGCATCTAGAGTTCTTTATTTAATTTGGATATTAGCCCTATATAGGTTGGGGGATTAGTGAAGATTTTTTTTCTCAATCTGTAAATAGCTTATTTGTCCTACTGAACATGTCCCATGCCTTAGAGAAGCTTTTCAGTTTCATGTTTAAAACTCATTAGAGTTACATTTTGACCCAAATTTCAACATATTTTATTATTTGTTTTCATTTTTAATTTAATTTTAATTTACTTATTCACTTTACGTACCATTCACTGAATCCTTCTCACACCCCCAATTCTTCTCTATTCCCCCACCATTCTCCTTCATTTATTATGTGGAAAAAGCTTTTAAATTATGGAAATATAGATTTAGATATTTTATAAACTATTTGCTATTAAGAACATATTAGCCATATTTCATTGCCAATTAAATTTAGTTTGAAACTTAGTTGGGAGATCCTTGAAATACCAACAAGGCTCAATTGACTAATCTCAAGATTCCAGCTTCTACGTGCTCCTCGGGCACTCAGAGAAATTCAGAAATTTGCCATGAAGGAGATGGGGACTCCAGATGTGCGCATGGACTCCAGGCTTAATAAAGCTGTCTGGGCCAAAGGAATAAGGAATTTTTCTTACTGCATCTGAGTATATTTGTCCAGAAAGCATAATGAGGATGAGGATTCACCAAACAAGCTCTACACTGGTAACTTACGTGCCTGTTAAACATTCAGAAATCTACAGAAGATCAATGTGGATGAGAACTAACTGCTGAATGTCAAATAAACCTGCAGACCTGCCCCCCAAAAAAAAAAGGATTCCAGCTTCTAGGGCCTAGGTACTAAACAACTCCCTAACTCTTTAACCTACATATGAGTATTGTGCCATACTATAAATACTCAGCTTCTCATCTACTTGTCAGTCATTCATTCACTTCAATTTTTCCCCCTGCAAACTATTAATGTACTATATTATCACATTTACACATTGTCTAACTTTTGGAAGTAATCTAATATATAATCAGTTTCCTAAATAAAGCTGGGGTCTAGCGCTCAGGAATTCAATTTTGATATTCTAAAGAATAGTTTATGAAAACAATCTAAATTATTTCTTGATTGTTTAAATTTTTAAATTTTATTTCATTTTTATGTATCTAGATGTGTGGCTATGAATGGCACTGTATGGCACCAGGCTGTAAGCATTTGTAAAGGTAAGAGGATTGTGTTAGATTCTTGGTGATGAAGATGCAGGCAGTCCAGAGCCACTGGACTTCTGTTATGAGAATTATTCTCTACGGAAACAGTAGCAGCTCATACCCACTGAACACTCCTAGCTTCCATTGTCCTGAATTCATTAAAAATAGTTTAATATTTAAAATTTTAATCTGATAAAAGAGAGAGTAAATATAAAACTGTATTAGACATAAGTTAACGATGGATAAGTATTACGAGTAAATAATTATCTGTAAGCACTAGTTATTTGAAATATTTATTATTCACAGTTCATGCTTTATAAGAAAATCATAAGTTGATAATGCATCTAGTAGAATTTAAAATTTGATTTATGAACACAAAGTCAGAAGTACTGAAAAATTTGTTCCCATGTTATTAAGGATAGCATAAGATGTAGTAAAATTTACAAAATTATTTTGAGTATTTAATACCTGTACAATCAAATGATTATGCATTATGAGGATGACGTCTGGTTTGAGTCTTTACTTGTAAATCTTAATAAACAACATTCAGAAATTTAAATTTTTTAAATTTACTAAAGTCCAGAAAGAGGAATGATTTCTATTTTGTGATATCTGTGTGAAGAAGGATCTGTTTAAAGAAAAACTGGAGGTTCTTCTTTGAGGTAACTGGGAAAACATTTGTTCTTTCTTGTTTTATTTAAGATTTCAAAAAATACTTCTTTCCCAAATACACACTGATTCATCCCTTGTACAATTTTTTTTAATTTTTTTTAATATATTTTAAAGATCATCATGCCATAAAAAAGAAATTTGTGAGTGAAATCCTATTAAAAGGATGAAACACAGGGCCCAACATTCAAGGAGTGAAATACCCAAGCCAGAGTAAACTCTCTTAATAACTTTCAAGTCTTATGACATTTTTTTTATTAACTTGAGTATTTCTTATATATATTTCGAGTGTTATTCCCTTTCCCGGTTTCCGGGCAAACATCCCCCTCCCCCCTCCCCTTCCTTATGGGTGTTCCCCTCCCTACCCTCCCCCCATTGCCGCCCTCCCCCCCATAGTCTAGTTCACTGGGGGTTCAGTCTTAGCAGGACCCAGGGCTTCCCCTTCCACTGGTGCTCTTACTAGGATATTCATTGCTACCTATGGGGTCAGAGTCCAGGGTCAGTCCATGTATAGTCTTTAGGTAGTGGCTTAGTCCCTGGAAGCTCTGGTTGCTTGGCATTGTTGTACATATGGGGTCTCGATCCCCTTCAAGCTCTTCCAGTTCTTTCTCTGATTCCTTCAACGGGGGACCTATTCTCAGTTCAGTGGTTTGCTGCTGGCATTCGCCTCTGTATTTGCTGTATTCTGGCTGTGTCTCTCAGGAGCGATCTACATCCGGCTCCTGTCAGTCTGCACTTCTTGGCTTCATCCATCTTGTCTAATTGGGTGGCTGTATATGTATGGGCCACATGTGGGGCAGGCTCTGAATGGGTGTTCCTTCAGTCTCTGTTTTAATCTTTGCCTTCCCTTCCCTGCCAAGGGTATTCTTGTTCCCCTTTTAAAGAAGGAGTGAAGCATTCACATTTTGATCATCCGTCTTGAGTTTCGTTTGTTCTAGGGATCTAGGGTAATTCAAGCATTTGGGCTAATAGCCACTTATGAATGAGTGCATAACATGTATGTCTTTCTGTGATTGGGTTAGCTCACTCAGGATGATATTTTCCAGTTCCAACCATTTGCCTACGAATTTCATAAACTCGTTGTTTTTGATAGCTGAGTAATATTCCATTGTGTAGATGTACCACATTTTCTGTATCCATTCCTCTGTTGAAGGGCATCTGGGTTCTTTCCAGTTTCTGGCAATTATAAATAAGGCTGCGATGAACATAGTGGAGCACGTGTCTCTTTTATATGTTGAGGCATCTTTTGGGTATATGCCCAAGAGAGGTATAGCTGGATCCTCAGGCAGTTCAATGTCCAATTTTCTGAGGAACCTCCAGACTGATTTCCAGAATGGTTGTACCAGTCTGCAATCCCACCAACAATGGAGGAGTGTTCCTCTTTTTCCACATCCTCGCCAGCATTTGCTGTCACCTGAGTTTTTGATCTTAGCCATTCTCACTGGTGTGAGGTGAAATCTCAGGGTTGTTTTGATTTGCATTTCCCTTATGACTAAAGATGTTGAACATTTCTTTAGGTGTTTCTCAGCCATTCGGCATTCCTCAGCTGTGAATTCTTTGTTTAGCTCTGAACACCATTTTTTAATAGGGTTATTTGTTTCCCTGCGGTCTAACTTCTTGAGTTCTTTGTATATTTTGGATATAAAGCCCCTATCTGTTGTAGGATTGGTAAAGATCTTATCCCAATCTGTTGGTTGCCGTTTTGTCCTAACCACAGTGTCCTTTGCCTTACAGAAGCTTTGCAGTTTTATGAGATCCCATTTGTCGAATCTTGATCTTAGAGCGTAAGCCATTGGTGTTTTGTTCAGGAAATTTTTTCCAATGTCCATGTGTTCCAGATGCTTCCCTAGTTGTTCTTCTATTAGTTTGAGTGTATCTGGTTTGATGTGTAGGTCCTTGATCCACTTGGACTTAAGCTTTGTACAGGGTGATAAGCATGGATCGATCTGCATTCTTCTATATGTTGCCCTCCAGTTGAACCAGCACCATTTGCTGAAAATGCTATCTTTTTTCCATTGGATGGTTTTGGCTCCTTTGTCAAAAATCAAGTGACCATAGGTGTGTGGGTTCATTTCTGGGTCTTCAATTCTATTCCATTGGTCTATCTGTCTGTCTCTGTACCAATACCATGCAGTTTTTATCACTATTGCTCTGTAATACTGCTTGAGTTCATGGATAGTGATTCCCCCTGAAGTCCTTTTATTGTTGAGGATAGCTTTAGCTATCCTGGGTTTTTTGTTATTCCAGATGAATTTGAAAATTGTTCTGTCTAACTCTTTGAAGAATTGGATTGGTATTTTGATGGGGATTGCATTGAATCTGTAGATTGCTTTTGGTAAAATGGCCATTTTTACTATATTAATCCTGCCAATCCATGAGCATGGGAGATCTTTCCATCTTCTGAGGTCTTCTTCAATTTCTTTCCTCAGTGTCTTGAAGTTCTTATTGTACAGATCTTTTACTTGCTTGGTTAAAGTCACACCGAGGTACTTTATATTATTTGGGTCTATTATGAAGGGTGTCGTTTCCCTAATTTCTTTCTCGGCTTGTTTCTCTTTTGTATAGAGGAAGGCTACTGATTTATTTGAGTTAATTTTATACCCAGCCACTTTGCTGAAGTTGTTTATCAGCTTTAATAGTTCTCTGGTGCAACTTTTAGGATCACTTAAATATACTATCATATCATCTGCAAATAGTGATATTTTGACCTCTTCTTTTCCGATCTGTATCCCGTTGATCTCCTTTTGTTGTCTGATTGCTCTGGCTAGAACTTCAAGAACTATATTGAATAAGTAGGGAGAGTGGGCAGCCTTGTGTAGTCCCTGATTTTTGTGGGATTGCTTCAAGTTTCTCTCCATTTAGTTTAATGTTAGCAACTGGTTTGCTGTATATGGCTTTTATTATGTTTAGGTATGGGCCTTGAATTCCTATTCTTTCCAGGACTTTTATCATGAAGGGGTGTTGAATTTTGTCAAATGCTTTCTCAGCATCTAATGAAATGATCATGTGGTTCTGTTCTTTCAGTTTGTTTATATAATGGATCACGTTGATGTTTTTCCGTATATTAAACCATCCCTGCATGCCTTGGATGAAGCCTACTTGATCATGGTGTATGATTGTTTTGATATGCTCTTGAATTCGGTTTGCCAGAATTTTATTGAGTATTTTTGCGTCGATATTCATAAGGGAAATTGGTCTGAAGTTCTCTTTCTTTATTGTGTCTTTGTGTGGTTTAGGTATAAGAGTAATTGTGGCTTCGTAGAAGGTATCCGGTAGTGATCCATCTGTTTCAATTTTGTGGAATAGTTTGGATAATATTGGTATGAGGTCTTCTATGAAGGTTTGATAGAATTCTGCACTAAACCCGTCTGGACCTGGGCTCTTTTTGGTTGGGAGACCTTTAATGACTGCTTCTATTTCCTTAGGAGGTATGGGGTTGTTTAACTGGTTTATCTGTTCCTGATTTAACTTCGGTACCTGGTATCTGTCTAGGAAATTGTCCATTTCCTGAAGATTTTCAAGTTTTGTTGAATATAGGTTTTTATAATAAGATCTGATGATTTTTTGAATTTCCTCTGAATCTGTAGTTATGTTTCCCTTTTCATTTCTGATTTTGTTAATTTGGACGCACTCTCTGTGTCCTCTCATTAGTCTCGCTAAGGGTTTATCTATCTTGTTGATTTTCTCAAAGAACCAACTTTTGGTTCTGTTGATTCTTTCTATGGTCCTTTTTTTTTCTACTTGGTTGATTTCAGCTCTGAGTTTGATTATTTCCTGCCTTCTACTCCTCCTGGGTGTATTTGCTTCTTTTTGTTCTAGAGCTTTTAGGTGTGCTGTCAAGCTGCTGACATATGCTCTTTCCTGTTTCTTTCTGCAGGCACTCAGCGCTATGAGTTTTCCTCTTAACACAGCTTTCATTGTGTCCCATAAGTTTGGGTATGTTGTACCTTCATTTTCATTAAATTCTAAATAGTCTTTAATTTCTTTTTTATTTCTTCCTTGACCAGTAAAGCATTGTTCAATTTCCACGTATATGTGGGCATTCTTCCTTTATTGTTATTGAAGACCAGTTTTAGGCCGAGGTGGTCCGATTGCACGCATGGGATTATCTGTACCCATTGAGGCCCGTTTTTTGACCAATTATATGGTCAATTTTGGAGAAAGTACCATGAGGAGCTGAGAAGAAGTTATATCCTTTTGCTTTAGGATAGAATGTTCTATAAATATCCGTTAAGTCCATTTGGCTCATGACTTCTCTTAGTCTGTCGACATCACTGTTTAATTTCTGTTTCCATGATCTGTCCATTGATGAGAGTGGGGTGTTGAAATCACCCACTATTATTGTGTGAGGTGCAATGTGTGTTTTGAACTTTAGTAAGGTTTCTTTTACGTATGTAGGTGCCCTTGTATTTGGGGCATATACATTTAGGATTGAGAGTTCATCTTGGTGGATTTTTCCTTTGATGAATATGAAGTGTCCTTCCTTATCGTTTTTGATGACTTTTAATTGAAAATTGATTTTGTTTGATATTAGAATGGCTACTCCAGCTTGCTTCTTCTGACCATTTGCTTGGAAATTTGTTTTCCAGCCTTTCACTCTGAGGTAGTGTCTGTCTTTTTCTCAGAGGTGTGTTTCCTGTAGGCAACAGAATGCAGGGTCCTCGTTGCGTATCCAGTTTGTTAATCTATGTCTTTTTATTGGGGAGTTGAGGCCATTGATGTTGAGAGATATTAAGGAATAGTGATTATTGCTTCCCGTTATATTCATATTTGGATGTGTGGTTATGTTTGTGTGCTTTCTTTCTCTTTGTTTTGTTGCCAAGACGATTAGTTTCTTGCTTCTTCTAAGGTATAGCTTGCCTCCTTATGTTGGGCTTTACCATTTATTATCCTTTGTAGTGCTGGATTTGTAGAAAGATATTGTGTAAATTTGGTTTTGTCATGGAATATCTTGGTTTCTCCATCTATGTTAATTGAGAGTTTTGCAGGATATAGTAACCTGGGCTTGCATTTTTGTTCTCTTAGTGTCTGTATGACATCAGTCCAGGATCTTCTGGCCTTCATAGTTTCTGGCGAGAAGTCTGGTGTGATTCTGATAGGTCTGCCTTTATATGTTACTTGACCTTTTTCCCTTACTGCTTTTAATACTCTTTCTTTATTTTGTGCATTTGGTGTTTTGACAATTATGTGACGGGAGGTGTTTATTTTCTGGTCCAATCTATTTGGAGTTCTGTAGGCTTCTTGTATGCCTATGGGTAACTCTTTTTTTAGGTTAGGGAAGTTTTCTTCTATGATTTTGTTGAAGATATTTACTGGTCCTTTGAGCTGGGTGTTTTCACTCTCTTCTATACCTATTATCCTTAGGTTTGATCTTCTCATTGAGTCCTGGATTTCCTGTATGTTTTGGACCAGTAGCTTTTTCCGCTTTACATTATCTTTGACAGTTGAGTCAATGATTTCTATGGAATCTTCTGCTCCTGAGATACTCTCTTCCTTCTCCTGTATTCTGTTGGTGAGGCTTGTAACTACAGCTCCTTGTCTCTTCTTTTGGTTTTCTATATCCAGGGTTGTTTCCATGTGTTCTTTCTTGATTGCTTCTATTTCCATTTTTAATTCCTTCAACTGTTTGATTGTGTTTCTCTGGAATTCTTTCGGGGATTTTTGCAATTCTTTCAGGGATTTTTGCGATTCCTCTCTGTAGGCTTCTACTTGTTTATTAATGTTTTCCTGTGTTTCCCTAAGGGAGTTCTTCACGTCTTTCTTGAAGTCCTCCAGCATCATGATCAAAAATGATTTTGAAACTAGATCTTGCTTTTCTGGTGTGTTTGGATATTCCATGTTTGTTTTGGTGGGAGAATTGGGCTCCGATGATGCCATGTAGTCTTGGTTTCTGTTGCTTGGGTTCCTGCGCTTGCCTCTTGTCATCAGATTATCTCTAGTGTTACTTTGTTCTGCTATTTCTGACAGTGGTTAGACTGTCCTATAAGCCTGTGTGTCAGGAGTGCTGTAGACCTGTTTTCCTCTCTTTCAGTCAGATATGGGGACAGAGTGTTCTGCTTTCGGGCGTGTAGTTTTTCCTCTCTACAGGTCTTCAGCTGTTCCTGTGGGCCTGTGTCTTGAGTTCACCAGGCAGCTTTCTTGCAGCAGAAAAGTTGGTCTTACCTGTGGTCCCGAGGCTCAAATTCGCTCGTGGGGTGCTGCCCATGGGCTCTCTGCAGGGGCAGCACCCAGGAAGATATGTGCCGCCCCTTCCGGGTGCTTCAGTGCACCAGGGTTCCAGATCGCCTTCGGTGTTTTCCTCTGGCGTCCGAGATGTGTGTGCAGAGAGCAGTCTCTTCTGGTTTCCCAGGCGTGTCTGCCTCTCTGAAGGTTTAGCTCTCCCTCCCACGGGATTTGGGTGCAGAGAACTGTTTATCAGGTCTGTTTCCTTCAGGTTCCGGTGGTGTCTCAGGCAGGGGTCCTGCCGCTCCTGGGCCCTCCCCCACGGGAGCCCAGAGGCCTTATACAGTTTCCTCTTGGGCCAGGGATGTGGGCAGGGGTGGGTAGTGTTGGTGGTCTCTTCTGCTCTGCAGCCTCAGGAGTGCCCACCTGACCAGGCAGTTTGGTCTCTCTCTCACGGGGTCTGGGTACAATTTTTTATTGGACATTTTCTATCTACATTTCAAATGTTATTCTATTTCTCGGTTTCCTGGACATAAGCCCCCGTATCCCATCCCCCTCATCTTTCTTCTATATGGGTGTTGCCTCTTCCCAAACACTCCCCTTCCTGCCTCCCCGCCCTGACATTCCCCTACACTGGGGGATTTAGCCTTGGCAGGACCAAGGGCTTCTCCTCCCATTGGTGCTCTACAAGGCTATCTTCTGCTACATTTGCAACTGGAGCCATGGGTGTGTTCATGTGTACTCTTCGGTTAGTGGTTTAGTCCGTGGGAGCTCTGGTTGGTTGGTATTGTTATTCTCATGGGGTTGCAAACCCCTGCAGCTCCTTCAATCCTTTCTCCAATGGGGATCAGTTCTCCAATGGTTGGCTGCGAGCATTCATTTCTGTATATTCAGGCTCTGCATGAGCCTTTCAGGAGTCTGCTATATCAGGCTCCTGTCAGCATGCACTTCTTGGCTTCATCAGTATTGTCTAGTTTTGGTAACATATATATATGCTGGATCCCAGGTGGGGCAGGCTCTGAATGGCCATTCATTGAATAAATTTTCTTTGTATGTTCTTTACTCTATAAACACACACACACACACACACACACACACACACACACACTAATAATAAAATATTTGTTAAATCAATATTGGTTAGCAGTTTCTTTCTACAAGGCAATATTTTATAGTATTTTTGGAGTAATTTGTTAACGTTTATCAAGTATATATATATATATATATATATATATATATATATATATATATATATATACCATCCATTTTAAAGCCAGATGTCTTGTTTATCAAAAATTTTATACACCCATGGAGTAGTGATAGGTTAATTTTTTCATGAGTATTTGTATGCGAACAGCACAAAGTCAATATTTCATGTTCAGGTAAATATTGAATTTTTAATATCAGATGAAAATTATATTTACATTTAAAAATTAAGTTTCTCAGTATCAGTGCCAATTTTGTGGTTGAAATTTTCTGCAAATTAATATTTTATGCTTTGTTTAATATATATTATCCCTTTTTAACTACAATTTACTAATTTCTAAGTAGAAACATTTATTCTTTTATATATGTTGTTTCTTTACTCAAGTTCAAAAAAAAGCTTACTAGTACCAAAATCTTAGCGGTAGCAACAAAATTTTTTTTTTCAGGAAACTCCATATGGACTATTCACCTATAATTATTCTGTGGTTAAACAGGATTTTCTCCTGTACCCAGAATTTAATAGGCATTTCTGCCTTTTTTTTATCTTTACTAACTTGAGTATTTCTTATTTCCATTTCGATTGTTATTCCCCTTCTCTGTTTCCGGACCAACATCCCCCTAACACCTCCCCCTCCCCTTCTATATGGGCTTCCCATCCAAGTGGATCAAGGACCTCCACATCCAACCAGATACACTCAAACTAATAGATGAAAAAGTGGGGAAGAATCTCGAACACATGGGCCCTGGAGAAAATTTCCTGAACAACACACCAATGGCTTATGCTCTAAGATCAAGAATCGACAAATAGGATCTCATAAAACTACAAAGCTTTTGTAAGGCAAAGGACACTGTTGTTAGGACAAAACAGCAATCAACAGATTGGGAAAAGATCTTTACCAACCCTACAACTCATAGAGGGCTTATATCCAAAATATACAAAGAACTCATGAAGTTAGAACGCAGGGACACAAATACCTCTATTAAAAAAATGGGGTTCAGTGCTAAACAAAGAATTCACAGCTGAGAAATGACAAATGGCTGAGAAACACCTAAAGAAATGTTCAACATCTTTAGTCATAAGGGAAATGCAAACCAAAACAACCCTGAGATTTCACCTCACACCAGTGAGAATGGCTAAGATCAAAAACTCAGGTGACAGCAAATGCTGGCGAGGATGTGGAGAAAGAGGAACACTCCTCCATTGTTGGTGGGATTGCAGACTGGTACAACCATTCTTGAAATCAGTCTGGAGGTTCCTCAGAAAATTGGACATTGCACTACCTGAGGACCCAGCTATACCTCTCTTGGGCATATACCCAAAAGATGCCCCAACATTTCTGCCTTTTTAATTTTACTTTTCTTGGATGTTTTATGTATTTACATTTCAAATCTTATGCCCTTTCTCCCTCTCCCATACTCCTTCCCTCTAATCTCTGAAGAAGCTCCCACTCCCACCCACCCACTCCTACCTTACCGCCCTGGCCTTACCCTCCATTTGGAAAATGAGCCTTCACAAGACCAAGGGTTTTTCCTCCTATTGATGCTGGACAATACCATCTTCTGCTACATATGTGGCTGGCATGGTTTTCTATGTTCACTCATTGGTTGGTAGTTTAGTCTTGGGAGCTCTGGTGGGGTCTAGTTGGTTGATATCGTTGTTCCTCCCATGGTGTTGCAAACCACTTCGGCTCCTTCAGTCTTTTCTCTAATTCCTCCACTGGGGTCCCCTTGTTCAATCCAATGGTGGGCTGCCCCCATTCTCATCTGTATTAGTAGGGCTCTGGCAGAGCCTCTCAAGAGACACCCATATCTGGCTCCTATAAACAAGCACTTCTTGATGTCAGCAATAGTGACTGGGTTTGGTGGCTGCATATGGGATAGATCCCCAGGTGAGGCAGTCTCTTAATGACCTTTTCTTCAGTTCATACTCCACTCTTTGTTTTGAATAGGCACTACTTAATGAGGTTGTTTGCAGTGACTAATTGGAAAAATGTTTAAAAAATATCTTCTGAACATAGCTAAAGTAAGGTTATCTTTTTTTTTCTTTTTCTTAGTTGGCCCTAGAAAAGCAATTGTTTTTATTTATTTTTTTTATTTTTGTCCAAGGATAAAAGAAAAGGTGAAATGACTAAATATCAGCATATTACTTGTAATATGCCCATTCAATCTGATATCATCTTAACAGTTCTCTTTATCTGGCAGAAAATAATTTTAAGCTGTGCATACAATGCCAATCATTTGTGATCTCACATTTATGGATATTTATTTTCAAGCCATTTCCAAATATTTTCCTGACCTTATGACTTTCAAGTATTCAGTGACATGATAAAAGATGCTTTAACTGTAGTGTAAAACACATTCTAAGTGTTGGTTCTAATATTTTCTTTTAACTGACCCATGTTTATTCACATCTATTAATATGTATATTAGTAATAAAAATATTCCAAGGATCTGATAAGCAGAAACTAAAACAATAGACTTAATTCCTTTCCAGCACAATAATGTCATGTAAATACATGATGCCAAGAATTTATTAGCTGTTCTTGAATTGTTCTGAAAAAATGTTTGATGGATGCTCCTTTAATTATAGTACATTTATTTTCTTCAGGTTTTATATTACTTAAGTCACTGAGGAGAGATATCACAATAGAGAGAGTCTGTATTGAAGGCGTCTTTACATCATGAGGGAGATCAAAAAACGAGAGCAAGATTGAACCAGGTTCTGGCTACAAGAATCTTTCCAAACACTAGCTGGGATCCTTTACCAGCCAGAGGGTACATGTCCCTGCATGTTCCATAGCTTCCTTTGTCATATTAATCCACTCAAAGAGACCTGAGCCAGTGTAAAAAAATATATATATATATTTAAAGCAATAAAGCTGATTTTTTTTAGCGGGGGGGGGGGGGGGGAGACCCAAACAGGTGGATCCCTGCCCGCAGCAGCTCTCTGCTCCCAAACCCCGTGGGAGAGAGTCCACACCGCCTGGTCAGGTGGGCACTCCTGAGGCTGCAGAGCAGAAGAGACCACCACAACTGCCCACCCCTGCCCACATCCCTGGCCCAAGAGGAAAGTGTATATGGCCTCTGGGTTCCCGTAGAGGAGGGCCCAGGACCAGCAGGTCCTCTGCATCTGAGACACCGCCAGAACCTGAAGGGACCTACCAGATGAACAGTTCTCTGCACCCAAATCCCGTGGGAGGGAGAGCTAAAACTTCAGAGAGGCAGACATGCCTGGGAAACCAGAAGAGACTGAACTCTGCACACATCTCTGACGCCAGAGGAAAACACCAAACGCCATCTGGAACCCTGGTGCACAAAAGCTCCCAGAAAGGGCGGCGCAGATCTTCCTGCTTGCTGCCACCACGGAGAGCTCATAGGCAGCACCCCATGAGCAAACTTGAGCCTCCGAACCACAGGTAAGACCAACTTTTCTGGTTCCAAGTGACCTGACTGGTGAACTCAAGACACAGGCCCACAGGAACAGCTGTAGACCTGTAGATAGGAAAAACTACACGCCCAAAAGCAGAACACTCTGTCCCCATAACTGGCTGAAAGAAAACAGGAAAACAGGTCTACAACACTCCTGACACACAAGCTTATAGGACAGTCTAGCCACTGTCAGAAATAGCAGAACAAAGTAACACTAGGGATAATCTGATGGCGAGAGGCAAGCGCAGGAACCCAAGCAACAGAAACCAAGACTACATGGAATCATCTGAGTCCAATTCTCCCACCAAAGCAAACACGGAATATCCAAACACACTAGAAAAGCAAGATCTAGTTTCAAAATCCTATTTCATCATGATGCTGGAGGACTTCAAGAAAGACATGAAGAACTCCCTTAGAGAAACACAGGAAAACATTGATAAACAAGTAGAAGCCTACAGAGAGGAATCGCAAAAATCCCTGAAAGAATTCCAGGAAAACATAAATAAACAAGTAGAAGCCATAGAGAGAAGTCACAAAAATCCCTGAAAGAATTCCAGAGAAACACAATAAAACAGTTGAAGGAATTAAAAATGGAAATAGAAGCAATCAAGAAAGAACACATGGAAACAACCCTGGATATAGAAAACCAAAAGAAGAGACAAGGAGTTGTAGATACGAGCTTCACCAACAGAATACAAGATATAAAAGAGAGTATCTCAGGAGCAGAAGATTCCATAGAAATCATTGACTCAACTGTCAAAGATAATGTAAAGCAGAAAAAGCTACTGGTCCAAAACATACAGGAAATCCAGGACTCAATGAGAAGATCAAACCTAAGGATAATAGGTATAGAAGAGAGTGAAAACACCCAGCTCAAAGGAACAGTAAATATCTTCAACAAAATCATAGCAGAAAACTTCCCTAACCTAAAAAAAGATATACCCATAGGTATACAAGAAGCCTACAGAACTCCAAATAGATTGGACCAGAAAAGAAACACCTCCTGTCACATAATAGTCAAAACACCAAAAGCAAAAAAAAAAAAAAAAAAAAAAAAGAATATTAAAAGCAGTAAGGGAAAAAGGTCAAGTAACATATAAAGGCAGACCTATCAGAATCACACCAGATTTTAGCCAGAAACTATGAAAGCCAGGAGATCCTGGACAGATGTCATACAGACCCTAAGAGAACACACATGCCAGCCCAGGTAACTGTATCCTGCAAAACTCTCAATTAACATAGATGGAGAAACAAAGATGTTCCATGACAAAATCAAATTTACACAATATCTTTCTACAAATCCAGCACTGCAAAGGATAATAAATGGTAAAGCCCAACATAAGGAGGCAAGCTATACCCTAGAAGAAACAAGAAACTAATCGTCTTGGCAACAAAACAAAGAGAATGAAAGCACACAAACATAACCACATATCCAAATATAAATATAACAGGAAGCAATAATCACTATTCCTTAATATCTCTCAATATCAATGGCCTCAACTCCCCAATAAAAAGACATAGATTAACAAACTGGATACGCAACGAGGACCCTGCATTCTGCTGCCTACAGGAAACACACCTCAGAGACAAAGAAAGACACTACCTCAGAGTGAAAGGCTGGAAAACAACTTTCCAAGCAAATGGTCAGAAGAAGCAAGCTGGAGTAGACATTCTAATATCAAATAAAATCAATTTTCAAGTAAAATTGATCAAAAAAGATAAAGACGGAAACTTCATATTCATCAAAGGAAAAATCCACCAAGATGAACTCTCAATCCTAAATATCTATGCCCCAAATACAAGGGCACCTACATACGTAAAAGAAACCTTACTAAAGCTCAAAACACACATTGCAACTCACACAATAATAGTAGGAGATTTCAACACCCCACTCTCATCAATGGACAGATCATGGAAACAGAAATTAAACAGTGATGTCGACAGACTAAGAGAAGTCATGAGCCAAATGGACTTAATGGATATTTATAGAACATTCTATCCTAAAGCAAAAGGATACACCTTCTTCTCAGCTCCTCATGGTACTTTCTCCAAAATTGACCATATAATTGGTCAAAAAACGGGCCTCAACAGGTACAGAACGATAGAAATATTCCCATGTGTGCTATCAGACCACCATGGCCTAAAACTGGTCTTCCATAACAATAAGGGAAGAATGCCCACATATACGTGGAAATTGAACAATGGTCTACTCAATGATAACCTGGTCAAGGAAGAAATAAAGAAAGAAATTAAAGATTTCTTAGAATTTAATGAAAATGAACGTACAACATACCCAAACTTATGGGACACCAATGAAAGCTGTGCTAAGAGGAAAACTCATAGCACTGAGTGCCTGCAGAAAGAAACAGGAAAGAGCATATATCAGCAGCTTGACAGCACACCTAAAAGCTCTAGAGCAAAAAGAAGCAAATACACCCAGGAGGAGTAGAAGGCAGGAAATAATCAAACTCAGAGCTGAAATCAACCAAGTAGAAACAAAAAGGACCATAGAAAGAATCAACAGAACCAAAAGTTGGTTCTTTGAGAAAATCAACAAGATAGATAAACCCTTAGCCAGACTAATGAGAGGACACAGAGAGTGTGTCCAAATTAACAAAATCAGAAATGAAAAAGGAGACATAAATACAGATTCAGAGTTAATTCAAAAAATCATCAGATCTTACTATAAAAGCCTATATTCAACAAAACTTGAAAATCTGCAGGAAATGGACAATTTCCTAGATAGATACCAGGCACCGAAGTTAAATCAGGAACAGATAAACCAGATAAACAACCCCATAACTCCTAAGGATATAGAAACAGTCATTAATGGTCTCCCAACCAGGTCCAGAGGTGTTTAGTGCAGAATTTTATCAGACCTTAATATAAGACCTCATAGCAATATTATGCAAACTATTCCACAAAATTTCAACAGATGGAGCACTACCGAATTCCTTCTATGAAGCCACAATTACTCTTATACGTAAACAACACAAAGACCCAACAAAGAAAGAGAACTTCAGACCAATTTCCCTTATGAATATCGACACAAAAATACTCAATAAAATTCTGGCAAACCGAATCCAAGAGCACATCAAAACTATCATCCACCATGATCAAGTAGGCTTCATCCCAGGCTTGCAGGGATGGTTTAATATACAGAAAACCATCAACGTGATCCATTATATAAACAAACTGAAAGAACAAAACCACATGACCATTTCATTAGACGCTGAGAAAGCATTTGACAAAATTCAACACCCCTTCATGATAAAAGTCCTGGAAAGAATAGGAATTCAAGGCCCATACCTACATAGTAAAAGCAATATACAGCAAACCAGTTGCTAACAATAAACTAAATGGAGAGAAACTTGAAGCAATCCCACTAAAATCAGGGACTACACAAGGCTGCCCACTCTCTCCCTACTTATTCAATATCGTTCTTGAAGTTCTAGTCAGAGCAATCAGACATCAAAAGGAGGTCAAGCGGATACAGATCGGAAATAAGAAGTCAAAATATCACTATTTGCAGATGATATGATAGTATATTTAAGTGATCCCAAAAGTTCCACCAGAGAACTACTAAATCTGATAAACAACTTCAGCAAAGTGGCTGGGTATAAAATTAACTCAAATAAATCAGTAGCCTTCCTCTACACAAAAGGGAATCAAGCTGAGAAAGAAATTAGGGAAACAACACCCTTCATAATAGACCCAAATAATATAAACTACCTCGGTGTGACATTAACCAAGAAAGTAAAAGATTTGTACAATAAGAACTTCAAGACTCTGAAGAAAGAAAATGAAGAAGACCTCAGAAGATGGAAAGATCTCCCATGCTCATGGATTGGCAGGGTTAATATAGTAAAAATGGCCATTTTACAAAAAGCGATCTACAGATTCAATGCAATCCCCATCAAAATACCAATCCAATTCTTCAAAGAGTTAGACAGAACAATTTTCAAATTCATCTGGAATAACAAAAAACCCAGGATAGCTAAAACTATCCTCAACAATAAAAGGACTCCAGGGGGAATCAATATCCCTGAACTCAAGCAGTATTACAGAGCAATAGTGATAAAAAACTGCATGGTATTCGTATAGAGACAGACAGATAGACCAATGGAACAAAATTTAAGACCCAGAAATGAACCCACGCACCTATGGTCACTTGATTTTTGACAAAGGAGCCAAAACCATCCAATGGAAAAAAGATAGCATTTTCAGCCAATGGGGCTGGTTCAACTGGACGTCAACATGTAGAAGAATGCAGATCGATCTTTTCTTATCACCCTGTACAAAGCTTAAGTCCAAGTGGATCAAGGACCTCCACATCAAACCAGATACACTCAAACTAAAAGAAGAAAAACTAGGGAAGCATCTGGAACACATGGACACTGGAAAAAATTTCCTGAACAAAACACCAATGGCTTATGCTCTAAGATCAAGAATCGACAAATGGGATCTCATAAAACTGCAAAGCTTCTGTAAGACAAAGGACACAGTGGTTAGGACAAAAGGGCAACCAACAGATTGGGAAAAGATCTTTGCCAATCCTACAACAGATAGAGGCCTTATATCCAAAATATACAAAGAACTCAAGAAGTTAGACCGCAGGGAGACAAATAACCCTATTAAAAAATGGTGTTCAGAGTAAACAAAGAATTCACAGCTGAGGAATGCCAAATGGCTGAGAAACACCTAAAGAAATGTTCAACATCTTTAGTCATAAGGGAAATGCAAATCAAAATAACCCTGAGATTTCACCTCACACCAGTGAGAATGGCTAAGATCAAAAACTCAGGTGACAGCAGATGCTGGCGAGGATGCGGAGAAAGAGGAACACTCCCCCATTGTTGGTGGGATTGCAGACTGGTACAACCATTCTGGAAATCAGTCTGGAGGTTCCTCAGAAAATTGGACATTGAACTGCCTGAGGATCCAGCTATACCTGTCTTGGGCATATACCCACAAGATACCCCAACATATAAAAAGGACACGTGCTCCACTGTGCTCATCGCAGCCTTATTTATAATAGCCAGAAGCTGGAAAGAACCCAGATGCCCTTCAACAGAGGAATGGATACAGAAAATATGGTACATCTACACAATGGAATATTTCTCAGCTATCAAAAACAATGACTTTATTAAATTCGTAGTCAAATGGTTAGAACTGGAAAATATCCTGAGTGAGGTAACCCAGTCACAGAAAAACACACATGGTATGCACTCATTGATAAGTGGCTATTAGCCCAAATGCTTGAATAACAAATGAAACTCAAGATGGATGATCAAAATGTGAATGCTTCACTCCTTCTTTAAAAGGGGAATAAGAATACCCTTGGCAGGGTATAGAGAGGCAAAGATTAAAACAGACACAGAAGGAACACCCATTCAGAGCCTGCCCCACATGTGGCCCATACATATACAGCCACCCAATTAGACAAGATGGATGAAGTAAAGAAGTGCAGGCCGACAAGAGCTGGATGTAGATCGCTCTTGAGAGACACAGCCAGAATATAGCAAATACAGAGGTGAATGCCAGCAGCAAACCACTGAACTGAGAATAGGACCCCCATTGAAGGAATCAGAGAAAGAACTGGAAGAGCTTGAAGGGGCTCTAGTCCCCATATGTACAACAATGCCAAGCAACCAGAGCTTCCAGGGACTAAGCCACTACCTAAAGACTAAACATGGACTGACCCTGGACTCTGACCTCATAGGTAGCAATGAATATCCTAGTAAGAGCACCAGTGGAAGGGGAAGCCCTGGGTCCTGCTAAGACTGAACCCCCAGTGAACTAGATTGTTGGGGGGAGGGCGGCAATGGGGGGAGGATGGGGAGGGGAACACCCATAAAGAAGGGGAGGGGGAGGGATTGGGGGATGTTTGCCTGGAAACTGGGAAAGGGAATAATACTCGAAATGTATATTAGAAATACTCAAGTTAATAATAATAATAATAATAATAATAATAAAGCAAATAGCTGTGAAAAAATCAGATAACCCAAACAATTTGCATGAGAAGGAGGAAGCTTTCTTCTTAGGTGTCAAGTCAATTGCCACTCAACTCTGTCTCCTAGAGCACCTAAAATCACATTAAGTTTCAAATATTTATATTTCTGTAATATTGACAAAATTGTTAGGGTGAAATATTCACCTTTCTGTATTGGAAACAAAATAGTAAAGGCTTTCTAATCATTTACTAATTACCTTATAATCTCCTAAAGCTCCCTAAAAAATTAGTATCAGAGAATCTTTTTTGTGGGAGGCCTTGATCAAATTGTGATATGTATGTCTAATCTTTTTCTTGTTCAAAAGAAGCTAATATCCTAATGAGAACACCCACACTTCATTTCACAATTGGAAGCTGACTTCATAAGGACATGTTTCCTGACACTAAGTTTGTTCTGGAGGAGATCGTAAATCAATGATCATTTGTGTCTGTGTTTGTTTTTCCTCTGTAAAAATCAGAGCTTTGCATAAAATTATTTTACATCTCTGTCAATGCTCTACCAATTATAGAAAAATCTCTATAAAGAAAGTGGGAAAACAAAACTGTCTTTCAGTTTTCTCACTTACAACTCCATGTTTCAGTAACCATGATACATTTTGGTATTGACAGTTATTGCTAAATAGAAGGTAATGGTTTTTAAAATCACAAAAAATGGGACAGGGAGTGATCATAAAATTACTATACAGAAGAAAACATAAATGCTAAAATTTCTGTCACTTTAAGATTGTTTATATAGAGTTCTAAGTTTAAAAACTTTGAATTTTTATTGTTTTTTGTTTTATTGTTACATAAAAATTTGCCGTATACATACACATACAAAAGCACACATGCACACATATACACACATGTGTTTGCGTGCACACACACACACGCACGCACACACACATGCACTCACGTATATGCTCTTCAATCTTTCTCTGGGGGGAAAAAACCCATCACTTGTATCAAAATTTTGCCTATGTAATCCTTTCATTTCTCATACTTCTCTTTCACAAAAACTTATAGACATGAAATCTCTAGCGACTGATTTGTTATATTTTGTTTAACTATCTGACAAAAGATTATGCTCTTGTTTACATCTAGCACGTGGCCTAATTTATTAGAGTATCATGCCATTGAATTTGCCTGATAAAAGTCATGCCAAAGACTTCTATTCAGGATAGAATACTCACCATGGTTTATATTAATGGATGTAAGTGTGTGATCAAATTTTATGATTGAATATTTATTTTTATTTTTTTATATACTTATATTTATTTATTTATTTATTTATTTATTTATTAACTTGAGTATTTCTTATATACATTTCAAGTGTTATTCCCTTTCCCGGTATCCGGGCAAACATCACTCTCCTTCCTTATGGGTGTTCCCCTCCCAACCCTCCCCCCATTGCCGCCCTCCCCCCACCAGTCTAGTTCACTGGGGGTTCAGTCTTAGCAGGACCCAGGGCTTCCCCTTCCACTGGTGCTCTTACTAGGATATGCATTGCTACCTATGAGGTCAGAGTCCAGGGTCAGTCCATGTATAGTCTTTGGGTAGGGGCTTAGTCCCTGGAAGCTCTGGTTGCTTGGCATTGTTGTACATATGGAGTCTCGAGCCCCTTCAAGCTCTTCCAGTTCTTTCTCTGATTCCTTCAACGGGGGTCCTATTCTCAGTTCAGTGGTTTGCTGCTGGCATTCGCCTCTGTATTTGCTGTATTCTGGCTGTGTCTCTTAGGAGCGATCTACATCTGGCTCCTGTGGGTCTGCACTTCTTTGCTTCATCCATCTTGTCTAATTGGGTGGCTATATATGTATGGGCCACATGTGGGTCAGACTCTGAATGGGTGTTCCTTCAGTCTCTGTTTTAATCTTTGCCTCTCTATTCCCTGCCAAGGGTATTCTTGTTCCCCTTTTAAAGAAGGAGCGAAGCATTCACATTTTGATCGTCCGTCTTGAGTTTCATTTGCTCTAGGCATCTAGGGTAATTCAAGCATTTGGGCTAATAGCCACTTATGAATGAGTGCATACCATGTATGTCTTTCTGTGGTTGGGTTAGCTCACTCAGGATGATGTTTTCCAGTTCCAACCATTTGCCTACGAATTTCATAAACTCGTTGTTTTTGATAGCTGAGTAATATTCCATTGTGTAGATGTACCACATTTTCTGTATCCATTCCTCTGTTGAAGGGCATCTGGGTTCTTTCCAGCTTCTGGCTATTATAAATAAGGCTGCAATTAACATAATGGAGCACGTGTCTTTTTTATATGTTGGGGCATCTTTTGGGTGTATGCCCAAGAGAGGTATAGCTGGATCCTCAGGCAGTTCAATGTCCAATTTTCTGAGGATTCTCCAGACTGATTTCCAGAGTGATTGTACCAGTCTGCAATCCCACCAACAATGGAGGAGTGTTCCTCTTTCTCCACATCCTCGCCAGCATCTGTTGTCACCTGAGTTTTTGATCTTAGCCATTCTCACTGGTGTGAGGTGAAATCTCAGGGTTGTTTTGATTTGCATTTCCCTTATGACTAAAGATGTTGAACATTTCTTTAGGTGTTTCTCAGCCATTCGGCATTCCTCAGCTGTGAATTCTTTGTTTAGCTCTGAACCCCATTTTTAATAGGGTTATTTGTCTCCCTGCGGTCTAACTTCTTGAGTTCTTTGTATATTTTGGATATAAGGCCTCTATCTGTTTTAGGATTGGTAAAGATCTTTTCCCACTCTGTTGGTTGCCGTTTTGTCCAATATGTCAAACTTTTAAGATGTCACAATATGTCAAGACCTTCATTTTCATGATCACTACTTCTTGAAAGTACTTTCATTCTAATTTTTCAATCTAACTGTACAATAACTTCTTCTGTTTAATTTATTTCAAAATAGTTTTCTCATTTTTGGAAAATGTCATACTTGGATACTGAATGTTTTCCTATATCAAGTCCATCTGTGTTCCCATTTACAAGTTCATAATCTCTTCTTTATTGTTGTTTCATTTACATATTTATATATATTTATATATATATTACTTATATGTATTGTATACATTTGTATACTCTATGCATATATATGTGTATATATATATGTATATACATATATATATATGTACACTAGTCACTCCATTTATCATTTCCTGCATGTATATTTGTCTAGGGACACTCTGAATTGAACTGCCTATGCTAGCATTTGACAGCCTATGTTGAGTTCGTGCCTAGAGGGAACTGATTTTCTTCTCATAGCACCCATTCACTATTCACTAAGAAAATTATAAATCTGTTTAATTAATGGATTTTTTCTGATTCATCAACAAGTTACAAACCACTATCATTTTCCCTAACATTATTTTATATTTCCATAATCGTCCAATCACTTACAACAGTCTCAACTCAGAAACTCATGTGACATGAGTTCTTTTAAAAAACTGTAATTCCTTCTCCTAGTTACTGTTAGGTCCTTATCAAATGCAGTAGATCCATGCTATGTAACAGAAACCATATCTCATTACTTCTCTACTTATTTTCTATTTTTCAAGTTGACTTTCGCAGGTTTGCAAAACTTCCAGACATGTACCATTAAATGTGCCCTATGAGTGTATACATATATAGTTCTTTATATTGACCTTTATATGCCTCATTGATTATATTTTTCTTAAATATTTCTTCAAACTCTTATGTTCCTTACACAAAAGCCCTCAATGTACCAGCCTAAATACTTTCTTTTGTCTTGCACTCCTACAATAATCATCTCAGTTAAGAATATATTACAGTTTAAATATTATCTCATGATACTGTAATCTCTTGGACAGGGACCATAATTTCTAAAATAATGACATTATAAAGAAGTTAAATTGCAGAATGTCCTTGGTTTTCTTCTGTAATGTGCCTTCAAACACATAGACAATTATATACTAAAATCTAATGTCTTCTAATATTATTAATTCTTTCAAGACTTTCCATGATACTAGATTTACTGTCTTGAATCTTTGGTCAAAGACTGTGTAGCCTGAGGGGGGGGGGACCTTTAGTTTGAGACCAGCTTTGTCCATCAAAAGAGTTCTATGTCAGACTGCACTATATAATAAGACATCATTTCAGAAAAGAATAGAACCAAAAATAATAAATAAATAATTAAAAAATAAGAACATGACAAACATGTCATGTTAGGCTTTTTGTTTCAACTGTTCTAGTCAGGACTAGAACTCAAGCAGATCAGGAATCAGGAGCTGATGCAGAGGCCAGGGAGGGATGTTACTTACTGGCTTGCTCAGTTTGCTTTCTTAAAAAACCCAGGACAACCAGCCCACCCACAATGGGCCTTCCCATCCTTGATTACTAATTGAAAATGCCTTACAGCTGGATCTCATGGAAGCATTTTCTCCATGAGAATAACTCCAGCTTGTGTCAACTTCACACACACACACACACACACACACACACACACACACACACACACACACAGAGCCATTGCAATTGAACCCTTTAGTCCTGGGCAATTGCGACTGAGGCTGCACCTTCACCAGTGGCCTTCCAGGGCCTGTCACAATGCAAAGCCTCAGCTCTTCTTCCTGACCCCTTTATGCCTTTAAACCTAGTACCACCTGGGTGGCTCTTGCACTGTACCAGCTGTAGCATTAGGTACAATCTTTGGTATATCTGGAAAATAACCTCTTTGGGCTCTCAGAATATACTTCCCAGAAGATTTCATCGAAATAATGCTGATCTTATTTACCACTAATTTCCAAGCTCCAGTTAACCTGCATCAATAGTCCCATTAATGTGAAGGTTTTGGTATAGTAATTCTGGTATCTTGTTCACCACAGCTGATTCTTCAGCCCCAGCTAACCAAAACCACACAATTTTCACAATTAAAACAGCAAAAGCGCTGATAAGAGTCTTTAATCTTTCCTCTGAAATTTTAGAAGCTAGGCCCCCATCCTTTTCACTGTTCTCAGCATTATCTTCCAAGCTCCTGCAGAACATCCCACAGAGCTCTTAACATCCAGTGGCTCTTCTGACCCAGAATTCCAAAGTTCTTCCACAGTCCTTCCCAAGTCACGGTCAGGCTGTCATAGTGAAAGACCCCAGCTTAGCAGCAGTAACGCCATTTTGCAAGGCTGTACTTAAGATGACTGGTTCAGGGAAAGGTTAGAACACTGAGTACACAGCGGCTGCCAAACAAGATGTGTTTGGTTGAAGGCCTGGCAACAGGAGGACTGCCGTTGAGCACCTGACAATGAGAAAAGCCCCGGGAGAGGTCCCACACCCTGGTGGGGGGCCGAGTCAGCCGTTATGTTCCAAGAAGGTAGCTAAGAAACTTGCCCCCCCGGGCTGAACCATTGGGGGGCCGAGTCAGCCGTTATGTTTCAGGAAGGTAGCTAGGAAACTTGCCCCCGGGCTAAACCCTTGCCATATTAAAATCCACCAATTATATCCCTGTAACCATGCATCTGCTTCTGTATGCTTGCTTCTGCTCCCCAAAATCCTATAAAAGCCCATCCTTGGTTCTGTGGGGTGCGCCAGTCCCCCGAGTGACTGAAGCGCCCGCAGGTGCCTGTGCCTGTGTATCCCGACAATAAACCAAATCCTCTTGCTGATTGCATCCTGTGGTGTCTCGGTCTGGTCTTTGGAGTTGGAGGGTCTCCATCCCGAGGGAAAGTTCTCCCTGAGAGCTTTTCATTTGGTGCATTGGCCGGGAAAGGAGATCCTCCACCCAGGGACCACCGACCACCCACTGGGAGGTAAGCCGGCCGGCGTCTGTCTGTCTGTCTGATTTTGTCTCGTTCTGCCTTATTCTGTCTGTTCTGTGAGCGCTCAGCCAGGTCTGTTCTGTGAGCGCTCAGCCAGGTCTGTTCTGTGAGCGCTCAGCCAGGTTGTTTGGAATTTGGGCGGGACGAAGAAGGAGCTGACGAGCTCGGACTTCTCGCCCCGCAGCCCTGGAAGACGTTCCAAGGGTGTTGGGGCCCGACTTTTCGGGGCCCAATCTGGGAGAGGAGAAAGATCCGGACTAACGGCACCTCTGTCTATATTTTTGGCTTTCAGAGGGCCCCGGACCTTTGCCACCTCCATCTGACTTTTTGCTTTCAGTTTGGTACCAAAGCCGTACAGCACGCCTGTCTGTTGTTTGTTTGACTGTTGGTGTTGTTTGTTTTCTCTGTGTTCTAATCTTCCTTAGAACTAACATGGGACAGTCCCTAACAACGCCCCTAAGTCTCACTCTTGATCATTAGAAAGACGTCCACGACCGGGCACACAACCAGTCCGTCGAGGTTAAAAAAAAAAGGAAAAGGACAGACTCTCTACACATCCGAGTGGCCCACTTTCGGAGCAGGATGGCCAGTGAATGGCACATTTAATAAGATCATTATTTTACAGGTTAAAGATCGGGTCGTCCACGGACATCCTGACCAGGTTTCTTATATTATCACTTGAGAGAGTCTCGCCTTAACCCCCCCCCCCGGGCGGAACCCTTCGTGAACCCGAATTGGCCTCCCCTCAACCCCCAGCCTGTCCCCTCGGCCCCGCCCGGTCTGCCGGCCACGTCTTAAGAAACCTGTCCTCCTGGCAGACCCAAACTCCCCTCTCATAGATCTTCTCTCTGACAAGCCCGGCTGAAACGGAGGAGGCAGAGCCGCCGGCCAGATCAGTTGCCGGGCCACAGTCTGATAAGGGTTTCTCCCCTGTCGCAGGGAGATTGCGCAATAAGCTCGAGGTGATGCCAGATACAACCTCCCAGGCTTTCCTACTTAGACAGGGAACCGGTGGCCAGACCCAGTACTGGCCGTTTTCAGCAGCTGACATTTACAATTGGAAACAACACAACCCTTCTTTCTCCAAAGATCCGGTGACACTCACCGACCTAATAGAATCTGTTTTACTTACCCACCAGCCTACTTGGGATGACTGCCAACAGCTCTTACAGGCCCTCTTAACCTCAGAAAAAAAAAAACAAGGAGTGTTCCTAGAGGCTAGAAAGCATGTTCTGGGAGATGATGGGCGTCCCACCCAGCTGCCTGAGGACCAAACTGGGATTTTAATACAGCTGAAGGTAAGGGACACCTACGCCTTTATCGCCAGTTGCTTCTAGCGGGTCTCCGAGGGGCTATACGACGCCCTACTAATTTGGCTCAGGTAAAACAGGTATTACAGGAAGCAGGGGAAACTCCCTCCGCCTTTCTAGAGAGACTTAAGGAGGCCTACCGTATGTACACTCCCTATGACCCAGATGACCCAGGACAAATGACGAGTGTCTCTATGTCCTTCATCTGGCAGGCTGCTCCAGATATCAGGACTAAGTTACAGAGGTTAGAAAATTTACAGGGCTATACATTACAGGATTTACTTAAAGAAGCTGAAAAGATTTTTAATAAGAGAGAGATAAAAAAAAAAAAAACAAAGAATTGAGTCGAATCTTGGCCGCCGTAGTTCAGGGCCAAGAAAGGAAGGGAGATAGGGGGGGAGCTCAAAAGGGGCTGAAGCTGGATAAAGATCAATGTGCCTATTACAAAGAGAAAGGGCACTGGGCCAGAGAGTGCCCCAAGAAGCCTGGCGGACCCCGAAAGCCTCGACCACGAACCTCCCTCTTGGCTCTAGATAAAGATTAGGGAGGTCATGGCCAGGACCCCCCGCCCTGAGCCCAGGGTAACGCTTAAAGTTGGGGGGCAGCTGGTTACTTTCCTGGTAGATACAGGAGCCCAGCATTCAGTCCTCACTCAAGCTTCAGGACAACTCAGCGACCGGACGGCCTGGGTACAAAGAGCTACTGGTGAGAAACAATATCGATGGACTACGGACCGCCGGGTTCAGCTGGCTACCGGTAAGGTGACCCATTCCTTCTTACATGTTCCGGACTGCCTGTACCCTCTGCTGGGCCGTGACCTGCTCACCAAACTAAAAGCACAAATTCATTTTGAGGAAGGAGGGGCCCGAATAACTGGCCCCCACGGAACTCCCCTTCAAGTTCTAACCCTATGAACCGGGACAGGACACTGGCTTGGGCAGAGACTGGTGGGATGGGGTTGGCGCTCCAACAGCCCCCCTTAATTACAACTCCAGTCTCCATAAAACAATACCCCCTGTCACATGAAGCTTATCAAGGTATAAGGCCTCACATTATGAGGCTTCTGGATCAAGGCATCCTAGTCCCCTGCCGGTCGCCTTAGAATACGCCTCTTCTGCCTGTTAAGAAACCCGGCACTGGAGATTATAGGCCAGTACAAGACTTGAGAAAGGTCAACAAGAGGATAAAAGATATTCATCCGACTGTTCCAAACCCTTACAATTTGCTCAGTAACTGTTCATTGATGAGAAACAGGGGTATGCTAAAGGGGTCCTAACACAAAGGTTGGGACCCTAGAAACGCCCTGTGGCCTACCTGTCTAAGAAATTGGACCCTGTGGCCTCCGGCTGGCCACCGTGCCTAAGGATGGTGGCTGCTATTGCTGTCCTGATCAAGGATGCTGGAAAATTGACTTTGGGACAGCCACTCACCATCCTAACACCCCACGCAGTGGAGGCCTTGGTAAAGCAGCCCCCAGACCGCTGGCTCTATAATTCTCACACCAAGCCTTGTTACTGGATACAGAACGGGTTCAGTTTGGGCCCGTAGTCACCCTCAATCCTGCCACCTTGCTTCCTCTACCAGAGGAGGCAAAACAGCATGACTGCCTACAAATCCTCGCAGAAGTACATGGAACCAGGCCGGACCTATCGGACCAGCCTCTTCAGAATGCTGACCACACATGGTACACGGATGACAACAGCTTCTTGGCAGAGGGAGAGTGAAAGGCTGGAGCTGCGGTCACTACGGAGGACAAAGTGATTTGGGCGAAAGCCCTGCCTGCTGGTACCTCCGCACAACGGGCTGAACTCATCGCCTTGACTCAGGCGTTCAAGATGACAAAAGGTAAGAGGCTAAATATATATACAGACAGCCGTTATGCCTTTGCCACGGCACACATCCACGGGGAGATCTACCAGAGGCAGGAGCTGCTCACATCTGAGGGTAAAGATATTAAAAATAAGGCTAAAATTCTGGCCCTCTTAGAAGCTCTATTCTTGCCCAAAAGACTGAGTATTATGTATTGTCCAGGACACCAGAAAGGGCACAACCCAGAGGCACGAGGAAACCGGCTGGCCGATGCCACGGCGAGAGAAGCGGCCATGAGCAAACAAATCTTGCCCTTAAATAGCCCAGACCAACCCACGCCCCCACCAGTGGGACAAACCAGTTGGGTTTATGCCCATGAGGACATAGAGCTCCTAGAAAAAATGGGGGCCATCTACCACCCTCAACTAAAACAGTGGGTCTACAAAGGACTTTTGAATTGATCTCCTTTTTACATAAATTAACCCATTTGGGGTTTAAGAAGATGAAAACCTTACTAGATCGGGAAGAGATAAATCTGTGTTTTTTTTTTTTTTTAATTGGGACAAAGTGATACAAAAGGTGACTGAGAGTTACAAAGCGTGCGCTCAGGTTAACCTGGGAAGGACCATGATTAGACAAGGAGTTCGTCCTAGGGGACACCGTCCCGACATCCATTGGGAAATTGATTTTACTGAAATTAAACCAGGTATATATGGATACAAGTATCTCCTAGTGTTTGTAGACACCTTCTCAGGATGGGTCAAAGCCTTCCCCACGAAGCACGAGACTACAAAAATGGTCACCAAGAAGCTCCTCGAGGAAATCTTTCCCAGGTATGACATGCCTCAAGCGTTGGGGTCGGACAACGGGCCCGCTTTCGTCTCCCAAGTAAGTCAGTTGGTGGCCAAATTGCTGGGGATTGATTGGAAATTACATTGTGCCTATAGACCCCAGAGTTCAGGTCAGGTAAAACGCATAAATAGAACAATTAAGGAGACTTTATCCAAACTTACGCTTACAACTGGCTCAAAGGATTGGGTGGCCCTCCTTCCCCTAGTTCTATATCGGGCCCGGAATACCCCGGGCCCCCATGGTCTAACTCCTTTTAAAATAATATATAGAGCACCACCCCCATTTGTCCATTTCTTTGATTCAAACATTGCTGATTTTGCTGACAGCCCTTCTCTGAGGGCCCATTTACAGGCCCTACAGATTGTACAGAGAGACGTCTGGAGACCTTTGGCCACTGCTTACCAGGACAAGCTTGAGCATCCGGTGGTGCCACACCCGTTCCAGATTGGAGACACCGTGTGGGTGCACAGACACCAGACCAAGAATCTCGAGCCACGGTGGAAAGGACCCTACACCATCCTCCTGACTACCCCGACCGCCCTAAAGGTAGACAGAGTCGCGGCTTAGATCCACGCACCACACGTCAAGGCAGTCCGGTCTGAAGAATTGACTAATCACAACACTACACCCCAGACATGGAGAGTTCAACACACTCCAAACCCCTTAAAGTTAAAACTCCTACGTGGCTCCTCCTAGCCCTTTTGTGGCCTAGAGTCAGTGGGGGAATAAGCCCCCACCAGACAGAAATTTCTTGACCAAGTCGAGTGAAAGATTTTACTCAAAGTTAGCAAAAAAAAAATGGGGGAATGAAAGACCCCAGCTTAGCAGCAGTAACGCCATTTTGCAAGGCTGTACTTAAGATGACTGGTTCAGGGAAAGGTTAGAACACTGAGTACACAGCGGCTGCCAAACAAGATGTGTTTGGTTGAAGGCCTGGAAACAGGAGGACTGCCGTTGAGCACCTGACAATGAGAAAAGCCCCGGGAGAGGTCCCACACCCTGGTGGGGGGCCGAGTCAGCCGTTATGTTCCAAGAAGGTAGCTAAGAAACTTGCCCCCCCCGGGCTGAACCATTGGGGGGCCGAGTCAGCCGTTATGTTTCAGGAAGGTAGCTAGGAAACTTGCCCCCGGGCTAAACCCTTGCCATATTAAAATCCACCAATTATATCCCTGTAACCATGCATCTGCTTCTGTATGCTTGCTTCTGCTCCCCAAAATCCTATAAAAGCCCATCCTTGGTTCTGTGGGGTGCGCCAGTCCCCCGAGTGACTGAAGCGCCCGCAGGTGCCTGTGCCTGTGTATCCCGACAATAAACCAAATCCTCTTGCTGATTGCATCCTGTGGTGTCTCGGTCTGGTCTTTGGAGTTGGAGGGTCTCCATCCCGAGGGAAAGTTCTCCCTGAGAGCTTTTCAATAGGAATACCCCACTATGCTGGTAAAAACTCTATTAGTCAGGGTTCTCTAGAATCACATAACATATGGAATGTCTTTTTATATTGAGGGAATTTATTATGATGACTTAGAGTCTGTAGTCCAACTCCCCATGAAAAGCTCTCAGGGAGAACTTTCCCTCGGGATGGAGATCCTCTAACTCCAAAGACCAGACCGAGACACCACAGGATGCAATCAGCAAGAGGATTTGGTTTATTGTCGGGATACACAGGCACAGGCACCTGCGGGCGCTTCAGTCACTCGGGGGACTGGCGCACCCCACGGAACCAAGGATGGGCTTTTATAGGATTTTGGGGAGCAGAAGCAAGCATACAGAAGCAGATGCATGGTTACAGGGATATAATTGGTGGATTCTAATGTGGCAAGGGTTCAGCCCGGGGGCAAGTTTCCTAGCTACCTTCCAGAAACATAACGGCTGACTCGGCCCCCCAAGGGTTCAGCCCCGGGCAAGTTTCTTAGCTACCTTCGTGAAACATAACAGCTGACTCGGCCCCCCAAGGGTTCAGCCCGGGGGGGGCAAGTTTCTTAGCTACCTTCTTGGAACATAACGGCTGACTCGGCCCCCCACCAGGGTGTGGGACCTCTCCCGGGGCTTTTCTCATTGTCAGGTGCTCAACGGCAGTCCTCCTGTTGCCAGGCCTTCAACCAAACACATCTTGTTTGGCAGCCGCTGTGTACTCAGTGTTCTAACCTTTCCCTGAACCAGTCATCTTAAGTACAGCCTTGCAAAATGGCGTTACTGCTGCTAAGCTGGGGTCTTTCACCCAACAATGGGCAGCTGTGAACTGCAAGTCCAAGAGTGTAGTAGTTGCTCAGTCCCTCAAGGCTAGCTGTCTCAGCTGCTCTTCTGTAGAAGCAGGTTCCAACAGATGTGCTGGCAACTAAATGCAAGCATCAAAGAAGAGCAATATTCCTTCTTCCAATGTCCTTATGCAGGTTTCCAGAAGAAAGTGTAATCCAGATTAAAGGTGTGCACCACCACGCCTGGATTTGTGATGTATTTTGTCCCAATCTGACCTTGAGCGCGCCTTGCCTTAGTCTCCTGGGATTAAATGCATGTACTACTTTGTCTGGGCCTAAGCTTTTCATTGCCACTATGCCTCAAGATCTCCAGGCCAAGATCCAGGTCAGAAACTTGTGTCTTCCAGTCTCAAGATTTAGATCACAGGTGAGCCCTCCAATTCTGGATCATAGTTCATTTCAGATATAATCAAGGTGACCAGGAATACTTATTACAACAACACATATCAAAAAATAAGTAGAAAAATAATTCATATATCAGACTTATTACCTAAAATCTTTAGGTTGCAGTATTTACTAACATATTTGTATATTTATGACAACCAAAAATCTTACAGAATATTATCTATAAATGTCTAAAAACAATATTAACAGTAAGTAAAGTTGAAACATCTGAAAAACCTGCATGAACTTCTGTAGAAAAACTCTTTCATAATCATATGAACTAATCAGTGTGTAGTTCATGGAATTAAATAATTAGTAGCTTCCTCATATCCCCAAAGCAGTTTAGCATAAGTTAAGCAAAAGTTAAAAAGGTTTTGTATATGTGAGTGGGTTCTCATAATAAAATCATATATAGATAAAATACAGATAATGTCCATGCAAAACTTAGGTAGGAGAGAGGCATTTTAGTACTTACTTACAAGATTATTAGTCACAATCATAGCACAGGAATATATAGTACCAGTTAGTCCAAAGTAAACAGGGATTCTTATAGTAAGTATCAGTCTTATCATAATTTATTTGGATAGATATTTGTACTTGTATGTTGTACATGTCTGTGCATACACATGTGTGAATTCACATGTCTGTTGAAAATTATGTGAACAATAGGTGCTTTTCCCAGTCACATTACAGATTATTTGATGAGACATATTTTTTCACTGAACCAATAATCTCATAATTTGGCTAGACATGTTGACCAGCATGATCACAGTATCCTTTTGTGTTGACTACTTTCACTGTTGGGCTACAGGCACATATTAGTTTGTTTTGTTTTTGTTTGTGTGTGTGTGTGTGTGTGTGTGTATGTGTGTGTGTGTGTGTGTGTGTGTGCCTGTTTACATCAATGACTTGTATGTGAATATGAGTACATTTGCTTGTGCCAACTATCTGAATAATTTTATAAGTCTCCAAATATTTTTAGAAATTATTATTACCTAGATTTCAAGAAAGGATATTGGAGACAGTATGAAATTGAATTTCCAGCTGTGAAGCCACCTGTTACTGTTGACCTACCAGTGTCATAAGCTAAATTTTGCACTAAACATATTACTGTCATTTGGAATTTAAAATTTCATTCATTCTATTTTATTATCAGAGTCAGTCAAGGTCTCACCTTTTATTAAAACCAATCGATAGCTCCAGTGTTTATACACTAGGCTGCAGTCTGTCAGTGACTACTGGACTACTATTATTTTTTCCAGTAGATTCTGAAAAAAAATGAAGCAAGAAGTTAAAGAAGGCAACATAGAAAAGAATAGATATGAGAATAATATTGAAGAATGATGTCTTCATGGTTGAACACTATACACATCAACATCTTTCCTCAAAACACTTTATACAGAAAACACTCAGAAACCTTCTATATCTTCTCTACTTGAGGGTGGGGAAGCAGAAATGGGTTAGTGTATAGGGGAAAACCCTCACAGAACCAGGTGGAGAAAGGATTGAATAGGAGTTTATGGACAGGAAACCAGGAAAGGGGATAACATTTGAAATGTAAATAAAAAACTAATAGAAATAAAATATATCAAACTCGGGGCTGGGGACTTAGCTCAGTGGTAGAGCGCTTACCTAGGAAGCGCAAGGCCCTGGGTTCGGTCCCCAGTTCCGAAAAAAAGAACCAAAAAAAAAAAATATGTATCAAACTCTAAGAGTTTAGGAAATAAGATCCCAAAATAGAATCTTGCCCATAATCCATCTGTGATCAGCACAAAGATACTTCCTACAATTTAGTTGAATTCAAACAGATGTTTGTTGATTTTGTTTTATGTGTCATGTACTATCTTACTGGAAATGGATAAAATTATTTGTAAAGTAAATAAAACACTTACATATACCATAGAAAATTAAAAAAAAACATGTTTTTGAGTTAGAGGACTAGGTAATTGGTTAATGACTGCTGTATGTAAATATGATTTGGGGAGAAGCACTAGACACAAGTTAAATTATTCATTATTTATTTATTTTAATTGCATTTTAATTTACATTTTAAATGTTATTCCATTTTCTGGTTTCCCCTCCAGAAACCTGCTATCCCACCCTCCTGCTTCTATTAGGGTGTTCCCTCACCCACCCACCCACTCTCTCCCAGCTTCCTGCCCTGACATTCCCCTACACTGGGAAATCCAGCCTTTACAGGACCAAGGGCCTCTCCTCTTATTGATGCTGAACAAGGCCATTCTCTGCTACATATGGTGATATAGCCATAGGTTCATCCCTGTGTTCTCTTGGGATAGTGGTTTTATCCCGGGGAGCTCTGGGGGGGGGGGGGAGGTCTGGTTGGTTGATATTGTGTTCTTCTTATGGGTTTGCAAACCCCTTCAGCTACTTCAGTCCTTTCTCTAGCTCCATTGACAACCCTGTTCTCAGTTCAGTGGTTGGCTGTGAGCATCTGCCTCTGTATTTATAAGGTTCTGGCAAAGCCGCTCAGTAGACAGCTATATCAGGCTCCTGTCAGCATGTACTTCTTGGCATCTGCAATATTGTCTGGGTTTGGTGGCTGTATGTGGGATGCATCCCCATGTGGGGCAGTCTCTACATGGGCGTTCAGGCTCTGCTCCACACTTTGTCTCCATATTTCCTCCTGTGAGCATTTTGTTCTTCCTTCTAAGAAGGTCTGAAGCATCCACACTTTGTTCTTCCTTCATCCTGACCTTCATATGGTTTGTGAATTGTATCTTGGGTATTCTGAGCGCTAATATCTGGTTATCAGTGAGTGCATACCATGTGTGTTCTTTTGTAATTAGGTTACCTCACCCAGGATGATATTTTCAAGTTCCATTCATTTGCCTAAGAATTTCATGAAATTGTTTTTAATAGTTGAGTAGTATTCCATTGGGCAAATGTACCATATTTTCTGTATCCATTCCTCTGTCTATGGACATCTGGGTTCTTTCTTGATCCTGGCTATTATAAATAAAGCTGCTATGAACATAGTGGAACATGTGTCCTTGTTAGATGTTGGAGCATCTTTTAGTTCACATGATGATTAAATGTTTGTGTCTTCAAGAACTAGGAATAAATGATACAAAAATAAAATGGCAGGAGTGAAGTAAGGAGAAGAACTATAAAAAATCAGAGTATTTAAAAATCCTTTCTCTAACATGACAAGAAAAAAGGAATGATAAATATGTGTAGTTCTAAAAAACAAAGCAAAATCAAGTATCAGCTTCAACGTATCATGAACTCAATATCAAGAAGCACAACTAGTTCAACAACTAATGGAAAACTAATCTAATCTGAGAAAATGAAGAATACACAAAAATAACAAAGCAGAACAAATCAGTTTTGCCCTTTGATGTACATAAGAACTGCTTGTATGTATCTTATGTTCTCATACAGGTGGAGGTTATGATTTCTCTTTCCTATTCCATCTCATTTTATCACCCAATGTTATATACTTTATTGTGAATCACATCTGCCATTAGGCAGATCACTTTTTTTGTTCTTATAGATGTTCTATAATATTTAATATTTCATTATTATGTTATTTTCATGTATATTTTATTTTGAAAAGGAAATATAATTTAATTACTGCTTTTACTCAAATCTTAACTTAGAAATCAGAAGAAGTGAAAAACACCATTTCCCCCCATTTATAACAAAACCTTTGTCACCTGATGTTTAAAATTTCTTTCAAGTGATATTCTACCTTGGGTTTTAGTGGTAAAATATTTGACATGTTGTATTATGAGTATTATTTGCAAGTGGAATAATTTGCATTTGAAGTGTTGGCATAGTTAGGAACAGTGACTTTTGAAGTGTTAAAAGATTCAGTTTGGAGTCTGCAAGTAAGCATGCTATGATTCAAACATCATAGTAGTAGTCATTTACTTCCTTGTTGAAGTTTCTGTCTGCACATAAGCAACATGTGCCTATATAAAAAAAATCTTATTCTTTTTTTTTTGTCTTTCTAGATCTCTTTTCTTTTTCCTTTTTTTTATTAACTTGAGTAGTTCTTATATACATTTCCAGTGTTATTCCCTTTCCCAGTTTCCAGGCGAACATCCCCCTAATTCCTCCCCCTCCCCTTCTTTATGGGTGTTCCCCTCCCCATCCTCCCCCCATTGCCGCCCTCCCCCCAACAATCTAGTTCACTGGGGGTTCAGTCTTAGCAGGACCCAGGGCTTCCCCTTCAACTGGTTGTGCTTAAGATTTGTCATAGTGGTAGTGGTGTTTAGATAGATTGTGTACCTAGTAATTATATAAGGATTACATCATGCTATGGAGGAAATGTAGCTACTTGTCATAGGACGTATCAAGTGATCAGCTTAATAGGTGCCATTTGGATAATTTTGGATCCTCAACACAATGGGGTAGAACAAATGAAGGTTATTTTCCTCAGATGAATAAAATTCACAAATATGTTTTTAGAAGCCTGATCTTATTCCCTAATAGACAAATTTTATAAACATGTGAACATACACACATTCAGAGACATAAGCATGTACATACTCACATATGAACATACATGCATTCACAAAGACATAAGCATGTACATACTCAGACATGCATATTAGTGATAAGAAAAATATTTTTATCCCAAATTTATTCCGTAAAATTTAACAACTATTCACAAATAAAAATGTATTTATAATTCAAATTATAAGGAAATATGGTCTAACAATTTTGTGTGTGGAGTTGAGGGCTGACAGCAACAAGCATCCTATATACTGAAGTTGTAAATAGATTGTCAGCAAAACTCAATGATGTCAGATCAACATATGGAGGCTATAATGATATAAAAAAAGAGCGCTATAGAAATAATTATGTGGACAAAACAGTTATCTAGGCAACATGTTTTAGGAGTCATTTTATGTCTATGTTCATTTAGCTGAATATTAGTAAGAAGAGAAGCAGCTCATCCTCTTATTGATATTCTGCTAAAAGAACTAATAGAAGGGCCCTGTACACAGAGTGGTAGACTTTGGATCACTCATCTCTGAATGAAAAGTCTTTTTCCTTACTGCTCTTCTCAAGGCTCAGGGATTGACATGTATGAGAAGGCATGGAGACTGTAGTATATGAAGATGTGCACGGATCCAAGGAAAACATCCTTTCCTGACAGAAAGAGGCAGATGCTCAGACAAACTCACAGAGACTACCTTAGCATGCAGAATACCTTTACAAGTTCAAACCAGACAGAAGTCCAGTACTGAGAACTGGGCACCACATCTTGATTCTACCCAAGAAGAGGGAATTTTTAAATTCTTCAAAAAAGTGACACTGGACAGATTGTGAGGTCTGAATTTAACCCCTTTTGGGATCCCTTGAATGAAACTCACAGAGGTGGTGATTGATGCAAAAGCAAGAGGAATTTAATCATTCCAACATGTTGGGGTCATATCACTACAAGGGAGAGAAGACCCTGAGCAGACTCTTAACAGAGAGTTATATACCTTCAATAAGGGCAGAATTCAAACAATAAAGACTGAATTTGAACAAAGGTAACTAGGCAGAGTACTATTAGTGGGGTGAAGCCACATTCAAACTAACTTGTCGTCAGTGGACCATTGTGAGACTTTCGAGGGGCTTTGAATGGGAGACACAGGTGGCTTTGTTCAACAGTTTGGCTTGTAACTGTTCCAGGAACTAAACTAGCTCTACTCCTCCTGGAAGGAAGGGGTCTTTTTTGTGCTCAGAGGTTTGTGGTGGAATTTTCCCACTGGCCTCAGATTGACCCCAACTCTGGTTCTTTCATTATCATTGACACTCCAGGATAAGCATCAGGCTCAGGGGTAGTTGGACAAGGTGATTTGGAGTCCATGTTGTTGTTGTTGTTGTTTTTTCTTTATCTGTAGCTTTGATTTTGTTTTCATGTTTTGAAGAGAGAAAAGAACATGAAATTGAATTAAAATGGCGTACAAACTCAAGAAGTTATCAAAACAAAAAACCATTAAAATTATCATTATAATTGTGACATTTCTCTAGTCAGGACAGAAATTGATTATTGATTATATTATAATGGTAAATGTATATTTGAGAAGAAAATAGAAAATACATCTAAAGTGGTTTGTGAAATGTGCAAATCTTTTTTGCTTCCATAAAGTATTGAAAAATATAGATATACTTAAAACTTTAAAAATGTTCACATTTGTGACTCCATGCTATTTTTATTATGCCTAAATTTTAATAAAATATTAATATTTTGTAATAAAATAAATATTCTCAAAATACTTGAAGAAACCTTCAATGATTCAACTAAGAAACAAAACTTATTTCTCATTTATTTTATATAGAAAACAGACATTGCAAAGTTCAAAAAAGGGTGATAGTTAAGTAGCTTTTTGGCTTTCAGAGAATGGATTAATCATTAAAAGATTTCTTTTAATTAAACTATTTTTTAATTTAAATAAAATTAATTTTTAATTTGATTTATTAATTAACATTGTTATTATACAATGTAGAGACATATTTTCTCAATCATTTCAAATAAAGATGAAAATGTATGTTATGCACACTTATCATATATGCATTTAAATAATACTAAAACTATACAGACTATGTTGTTTGCCATAATATTGCTTTGTTCTGAGTAGTTTGTAAGAATCTTTCTATTGTGATAAATATTTATCTATGTTATACACTTTTGTTATTTATTTTTTATTTGATATTATATTGTGCCTTTTGTATGAAAATGTGATTTTTTTAAAGTATATATATATGTATATATATATGTATTATATATAATATATAGTTGAATTACTAAATACAGGTAATTAACATTTGCATTCCTTCACCTGGCTATTGTTTTTGAACTGTGATGTGCACATTAATTGTAGTATTATTATGCAGATTTTGCATATAGAAATTTAACAGGGAAAATACTAGCATCATATGACTTGTAGCCTCATTAATTATTTGATCATAGTCAAATGAAGCCTAAATACTTTATGTTTCATTTTGTTAAATTTATATATAATTATGCTATTTCAAAGGAAGTACTCTCTTTGAAAGGATTTTCAATCAGAAAGCTATGTGTTTGAGAAAGTATCTCTTCTCATTAGCTTTTGTACGGGGGAAAATCACATTAACTTTAAGAATTTTATTTTATTATTTTTGAGAAATGAGATAGTCAATATTTCATATAGTAAACATTCTTTTAAGGCTAATTTAAAAAATAGAATTAGTTTTTTTCTTTTTTAGTTACACACACACACACACACACACACACATATTGAGAATTTTTCTATCCTAAATCACCTGTAGACCATAGAAAAATACATCCATCACTTAAGAAATGGCCATCTAAGTAATAGAATGAAAATGTAAAGTTAAAACATTTTGACTGTGGAAGCTTTATCATAATAAAATGGTTTAATTTCCCTGAGCATGAAATATACCCTCCGAGGAGCATACCTATTAATGACATGCTATGATTAATTAATTGGTTCTGGGAACTATTATATCGTATTAGTCACTTTCATATTAGTGTTCCCAAGAGTGGCAAATAAATAAGACAGTGATTTTACTTCTACATGTCCAGTAATTTCTTGCCAAGACATTCTGCTGACATGAATTCTCTTTGCAATTTTTCACTTTGTACTTTCTCAGCCAAGTAGTACAGGAATGTTTAATGAAATGTTGGAAAAGAGCAGAAGTACTATCTAGAATGTTTTTTCCTCCTATCTTTTCTTTTGTGTGTGATATATAGGCACACATTTCCTTCAGAGCTGTGACAATGAATTACAACTGGATTGGTTTCAGTGCTATTTATGGTAGTACCTGTGGTTGATGATTATAGAGAATTTAATCCAGTAACATGACTAATCTGTCAAGGGATCTTTTTCAAACACCTTCTACGTATATATGATCCCAGCAACAGGCAGACATTCCTTGTATTACTCTCAGATCTGAATGTAATAGAGACAGTCCCTTATTATATAACTTTAATCCCTAAGATTGGAGGTAAATTGTTTTGCAGAAGGAAGCAGCTATATTTGAAAGTGACTTTTCATTGAAGGGCAGCCAGAATGATGAATCAGAGAATGAATTGACAGAATGAGTCAGAGATCGGATATGCCCAACTCACAGGAGAACAGCACAGGAAAGAGAAGCTAATTAAAAGGAGGGCAGGGAAAGAGAGTCAGTTCCATCAATTGGGAATCAGAGCAGTGAGTAAAAAGTAGTGGAATTGAGTTAGTTCAAGAGTTCACGTATTTCAGTACAGGTCAGTAGAGGTGATTGAAGCCAGAGAATCAGAGCCAGAAGACCAGAAGATTAAAAAAAAAATGCCAGAGTTAGTTTGAGGCCAAGCAGAGTAATCCAGTGAGATGCTAAAAGAAGCCAGATTGAATCAGTCAACTTGCAGAGGATTTTGAAACAGAACAGCTGTGTTGAACAAGCCAGTAAGAGTTCAGAAAGAACTAAAAACGATAGGCAAGGTCCACAGTAAGCATCTGAGATAATATTACATCTGGTCAGTAAAAGTTACGTGTACAAATAATTAATAGTCAGAGAGTTGTCTTTTCTCAATGCCAAGTCCAACCTTGTGGTGATTACTGCAATCATAAATAATTCTCTAGTTTATGTTCTAGTTAAGTCCTGATATCTGTTCCCACATATGTTCACCACTCACAGTATAATTTTTCTTTTATATTATTTCTTCAGAAATGTGGCAAGTATTATTTATTTTCTTGCCTAAAAAAACATAATTTAAAAGAAACTGTAATTAGTAAGGTCTGCATTTGCTGACATGACAACATTGGAGCACACATATCAATAATTCATGGGAAGCTATGAGAATATTGATTAGTCACTACTTTTGAAGGTACTCACATATAATGAAATTATTCTTTAAATTCCAAAACACAGCTTAATATCATGTTAATATATTCATATGTAAGTGTTTAATTAATAAATTATTTTAATTTAAAATAAATACATTCCAGAAACATTGAATCAAAACTTACTATAGTCTATATAAAATATGTAGTTAAAATGACATAATTGCTCCTTAGAGATGTTTACTTGGCAAACTTTACATATTCATTAAATTATGACCCGAAATTTTAGACATCAAATGTAACTTTATTTTTTATGCTATATTGATTCCTTTCATTTAAGATACCTTCAATAATGTGCAACCACAAGAACAGGTTTTTTCTTCATTCATTCAAGTTACTAGATGCTGTAACTTGCTTTCAAAAGGAACCCAAATCACCCTCAATTTTAGAAGAGCACAGTATATGTTAACCATAGGCATTAAGATATACAGGGGTTGAGGATTTAGCTCAGTGGTAGAGCGCTTGCCTAGCAAGCGCAAGGCCCTGGGTTTGGTCCCCAGCTCCGGAAAAAAAAAAAAAAAAGATACACAACAGCTAGAGAATAAACACAGAGGATCCTGGGTGGGACCATGTCCTGTCCTGAAATTTCCATTTCTACCTCACCTGGGTCTAACCTCTCTGTCACAGGATGATCTTGAACTCAGGAAACTGACTGCCATTCTATCTGACTGACCTTGTATCTTTCTAACAAGATGGCTCATTAATGCAGCTGCCTTTGTTACTTTAGATTTGTGAAGTCCCTCAGAATTCATATTGCATCCTTATTTTTTGCAAAGGTGAGGAATTACGTATTTTTGAAATCATGTTTTTAGAGTTCTTTTTCACAGCCTTAAAGGCTGTCCTGACGATCCCACTGTTTACCGTTTTGCTGAGACATTAGCTACACCTTTGCCTCCTGAACTCTTGCTACCTGATTACATGGAGTTTTAATGTTAAACAAGAAAGATGTTTCTAAGAGAAGGAATGTAAAATATGTACATTATTACACAAAAAAGCCTTCTGCTGATAACAGTCATCAACACTAACGGAGGGCCATGTCTTCTGGCCCTGTCCCAGGCACTGGAACTGTATCCTTCTGTACCCACCAAGGCTATGCTGAATCTGATGGTTTGGGGTCAGCCAGAGTAATTTAATCAGAACCAAGAGAAGATATATTTAATCAGTTGCCTTGAAAGATTAGATTGGATATATCTAGAAGCTTCCAGGTCTAGGCCTAAGGAGAGTAACAGAGAAAAATAACTCCTTGGGCTCTGAGTAAGCCACCCATTCCCACAGCTCCAGCATAGCTTTCATTACATCCCTCCATGAGTAAATTAAAGCAACATTTACAGTCTACAGTACAAAAAAGATAGTTTAATTTTCCATGTGAATATCTTTCATTGTTAGTCTTACTGAAGATGTAGTCATATCTCCAGTATGTCTTTTTTGGTCCCTATACACCTGATCAAAACATTATAGATGGAGAAGACAAGGGTCAGCAAGAAGATGAAACTACCACATACTGTTGTTTCTCTAAAGCCATATTGTCACACTGCATTGCAAATATTTTCTTTTCTTTTTTTCAGTTTTTAAATTTTTATTATGCTTAGTATAAAAAAGAAACCAAATTTTCTTCTTTAAAGATATAACGTTTTAAATAATTAGTCAAGAATTCCACATATGCACACAATGTATTTTGATCATATTCATTTCCCAGTCCTTCTAACTATAGTGCATCTATCAGTCCCCTCCAAACTTCATGTTCTCCCCCATCCTCCTCTGATTCAATTTGTTCTGCCGATCTATTCACAACTGCAGGGCTACTCATGAGAGCATAGTAGGCTTACTAAGGACTACACCCTTAAAGAAAAGTGACTCTTCCCGCCCTGAAAGTTATCAACTGGCTTTATCTTAAAAAAATGCAAATATTTTCTTTATACTCATAGATTGGGGCTGCTTTCACATTGGAACAGAGAAGCTCTTTTGTGCAGAGAGTGATAGTTTATGTGAAGGTTTATACATAATCAAATGACTAGTAAATGATAATCTTTAAAATCCACAACCTATAACATTGCACACACACACACACACACACACACACACAGAGAGAGAGAGAGAGAGAGAGAGAGAGAGAGAGAGAGAGAGAGAGAGAGAGAGAGAGAGAGACACACACAAATGCACCAAGGCCAGATAACCTCATAGAAAAGAAGACAGAGATAATTTCAGAGTCAGAAGACAGGGAAGATTTATATGGAATCTGGCCATCCATTTCATTGTAGCTGTATTACTTATATTTCTGTCATTGTGATAAAATATGACCAAGGCAAACTATGTAAGAGTTTATTGGGACTTATATTTCTAGAAGGATAAGATTTCATCATTGCAGTGAAATAAGAAAAATATTGCAGACCTGGCAAGAGGAACTGGATACCTAGAGTTCACCTCTTGAACTGCAAGCATGAAACAGAAAGCACATTAGCTGTGGCCAAGGCCTTTTCTTTTCTTTCTTTTTTTTTTTTTTTATTAACTTGAGTATTTCTTATATATATTTCGAGTGTTATTCCCTTTCCCGGTTTCCGGGCAAACATCCCCCTCCCACCTCCCCTTCCTTATGGGTGTTCCCCTCCCAACCCTCCCCCCATTGCCGCCCTCCCCCCAACAGTCTAGTTCACTGGGGGTTCAGTCTTAGCAGGACCCAGGGCTTCCCCTTCCACTGGTGCTCTTACTAGGATATTCATTGCTACCTATGGGGTCAGAGTCCAGGGTCAGTCCATGTATAGTCTTTAGGTAGTGGCTTAGTCCCTGGAAGCTCTGGTTGCTTGGCATTGTTGTACATATGGGGTCTCAAGCCCCTTCAAGCTCTTCCAGTTCTTTCTCTGATTCCTTCAACGGGGGTCCTATTCTCAGTTCAGTGGTATGCTGCTGGTATTCGCCTCTGTATTTGCTGTATTCTGGCTGTGTCTCTCAGGAGCGATCTACATCCGGCTCCTGTCGGTCTGCACTTCTTTGCTTCATCCATCTTGTCTAATTGGGTGGCTGTATATGTATGGGCCACATGTGGGGCAGGCTCTGAATGGGTGTTCCTTCAGTCTCTGTTTTAATCTTTGCCTCTCTCTTCCCTGCCAAGGGTATTCTTGTTCCCCTTTTAAAGAAGGAGTGAAGCATTCACGTTTTGATCATCCGTCTTGAGTTTCATTTGTTCTAGGCATCTAGGGTAATTCAAGCATTTGGGCTAATAGCCACTTATAAATGAGTGCATACCATGTATGTCTTTCTGTGATTGGGTTAGCTCACTCAGGATGATGTTTTCCAGTTCCAACCATTTGCCTACGAATTTCATAAAACCGTTGTTTTTGATAGCTGAGTAATATTCCACTGTGTAGATGTACCACATTTTCTGGCCTTTTCTTTTATACCTATGCTTTCCTCCAGGGATATACTTCCTCTGGCAAAGCCACAGCTCATAAATCTCCCCAAAGAACACTGACAATTCAGGTACTAAAATGAAGTCTGGAGTGGTGATTAAGAATTCAAAATATCGCGGTAGTTACTAAGGCATGGTAGCTATGGGCACTGTCAACTCAGGTACTAAAATGAAGTCTAGAGTGGAGATTAACAATTCAAAACACCACAGTAGTTACTAAGATATGGTAGCTTTGTATACCTATACATTATTGAGTCCTTCAGCTTCCAATTACAGATAAAAGAGAAACTCATGAACTCCTAGCCCCCAATGCGGACATTAAAAATGATATAAAAGGATGGTGTCATTTTCTCTACTATATGTAATCAGTACATGATTGTATGAAAAGAAATAAATAGAAAGAAGAGGAAAGGTAAGTGTGTGTGTGTGTGTGTGTGTGTGTGTGTGTGTGCATGTGTGTCTGTTTGTGTGTGTGTGTGTGTGTGTGTATGTATTTTCTATATGCAGGTGAGGGCAGGCACAAGATAAAGCAAGGCCTGTGATTGGGTAGTGAAGAAATAAAGTGGGCACAGATATTTGGAGAGAGGAGAGAGAGAAGAAAGGAAGAGAAACAAGATGGAGGCACAGAAGGGCAACACAGACCCATGTGGCTTTAAATGGCCACATGTAGCTATGATAATCCTATAAGGAATGGATTATTATAGGATACTTTGTTTTATCTAGGTGGGCAGTTTATATCATTATCAATCGCTTGTGAGTTTTTGTGTGGGTATTTTGTGGAGTAAGAATTTTCTGATATAAAATTCATTAATAAATTATGAGCTTCTAGAATTTTTGCATCAGAGAATTGCAAGACGGTGACTGCTGCAGGGCCTAAAGAGCAGCCTGGCAACAGTGTGGGATGGAAAGTGTAAACTTAGGGAGTCAGGTTGAGATGTTTTGCTGATTAAGATGAAAATACCCCGCAAATGCCATGTGGCCCATAGGTGCCTGTAATAGCTTTCTGTTTTAATTCACTACAACACTATATATACATATACATATATATATATATGTATATATATATATTTCAAATATATATATATATTTCAAATATATATATTTCAAATATATATTGAATATATATATTCAAAGGTGAAAAACATGTAAATAATTTACTACACTTTTAAAGACATAAAAAACTAATAATACAAAATAATGCAAACATTCAGTACTTAATTCAATTAAATATATTTTCCTCTATGAAATTTAGGGAGCTTTACCAAAAAGAATGAACTTACTAGTCATCACTAAAGAAAAACAGTCATGATAAAATAACAAACATATGTACATGCAGTGAGAGAGGGAAGAGGGGGAGAGAGAGAGAGAGAGAGAGAGAGAGAGAGAGAGAGACCAAATCAGTATTAAAATGAATTAAAAAATTAGTAAGAATATCTTTAAAAAATAAGGTCACTTAATCCCAGGTTACTTTAGTGGTCATTTGAATAAAAATATCTTCTATTAATTCATTTATACTCTGAGATATTTTGTATTGATGTGTTTTGATATGCACTTACTTTTTAACTTTTCTTTTCAAATATAGTTTAGTTGGTTTTGTGCTTGGATCTATTTCTGCAAAATGTTAGTTACCTCATTCACAATTTCTCACATATTTCTTAGGAACTGTAGCAGATGCCATAACTCTATCACTAAATCTTTAACAACTTTGTTCATGCAGATGATGGACAGATATTTGATAAGGAAGCTTAAAAATAAAAAGATAACTGTATAAAAATATGACTTTTTATTATTCCCTCTCTTTTAAAGAAAGATCTTGCCTATAATTATATTAGTAATTATTCACATGTTACAAGGAAGGTAAAACACCTTGACAAATATTATTACTTGGAGTATATAAAATGCTTTCAAAATCTGTCTGATACTTTAATTATAGGGTATGTCACTGCTGTGATGTCTGAAACAAATCTACCTAAAGCAATTCTATTTAGTTCCTTTCTAAACGTGACATGCATAAGATAAGTAAGTGAATTCACCTTAAGTGTCTGAATGAAATAGAAACCCCTATAGTTGTTTGCTTTTAAATTTTTCTATTCCCTCCTTTGTAATTTATAGCTAGATATATATAATGAAGCAATTTTGTAGGCTTGAAGAATATGAAATGGCAATTGACACTGTGCATTTTTCATGTTATGTTTTACCCTTACAGTTTTAGCACGTATAAAAATAGTGTACTAAACAATAGATCATGGATGAATAAATTAAAATGCAGAGGGGATACAAGTTTAGAAAGACAATATTTATTTTTACCACAAAAGTAAAAGAAAACTAGGGGATGGAGGAAGATGCTGGGAACATAGGTGCAGTATAAAGTGCTTGCCTAGTATGGACAAGACACTGGGACTGACACACATCTCAACTAATTAAAAACCAACAAGGCTGGCTGCAATAGGATTACTGTAGTGGCTGAGAAGAATTTATTTATTGTAATATAAATTTATTTCTATGTGTAAATCTGTGAGAAGATTGATGCACAAATGGCAAAGATTATTTCTATTTTCTGTGCACGTGCAATGCAAATAAAATTTAGTGACTGCAGTGTTGTTATGTTTGACAATATATTAAGATCTTGGTTATCTGCAATTAGATTATTAGTGTAACAAAAACTGGCTGTGGAAATAGAAAAAGTCTATAAGCCCAAAGCACAGTAATGAGAACAAGAGAAGTTGGAGAACAGAGAAATTATCAGAGTATGAGATGATGAGTATTTGAGAAGAACAAATATCAATGATTTATTAAAAATTAAATCCAAAGCATTTTCTAGATATTAATGCTAAACACACACACACATATACACACACACACACACAAGCTAACATCAGTTTAAGAAATATCTAAAAGGTATCTTTCTATTTCAATTTATAAGGAAGATATAGTGTCCATAAAGTATAGACTTGAAGCAAAGATCGTAGCATTACTGCATGCTTCAATCTGCCTTCAGAAGTAGACCAGATCATATTTTAATATTAAGTAGAATGAACCTCAATTTTGTATTAGCCATCCAAATAAGATAAGTCATGAATATTTAAGTTATTCTAAATTGCTTCCTCTCAAAAGACTTTGTGAGAATCAGAAGAAACAAAGCAATGGAGCTGGAGCCAAGAGCAGGAAGCCTTCTCAATTCATTAAATAAATCAGATACATTGGACCAGTAAGATATTGCTATTAAAAACACATCTTATTCAAAGTGTATCCACTATACTTAGAATCTATGCATTTATAGATACACTCATTTTATATAAGATTTATTATATGAGTATCACCTTGTATATTTCTATGTTCCATATTGGCAAACAAACTCTTTATATGTCACAGAAAAATCTCTCTTATAGACAACTTTCACAAAATAACAACTCTTCCTACACTGTTTTCTTAGATTTTCATCGTCAAAAAATGTTACATATGGAACAAGCTCGGAATAGATATTTGTTAACCGTTCCACAGGACAAAAGCTACAGAGCCCCCATCTGAGCCCTGCCCTGGCTTACGCTGGTCCAGGTGTCCTCTTGTCTGCTCTCTTAGAAAGACTTTATGGAGAATATTCCTGGTTTAACTCCTTTTTCTTTCCTCAATAATACAAATTTAATGGTCCAAATGTCCTTATGAATATCCACTGATGCAATGATCTTTTACAACTACTGACCGATAATCTGTCCTTCAGCAAATGTCCATTTCAGCATCAAAGTGTTCAAACCTGGAAGTCAGATGAATAATCTATTCTCTTTCAGCCAATTTGTTGCACTGTCCCTATGTGTGTGTGTGTGTGTGTGTGTGTGTGTGTGTGTGTAAAACCATTCTTTTTTATTTCTGTTGTTGTCTTTTTGTGTCTCTTCCTTCATTTCATGTGGAAGCTTCTCTTATTCATTGGATTTTTATCGGTTTTGATGCAATCTATAGACTTTCTTCACCTGTAGAAATATAGACAAACTTCTTCCCCAATGTGACACATTCCCTAACTTCTATTCTGATGTCAAAACATATTTAAAGTTTACAGGGTTATCTAATTCAGGGAGACTTTTTTCTACAATCCAGTGTCTTTTGACTAGTTTATCTTCCTTTCTGTTTATCAAGGTACAATCGAGTCTTTATCAATACACACATAAACTAGATACTAGGTTCTTTCATTCTAGTTCTGGGTTCACACCAGTGGACCTAGCTAGTACCCACCTGAAGAAGGAAGCATTCAAGCCATATTACAAAGATATCAATGAACATGGTCAGTTTAAATATGTATTCTTGTTCTGAGATTGAAGGAATATTAATCTGAGCTTCCGGTTGTTATAGTAGATCTCTTCCCCATAAATTTATGGTTATGTGTGCCACAAAGGCTTTACCTAACTTATTTGACATTCTGACTCCACACATTTAGTTTGTCTTACACTTGATTTTACTTGGGATAATGTTCCAATCCCAACAAAATGTGTAGATATCTTCTGAAGGGCCCAATATGGATTCCAAGGTTCTCATAAGATTATAGTTACATCAGTTTTTTTTTTATTCTTTTTTATTTTTTTTCCGGAGCTGGGGACCGAACCCAGGGCCTTGTGCTTGCTAGGCAAGCGCTCTACCACTGAGCTAAATCCCCAACCCCCTAATCTGTAGTTTTAATACCCTTTAATTTTAATCTTAATTTTGGTCTCTGGACTTTAATAAGAGTTTGACAAACAAACAAAAAATATTTTATTACTTCAAAATCTTCCGATTCTTTCAATTGGAGCGATGTTGCCTTTGATAAATTAAAGCAGTAGATGCTGAACTCCCACTTTATACTGTATAATTTTCTTTACATAAATCATAATCTCAATCTCCCTTGAAGTCTTCACCTATAGTTCCTGGATGCACAATGAATCCTTGGGACCTTAGGCTAATTCTTCCTAAAACCAATCCTACTGCCTTTTTGGATAGAGGTCTATGAGCTTTGTGGTTATTTTATAGCATGGCTTATTTTTTGCCAATGACTCCTCAGCTATGGTCAGAGTCTCCTGTGAACTCCGCTATCCATGCTGGAATTATTGTCCCTCTTTGTCTTATGCACAGGTAACTGGAGCTGCTGTGAGTTCACAAATGTAACAGCCATGTCATGACCAGAGATCAGCATTTCACAGTACTCCTTTGCTGAGGGTTGATATAAATTGGACATTTGGGATTGAAAACTCTGCAGTCACTTGTTCTTAGGACTTTAACCAGTTATAAGTCTTGATATTAACTGCTGCCCACTGCAGAAGAAGTTTCTCTAGTCAAGGTAAGAAGAGTGTTAATTTATGACTTCCTACAATAAATTCTTTAATTGTATATTTTCTTTCTTTAAATTTCAAATGTTATCCCCTTTCACGGTTTTCTTTCCTGAAGCACCCCATCCTATAACCCCTCCCTCTGCTTCTATGGTATTTGACTGAGATTTGCAATGCATAAAATGAATAAATGTAGTTCCCAAATAATTAAAGTCTCAGCTACTTAGACAAATTCTACTAGGAGAAAAGTTTTTCATAGATTTACTTTCTACTATACTGCCTTGTGTAATACCTCAAAATAAAAACCTCTAAAACACTTTCAGGTGAAAGAGAAAATAAAGTACAATTCAATAATAATTACAATAGAATTTATAATAATGTTTAAGTACTAGAAGGGACAGAACAGGAAAATATGTATTTGGAGAATGTGGTAATTACACAATTACCTAAGATGTATGCTACTCAAGTTAATACAAGTATCTTAGAAAACTAGACTGCTGCCTTCTCATGCTAAACTAATTCATCTTCCAAAGTGAAATGTCAGCTTCAAGGTAATTTTATGTTGCAGTTTTCATTATAGACATCCACAGAAAGTTAGAGGTTGCTCTCAATCTATACATTTATGAACCAAGAGTTTGGAAAAACAAGAGAAAAGTTAATTTGCATTTTAACAGCAAAATGCCTCAAAAATTATCTTCTGTTCTCTGGCTTTTGTTGAAATGGTCTGTTAGTTTTGTTAGTACTTTATTATCAGGAAAATGGATGGAACTAGAAAATAACCTGAATGAGATAAAGCAGACACAATACTCGCTAATAAGTGGATATTAACCAAAAATGTTCAGAATACCTATGATCCAACTGACAGACCATCCATATGAAGCTTAACAAGAAGAAGTCCCAAGTATGGATACTTCAATCCTAGAAGAGGGAGCAAAATAATCTCAGGAAGCAGAGAGAGGGAGGGACCTGAGGGAAAGAAGTGAGGGGGAGGGAAAATAGAGGGGACAGGATCAGATATGGGTGGAGGTAGGACAGAAGTCCAGAGGGCCTGGAGAGTGAATAGAAATATGTAGCAGTATCGGGTGGAGAACAAAGGGAACCATGAGAAAGTCCAAGACACTAGGGATATGGGATGTTCCTAGGATCTAATGGAGATGATGTTATCTGAAATGCCCAACAGCAAGAAGATAGAACCTAAAGAGATTACCTCCAGTATAGTCATGCCCCCCACCCCCAGTTGAGGGATAGGGCCATGCCCTCATCTCAAAACATTTAACCCAGAATTATTTCTGTCATGATAAATGCAGGGACAAAAAATTGGAGCAGAGACTAAAGGAAATGTCATCAAGAGACTGCCTCAACTTAGTTCCATCCCATGAGCAGACAGAAAACATCCACACTATTGCTGATGCCAAGATGGCTATTCTCTGAGAGGCTCTGCCATCACCTGCCTGAGAAAGATGCAGAAACTTAGAGCCAACCATTGAACTGAGCCTAGGGTCCTCTGTGGAAGAGTTAGGGGATGGCCTGAAGGAGCTGAAAGGGATTACAACCTCATAGGAAGAATAACAGTGTCAACTAACCAGATATTTCCAAGCTCCCAGGGACTAAGCTATCAAAAAAAAAATTACATGGGCTGGTCTGTGGCCCATGCTACATATATAGCAGAGGACAGCCTTGTCTGGCCTTAGTGGGAGGAGATATGCCTTATCCTGTGGATGCTTTATGTCCCAGAGAATTGGAATTCTAGTGGGCTGAGGTGGGAGTTGGGGGTGCGGGTTGGAGAATACTCTCTTAGAGGTAAAGAGGAGGGGAAATGGGTGAGGGTATCATAGAGGGGGAACCAGAAAAGGGGATATTTGAAATGTAAATAATATAAATACAACAGCAACAACAACAACAATAATAGGAAGAAGAAGAAGAAGCAGAAGAGGAGGAGGAGGAAGAGGAGGAGGAGTAGGATGAGGAGGAGGAGGAGGAGGAAGAGGAGGAGGAGTAGGATGAGGATGAGGAGGAGGAGGAAGAGGAGGAGGAGTAGGATGAGGAGGAGGAGGAGGAAGAGGAGGAGGAGGATGAGGAGGAGGAGGAGGAGGAGGAGGAACAGGAGGAGGAGGAGGAGGAACAGGAGGAGGATGAACAGGAACAGGAACAGGAACAGGAACAGGAACAGGAACAGGAACAGGAACAGGAACAAGAACAAGAACAAGAACAAGAACAAGAAAATAATTGCTATCTGGCATCCCTTTATCCGTGCTTGTTGTGTGGAAATCAAAGCATCTACAATGACTGTAGTGTGTGTATTTTCTTAACTTACTATTCTTAACAGACCACAAAGTGTATCATCTCATGATAAAATTGAAAGTAAAATACTCAGAAAAATTTTAAATTATAACTTTACAAATTACTATAAAAGACTACCACAATTAACTCAAAACCAATTCTTTCATTATTGTGACAAACAGTTAAAAGAACACATACACAGAAAATATATCCTAAAGGCAAAACAAAACAAAACAAAAAACGGTTTTGTTTAGATTAAGAAATGCAATATCATATTTCTTTTTCGAAATGTATACTTTCAGTCTCCCTTTCAAAAACAAATCATAACACCTTAATTTGGGTGTTTTTATTTTCATGAACAAGTTGCAAGAAGATGAACTGAAACAATACTAAATGTTGTGCATTTACAACTAACACAATACACAGTTCCTTAGCATAATTATTTTCTTGGGACGCTAAAGAGAAATATACTTTAGTACTGTAAGTCCAAACAAATAAAGATCAATGATACAAACATGCAAAGGAAAAGAATCTGCATATTATATTAAAATAAATAATATTTATAATATCTCTACTAGTATAGAGGAATACATTTAAATATTCTGGAAATTACTGCTCATTCTGCATGTAGTATTCATAAATATGATTAAACAGAGAATACACACAAAATAGGGCAGAGAGTAAGCTGAAAGCAGAAGTTAAAACCTGCTAAAAATTGTAATAGAAAGCTACTATAAAACAAGAAGAGAAAAATAATTTGAAACTACTAGAATATACTCAAATAAATTAACAATTAGGATAGATGTAAATGCATGAATGCTGTTCAATTATAAATTTACATAATATCCTTATTTACTAATGTTATATGCAATGAATTAGAGTTCATTGATTCATTAAATCAAATAGTGTAAAATTTGCAAAATGTTCATGAGAGAATGTACATGAGAAAATGAAAGACATGTTATTGAAGATATATAATTACACTTAAGTGTTAAAGACTATGTAATACAATATAATAACTGATATTTTAAACGATTTTCCCAACAAGTAATTTGGTACAATAAGGAATATATATATATATATATACATACACATATATACATATTATGATGTTAAATGAGAGGCTTACATAATTTATTCTAGGTCCTTGTTTTTCATAAATGCAAGGTTGTATGTCCATCAGTTTGCTTAGTAGAACACTAATGAAGTATATAGCGGAAAGGCAAATAAGTTAGGTCATTACATTCTCAGACATCTGTTGAAATGATGGTAAGATATATAATAATAAAGTATTCTAACATAATTAAGAATTGAGCAATTCAAATGGTAGTCATCTGCAACCAATTACACATGTAAGATAATAAATTCACAAATATCAAAGGCAAAATATGGAAGTGTGTTAAAGCTTCATGTTTACTTGTCTGGCTTTCATAAAGAGGCAAGCATAAAGTAACTCATTAGTCACAATAGAGACACTGATAAATCTTTACAATATTTCCTCAAAGCCTTCAGTGGAAACCCCTTTCATTATGCAGTATAGATAAAAATATGAGTTTAAAGGAATCATCTTTGAAATTTGAAATTGTTTAAATAAAGTTTATAAATATTGCTTCATAAAATAAAATTATTATAGGTTTCACTACTAATGTGATCTGGAATTTTCAAGTTCGTGCTAAAGGGTGTTGACATCCTGCCATCAACTTGGCTTTTGTAAACATGTTTGTGTATTACATGACCAACATATTCACACTTAAAAATTCATCTAAGTGTCCGTAGTGTGTTACTTCATCCTATGATCTCTCTGTAAGCTTTGTATTGTAAACTCAATGCCATTTATTGTAGCTCAATAAATCATTAGAGGAAACATGAGAACAAAATTCACATGAAATGGAGAGTCAAATATGGCTTTATTCCTAACCATATGCAGTTGTCCATTTAGGATGTTTTCCCCTGAAAATAATCGCACACTAATTTTTCTCAAGAGAAAAAGTCTTGGTGCCAGTTTGCAAACTGATTTATATTTGTTTATGTTCCAAGTGATACCATTTTGTAGTATTGGCAGACTTGAAGAGTGCTTTTTTCATCCTTGTTTATGTGGCATGAATAAATCACATCAATAAAGCATTTTATTAACTCTTTATAATATGTACAGTAGTCATTTGTTTTGTCAATAAATCGCTGATTTTTATTGGCCATGTCACTTTTAAACAGAGCATAAAATGCAGCTACATAAGGGCCTGAGGCATAAAAAAAGGCTTTCCCAGACAGCATATAAACATGAGGAAGATGAAAATGTGACTGAAGTGGAAATTTACAAAAGAATTCATTAACACTGTAATTATTGTATTAATTTGTTTTATGTTTGAAACAAATAAGCAAAGCAACACTGACTCACATTTTTAGATGAAATCCAGTCTTGTTTTAGATAAAATAATGCCTAAATTTGTGAAAATCAACTTATATGATATAGTATTTTATGCTATTAGTTTTATATGATATTTAAAGAAATCTATTATTAATGTTGCCATTTATTTCATGATGTAAACTTTTATTCTATGTTCCAAAGTTTAAGATTGTAAGCCCATTTTAATACATTCTATTTACTATCTGCTTTCATTTTAGATTTGAACAATATCATCTGTTTTCTAGTTTTTGTATTTTAAAAGTAGCATTGTCTGAACATTTCTATTGTATCATTCTGGATATTCTTAATTATTTTTCTCCTTTCATTCACTCTTGGCTAATATTCAGTCTCAGGCATGCTAAGCAAGTGTTCTACCATTAACATACTGTTTAATATTATTTCCCATAATTCCCTATAAGATTTTTATATGAAAATATTTGATTCATCATTTATCCATTTAAGTGAGTACATATACTCCCTCACTTTTAAACTCATAACCTCTTCATTGTTGTTACAAGCACATATATGTATAGATATAGATATAGATAGATTAGATATACATATAGATATAGATCGACCTGCTTATTCTATATGTTATAAATATGCTTGGTTTCAAACCTATTTCGTATTAGATAACGAACTGATGTGTTCATTCCTAGTGAGGACAATTTCTCCAACTATCAGCATTTCTTACTTCTCTGTAGTTCTTTTTGTAGGATCGAAGACTCATGTCTTTATCCCCATCTACCTTATTTTTTTCCCATCTTTATTAAATTAGGTATTTCTTATTTACATTTCAAATGTTATTCCCTTTCCTGGTTCCCAGGACAACATCCCCCAACCCCTCCCCCTCCCCTTCTATATAGGTGTTCCCCTCCCCGTCCTCTACCCATTACCGCCCTCCCCACAACAATCACGTTCACTGGGGTTCAGTCTTGGCAGGACCAAGGGCTTCACCTTCCACTGGTGCTCTTATTAGGTTATTCATTGCTACCTATGAAGTTGGAGCCCAGGGTAAGTCCATGTATAGTCTATGGGTAGTATTAGCCCAAATTCTTGGATTACCCAAGATAAAATCCACAAACCAGGGGTTGGGGATTTAGCTCAGTGGTAGAGCGCTTGCCTAGGAAGCACAAGGCCCTGGGTTCAGTCTCCAGCTCCGAAAAAAAGAACCAAAAAAAAAATCCACATGAAGCTCAAGGATCATCAAAGTGTGGATGCTTAAGTTCTTCTTAGGGGAAACAAAAATATTCACAGGAAGAAGTACGGAGACGTTTGGAGCAGAGACTGAAGGAAAGGCCATCTAAAGACTGCCCCACTTCGAAATCTAGTCCATATACCGCCACCAAACCCAGAAAATATTGCTGATGCCAAGAAGTGCAAGCTGACAAGAGCCTGATATAGTTACTGAGAGGTTCTGCCAGACCATGACAAGTACAGAGGCAGATTCCTGCAGCCAACCATTGAACTGAGAGCAGGGTCCCCAATGAAGGAGTTAAGATAAAGGATTGAAGAAGATGAAGGTGTGTGTAACCCAATAAGAACAACGATAGTAACCAACCAGAGATACTAGGGACTAAACCACCATCCAAAGAGTACACATGGATAGACCCATGGCTCCAGCTACACATATAGCAGAGGATGTCCTTGTTGGGCATCAATGGGGGAAGACATTCTTGGTCCTGCCAAGTCTGGACCCCACAGTGTAGGGGAATGTCAGGGTGGGGAGGCAGGAAAGAGGGGGTAGCTGGAAGGGGGAACACCTCATAGAAGCAGGGGGAGGAGGGATGGGATGGGGGCGTTATGGACAGAAAACCAGGAAAGAGGATAACAACTAAAATAAAGAAATTGGTTTACATGTTCACATTCTTATCATCTTACATTCTTTTCATCAATTATTGTGGACACGTTTTCAAGTGTTAAATGTAGAAATTTTTTTTTGTTTTTTTGTTTTGTTTTTGTTTTGCTTTAGTAGTAGTTCTCCTTGAGTTGGTATAAATATAAATTCAATAATAATCATTTAAATAATAGTTGTACATGTCCACTCACCATTAATTTGAAAAATTATCAGACAGCAGGCCATTTAATATCTTACTAATTATAAAGATAAATATCTCTCTGTATAACTTATATCTGCAAGTATAGCCTTCTAAAATTTTTATGCAAACCATGGCTGTAAAATGTTTTAAAATTACCCATACAGTTACAGTTCTGTTGTGAAAAGATTCTGCAGACTTTCTCCAAGTAAAGTAGAACCCTACAAAATGTTCCTGTATAAAACTATAAAAGGAAGACATGGAAACCATGTATCACATGCAGAGAAAATATCTGTCTTGGCTATGCTAATTTTCCTCATGGCTAAGACTGGTAGAGTATACCGTAAATCAAAATCAGCAACACTGTGTAGAAGAAAACATGATCCAGGGAAACTGAAGTGGAACTGAAAAATCTGCTTTGACATAAGTGATGGTTAAAAATAATATATGTGCACAAGCAATACTAAATCTGAAAGAAAAAAATTACAACAAAACACAATACGAACCCCAGGTCGTAGCTAACTGGCACTTTAACTATATCATTCCTTCAGCTGTAATCCACTACTGCTGCCGTGTGTGTCTCAATTAATATCAACCATTTCAGTCTAACATTCAGCTAAGAAAAGCACAAGATAAAGGACAAGCCATAGAGAAGGAAGCAGAAATGTCAGGGCAGGCAGACAGATGAAGTCCAAATTTACCTGCACAGCTGTTCACAGAAGTTGTTTCTAGAACATTGCTCATCATGGGGGCTTGCAAATTTATAAAATGGTGTGAATCAGGATGTATCAAATTAATCCAACAGTCTTCCATCAGTGGAAGCAAGACTTATATGCACTTTGGAAAGTTAACTAAAAATTCTTTATGTTTGTGTTTTCCAATGCTTTCTAAAAGGGAAGGGGGAAGAAAGGATGGATGAGCAAAGGCAGGGAGGAATAACTGACTTTAACGAAATTGTTTTTAAAAAGTAACAGGAAGGGGCTGAAATAGGGGCTCAGCGTTTAGAGTTCTGTTTGCTTTTCTAGAGGATCTGAGTTGTTTCTAGCACACACAGGATGACTCAAAGCCTTCTGCAAATCCATTTCCAGGTAACTCCTGATCGTTTTTCACAAACGCAGGTACTATACAAATTTGGTACATGGATGTCTATGTGGACAAAGCAAACATGCGCAAAACATATAATAAAAACTTAAAAGAAAATATTACATGGAGATGCATTACTGCAGAAATGTCTAAAAATGTACACAGCATAAAATAATTTAGGCCAATCTGCCCAATAAGAATAGAACAGTGTCCCCACTGTATACCCCATACAAATCCCAGTGGCAGAAATTTGTTACTGGCAAATAACTTCCCACAGAAGACTAAATATTACATGCTAATTCCAGTGCCCTTGGTTACACACAAAAACTGGATAATGCGCAGTTACTAAAGGTATTTATTTTATGTTTTATGTTGTAGAGTCATATTTTCCGTTGGTATGTTGCAAAGTTTTATGTACATAAATTTATTTGACTGTGAAACTGCTTTTCTAAGTTTCAAAATTATGAAAGTTGAGTGGAGGACTAACTTGTTTCTGTTGTTTTCCCTCAAACTCGAATTCAAACATGGACAGAATTTTTTCATCTCAGTTTAGAATTCAGACATTAGTTATAAGCCTGGTGATTAATCTAGTAATGGTGTAGTAGTCAGTGCATGAAACAGAAGAAAAGCCAAAAGAGCTTGTTGACTGCTTGTGTTAAATAGGAATGTAGGATAAGCTCGAGTTTAGCAGTGTCTACTCCATTCTTTTGTAATGTGAGGTACAGGCAGTCTGCAGCCGCTAGTTCTCTTCACTGCTCCCCTTCGTGTGTTTGGATCTCAATAGACATAGCTTTGTATTTATAATAATTTTATTCTGTGAAATCTGAAATATTACAATAAATGTTTTCACTGCATCTGACGTACTTTCTACCATCCAATCTCTTTCCTTTGTTACATACTCCAAAATCTGATGCTAATTATAGTCTTTCAGATTAGCACCTTCAGTGAATCCTGCCAAGGAAACATGTTAAATACCTAGGTATTGATTGCGAAATATGAAAATGGTGTGTCTTCTTGGTGTATTAACCTTCCACCATTTCTCCAGCCAGAACACGAGCTTGACAGAAGCTCCACAACTAGACAAGTCAAATATCCCTGGCATTTTCACCCTTATCCTTTTGTCACATCATTACCCTTTAATGTGAAACTGCTTTGCTTCTGTATTGCCCATCTTTAAATTCAATCCTGCTCTTCAAGCTCTAGCTAGCTTAATTCTTGCTTATTCCCGAAACTCATTTGTAAGGACTCCAGGCAAAAGTGCTGCTGTTCCCAGCCTACATTCTTATGCAATTCAACATCTGCTTACACTTGTGAATGCATTATTCACTACTCCATAGAAGCGTGAATGCTATTGCATATGTTTAATTTATAGATTGGATTTAGAGATATAATTTTAACACAGTTGTTATAAGAAAGAAAGCACCAAACATAGCACATATGCTTGATAAATGAAAATGCTTTTTCCTTAAAATGAAAATGTAGGAAGATTATTTAAAAGGGAAAGTCAATTGGTAGTAGCACAATAACTTCATTTTCTCCTAAATTATATTCTCACATTTCTATAACTTTTCTTCATAGATTCTATGATTTAGCAATTTTAAAGTAGAACAATTTAGGTAAAATGCTTACAACATCACAGGTAGATGTATTTTTTTATGTTTACAATATTTAAAATATAAATAGTTAGGAATAAAAATGCCAAAATCCTTATTATTACATCCATCTCAGTCTTTAATTTTCTTCAGTTTTGATATTTTCATCTGAATAATTATGAAAATTTTATATCAATATATAATTTGCTATTTTTATTTTTCCTGAGTCTTTTATAACCTGTCGTTTTTATTCTGATACTTCTTTTGATTAAGCAGAATTTAAATTTTCTGTTAGATATGACTGAAGTTCTTAATGTTTTGAGTTATGGAAACTCCAGTTATTTTTTCATTAAGTTTTGTCACCAATCAGCACATGTGAAGGATGATGATGTCCAAAATCATATACCCAATTGATGCCTTAATTTATTAATTTGTACAAAATCAAAACATTACATATGTTTTATTGATTTTATTATTATTCTATAATGACATAATGACATCATGAATTCTAATTTCTAAACAGTTTTTATACAATTTGTTCCTTTTACCAATTTTAAACCCTATTTTTTTTCAAAATCCATTTTTTAAGCACTCCAGGCAAAAGTGTATTTCCTTCATGTCATATCCATACTGATACATAAAATCTTTATGTTGTGTGATAAACTCTCAAAAAACCATATTAAACCAGAAGAATATCTATTTCATGCATCTTAAAACCAGATATAAGTTCTATTTCAGGGTTGACTTGACCCGCGGTCTCTACAGAAGTGAATAGAACTTGGGCAACACTTCCCACATTTCCATTTTTAGATAACGAGCATAAGATAGCCACTTGTATTGCCTGGTCAATTACTTTCTAAATCTTGAATCAGTTGCTTGGCTATGGAGATGAGAAATATTTATTGAGTTGTGAGCTCCGGAAACCCACAAGGGTAGAGTGAGATAAACACGAATGGGAATGAAATCCTGGAAAAACCCACCATTCCAGGAGAAAGAAAATAGTCAGTTATTCATTATTCAGTATATTATCAATATGTGGGGCAAATGTCTGTGTCTTATGTGAGTTATCAGTTAAGTGTATCAGTTAAGTAATGCGCTTTCCTTATTTATTCATAAATGAAAACTTGCACTCTAATTTATAACTTCATACACACAGTGGACATATTTGTTAAAATTCAACTCATATGCCCGATTTATTATACCACTCAGTATTATACCATTATATTATACCATTCAGTAAACTACAGAGGATGTGGCTGAGAAAAATTTAGTGTGGGTCGGATTGCTCATGTAAAGTCCACCAATCAAAAGCACTTGGACACAAATGAATATGTCGAGTATGTTTGTAAAGTGTCTATGTAACAGTAGACTACACTGAGTATCTGAGGTCAGACTAATCAGTATAGAGGCACATTTGTTGTGTGGGTAATGAGCATCTGAGACAGTGGTGCTGGAAAGTGGACTACACTCCTCTAGTTGCATATAAAGTTAGGCTTAAAGGCAGGTAAAAGCAAAATGGAAGCTAGCATAATGACTCAGGAGGAAAAGGGGGTAAAAATATTTGCAAACAAGCTTTTTAACATGACTTTCAAATCCAGTCCACATGAAAGAAAGCAAAAGCCAATTCCTAAAAGTTGTTTTCTGTATCCACATGTATGTTGTGATGTTTGTTTACACACAAATAAGAGGAGGGGAGGCAGAATGGAAGGTCACCATGTAAAGTAGTAAATATTTCTGTGTACAACTAGAGAAATACTGAATATTGCTAAAATATACTGTGATTTCATATATATTTTAGAACAGTTCAGTTCATAGTTCAATATTAGTAACATGGACTTTAACAGTTTCATAGTGTCCCCGCCTTTCCCCTCATCACCTCTGGGCAGCTGGAGACCTGGCCCGAGACTTACGAGAGTGGGAGAGTAGGATCTGACCCTCCACTGAGCAACGCAACACCTGGGACTGAGTACCAGAGACTCTGAAGTACCTTACAGCAAACAGCATCAAAGCATCTTATTCTAAGTGTGCATTTCACCATTACAGTATTTGTCCAGCATAGCTGAAACCCGATCCAGTAACAACGAATCATTAATAAACACCAATATCTAATGTTTTCATTGCAACTAATGTGCCATTTTGGGGGTTTGGGACTGAGATTAAACAAATGTATGAACATAGAGGCCAATGAATGCACCTGCCACTTCTCTATATTGCTCTATTTTACATAAGTAGATATATCTTCTTACTGAACTGAAGACAATGCAATGTGATAGGATTCCTAGCTTTTATTTGATCCTGATATCTACAAAACTTGACCCTGTGTCATATGTATACTAAAGTGAGTAATTCAATATACACTATGAGCACCAACAAAGTTGTGAAGCACTGCTCATGTGGGGGAAGTTCCAGTAACAAGAGCGGAACACTTAATTTGCTCTTGTCTCAGTTTTATAGTCACCGTTTATTCTGAAGTGACATTGGTCCACATGTTTTCTTCCATCCTCATAGTGACATGGATTCCTGCTCTTATAATGTCATAAGATAACTCTGTCATAATCTTTACTTTTATGGGGCTTTCAATTGCCTAACTGATTTTATTTGAATACATTAAGGTCCACTCTTCATAAAAATTAATGAGTTTTTCCAACTTCAAAATGTCATATGTCCTCTATTAAAATGACATACAAAATAATTTCCCAGCTGCAAAATCGACCTGTTCTTCATCTATTAGACCTTTGCTACTTTCTTTCAGATTTTCCACAACCTATGAGCTGATGGTTGCCTTACAGTTTTAGCTCTTTCATTAACTTAGAGCCATCCAATTGCTGACATCTTCATCCTAACATTTTCTTTCTTATATTCATTTTTTATTGGATTTTTTTTAGTTACATTTCAAATGTTATCCACTTTCCCTATTTCTCCTCTGGAATCCTCCTATCTTTTGCCCCTCCCCCTGCCTTTATGAGAGTGTTCTCTCACTCCTACACCCTCCCATCTCTATGCCCTGGCATTCCTCTACACAGGGGAAATGAGCCTTATGTTAGGCACACAAATTTGATTTTCTTTCATAATCACTCATTATTTCTCAGATGTAATATTTTGTTTACCTACTCAAATATAAAGCGCATTTTTACTTATGATTTCTAGCAACACTGAATAATACGGTTAAGTACATCCTTGTGATATTTTTGTTTATTTTTATAGTGATGAGCTCATAGTAACATTGTCAAACTATACAATTGTCTCAATAGCTGAGCAATTTATCATTCCTTCCTATAAAATAAGGCTGTCTATTGCCATATATTCTAAATATTTTCATGGATTTCTACCATCTAAGTAAGTGCATAGATACAGGTCATTTTTGAGATCACTATGCATATATGCAATATAATATATGTAAATAATATAATATATTGTACATATATATCATATACATATAATATTATAATATATGTAATATATTAACTATGAAAAATTCAAGGTTGTATTATCCAATACAAAGCAGTCAACCCTAAGATTACATATATACTAGCAATTAAATAAAGAGTGAACAAGTAAAAAAAAAAGAGTGAACAAGTAATAGTTAAGTATTTAAGGATGTATATAGTTTATTTGTAACAATTAAAGAAAAAGAGGCCATGATTTCAATGTGAGCATCAAACTTTGTGGGAAGTACTGAAAAAAGTAGGGAAAATGCAACAAATGAAGCAATTGCATTATATATTCAAAAAGTTAAAAAATATATTAAAAATAATTAAAAAACATTATAATGCTGGACAGATAAGTGGCTCAATGGTTATAAGTACTTGCTGCCCAAACATTACGAACTCATTTCTATTTGTAGTACATTGAGTGGAAGGTTATTACTCCTAAACACTGTCCTCTGATCACTACGTGAATATGTCAACATCCTGCCATTCATATATGTATGCTAATAAGCACAGGACAAACACCCAGACACACACACACACACACACACACACACACACAAACACAAACACAGACACACACAAACACACACACCCAGACACACACACACATACACAAATACAGGCACATGTGCACACATGCATAATTAATATATATATATGTGCAAATAACAACAACTAGAAAAATAGTGAGAATGCATGAATTACTTTTTCTATTAAAATCTTCTCTTCATTTTTCTTTTGAGAATCTCATGGTGTGGTCTGTTGTTTTAATTTGTACTAAACTGACAAAGTTTGTAAAGTGTAAACCAGTTCATGCCACCAAAAATGTTGTTTTCATTACATAAAATAAGAACCAAACTCATTAATAAAAGTCATTGTCAGGGACACTGCACAGGTTACAACCAGCATCTCAATGAACTAAGACCTACTCTTGAAATTTTGCATTGATATTTGTAGATAAACATGGCTTGAAAATCTCTAAATGCATGTGACACTCTGCCATTGTAATGTTCTTTACCTCTGTGAGGACAGTTTGATATTCTCTCTCTCTATGCAAGTATTAGTGAGGAAAGAGTCAAAATTATCTTCATGGTCCTCACAAAAAGTGTGCAATGGTATTTATTTATTTTTTTACCTTTCCTTTAAAATATTTGTTTCCAGTATCAGTACAGAAATAGAAAAACAGGTGCATTAATTAGAAAAGTCATTAGACTACATATTCACATTTACATACATAAGATTTGGTAGGCCATGTATAGAAGCTCAACACTAAAGCTATCAGAAAATTTAGAGAATGTCCATTCATGTAAATGAGGAAGTATTTTTAAAGCCATAATAGCCATTTAAAAAACCCAGATAAATGGAAGCTTACTTGCATTTACCTACAACAAAAATACTTTAAGTTTAAAAATAAGACACCAGCAGGAGAAAATTAACATAAAATTCAAATACCGTTAAATTGAGATAAGAGTCACAAACAGGTAGTTGTGTAGAGATGGGAATGAAGCATCCACACTAAAGGAGGATGTTCAAGTGGCCATTGACATATAAAGTCACTTGATCAACTAGATAGCTTCAAAGTGCAAAGGGATGAGAAGCCCTGAGACTAAAAGGTCTCTCATTACAAAGTGTTCAGGATGGAAATGTTCACAGAATCCTTGCTAATATGAAATCACTCTTACACTTTTGAAAGTGTGTGTTGATATTGGTATAAGGATATTGAACAGAGAATGGCACATTAAGTGCAAAACACTGGAAGCTAATACAAATCTCTCTCAGGAGGGGTGCAGATAAGTATGGCATCATCACATAATGGAGTACTATAGTTCACTGATGTAAGTGATTAACAGTTTGGAGGGATATTATCATCTATTCATTGAATATATTCAAATATTTTTGAAGCTTTTCAACATGTTTTGTTTTGGTGTACCACAAAGATAGTTAATTTCTTTTTTTTTTTTATTAACTTGAGTATTTCTTATTTACATTTGAATGTTATTCCCTTTCCCGGTTTCCAGGCAAACATCCCCCGAAACCCTCCCCCTCCCATTCCTTATGGGTGTTCTACTCCCAACCCTCCCCCCATTACCACCCTCTCCCCAACAATCACGTTCACTGGGGGTTCAGTCTTAGCAGGACCAAGGGCTTCCCCATCCTCTGGTGGTCTTGCTAGGATATTCACTGCTAACTATGAGGTCAGAGTCCAGGGTCAGTCCATGTATAGTCTTTAGGTAGTGATTTAGTCCCTGGAAGCTCTAGTTGCTTGGCATTGTTGTTCATAAGGGGTCTCGAGCCCCTTCAAGCTCTTCCAGTTCTTTCTCTGATTCCTTCAACGGGGATCCTATTCTCAGTTCAGTGGTTTGCTGCTGGCATTCGCCTCTGTATTTGCTGTATTCTGGCTGTGTCTCCCAGGAGAGATCTACATCCGGTTCCTGTCTGCCTGCACTTCTTTGCTTCATCCATCTTGTCTAATTGGGTGGCTATATATGTATGGGCCATATGTGGGGCAGGCTCTGAATGGATGTTCCTTCTGTGTCTGTTTTAATCTTTGCCTCTCTATTCCCTGCCAAGGGAATTCTTGTTCCCCTTTTAAAGAAGGAGTGAAGCATTCACATTTTGATCATCCGTCTTGAGTTTCATGTGTTCTAGGCATTTAGGGTAATTCAAGCATTTGGGCTAATAGCCACTTGTCAATGAGTGCATACCATGTGTGTTTTTTGTGATTGGGTTAGCTCACTCAGGATGATATTTTCCACTTCCAACCATTTGTCTATGAATTTCATAAAGTCATTGGTTTTGATAGATGAGTAATATTCCACTGTGTAGATGTACCACATTTTCAGTATCCATTCCTCTGTTGAAGGGCATCTGGGTACTTTCCAACTTCTGGCTATTATAAATAAGGCTGCTATGAACATAATAGAGCACATGTCTTTTTTATATGTTGGGGCATCTTGTGGGTATATGCACAAGAGAGGTATAGCTGGATCCTCAGGTAGTTCAATGTCCAATTTTCTGAGGAACCTCCAGACTGATTTCCAGAATGGTTGTACCAGTTTGCAATCCCACCAACAACGGAGGAGTGTTCCTCTTTCTCCGCATCCTCGCCAGCATCTGCTGTCACCTGAGTTTTTGATCTTAGCCATTCTCACTGGTGTGAGGTGAAATCTCAGGGTTGTTTTGATTTGCATTTCCCTTATGACTAAAGATGTTGAACATTTCTTTAGGTGTTTCTCAGCCAATCGGCATTCCTCAGCTGTGAATTCTTTGTTTAGTTCTGAACCCCATTTTTAATAGGGTTATTTGTCTCCCTGTGGTCTAACTTCTTGAGTTCTTTGTGTAATTTGGATATAAGGGCTCTATCTGATGTAGGATTGGTAAAGATCTTTTCCCAATCTGTTGGTTGCCGTTTTATCCTAACCACAGTGTCCTTTGCCTTACAGAAGCTTTGCAGTTTTATGAGATCCCATTTGTAGATTCTTGATCTTAGAGCATAAGCCATTGGTATTTTGTTCAGGAAATTTTTTTCAGTGCCCATGTGTTCCAGATGCTTCCCTAGTTTTTCTTCTTTTAGTTTGAGTGTATCTGGTTTCATGTGGAGGTCCTTGATCCACATGGACTTAAGCTTTGTACAGGGTGATAAGCATGGATTGATCTGCATTCTTCTACATGTTGACATCCAGTTGAACCAGCACCATTGGCTGAAAATGCTATCTTTTTTCCATTTGATGGTTTTGGCTCCTTTGTCAAAAATCAAGTTCCCATAGGTGTGTGGGTTCATTTCTGGGTCTTCAATTCTGCTCCATTGGTCTATCTGTCTGTCTCTGTACCAATACCATGCAGTTTTTATCACTATTGCTCTGTAATACTGCTTGAGTCCAGGGATAGTGATTCCCCCTTAAGTCCTTTTATTGTTGAAGATATTTTTTAGCTATCCTGGGTTTTTTGTTATTACAGATGAATTTGCAAATTGTTCTGTCTAACTCTTTGAAGAATTGGATTGTTATTTTGGTGCGGATTGCATTGAATCTGTAGATCGCTTTTCATAGAATGGCCATTTTTACTATATTAATTCTGCCAATCCATGAGCATGGGGGTTCTTTCCATCTTCTGAGGTATTCTTCAATTTCTTTCTTCAGAGTCTTGAAGTTCTTATTGTACAGATCTTTTAATTTCTTGTTTAAAGTCACACCTAGGTACTTTATATTGTTTGGGTCTATTATGAAGGATGTCATTTCCCTAATTTCTTTCTAGGCTAGTTTCTCTTTTGTGTAGAGGAAGGCTACTGATTTATTTGATTTAATTTTATACCCAGCCACTTTGCTGAAGTTGTTTATCAGCTTTAGTAGTTCTCTGGTGGAACTTTTGGGATCACTTAAATATACTATCATATCAACTGAAAATAGTGATATTTTGACTTCTTCTTTTCCAATCTGTATCCCCTTGATTTCCTTTTGTTGTCTGATTGCTCTGGCTAGAACTTCAAGAACTATATTGAATAAGTAGGGAGTGAGTGGGCAGCCTTGTATAGTCCGTGATGTTAGTGGGATTGCTTAAAGTTTCTCTCCATTTAGTTTAATGTTAGCAACTGGTTTCCTGTATATGGCTTTTACTATGTTTATGTATGGGCCTTGAATTATTCTTCTTTCCAGGACTTTTATCATGAAGGGGTGTTGAATTTTCTCAAATACTTTCTCAGCATCTAATGAAATGATCATGTGGTTTTGTTCTTTCAGTTTGTTTATATAATGGATCACGTTGAGGGTTTTCCGTATATTAAACCATCCCTGCATGCCTGGGATGAAGCCAACTTGATCGTGGTGGAATATTGTTTTGATGTGCTCTTGGATTCAGTTTGCCAGAATTTTATTGAGTATTTTTGCGTCGATATTCATAAGGGAAATTGGTCTGAAGTTCTCTTTCTTTGTTGTGTCTTTGTGTGGTTTAGGTATAAGAGTAATTGTGGCTTCATAGAAGGAATTCGGTAGTGCTCCATCTGTTTCAATTTTGTGGAATAGTTTGGATAGTATTGGTACGAGGTCGTCTACGAAGGCCTGATATAATTCTGCACTAAACCCGTCTGGACCTGGGCTCTTTTTGGTTGGGAGACCTTTAATGACTGCTTCTATTTCCTTAGGAGTTATGTGGTTGTTTATCTTGTTTATATGTTCCAGATTAAATTTCAGTGCCTGGTATCTGACTAGGAAATTGTCCATTTCCTGCAGATTTTCAAGTTTTGTTGAATATAGGTTTTTATAGTAAGATCTTATGATTTTTGGAATTTCCTCTGAATCTGTAGTTATGTCTCCCTTTTCATTTCTGTTTTTTAATTTGGAAACACTCTCTGTGTCCTCTCGTTAGTCTGGCTAAGGGTTTATCTATCTTGTTGATTTTCTCAAAGAACCAACTTTTGGTTCTGTTGATTCTTTCTTTGGTCTTTTTTGTTTCTACCTGGCTGATTTCACTTCTGAGTTTGATTATTTCCTGCCTTCTACTCCTCCTCGGTGTATTAGCTTCTTTTTGTTCTAGAGCTTTTAGTTGTGCTGTCAAGCTGCTGACATATGCTCTCTCCTGTTTCTTTCTGCAGGCACTCAGAGCTATGAGTTTTCTTCTTAGCACAGCTTTCATTGTGTCCCATAAGTTTGGGTATGTTGTACGTTCATTTTCATTAAATTCTAAGAAGTCTTTAATTTCTTTCTTTATTTCTTCCTTGACCAGGTTATCATTGAGTAGAGCATTGTTCAACTTCAAAGTATTTGTGGGCGTTCTTCCCTTATTGTTATTGAAGACCAGCTTTAAGCCGTGATGGTCTAATAGCACACATGGGATTATTTCTATCTTTCTTTACCTGTTGAGACCCGTTTTTTGACCAATTATATGGTCAGTTTGGACACAATACAATGAAGAGCTGAGAAGAATGTATATCCTTTCGTTTTAGGATAGAATGTTCTATAAATATCTGTTAACTCCATGTGGTTCATGACTTCTTTTAGTCTGTCTACTTCTCTGTTTAATTTCTGTTTCCATGATCTGTCCATTGATGAGAGTGGGGTATTGTAATCTCCTACTATTATTGTGTGTTTTGAGCTTTAGTAAGGTTTCTTTAACATATGTAGGTGCCCTTGTTTGGGGCATAGATATTTAGGATTGATAGTTCATCTTGGTGAATTTTTCCTTTGATGAATATGAAGTGTCCTTCCTTATCTCTTTTGATGAATTTTAGTTGAAAATTGATTTTATTTGATATTAGAATGGCTACTCCAGCTTGCTTCTTCGGACCATTTGCTGGGAAAGTTGTATTCCAGCCTTTCACTCTGAGGTAATATCTGTCTTTGTCTCTGAGGTGTGTTTCCTATAGGCAGCAGAATGCAGAATCATCGTTGCATATCCAGTTTGTTAATCTATGTCTTTTTATTGGGGAGTTGAGGCCATTGATGTTGAGAGATATTAAGGAATAGTGATTATTGCTTCCTGTTATATTCATATGTGGATGTGAGGTTGTGTTTGTATGCTTGTCTTTTCTTTGTTTTGTTGCCAAGACCATTAGTTTCTTGCTTTTTCTAGGGTGTAGCTTGCCTCCTTATGTTGGGCTTTACCATTTATTATCCTTTGTAGTGCTGATTTGTAGAAAGATATTGTGTAAATTTGGTTTTGCCATGGAATATCTTGGTTTCTCCATCTATGTTAATTGAGAGTTTTGCAGGATACAGTAACCTGGGCTGGCATTTGTGTTCTCTTAGGGTCTGTATGACATCTGTCCAGGACCTTCTGGCTTTCATAGTCTCTGGCGAAATCTTGTGTGATTCTGATAGGTCTGCCTTTATATGTTACTTGACCATTTTCCCTTACTGCTTTTAATATTCTTTCTTTATTTTGTGCAATGGTGTTTTGACTGTTATGTGTCGGGAGGTGTTTCTTTTCTGGTCCAATCTATTTGGAGTTCTGTAGGCTTCTTGTATGCCTATGGGTATCTCTTTTTTTAGGTTAGGGAAGTTTTCTGCTATGATTTTGTTGAAGATATTTACTGGTCCTTTGAGCTGGGAGTCGTCACTCTCTTCTATACCTATTATCCTTAGGTTTGATCTTCTCATTGAGTCCTGGATTTCCTGTATGTTTTGGACCAGTAGCATTTCCGCTTTACATTATCTTTGACTGTTGAGTCGATGATATCTATGGAATCTTCTGCTCCTGAGATTCTCTCTTCTATCTCTTGTATTCTGTTGGTGATGCTTGTATCTACGGCTCCTTGTCTCTTCCCTTGGTTTTCTATATCCTGGGTTGTTTCCATGTGTTCTTTCTTGATTGCTTCTATTTCCATTTTAAATTCTTTCAACAGTTTCATTGTGTTTTTCTGGAATTCTTTCAGGGATTTTTGTGATTCCTCTCTGTACGCTTCTACTTGTTATTTATGTTTTCCTGTGTTTCTCTAAGGGAGTTCTTCATGTCTTTCTTGAAGTTCTCCAGCATCATGATCAAATATGATTTTGAAACTAGATCTTGCTTTTCTGGTGTGTTTGGATATTCTGTGTTTGCTTTGTTGGGAGAATTGGGCTCCGATGATGCCATGTAGTCTTGGTTTCTGTTGCTTGGGTTCCTGCATTTGCCTCTCGCCATCAGATTACCTCTAGTGTTACTTTGTTCTGCTATTTCTGACAGTGGCTAGACTGTCCTATAAGCCTGTGTGTCAGGAGTGCTGTAGACCTGTTTTCCTGTTTTCTTTCAGCCAGTTATACGGACAGAGTGTTCTGCTTTTGGATCTGTAGTTTTTTCTATCTACAGGTCTTCAGCTGTTCCTGTGGGCCTGTGTCTTGAGTTCACCAGGCAGGTCGCTTGCAGCAGAAAAGTTGGTCTTACCTGCGGTCCTGAGGCACAAGTTTGCTCTTGGGGTGTTGCTTATGAGCTCTCCGTGGTGGCAGCAATCAGGAAGATCTGCACTGCCCTTTCCTGGGAGCTTCCGTGCACCAGGGTTCCAGATGGCATTTGGTTTTTTCCTCTGGAATCAGAGATGTGGGCCAAGTGTAGACTCTTCTGGTTTCCCAGGCGTGTCTGCCTCTCTGAAGGTTTAGCTCTTCCTCCCACGGGATTTGTGTTCAGAGAACTATTTATCTGGTCTGTCCCTTCAGGTTCTGTTGGTGTCTCAGATGCAGTGGATCTCCTGCTCCTGTGCCCTTATCCAAGGGAACCCAGAGGCCGTATACAGTTTCCTCTTGGGCCAGGGATGTGGGAAGGGGTGGGCAGTGTTGGTGATCTCTTCTGCTCTGCAGTCTCAGGAGTGCCCACCAGTCTTGGCGGTGAGCTTTCTCTCCCACTGGGTTTGGGAGCAGTGAGCTGGAGGCAGGGAGCTTGAGATTGGACTCCAGCTAAAAACTGGAAGTGTCTGGTCCTAGAGGAATTTTTCCTCTGTGTGTCCCAAGGCCACTAGTCACCTGTTTGCAGCAGAAAAGTTGGTCTTACCTGCGGTCCCAAGGTTCAAGTTTGCTTGTGGGGTGTTGCTTATGAGCTCTCTGTGGCGGCAGTAATCAGGAAGATCTGTGCCGCCCTCTGCAATGGTATTTATATTGATCATCTTTAAATTTTTTTAAGCACTGGGAAGTAATGGAAGGATAAACAGTGACATACTAAGAAAGACATTGGAAATATTAAGTTTAAGAAGTATAAATGATGTAATAGTTAATTAGTTAAACTGAATTGAGTCTTGCTGGGCCATACAATCACTGCACATGCCCAAGAGCTTTCTGAATTCAAAAATGAAAGACACATACAAGACAGCTAATTTTAATATGCCTTGACTAGTTCAATGGTTGGAAACAACTAAACATCCCTAAGGCTATCACATACTTCCCTCCAGTATTTATGGCTTAACCTTTTAAAATCAATATTCCGTATCTTTTTTCCCCAGAATCAATCAAGGAATTCGGTCCTATGGCTACTTTCCTGGACCCTTACAAGGAATGGGCCTTTAATTTTCATCCTTCTGTTTCCCTGTCTTTACAGTTCTTCCCTCTCCATCTCCCTTCTCTCTTCTTTTCACTGTTCCTCTCCCTCTTATTTTCCCTCTCTCTCTCTCCCTCCCCTCCCCCTCCTCATCCTCTCCATCTCTGTCCCTGTCTCTTGGTCCCTTGCCTGTGCAATCCCAAAGTCCAGCCCTACTGCTTGCTCAGCCATCAGTTCTATGTTTTTTTTTTTCTTCTAATCAATCAAAGCCATCAAGGTACAGGATCCCTCAGGTACGGAAGCTCAGCTTTTGGAGCCAATATAAGGCAAAGCATTACAACCAATTTCCAACAGAATCAAGTTAATTTAAATTCTGATAGCATATTACTAATTTCAAAACATTTCAGGAAATGTTTTGCAAGTAACATAGTTGAACACAGACATAAAGACTCTTCTATAATGTTGTCACCATTATTCTATTGAAAATAGTCACATAGGGGATTTAAAATATATTACTCGTATCATTTTTTTTTTTACTTTTTCTTTCTTCTTTTTTTGTTTTTAATGCTTGTTAGTGTTTGTTTTGAGAAAGGGCTTCTCTGAGTAGCTTTTGGTCTCAGGGAGCTTCTTCTATAGATCACACTGGCTTGGAACTCAGAACTCAGAGATCTGCCTTTCTTTGCCTCCTCAGTCCTGGAATTAAGTGATCCACCACTCCCTGTCTCTTATCTATTCATTTTCCTTATCTATACATTTTATGAAAACTGGTATTACTGCATAGCTTTGACACAGCTGGAAATGACAATGTTGACCATAGAGGCCTTGAACTCCCAGATCTCCACCCCCTCAGTAACTGAATTGAAGAAGTGTGCCTGACTTTGGTACTTACAATGTAAAATAAGTGCTAAAAAAGATAAATAATTGCTTATGCAAAATACATAAATGTCCTAGTAGACTAATAAAGACATAATTACCATTAACCAATTACAGCTAAAATACTGGAAACCCAGTCTGACGTTGAACTCGTGATGAGCCTGCCTCTGCTTCTTTCGGCAAATCCTATAGCTTTCACCAGCACAAAGTTTCACTATTTGCAAATGATAGTATACTTAAATGACCCCAATAATTCCACCACAGAGCTCCTAGAGCTGAAAAACAACTTCATCAAAGTGATTGGATATAAAATTAATTTAAAAATATCAATAGCTTTCTCTACTCAAAGGATAAGGCTGAGGAAAAAATTAGTGAGATGACACCCTTCACAATAGCCACAAATAATACAAAGTAACTTGACGTGACTCTAACCAAGCAAGTGAAAGTTCTGTATGACAAAAACTTCAATCTCTGAAGAAAGTGAAGAAAAATTGTAGAAGATGGAAACCTCCCACGCTCATAGATTGGCAGGATTAATATAGTAAAAATGGCCATCTGGTAAAAAGCAATCTACAGATTCAATGCAATCCCCGTCAAAATTCCAACTCAATTCTTCATAGAGTTAGAAAGAGCAAATTCATTTGCAGTAACAAAGGACCCAAGATAGGGAAAATTATTCTCAACAATAAAAGAATTTCTGGGGGAATCACCATTCTTGACCGCAAGATGTATTACAGAGTAATTGTGATAAAAACTGCAAGGTGTTGGTACAGAGAAAGGCAGGGAGATCAATGAAATAGAATTGAAGACCTAGAAATGGAACCACACACTTACAGTCACTTGATCTTTGACAAAGGTGCTAAAACCATCCAATGGAAAAAAGACAGCTATTGACAAATGGTGCCAGTTCAACTGGAGGTCAGCAGACAGAAGAATGCAAATCGATCCATTTTGTCTCCTTGTACAGAACTGAAGTCCGAGTGGATTAAGGACCTCCACATAAAATCATATTCACTCAAACTAATAGAAAAGAAAGTGGAAAAATGCCTTGAACACATGGGCACAGGGGAAATCTTCCTGAACAGAACACCAATGACTTATGCTCTAAGATCAAGAATCGACAAATGTATCCTCTTAAAATTGCAACCAACATATTTGGAAAATATTGTTACCAATTCTACATCCCACAGATGGCTAATATCTAATAGGTACAAAGAACTCAAGAAGGTAGACTCCAGAGAATCAAATAACACTATTATAAATGGGGTACAGATCTAAATAAAGAATTCTCAACTAAGGAATATCTAATGGCTGAGAAACCCCTAAAGAAATATTCAACATCTTTAGTAATCAGGAAAATGCAAATCAAAACAACCTCTTACCAGTCAGAATGGCTAAGATCAAAAGCTCAGTTAGCAGTAGATGCTGGCGAGGATGTGGAGAAAGAGGCACAGTCATCTGGTAGAATGGCAAGCTTGTACAACCACTCTAGAAATCAGTATGGAGGTTCTTCAGAAAATTGGACATAGTACTACCTGAGGACACAACTATACCTCTCCTGGGCATATACCCAAAAGATGTTCCAACATATAACAAGGACACATATTCCACTATGTTCATAGCAGCCTTATTTATAATAACCAGAAGCTGGAAAGAACTCAGATGCCCTTCCAACAGAGGATACAGAAAATATGATTTACAATACTCAACTATTAAAAACAATGACTACATGAAATTCTTAGGCAAATGGATGGAACTAGAAAATATTATCCTGAGTGAGGTAACCCAATCGCAAAAGTATACACATAATACATACTCACTGATAAGTGGATATCAGCCCAAAAGCTCAGAATACATGAGATAAAATTTACAGACTACATGAAGCTCAAGAAGAAAAAAGACAAATGTGTGGATGATTTAGTACTTCTTAGAAGGGAGAACAAATACATACACACAGGAGGAAATATGGAAACCAAGTATGGAGCAGAGACTGAAGGAAATGTCATCCAGAAACTGAAACACATGGGGATTCATCCCACATGCAGTTATCAAACCCAGTCACTACTAGGGATCCCAAGAGGTGCATGCTGTTAGGAGCTTAATATAGCTGTCTCCTTAGAGGCTTGCCAGAACCTGACAAATACAGAGGCAGATGCTCTCAGTCAACTACTGGATTGAGAATAGGGTCCCCAGTGGAGGAGTTACAGAAAGGACTGAGGTAATTGAGGAAGTTGGCAACCCTATAGGAAGAATATTATCAACCAACCAGATACCCCAGAACTCTCAGGGACTAAATCACCAACCGAAGAGTACACTTGGATCAATCCATGGTCCCAGTTGCATAGGTAGCAGAGAATGGGCCTTTTCAGGCATCAATGGGAGGAGAGGCCCCTGGTCCTGTAAAGTCTAGATGCCCCAGTGTAGGGGAATGTCAGGGAGGGAGGTGGGAGGGAATGGGTAGGTGAGTGAGAGAGCACACTCTTGGAGGCAGGGAGTTGAGAGAATGGAATGGGGTGCTTCCAGAAGGAAAACCTGGAAAGGTGATAACATTTGAATTGTAAATAAAGAAAATATCCAATAAAAACAATAAATAAAATAATAAATAATCTTTAAAAAATTACTGAAAACCATTTAAAAATTGTAAATGATGTTTCTGATTTAGGGAAAGTATTTAATAATCCTCAGAAATAAATTACAATTAGAAGATGAAATTATAACTAAGTCACATGATAACAATATGTATAAATAAAAAGAATATGGTATGTATCCTTTAGTGGACTAAAAGGAGCTTCTTTAAGTCAAAGTGCTAGTTCTATACTTTACCTTTGGTTTCATTTATTTTCCTACTTACTTTCTTTGCTTTTGTCTGAATATATGTTTACGTGTCTATACAAACACATGTGAGTTCCTGTGAATGCAGAAATCAACCTCTGGTATCTTTTCCCATTGTTCCTAACCTTAATTTCTGAGACAGGATATCTTCTTTAAAGTGGAGGTCACCAGGGTTATTATGTAGAATGGCTTGTAAATTCCCCAAATCCTGCTGTCTCCTTTATCCCTAATATTAAGATTATAGTCTTACATTTCCATAGCTAGCTTTCTTTTATGTGTACTGAGGCTCCAAGCCCAGGTTTTCATGTTTGTATGACTAGCACTTTTATTATTGGAACCACCATCCTAGCCCCTGTATGTTGCTTATAAAAGAGGAAAGAGAGGACCTGAGCTCTTTCAGGAAAAGTACCTGTGCCTAGTGTACCGATATTCTACATAAGCAGCAAATAATTGGAAAATACAGCCATAGGTATATAACGTTGATTTTTTAAAATTTATTTACTTATTCACTTTACATGCCAATATCAGTACCCCCTCACTGAACCCCCATTCCCACTTTGCTCATCCCCCACAAGCTATGTACCCCATTCTCCACCCAAACTTCCTCACCTTACATCCCCACCCCACCTCTGGCATGGCACAGCAGTATTAGGTACATCCACTACCACCGAGGCCAGACAAGATAGCCCAGTTAGAGGAACAAGATCTGCAGGTTGGCAGGCAACAGACCCAGGGTTAGTCTCATCTTCACTTGTTAGGGGACCCACAAGAAGACCAAGCTGCATATCTGTTACATATGTGCAAGGGTCCTATAATTCAGTCTATGCTCACTATTTGATTGGTGTTTGGTTCAGTGTCTGGGAGTCTCCAAAGTCCAGGTTAGTTAATTCTGTTTTCTTTCCTGTGGAGTCCCTGTAATCCTCAGTTCTCTCAATCCTTTTCCTACTCTTCAACAAAAATCCCTGAGCTCCATATAATGTTTCCTTGTGGATCTCTGTGTCTCTTTCCACTCATTGCTGAGTGGAACCTCTCAAAGAACAGTTTTACTAGGCCCCTAGCTCAGCACAATGGTTCATTGTAAATATCTATATGGCTTATTCACATGGCTGCTGGAGGAACCTCTCAGAGGACAGTTATGCTAGGCTCTTGTCTCTAAGCATAACCTAGCATTAGTAATAATTTCAGGACTGGGTGCCTGCCCACCCATGAGATGGATCCTAAGTTGGACAGGTGACAGGCCAGCATTTTTTGTCTCTGCATTCCTTTTTCACAAGAACAATTCTAGGTCAAAAAATTTGAAGGTGGTTTGGTGTCCCATCCTTCCATTTGAGGTCCTGTCTAGCTACTAGAGGTGATCTCTTAAAGTTCTATCTCCCTACCTTTGGGCATTTCAGCTAAGGTTGCCTACATCAAGACCTCGGATCTTCTCAAATCCTAGGTTTCTGAAACTTTATAGAGGTTTCGCCCCCCCCCCAAACTTTATCTGATCTCCACATTCAACTTCTCTCTCTCTCTCTCTCTCTCTCTCTCTCTCTCTCTCTCTCTCTCTCTCTCTCTCTCTCTCTTTCTGTATGTGTGTGACTGTGTGTCTGCCGCTCTCTCCTCTCCTGACTTCTCTCTCATTCTCTGATCTACAAAAAGGAAATGTGAAGCTGGTTATTGCCAAACATAACCTACAAAACCAGAATGAATGAATCTCAGATGGCATGCTAAATGAGAATGTGGAAAAAGTTATCAACAAGGAGAAAACTAAGAGAACCTGAAGGAAATCTGTTCTTTACTAATGATTCTGTATCAAAATTCATTCCATAAAATGATCATGTGCTATGAACATAGTGGACACGTGTCTTTTTTATATGTTGGGGCATCTTTTGGGTATATGCCCAAGAGAGGTATAGCTGGATCCTCAGGTAGTTCAATGTCCAATTTTCTGACGAACCTCCAGACTGATTTCCAGAACGGTTGTACCAGTCTGCAATCCCACCAACAATGGAGGAGTGTTCCTCTTTCTCCGCATCCTTGCCAGCATTTGCTGTCACCTGAGTTTTTGATCTTAGCCATTCTCACTGGTGTGAGGTGAAATCTCAGTGTTGTTTTGATTTGCATTTCCCTTATGACTAAAGATGTTGAACATTTCTTTAGGTGTTTCTCAGCCATTCGGCATTCCTCAGCTGTGAATTCTTTGTTTAGTTCTGAACCCCATTTTTAATAGGGTTATTTGTCTCCTTGCGGTCTAACTTCATGAGTTCTTTGTATATTTTGGATATAAGCCCTCTATCAGTTGTAGGATTGGTAAAGATCTTTTCCCAATCTGTTGGGCTCCAACCTCATAGGTAGCAATGAATAGCTTAGTAAGAGCACCAATGGAAGGGAAAGCCCTTGGTCCTGCTAAGACTGAACCCCCAGGGAATGTGGTTGTTGGGGGGAGGGCGGTAATGGGGGAAGGATGGGGAGGGGAACACCCATAGTGAAGGGGAGGGGGAGGGTTAGGGGGATGCTGGCCTGGAAACCAGGAAAGGGAATAACAATCGAAATGTAAATAAGAAATACTCAAGTTAACATTTCTTTTTCTTTTTTTCTTTTTTTTCCGGAGCTGGGGACCGAACCCAGGGCCTTGTGCTTGCTAGGCAAGCACTCTACCACTGAGCCAAATCCCCAATCCAATACTCAAGTTAATAAAGAGAAAAAGAAAAAAAATGATTGTGTGCTAAAGTAATAAAAAATGTTAACTACAGTGTTGTTTTGTGTTAGAAATTTTTGGCTATGTTTGTGCTTTGCTTGCAAGTATGTATGTGTCTCACATGTGTACCTGGAACATACAGGTGTCAGAATGGATCAGGGCCCTTGTAACTGCAGCTATGAATGATGACAATGTGAGACATGGTGTGGTCGCAAATGCTCTGAAAGAGCAAATAAATGCTCTTATCCACTGAGTATAAATGTGTATTTATTGTCACTGAGCTTAAAAATTAAAGTGGCTGGTTTTAAGGCCCAGAAAATGTAAACAGAAAGTTAGGGTTGTTGATAACCTGAAGGCGATTTTTCCTTTGGCTCTCTAAATCTAAACTCCAGCAAAGAAGGAAGGATTGAAAGGGAAAACTCTCACAAATAATGACAGAAGAAAAAAACTGTTCTCCAGTCAGCTGACGCCCTCCACTATGTGTATTCATTGTGGACATGGACAGTGTGATGCTGGGAATCTGCCTGCTTTCTGTCTTGATGTTTCTCTGGGCATTTTAGAATCTTTTGTTTATTTTTGAGCAGGTGTGGTTAGAGGACAAGAGGGAACAATATTGTATGAGTCATTTCACATTTATAATTCATCTTTGACTTTTATTCTTAGTGATTTGTTTGGCTAGATCAAAATACAAACAAGCCACAGATAACCATCAAAAAAATCCAATGTTTTAAATAAAACAAAGCCATGCTTACTATCTTGTTGAAGCACATAAGCTGCTTCATGTCTACCAGGTAGTTGCTGTTTGGCATTTTCTGGGAGTGGTTTGTGGAACCTGAAATTAATCAATGGTCGGTTGATTCTGACTTCTTTCTTTCAGTAATGGCATTTGTTTTTAAGACAGATGTTTAGGTCACTGGTATAGATCTGTGTAAGATCATAAATTTTCCTAAAATAGGTTTTATTGTTGGTCATACAATTTGGTTTTACCATGTACTACGTTTATTCTTCAAATATTTGGTTGATCCTATATCTTCTTTTTTTCTTTCTTTTTTTTTTGTTCTCGGAGCTGAGGACCGAACGCAGGGCCTTGAGCTTGCTAGGCAAGCACTCTACCACTGAGCTAAATCCCCAACCCGATCCTATATCTTTTAATATCTTAATTTAAAGCTCATATACTCCTATTACTGTTTATTTGTTTTTATTGAGTTATCAACATGTGATATTTACTTATCTCTGTGTATAATCACTGCTGAATCTTTGTTCAGTTTTGTATGCTATTTATGTTATTTTGAATGACTTATTTACTCATTTCAAATACTTTCTTGCCTTTGATTGTGGATACTTTTTATGTATCTAGTAGCTTCACTGATTTATATTTGCTTACATGTGTATAGATACCTCTGTGTGTGAGTGTGTGTGAGTGTGTGTGTGTGTATTGCGTGTGTGTGTGTGTAAGAGAGAAAAGGGGGAGAGACAGAAAAAGTAAGAGAGACATAACGAGAGAAAGTAACAGGGAGAGACACAGAGAAAGACTCTGGTTACACATGTGAATGTCAGAGACAAATTTGGAGTACATTGTCTATTTCCATCAGGGGTTCTATTCATTGAACTCTGGCTTTCTGGATTTTGCAGGAATTTCTTAGCCACTGAGCCATTTGCTTTCTCTTCACTACATGTATCCTTGGAATGGAAGAAAAGTCTTAAAGCATTGCTGCGAGCACCTCTATACTCTGAATCATCCTGCCAGCATCAAGGAATATCTCAGGCTGACCTTATGAGTATGATTCCTCTGTCCTCCCTTCTTCAGTATATTCTATTAGAATGCACCAGCACAATTATTGATGTACTATAAAATTTTAATGTCATTTAATTTTTTATTATTCATAAATTATGTTTGTGTCAGGACTCCCATGGTAGGGGAAGGGACATTGTGACAACGTTCTCATCCCTAAAGCAGAACAAGTAGCATGTGGTTGCTGTAGGTGTAAAGCTTGTTTACCTAGTATTGTACATATTTTACTTCATGATCTCACTGCCAAGTTTAATGACTCCAAGGTAATCAGAAACAACATCATTTCCAGAAGTGAGAATCTGTCTCATGATCCTTTGAAAAAAAAAGTGATGCTGTCACACTCAGGATAGACCTTAAGACTGTGGGAAAGAACTTTGAAAATGTGAGTTCAAGAATACATAAAGCACTGTCAGAAATGTTCTCTACAGGATTTTTCAACTATGATAAATATAAGGATGCAATACGAGAGGATTTGTGCACCTGAAAAAAGAGAGGCAACTTCACTAATGAGTCAGGTTAGTCAGAAAGATATGGAAGGACAAATGATTTGGTCAAGAGAGGAAAACCATATTTAAGAGAAAGGAGTAGTTTAAAAAAACAAGGCTCACAGAGATAGTTACATAATATTAGTGGTAAAATGGTGGTCTCCTCCACAGAACCCATTAACAATGACATTTAATTCAGGTATTCTAGATCCTGAAGAAGGTAGTTCTATGTAAGATTCAAATAGAGATGGTAGATGGACAAAATCCCATCGAGACAAAAGGTGATGGGTTAATGATATTTCTACTTTCTGGGTCATTTAATATTTTCCCATAATAAGCCTTGGAGTTGCTGAGATAAAAGAGAAAATAATTAAAAGTTTAAAAGAATATATTGAGGTAGCTAAGAATCATAAAAAATGAGCTTCAATGCTGCTTGCATCCACATAAACAAGAGCTCGCTAAATTGCTAAAAGCAAATTGTAAAAAGGATTATACTTAAAGCGGACTTTCTCACATAAAAATAGCCTCTATGTCTAGACTTTGCAAACACAAGAACAATGCCCAGCAACCTGCACAGGATTTGAGGGGTTACATAAAAATGCATTTGCTGTCTGGTTCATTTGCCTTGAATGTGCTCTGTTTTTCAGTTTCTAAGAGTCAAGAGCTAAGGTCATAAAATGTGGATTCATGAATTGATCAAAACGAACCCTTGGGTAAATGGCTACACTGATAGGCAAGGTCTAAAGAAATAGCTTATAGAAATAAACAACTGGACTTTGGTCTGCAAGAGAGAGATATCCCAAGCAGAATACCGAGATGCCAGCTTGTATTCATAAAACTCTGAGTCACTCTTTCACTGCTGACATTCACGGTTTCCTCAGGACCCTTTCTCAGGCTGAGTCTGGACCTTTGCAATGTTTGTAATTTTGAGGGGTGTGTGTGTGTGTGTGTGTGTGTGTGTGTGTGTGTGTGTGTGTGTGTGTGTCTGTAGTATATGTAATTTGGAATGCATGTGTGCCATATATAATGCATGTGCAGGTTCAATATGTAGAATTTGGCTTTGTCCTTCCACCATGTATGATTGTCCCAGAGATCAAACTTAATCCAGCATGAAAGGTGGCAAGCATATTTCCACTGAGTCAGCATTTTAGACCCCATGTGTATTCTTCAACAATACGTACCATTTTCTTCTCTGACTATTCCTGTCTTAATTTTCAAAGCTGTCTTTAACTATCTATGGGTTCCATTTCATGTATATTTATTTATTTATTTTTTCTAACTGAAATTTTTAATTTTTTACATTTTTAAAATTTATTAATACTGTATTTGCATTTTTTACCACTCCATTTCCCCCTACACTCCTCCCATCTAGTACTAACTTCTTAAATTGTGACCTCTTCTTTAATTGTTTTGGTTATGTAGATAAAGTCCATTTATTGTTGTTTATATATAAATGTGTTCAGTGCTAATGGTTTAGGACCGAAGGCTCTATCAAAGAGCCTTTCTTTTAATAAAACGACCCCCCTCACAGATGTCATTGATTGCTTGACGGTCTTCTGGAACTACTTCCATCCACACTGGGGGGGGGATGGGCTCGTTTGTGCCTACACTCGTATTTCTATGCACCATGTCATGTTCACTTCAACACTTCAAAGCCTTGGCCAAGTATATTCATACGACCTGCCAGTCACTCTTCTGTTTCCTTCTCTAAATGAAGAAACATTTGTCCACATTTCCATCTCAGCCTTTGCAGCAGATCATAATCTGCAGCACCAAATGCAGAAAGTTTTTTTCTCTCAGTTTAGTCAGAAAGGTTACAAATTTATTTTAAAATTTTTATTGATGTAGTTTGCAAGATAGCAATTTGAAATATACATATCACATTATTAACATTGTTGAAAAAGAGAGATCTTAAAGTTTATAGTTATGTAGTGAGGAATTGGAAGCTGTTTATGAACATTTGTTTTATTTATGCATCACTAAAATATGATAAATATCATAAAGTAGTTAAAATATTATAGTGGGTCATACACTAAAATTTTTAACTATCTGTTTAGAATTCTTTCTGAAAGTCTTGGTTTTGCACCACATGTATAAAGAATAAACTGATTTGATGATTTTAAAATGTAGATTTGTGCTTACCATTTCCCAAGTAACTCAGCTAAACTGAAATTTTAACTTTAGGGGATGCCCGCATTGGTTATAAATTAAGATTCATTTTCTTAAAGGGAATTGGGATATTTTACAGATTTTGTGTCTTTAAGCTGTATTATTTCTCATCACTTTTGGTGTATGAATTAAATATAATTTAAGTATATTTTAATATATCCCTAATTTTTGTTCAAATCCTACAATCAGAAAAAGTATAAGCTATAAGTAAGTATTGCTCACATTAAATATTCATGTCTAGTTAATTCACTGAAAACTAAAATCTGTCTATTTCTGTTTTCTTTGGTTTTACAAGACAGGCAACAATGCATATTTTAGTAGAGGTTGGTTGATTGCAGAATAGTTCCCATAGATCAGAATTTGATTTCTGGTGTGGGCAATTCAATGAATCATTTATTATATCATGCACAGGTGTTCATTAGAAAAGCATCATATTATAGTGGAAAGAGCAGCTATTCTCTCAAGATCATTCAAGTGCAAAATTACATTAGGGACTATGATAAGGGATTAAATGACCATAAGTGCTATCTTTTTACCTTATGTTGTAAGCAATTGAAATGACCCTTATATACTCTATGTCCTCCCCATAGGGACTGTAATATATCATCCTTTCCAAACTGATGGAGAAAAAGTCAAATATGCAAATATATACTGTGCTTTGAATATTTTTGACTAACTGATGCTTTTTAGTGATTATGGTCTTCACATTTCAAAATTATTACTCCAAATGTGCTTTGTCATGAAGTAATCTTGTAACTCTGCCTTTAGTTGTATATTTGATTTATTTTCAATCTATTGTTTTAAGGTACATACACCACCCACAGTGACTGTTGTAGAAACAGAGGGGAGTGTCTGATATTTACAAATGCTCTACAAGCCTGCATAGACCCAAACTTGGCTACTCTACGAGAACAGCAAATGTCTTCCCTACTTAACCTTACATCTAGCCCTAAGTTTGTGTATGACTTACTCCCACGCTGTTTGTGCAAACCATTTCAAGGAGATCACACTATACTTATATATCAAAGCATCACCTGATTTCCATGTACATCTTCAACTTTATGTTTTAGTTAAATTTCATTGTTTCCAAAAATAATTTCATATAAAATTCACTAAACGATAACAACTTTAGTTGCATCTCTACAAAATTTTAATTAATAAGTACCAATTAATATTTTTGATTTTTTAAAAGAAAAATCCTTATGTCCTATCCATTTTTAATTCCTTTGCAGAAAAGTGTTAATCGATGTTCTCTAAATGTGCTCTGATTTCTATCACTATCATTTTGCAAAACATTATAAACATACATAAAAAGTTAGCCAGTTCAGAATAAGAATTTATTTGAGAAAATTAACAACAATGATGAATGATAAATCTCACCAACTGTCCATGTATTTTAGAACTTGCCTTTTACAAAGAATATAATGTTTTCTTCCATGATACCCAACGTGTTTTCTGCCTTACCATATTTATTATTCACCTTTGTCCTTTATTACCTCCTGAAGAACTGCTAGGCCTCATGTCTTTGTTTGCTCTTGGCCATCAACTTGATCAATAAAACTGATCATTTTAGAATCCAGTGTCAACATTCAAATTTGGAACTATGGCATTAGTGACTGATGTTTCATGTAAATAATAGGGCAACAGAATTCTGCTGGATGGTTTTAGATACTTTGTCAATGATGAAGTGACCACAGGTGTGTGGATTCATTTCTTGGTCTTCAATTCTATTCCATTGATCTACCTGCCTGTCATACCAATACCATACAGTTTTTATCACTGTTGCTGTATAATACAGCTTGAGTGCTTTAATTATATTTATTTGATAAGAGTTTCAACTGTTCCATATATCAAATTTTCTTAATTATTTCAGGACTGCCTTCACAGGAAGCAATTATATGGTTTTTTCTTTACTCATTAGTCATGTTTGTTGTTTATACTTTATAGTTTTAGTATGGAAAGCAATCACATTATTTTCCTAAAAATTTTACATTTCTCCAGTAAAGTAAAACCACCTTTATTAACAGTTTTCTCAATTTATATATGCAAATTATGAACAACCTCCAAAAAGTAGTCATTTAACTTAGGAGAATGTCAAACCCATGGATAGACATTCATTTTTGAGCTATTGTGGCCAGAAACCTAGATTTGTAAGAGTCTATTTCTAGAATTAAAGAATCGGTACATCTGGAATCACCTATCAGAGATGTGAAAATGAAATCAGACAATGTCTATGTTGTGACACAATCATATAGAAAAGTCTTTCCTAGAACTGGAAGAGCTTGAAGGGGCTCGAGACCCCAAAAGTACAACAATGCCAAGCAATCAGAGCTTCCAGGGACTAAGCCACTACCTAAAGACTATACATGGACTGACCCTGGACTCTGACCCCATAGGTAGCAATGAATATCCTAGTAAGAGCACCAGTGGAAGGGGAAGCCCTGGGTCCTGCTAAGACTGAACCCCCAGTGAACTAGTCTATGGGGGGAGGGCAGCAATGGGGGGAGGGTTGGGAGGGGAACACCCATAAGGAAGGGGAGGGGGGAGGGGGATGTTTGCCCGGAAACCGGGAAAGGGAATAACACTTGAAATGTATATAAGAAATACTCAAGTTAATAAAAAAAAAAAGAAAAAAAAAAGAAAAGTCTTTCCTAAGTCTTTCCATCATATTTGGGTCATTAATTTCATGCACCTCATTATCTCAGGACAGCTCATGGGCTTTCTTATTGTTCTATTTCAACAACACACTCCCAATGTCTCCTTGCTCCTCCTGGCTCTCTGAAGTGTTTCCTAGCTCTCCCTTAAAACCTTTAGCTCTTTGTTTACCTACTTTCCCAAATGAGAAAGCCTTCTACAACACTGATTACAAACATAAAACCGCTGCTGCAATCTGTCTGTTCAGTAAACATGCTCTATTGTACAGCTTATGATTCTACTCCACTGGGACTAAAGCAAAGTCACCAAGAAACAAGATTATTTAAGGAAGAAACTTTGACTTCATTACTCAGTTGTTGACCTAGTCTCCTCTAGAACTGTGTCGCAAACACTGCAGATTCAATAAGCTGTAAAGAATGTGTCAAATAAGTCATAAACTGACATGAAAGTGTCATCTTAGGTATAAAAGTAAACTTTAACACCTTCCAGGGGGATGTTTTTTAGTTATTTTCTTCTACAAAAATGAGCAAACAGTACTTTGTTTTTAATTTTTTTCTTTTATGTGATATTTTTATTTACATTTTAAATGTTATTCCCTTTCCTGGTTTCCCTGACATAAGCCCCCCTTGCACATCCCCATCCTCCTGACATTCCCCTACACTGGGAGGTTGAACCTTGGCAGTATCAAGGGCTTCTCCTTCCATTGGTGCCCAACAAGGCCATCATCTGCTACATATGCAGCTGGAGCCATGGGTCAGTCCATGCATAGCTTTTGGGTAGTGGTTTAGTCCCTGGGAGTTCTGGTTAGTTGCCATTGTTGTTCTTGCAAGCATCTTCAGTTTTTTCTATCCTTTCTTTAATTCTTCCAATGGGGATCCCATTCTCAGTTCAATGGTTTGCTGCTAGCATTCAGCTCTGTATTTGACATGCTATGGCTGTGTCTCTCAGGAGAAATCTATATCCAGCTCCTGTCAGCATGCACTTCTTAGCTTCATCAATCTCATCTAGTTATGGTGGCTGTATATATATATATATATATATATATATATATATATATATATGTGTGTGTGTGTGTGTGTGTGTGTGTGTGTGTGTGTGTGTGTGTGTGTGAGTGTGGGTGTGTGGGTGTGTGGGTGTGTGTGTATATATATACCACATGTGGGGCAAGCCCTGAATGGACATTCCTTCATTCTTTGCTCCAAACTTTGCCTCCATATCCCCTCCTATGGTTATTTTTGTTACCATTTTTAAGGAGGATTAAAACATCCAAACTTTGGTCGTCCTTCTTCTTGAGCTTTATGTGGTCTGTGGATTGTATCTTGGGTAATCTGAGGTTTTGGGCTAATACCCACTTATGAGTGAGTGCAAACCATGTGTGTTTTTCTGTGATTAGGTTGCCTCACTCAGGATGATATTTTCTAGTTCCATCTATCTGTAAATTTAAAGAAGTCATTGTGCTGAGTAGTACTCCGTTGTGTAGATGTACCACATTTTCCACATCCATTCCTCTATTGAAGGACATCTAAGTTCTTTCCAGCTTCTGGTTATTATAATTAAGCCTGCTATGAACATAGTGGACCACATGTCTTTGTTGTATGTTGGAGCATCTTTTGGGTATATGCCCAAGAGAGGTATAGCTGGGTCCTCAGGAGTGCAATGTCCAATTTTCTGAGGAACCTCCAGACTGATTTCCAGAATGGTTTTACCAGTCTGCAATCCCACCAACAATGGAGGAGTGTTCCTCTTTCTCCACATCCTCGCCAGCATCTGCTGTCACCTGAGTTTTTGATCTTAGCCATTCTCACTGGTGTGAGATAGAATCTCAACATTGATTTGATTTGCATTTCCCTGATGACTAAGGATGTTGAGCATTTCTTTATGTACTTCTCAGCCATTAGATATTCCTCAGCTAAGAAATCTTTGTTTAGCTCTGTACCCCATTTTTAATAGGGATATTTGGCTCTCTGGAGTTTAACTTTTTGAATTTCTTTTATATTTAGGATATTATCCTCTATTGGATGTAGGATTGGGAAAGATCTTTTCCTAATCTGTTGGTTGCTATTTTATCCTAAAGACAGTGCTCTTTGCCTTACCGAAGCTGTACAGTTTTATGAGCTCCCATCTTTTGATTCTTGATCTTAGAACATATGCCATTGGTGTTTTGTTCAGTAAATTTTCCCCAGTGCCCAAGTGATCAAGACTCTTCCCCACTTTTTCTTCTATTAGTTTGAGTGTATCTGGTTTGATGTGGAGGTCCTTGAACCACTTGAATAAGAATGGCATGATTTGTATTCTTCTATATTCTGTCTTCCAGTTGAAGAAGCATCATTGTTGATAATGCTATTTTTTCCATTGGTTGGTTTTAGCGCCTTTATCAAAGATCAAGTGACCATAGGTGTATGGGTTCATTTCTGGGTCTTTAATTCTATTCCACTGATCTACCTGCCTGTCTCTGTACCAGTATAATTCAGTTTTTTTCACTATTGCTTTGTAATACTGTTTGTACGAATATTTGTGTCCTTGCATTTGTAGCATAAATATTTAGAATTGAGAGTTTATCCTGGTGTATTTTTTTTTCCTTTAATGAATATGAAGTGTCCTTCCTTAACTTTTTGATAACCTTTGGTTGAAAGTTGATTTCATTTGATTTTAGAATGGCTACTCCAGCTTGTTTCTTTAGATCATTTGCTTGCAAAATTGTTTTCCAGCCTTTTACTATGAGGTAGCGTCTGTCATTGTTTCTGAGGTGTGTTTCCTGTATGCAGCAAAATGCTGGGTCTTCTTTATATGTCCAGTTGTTGGTCTATATCTTTTTATTTGGGAGTTGAGTCCATTGATGTTAAGAGATATTAAAGAATAGTGATTGTCATTTTCATTGTTAGAAATGGTTTTATGTTTGTGTGTCTCTCTTCTTCTGGTTTCGTTGCAAGGATATACTTTCTTGTGTTTCTATGGGGTACTTTTCCTCATTTTGTTGGAATTTTCCATCTATTATCCTTTTTAGGGATGAATTTGTAGAAAAATATTATGTAAATTTGGTTTTGTCATGAAATATCTTGGTTTCTCCATCTATGTTAATGGAGAGTTTTGCTGGATATAGTAGCTTAGGCTGGGAATTGTGTTCTCTTAGGGTTTGTATGAAGTCTGTCTAGAATCTTCAGACTTTCATAGTCTCTGGTGAGAAGTCTGGTGTAATTCTTATAGGTCTGCCTTTATATGTCACTTGACTTTTTCTCCTTAATGCTTTTAATATTCTTTCTTTGTTTTGTGCATTTGGTGTTGGGGTATTATGTGACAGGACGAGTTTCTCTTCTGGTCCCATCTATTTGGAATTCTGTAGGCTTCTTACATGTTTATGGGCTCTCTTTCTTTAGGTTAGGGAACTTTTCTTCTATAATTTCATTTAGGATATTTACTGACCCTTTAATTTGGGAATCTTCTCTCTTTTCTATAACTATTATCCTTAGGTTTGATCTTCTCATGTCCTGGAATTCCTGGATGTTTTGGACTAGGAACTTTTTGTGTTTTACATTATCTTTCATGATTGTGTCAATGTTTTCTAAGGTATCATCTGTCCTTGAGATTCTCTCTTTTTTCCCTTCTAATTTGTTGGTGATGCTTGCATGTTTATTGTTTCCATTTCCATATTTAAATCCTGGATAGTTTTGTTCAACTCCTTCACCTGTTATTTGTGTTGTTCTGTAATTCTTCAAGGTATTTTTATGTTTCCTCTTTAAGGGTCACTTGGACCAGAAAAGTTAGCGATTGGCTTTCCGCTCTTGGTGAGGCAGAAACCTGTAGAGTCTTGCCCCTGACTGCTCCTAGATGGCACTAAGCGATTTCCTCTTGGGTCAGGAATGTGGGCACAAAGTAGTTGTCTTCTCTAATTTCTCAGGATTGTCTGCAGTTCTGAGGGTCCAGCTCTCTCCCCCAGGTGATTTGGGTGCAGGGATCTGTATGTCAGTACTTCCTAATTGGCACTCTGACATAAATCCTAGGAGATCTAGTCTTTTTGTTTTTGTTTGTTTGATTGTTTGTAGTTTAAGTATAAACTGTTAGTTTTTCTCTCAACTTTGAACTGTTATCCACTGTTTTACAGATAAGTCTAGAACCACAACATAATGTCACTTGAAAAAATAATGTATACATTCCCATTACTGAACACATTTATATAATATTTACACAATTACACCAAATTCTCTGAATTAGCTGCTGTCTAATTTACAATTGCAGAATTCTATCAGAACTTCAAAGAATACATGATACCAATATTCCTCAAACTATTCCACAAAATAGAAACAGAAAGAACATGACCTAATTCATTCTGTGAAGCCACAATTGCTCTGATACCTAAACCACACAAGGACCCTACAAGAGAGAGAGAGAGAGAGAGAGAGAGAGAGAGAGAGAGAGAGAGAGAGAGAGAGAAACTTCAGACCAAACTTGCTTATGAATATTCATGCCAAATACTCAATAAAATTCTTGCAAATCGAATTCAGGAACACATCAAAAAATTATTCACCACAATCAAATAGGTTTCATCCCAGGGATGCAAGTTTGGTTCAATATACACAAATCCTTTCGTGTAATCCAGCATATTAAAAAACAAACAAACAAAAAACCCCAAAACAAAAAAAAAAGACCTCAAAGAAACAAATCACATGATCATCTCCTTAGATTTAGAAAAAGCAATTGACAAAATACAACACCACTTCATGTTAAATGTATTGGAGAGATAAGAAATTCAAGACCCATACCTGAACATAATAAAAGCAATATATTGCAAACCAACAGCCAATATCCAATTAAATGGAGAGATACTTCCAGCAATCCCACTAAAATTGGGGACAAGAGAAAAATGCCTATGCTCCTCCTATCTATTCAATATAGCACTTGAAGTGCTAGCTATAACAATAAGACAACAAAATTGGTCAAGTTGACACAAATTTGCAAAGAAGAATCAAAAGTATCACTATTTGCCCATGATATGATAGTATACATAAGTGACCCCTAAAATACAAGAACTTCTCTAGCTGATAAATAACTTGAGCAAAGTGGCCAGATATAAAATTAACTAAAAAAAATAAGAACCTTCATTTATACAAATAAAAAACAGGCTGAGAAAGAAATTAGGGAAGCAACACCCTTCACAATAGCCACAGATAATATAAACATTTAACCACACAAGTGAAAGATCTTTATGATAACGACTTCAATTCTCTCAAAAAAGAAATTGAAGGAAATCTTAGAAAATGGAGAGATCTCCCGTGCTATGGACTGGCAGAATTAACATAGAAAAAATGGCCATCCTACCAAAGGCAATCTACAGATTCAAAATCCCAACAGAATTCTTCAAAGTCATCTAAATGTCAATTCTCAAATCTATCTGAAAAGGCAAAAGACCCAGAATAGCAAAAACAATTCTTAAAAGAATGGCTGGGATAATCACCATCTCTGACCTCAAGCTCTACTACAGAGTAACATTGTTGAAAATTTCATTGTATTTGTACAGAGACAGACCAGTTGATCAATGGAATAGAATTGAAGACCCAGAAATATAACCATGCACTTAGGCACATTTTTTCTTTGACAAAGAAGCCAAAGATATACAATGGAAAGAAAGAAACATCTTCAATAAATGGTGTTGGTCTAACTTGCTGTCTTTATGTAGAAACATGAAAATAGACCCATATTTTTCACCATAGACAAAGCTCAAGACCGAGTGGCTCAAGGATCTCAGCATAAAAGCAGAAAACACTGAATCTAATAGAAGAGGAAGTGGGAAAGGGCCTTGAACTCATTGCCACAGGGACAAATTTCCTAAACAGAACTCCAGTGGCTCACATTTTAAGATCAAGAATTGATAAATGAGACTTCATGAAACTGGACAGCTTCTGTAAGGTAAAGGACATAGTCAATAAAACAAATCAGCAACATGTAGATTGGGAAAAAAATTCACTAACCCTCACATCCAATATAGAGTTACCAAAAAGTGATGCTCAGTATGTTCTCACTAATAAGTGTATATTAACCCCCCCCAGAAAAAAAATGACAGAATATTAAAGATAAAGTCCGTCGGATTTTAAAAGTTCAACAAGATGAAGGACCCAAGTAAGAACACCTCAGTCCCACTTGGCAGAAAGAAGAAAGCAACCACAGCGGGGGAGGCAGGGAGTGACAGCAGAAGGAGAGGGGATGGGAGTCAGGTTAGAGCTGAAGAAGATCTGGTATTTCATGGGGGAAAAGCAGTGGAGTCCTGAGGGCCAGCAGAAAGACTAGAAATAGGCAACCTCAGGAGGTAAGAGGTTCGGAGGACTGTCTAGAATTCACCAGAGACCTGGAAGGTGTGAGGCCCTCAGGACTCAAGGTGGGGTGTGTGTGTGTAGATGAAATGTGCTACAGTGAGGAGAGGGAACTTGTTGAGCCCACCTCCGGCAGAAAGACAGGGCATCAAGTAAGGGATGGGATTGGTATTCCACAGTCAAAACTCTGACCCATAATTCTTCCTGTCTGAAAGAAATGCAGGGATGGAAATGGAGATGTGCTTGAGAAAAAGAAGTTCCAATGACAGGCCCAAAGTGGGATCCATCTTAAGGGGAGGCCACGAGACCCGACACCATTACTAAGGCTATGGATCATGCAGAAAAATGGACCTATCATGACTGATCTCCAAAAGACCCAACAAGCAGCTTAAAGAGTCAGATGCAGATATGTGCACCCAACCAATGAACAGAAGCTGCTAACCCCTCTGTATACTTTAACATCCTTGGATGCTTTCACTCAACACTGTATTTGGCTTTCTCATGTTTTTATAGTTTAACATTTTTAAGACTGAAATGCCATTTGCAAGGATGTAAATATGTAAAAGTTATTAAAAATTTGAAAAGACAGAAAAGTACGAACATTTTTAATTTTGAAAATTTGCACTTAAGCATATGCATTTAAAGGAAAGAATTATCTCAAAACAGATTATATCCATCTGAATTCCAAAGACAAATGTATTCTAAACTGGGAAGTCTATTTACATTTTAGAATACTCTCAAGCAATTGAAATGATGCTAAATTACTTAAATAATAATATTTAAACCGTTCCATTCTGTCATTTCTGTACTTGATATAACAGGAAGAACGTGTAATTTTGAATGCTTCTCATAGCTCCTTCCTTAGCCTCATGCAGAAACATGAAGGAACAATTCTGGTTTTGGCCCTGGCTTTTCTAAGCCATTGAAAGGCACAATGAATTCTTTCCTCTGTTCTGAGCTGATAACAATATGGATTTTAAGTTTTCATTTTTCGCCAAAGGTATCATTACCTCTAGGTAATTATTTCTTACTTTAATTTTTTAAATATTTATATATAATCTACATAAAATATATTTATTCCCATCCATACACTAAATATACCAAATTTGCTAAGAGGCACATTTTCCATTGAGTACCAATGATGAGTCTGTGTTGACTCTTCTGTATAACAATTATTTCTTTACATATTTGTATTTAAATTACATCTTCATGGTGCCTTATAAGGATATTACTGCTGTTTCCTGCCATGAACTGTACTGAACTGTACAGACTAATATCTTGATTTCTTTCATTAAAAATTGAGTTAAGTGACCTAAAATTCATTTTCATATTCTATATCCAAGAAATTGTATATAAATAAATACTTGTGACCTGATTTTTGTAATATTTTTATTAATAACAACCATCTTTTGGGAAATGTTTTTATAAAGTTGCTATAAATTCTTCAATATTTATTTTGAAAATTTCCATGAATAACAATAAGGAAAGCAATTTTCTTTCCAGATTATATATCTCCAAGTTGAATTTTCAGTCAGAAAAATTATATAATGCTGTGAACTCTAAACAAAGGCCTGTCCTTGTTATTGCTTAACACGAACACTCGAATGTCTCAACTATTTTGATAATGTTTCAAATGTTTCAAATTTTACCTTCATGGTAAGTATGATTGATGCTATGATTCAGACTAACTCTTCTTGATTCATGCCTAGGAGATGTAGTTCTAGATCTCTTGTCTGCAAGCTTAGCTAACTGTCCTTTCACAAGCTGGGAAGGCGTGCCCTTTGCTAAGCCTGTAGTTGTTTCATCCAATTTTGGGAAGTAGAAACTCAAGCCTGGTCTCCTGAACTGCTAGTTTGCAGTCTGTCATGGAGTCAGCGTGATGCATGTGAATTAATGCCTTTTAATAAATTAATGATAAGTTTTAAGGATATATCCCGTATTGATTGCTGGTTATAGATTCAAAAATCTAGTATCTGCAAGATATTGCATTATGAAGAAGGATATTTATCTCTGACAACTGGTGAGTTCTCTTTCACGACATGTATATACTCTCTCACATACACACGCACACACACACACACACACACACACACACATACACACAAACTCACACATATACACAAGTCCATACATCATTGAAATTGAGCACACCACACAGTCAGTGTTCATGTCTCATTATTAAAAAAATCATTTTAAAAATTTGAAGTAAGAATTATGATAAACCATTTGATTCACAAAATGCAAAATGGCAACAAAAAAAACCTAGATGTCCTTATAGATAATTGACAACTAGTGGAAAATATTTAAGTTCTTTAGCAGTGGTGAAATTTGTATATATGTATATATGAATATATGCATATATATTAGAGTAGACACCAAGAAGAACTAGAATGCATAATTTTATTTGTGACTATATATATATATGTGTGTGTGTGTGTGTGTGTGTGTGTGTGTGTGTGTGTGTGTGTGTGTGTGTATGTGTTCCATATTATATATAAGATACATTAGCTTAGCAGGAATAAAAGAAAAAGAATGCCTATATTTTATTTTGTTTTTTAATATTTGATATTATGAAGTAAAATATCATACCCATTTCATTCTTATTTTGTTATTTAAATATATATCCTTATCATTTTCAACATCTGTTTTCTTACAAATGTTGATAAAATATTGGCAAGCTAAGAGTAACTCTCTTTTTCACAAAGCTAAGGTATAAAGGAAAATACATCTATACTAATACAAGGGGTTTTGTGTGCCTCCTGACATTTTGTGTGTGAATTGAATTAACAAAATTAAACTTTATTTTGTGGTCTAAGTGCTAAGAATTGGAATTATTAGTTTGCATGATGAAGTCTTTCTCTCAGAATAATCATTTCTGAAAACTCAGATAGGTGATTGAATTTACTTTCATTTCTGAGTCCTCACTTGGTTCACATCTCAAATATTTTTCCTAAGATGGGATTTAAGTTTTATAGGGGTATAAACATTAGATACATTAACCTTGGAAACTTTGTTAAGTGTGTAATATGGAGAATAATTGCATGAAATAAAAGAACCAGTATCATTTTGAAATTTTGAGTTAGAAATTCTTCATCAAGTGTTGGAGGTAGAGGGCTTAGGATTAATGGTTAAAAGTACATACTCCCCTTAGAGGGGGCCCAGGTTTGATACTCAACAGCTATGTTGTGTGGCTAACATGCATATAATCACAGCTGCAGGAACATGATGTCTCTGATGAATACGGCAATGCAGTAACAGTACACATCCAAAGACTCATCCACCTGCAGATAATTAAAATTGAAAGGTAACCATCCTAAAAATCAAAGACCCATTAACTTTAAACAGAGGAACTCTCGACTTTTTATTAAAGCTCTATACTGTTTTATTTAAAATGTAATACATTCAGCAAATATATGTAAAAAGATTGTGTAGAAATAATATGTGGAAATACATTCAAAGTACAAAATATATAGTGTCTAACACCTTTAATATGTAAATGACACATCAGATGATTAATTGAACTATGCAATTTTATCCTGATCATTACAGTTTTTCTTTAGGACAAGTTTCATAAAAATAATATGGTTTAATCCATAATGATATCTAGAGATAAGAACATAAGACATATGAACACATGAAGGACACATAGGGACAAATATATCTTCTAAAGTCATCCAAATGCATCTGTTTATTGAAGAACTGAGAACTGAAAATCTTACATTACTTAATTTCTCCTGTCTTTCATCTGGGTGTGGATCTCACATTGTTTTCTGGCTTTCAATTCACTTTCGAATTTTATGTAATATCCATAATCAGATTGGTCATAATGTATAATAAACAATCTAATTCTATAATGTAGGTTACCTTTGTGTGGCATCAAAATCATTGCTAGCTAGTTCAGATCCTCTAACAGGAGAAAAGGAGGAGTGTGACTATGACTATGACTGTTATTCAGTAATAAAGTTTGGCTGTTTTCTAACCCTCTTAATTTTTGGCTTCTAGTTTTCTGTAAGACACAATGTAACTTTATTAATTACTCCTAGTGTTCTACAGTAAAGTTAACTTAATATATTTATTATACTATTTACATGATTTAAATCCTATTTTGTTTTGATTTTTGTGATTTGTTGTCTTTTGTAGATGGAATTTAGAAAATTTAAATGTATATGAAAATATATATTTTGTTAATTATCCCCGGCTTTCTAAATTGTATCCTTCAATTCACATTATTGAAAATATTAACATAAATATAATTGAGTATAGTAGATATTGCTTCTAGTTTGGGTCACTTCAGAGTGTTTGAGTCAAACCATAAAAAAGAAGTCAGGGGAACTGGAGGTCTGAAGGACTAAGAAGGTAATAATGAAATTAGCCAGAGATGGGAAGACAACCCTCATTGTAAAACACAATGTAACTTTGTTAAATAAAAGGCAGGGCTTCTAGACAGCCATTGTGCCAACCAGAGACATGAACAGAATGAAGTATCATTGTGGATGATAAAAAGTTGTTGATAAAATTAATTGTAAGTATAAGGCTTTGTCTGACATATGAATTTAAGATAAATTTTTATTTTGAAATTTTTATGTCTTGTTGAATCAAATTGGTAAGAATCTGGCAAAGGACTGAATTTTCCTCCACGCTGATTCTCACTAATGCAATTTACTTCACAGGTTTTAGTAAGAAGCTAAGGACCTGGTCTGATAGTAATTAAAGTCAGCATGACATATGTGGTTAGCCATGTGTGGAAGTTTCCTGTCACTGGATACAGTATGCAAATGTGTCATGGATTGAGCTAACACAATTTCCAAGTCTAATCCATGTCACTAACCTCAAAGCACATTTACAAGTTTAACAGAGGTATTGCAAGATCGAAGAAAATCTTATTTGAAACAAAAGTCTATGGGAAATGAACAAGGAGAAGAAATCTGAAAACAAAAGAGATGAACAGGAAGGATTTTAAATATCTTCTGTCTGGGCTTTTGGAAAATTGATTTTGTTCTTAATTATGGGTTACCAAATACTAACTAAATAAATTGCACTACTAAAGATTGATGGGTAGTCTCAGTATGTGACAACATTCACTAAACTCATAAAGATTTGCTGATTGCAAATTGCATTCACCTAGACAGCCTTGGGGTCTTTGGTGAGTTTCTCTCTCACCAAGGATAGCTTTAGGAAAATTAATTATCCTTGTTATCTTATGTCATTCAGTGATTAGGCAAATATTTGCTGTAGCTTATTATACATGAAATACTACAGATGCCTAGATGTGGTGCATGCATAAGGAAGAAAGAGCATCATAGATCTTCAGGAGCTCATTTTGTATTGAAGGAGGCAAAAATGCAAATGACAGTTTCAATATACTTTTCTAAGTATGATTATGAATATAGGGGTTAGAAGAAAGAACTGGTAAATGGTGAGAGCTAAAAACTCCATTGTCCAAATGCATTCAGTTGCTTACCTTAGGAGATTTCTGAATATATAACCAAAAAGATATATAGGATATTTTCCTTAGAAACTGTCGTTAATTCATTCTTTTGTATTGTGTGACATATTTTCTGCTTTTCAATTGCTTATTTTTGAGAATGTCAGACATGTATACAATAAAATATAACTTTCCAATCCCTGTTCTTCCAGTTCCTGCTGGCTTCTTGCCTCACAGCATGTAAACACCCTCACACCACATAAGGAGTTGTATGTAATTTTAGATAATGAAGATGTATAAATAAGCCCAATGCATTTGTTTAGAAACAAGAGTAAGAGAGCAAACTAAGTTGAAATGGCATTTCAGGTAATAAAATAATGGAAAATTACTAGCATATGTGTGCCAGTCCTTGCAGGGAATCTTGTTTTTTGTTTTCTAACACAATGAAACTGTAGCTCAGACAATTACTGCTTAGAATCTATTTGTATGTTGAATTGAAGTCATCAAGTATTTGGCAAAAATGGAACCATTTTACTACTTTTCAGTCAACATTCAGACCCTTCATCATTTTGTAACTGTTTTCGGTAACATTTGCAATAAATGTTTTTTAAATAATAAAGTATTACTTGTGTGTCTCTATGTGCATGTACTTGGGTGTGTATGTGTGTCTGTGTTGGGTAGTTTGGAATGTGAATGCCATGATATTTATCTTCACAAAACATTGTAAATGAATCCTCTTGTAACTTTTGACTCCACTAATTTTGTTTTGTATCAATTCATTACATTTGTCTTAGAATTTTATTTATCTTAAAGACATGGTTTATTTTTACAAAGATTATTAACTTTTGTTTATATTGCTTTTAGAGCATACTTGTTAATGGGAAATGATGTAATAAATGTTTAAAAACCACTTGAAATGGATTTTCGCTTGTTTGTTTTGTATTTCTACTTGCCCAATTCATAGTTGATTGAATAGTATTCAAGGTGGTGAGATATGAAATGATCAGAAGCAAAATATAATCATGAAGAAAGACATATTGAAGAGAGAAGCTGGATGGAAACACAACTGACATGTTTTTACACAAGAATTTTTATCAACATTTGTAAGAAAACAGAGATTTTGAAAATGATAAGGATATGTATTTAAATAACAAAATAAGAATGAAATGGGTATGATATTTTACTTCATAATATCAAATATTAAAAAGCAAAATAAAATATAGGCCTTCTTTTTCTTTTATTCCTGCTAAGTTAATGTATCTTATATATAATATGGAACACATACATACACACACACACACATATATATATATATATACATATATATATATATATATATTCACAAATAAAATTATGCATTCTAGTTCTTCTTGGTGTCTACTCTAATATATATGCATATATTCATATATACATATATACAAATTTCACCACTGCTAAAGAACTTAAATATTTTCCACTGGTTGTCAATTATCTATAAGGACATCTAGGTTTTTTTGTTGCCATTTTGCATTTCATGAATCAAATGGTTTATCATAATTCTTACTTCAAATTTTAAAGTGATTTTTTTAAATAATGAGACATGAACACTGTGTGGTGTGCTCAATTGCAATGATGTATGGACTTGTGTATATGTGTGAGTTTGTGTGTGTGTGTGTGTGTATGTGTGTGTGTGTGTGTGTGTGTGTGTGTGTGTGTGTACGTGAGAGAGTATATACATGTAGTGAAAGAGAACTCACCAGTTGTCAGAGATAAATATCCTTTTTCATAAAGCAATATCTTGCAGATACTAGATTTTTGAATCTATAACCAGCAATCAATATGGGATATATCCTTAAAACTTATCATTAATATATTAAAAGGCACTAATTGACATGCATCACGCTGACTCCATGACAGACTGCAAACTAGCAGTTCAGGGGACCAGGCTTGAGTATCTATTTCCCAGAATTGAGTGAAACAGCTGCAGGCTTATGCAAAGGGCACCCCTTCCCAGCTTGTGAAAGGACAGTTAGCTAAGCTTGCAGACAAGAGATCAAGAATACCCTTGGCAGGGAACAGGGAGGCAAAGTTTAGAACAGAGGCAGAAGGAACACCCATTCAGAGCCTGCCCCACATGTGACCCATACATATACAGCCACCAGTCTAGATAAGATGGATGAAGCAAAGTAGTGCAGGCCAAAAGGAACTGGATGTAGATCTCTCCTGACAGACACACCCAGAATACAGCAAATACAGAGTCGAATGACATCTTTAAACCACTGAACTGAGAATGGGACCCCCGTTGAAGGAATCAGAGAAAGGACTGGAAGAGCTTGAAGGGGCTCGAGACCCCATATGAACAACAATGCCAACCAGAGCTTCCAGGGACTAAGCCACTATCCAAAGACTATACATGGACTGACCCTGGGCTCCAACCTCATAGGTAGCAATGAATAGCCTAGTAAGAGCACCAGTGGAAGGGGAAGCCCTTGGTCCTGCCAAGACTGAACCCCCAGTGAACGTGATTGTTGGGGGGAGGGTGGTAATGGGGGAAGGATGGGGAGGGGAAGCCTCCTTATATAGAAGGGGAGGGGGAGGGGTTAGGGGGATGTTGGCCCAGAAACCGGGAAAGGGAATAACAATTGAAATGTAAATAAGAAATACTCAAGCTAATAAAGATAAGGAAAAAAAAAGAACTACATCTCCTAGGCATAAATCAAGAAGAGTTAGTCTAAATCATAGCATCAATCATATTTCCATATGTAGAAAGTAACAATGAAGATATATATCACCTACCCCTTCCTAATGTTCCTCTTTTTGCTTTAAAACAGAATCTGTGAATGCAGTCAGGACCCTTCCATCGCAAAGGAATTGGGCCTCTAGATGCAGTAATAAACACTCTTTGCTTTTGAATACTATTTGAGACTATGGTATCATTCTTTGGCGACTGATGAACAATATCCTTTTGTATTTTGTAAAATACTTCATACACTCTTATTTATAATTTATTATTTCATTTTATATTATATAAATATAATCCCTGTCTACTCCTTCCCTTCTTCTTCTTGCATCGCTCAACATGCCATCTTCAAATTTATTATATATATATATATATATATATATATATGTGTGTGTGTGTGTGTGTGTGTGTGTGTGTGTATGTGTGTTCATACACTGGAGCCTGGGCAACCTATCAAGGATCACATTTTCCAAAATAATGATTCTCCCTTCCCTAACCAACTAGTCACAGTAAAATGCTACTCAGTCATGTTTGAAGATTGGAAACTATCACATCCATGTTACAATTTTAAATAGATTGAATTTTGCAACTCTTCTGCAGATAACCCTATATTATATGTTCATTACTGTGATATTGTGTTACAACCATAAGCCAGCACTCTACATCAGTCCTCTACTTTTCTACTTCTTTATTTCTTTTATGATGTGTTTCTTGAGCTTGGAAATACGTCTAGCATAGATATCCTACTTAGTCTCCTATTGTCAACACTTTGACCAATTAGGCATCTCTCTATTAACTACTGCCCACTGCAAAAAGAAGATTCTCTGACAAATACTAAAAGTTACTCAGGTTTATAGGCATACATATGTATATATGGCCAGGAAGAAAATATAGTGTTTTTCTTTTTGGGTTTAGGTTCCTTTACTAAACTGATCTAGGCTAGAAACATGGCTCACACCTTAATTCCAACAGTTAGGAAATTGAAGCACGGGGGATGTTTTCAATTCCAAGTCTGCCTGTGTTCTATAGTACATTTTATGCCAGTCTTGAAATACCTTTCCATTGATTATTCAGAAATCATGATCAAAGCAATTTAAAAAAAATAACACTTAACAGCTCTTTACATTTGGAGATCACATTTTGCCTTATAGTTCTCTTAAGCACAATGATGTTTAGCATTTAGAGATAAAGTTAGCCATCAATACAATGTTATCAATGACACTTCTCCATTGAGCTAAACCCAAGTGACATCCTTGTGGGAGGAACCTGTTTATACTGAAACTTAATTATTATTAGCTTATTAGCTCCTAAGCAGGAATTATATATCTTGTTAAGGCATTCGTAATTAATGCCAGCTGTAGTCAGCAGGAGTAAGAGCACTATGGTCCCTGTGATGGCTGACAGAAAAATTATTAGCAAGGAAGAACCTGAGAAAGAAAATGGGAGTTACCGCTTACTTCATTCTCATAGGGCCTTTTCCTTATTAATATTCTGGATTTCAGACAAATTATTCTTTATTATTCCTGAGTTGGTTGAATATGAGTATGACTCTCCATGGCCATAGATTAACCCCATTATTCTCTATAAAGCAGATCAATTTCCCCACCATGTTGTAAGACTACTTCATCTAAATGAGTTAACCTGTTCTGCTAATTTTGAAATACATTTTCCTAATACACATAAGTCTTCAGTTATTTGACATACGAAGATTTTGTACTTGACACCAGCCACTGTTGCTCAGTGGTTTCCAATCCTAATATTACGATGAGGGATATAAAGAGAACTAACATTTCTCTTCGCCCCAGAAGATTAGAAAACTTTGCTACTCCAAGCACTCTCTCCTTGCTGCACACTCACATACAAATATTCAGGGTGAGAAGAATGCTAAAATACAATATTTAGGGGCTGATGTATATGCCACACAGCTAAGCAGTATGTGAGCAGTCATTACATAGAAATCAAACACTTTCAGCTTAGAGATGAAGAGAGAGAAATGTCTCTCTAATTTAGTTGTGGCCAGTAGCTGGGAGACATTCACGCACAGTTTAAATTTGCTCTTAAAGTGGGATCTAAACTCATGAAAGAGCAGGAAGAAACATGGTTTAACATAAAACACCATTAGTTTACAATATCACCTTAAACATTTTAACAAGCAGTTTTTAGTGATGCTTCCTAGACCTTGGTAGCAGTCCATATTTCTGCAGCTAGGATATCATCCCTTGTGATATGTCTGACACGGGAACTATATATCCAGGCAAGGATGTGGTCTGCATTGACAGCAGTCAGAGTATTATGAATAACTAGGTATGTTCCTTTCCAGAAGGGTCAAATTTTTGTTTAGACCTAACACTCCAACCTTTCCTTGAGGAGAAGGGTTGGTTGGTATACTGTAATATTCTTTTCAGCTGAAATTAGGATGTTGTCGTCAGGATACATTAAAACTGAATGCTAGTCAAAGTCCAAGGGTTGTTGATTCAGGCAAGAGTGGGTATCCATTAGAAACATTTGGTGTACTGAAGAGAAATAGAGCAATTATATTGACTGGACAGATTTATATCAGATTTCAGCAAGGCTGGGGGTGCCATTTGGAGTAATCTGAAATTTGCAGCTGATTCCTAGAATATGTATATCTGTCAGCCTAGTGGAAATCTACAAAACGCGATATAGAACGGGGACAGAAGTTAAAGTTTAGTAACTTAAAGGAAAATCTTGCATTCGGAACACCTCTCCAGAATAAGCAATAGGTAGGGAATCAGTTTCACAGGAGTCCTTCCCGGCAGTTATTTGAGAGGTGGACCCCAGTTACAGCTTCCTGAAACTTAAATGAATTTGAATTTAAAAAAAGAGGTAAAAGTTTTAGGTATATTAATATTAAGAGTGGGTGGATCCTGGTTGCAGCTCCCTGAAACATAAATGAACTTAAAGGTTAAAAAAAGAGGTAAAAATATTAGGTATATTAACATTAACAATGTTACATATCTGTGTTTAAATCTATACAGTAGAAAATGAAGAATATCAAAGCCTTTGAGTCATAGTAAAAGTTTTGGGACCATCAAAAATCATTTTGTGTTAAAAGCATTAACAAATTATGTAAAATATATAATATATATTATATATATTGTATATATATTGTATATGTATATATATATATATGACAGAAACGTTATTAGCATGATGAGAAGCACCCTTCTGTCTATACTTAGAAAATAACCAAAGGGAAATTTTTTAATTTGAGCATGTAACTTACATAGTAGTCAATTCTTTCCCTGAGCTAGATTAATCAGAACTCCATTAATGAATATGCTAAAAGTGTTACCTTTATTTCCTAAAATCATTTATTGTTTTTAAGTCTTATTATTATTTTAATTACTTTCGCAAATCTTACAATTTACATAAACCTCAAACATTTCTTGTTTTTACATTCAATCATTTACCATGAGGTACAACTAGTTAAGTACAGAAAGAGTCATTGCAAAATACCTTTCTTTAAATAGAGACCTAAAACTCCTAGAAAATATCAGGACCATCATCATCATCAGAGATCTGAGAAGGATACATATGAACAGGTTGTATATTCTAAATTGCCTCTTAATCAATAAAATGAGAGTTATCATTTCCCTGGGAAATGGATTACCTTATTTTCTTCTTTAGTAATCTTTGGAGGCAAAGTGGGTTCTGTCTCCAGCGGTTATACAGGACATATATGTGTATATAATATCTTCATTAGTATATATGCATATATATATGCATGTATGTATATCATTTCATACCCCATTACAGTTCCCCTCCCAGAGTTCTTCAGAACATTCTCCCTCCTCTTTGCCTCTGACAGTTTGCTCCCTGCCCACCCATTCCTAGGTATTCCCTTACCCTGGGGCATCAAATGTCTACAGTTTTAGAATATATCATCCTGGGTGAAGTAACACAGACCCAAAAAGACCTGCATGGTCTGCACTCACTGATAAGTGAATATTAGCCAAAGGGTGCAGCATACAAATGATACAACCCACAGACCATAAGAAGTTTAACAAGAACAAAGCTCAAGTGAGGATTTTTTAATCAGACTTAGAAGGAGGAACAAAATAATCAAGGAAGGCAGAGGGAGCAAGGGACCTGGGTGGCAGAGCAAGGGGTAGAGGGAAGGAGGGCAGAATCAGGTAAAGGAGGAGACAAGAGAGAAGCCTAGGGGCCCAGGAGAATGAATAAAAATATGCAGCTTCTGGGAGTCCTGGTAGGGGAAACCTCTAGAAAGTCGCAGAGACCTGGGATATAAGAGACTTCCAGGACTCAATGGGGGTGAACTTAGACTAATTACCCAACAGTGGGGAGATAGAACCTGAAGAGACCACTTCAAGTTGGTAGACGGTGCCTCCAGTGCATGGAATCACTAACCCACCTTCAAAAATATTGACCCAGAATCGTTCCTATCTAATAGAAATGCAAGTTCAAAATTGGAGTGGAGACTGAAGGGAAGGTCATCCAATGCCTGGCCCAACTTGGGGTCCATCCCATGGGTGGCATAAAACCTTAACATTATTGCTGATGCCATGTTGTGCTTGTAGGCAGGTCCTCCGAGAGGCTCTGCCAGGAGCTGACTGAGACTGATGCAGATACAGTCAACCACTGGACTGAGGTCATGGACCCCTATAGAAGAGTTAGAGGAACTATTTAAGGGGCTGATGAGATAGGAAGACCAACAGTGTCAAGTAAGCTGGACTAGTGGGGGCTCCCAGAGACAAAGGCAACATTTAAAGAGCACACAAAGACTGATTCGAGGTCCCTGTAAATATATAGCAGAGGACTGCCTTGTTTGACCTCAGTGGAAGCCTAATCCTATAGTGATTTAATGACTCAGAGCAGGGGTGGGAGCATCATAGATGAAGGAAAGGGGAGATAGGATAAGGAACTATAGGAGGGGAAGGGGGACTGCATTTGGAATATAAATAAATACAATAATGAATACTTCATGTGGCTCTCTGCTCCTCCCTGTTCCAGAGACAGCCGCATCTTCTTGTGCAGTGCCAGCCTCCTCTCATAGACAAGATGGTGAAGGTCGGTGTGAACGGATTTGGCCATATTGGGCGCCTGGTTACCAGGGCTGCCTTCTCTTCTAGCAAAGTGCAGATTGTTGCCATCAACGACCCCTTCATTGACCTCAACTACATTGTCTACATGTTCCAGTATGACTCTACCCATGGCAAGTTCAACGGCACAGTCAAGGCTGAGAATGGGAAGCTTGTCATCAACCGGAAGCCCGTCACCATCTTCCAGGAGCGAGATCCCGCTAACATCGAATGGGGTGACGCTGGTGCTGAGTATGTCGTGGAGTCTATTGGTGTCTTCACCACCATGAGAAGGCTGGGGCTCACCTGAAGGGTGGGGCCAAAAGGGTCATCATCTCCGCCCCTTCCGCTGATGCCACCACGTTTGTGATGGGTGTGAACCACGAGAAATATGACAACTCCCTCAAAATTGTCAGCAATGCATCCTGCACCACCAACTGCTTAGGCCCCCTTGGCAAGGTTATCCATGACAACTTTGGCATCATGGAAGGGCTCATGACCACAGTCCATGCCATCACTGCCACTCAGAAGACTGTGGATGGCCCCTCTGGAAAGCTGTGGAGTGATGGCCGAGGGGCAGCCCAGAACATCATCCCTGCATCCACTGGTGCTGCGGAGGCTGTGGGCAAGGTCATCCCAGAGCTGAATGGGAAGCTCACTGGCATGGCCTTCCATGTTCCTACCCCCAATGTATCCGTTGTGGATCTGACATGCTGCCTGGAGAAACCTGCCAAGTATGATGACATCAAGAAGGTGGTGAAGCAGGCGTCCAAGGGTCCACTAAAGGGCATCCTGGGCTACACTGAGGACCAGGTTGTCTCCTGCGACTTCAATAGCAACTCCCACTCCTTCACCTTTGATGCTGGGGCTGGCATTGCTCTCAATGACAACTTTGAAAAGCTCATTTCCTGGTATGACAATGAATATGGCTACAGCAACAGAGTGGTGACCTCATGGCCTACATGGCCTCCAAGGAGTAAGGAGTAAGAAACCCTGGACCACCCAGCCCAGCAAGGATACTGAGAGCAAGAGAGAGGCCCTCAGTTGCTGAGGACTCCCCATCACAACTCAGCCCCTAACACTGAGCATCTTCCTCAAAATTGCATCCCAGACCCCATAATAACAGGAGGGGCCTAGGGAGCCCTCCCTTCTCTCTTGAATACCATCATCAAGTTCTGCTGCACCCTCAAAAAAATACTTCATGTTTGAGGTTAGTGTTTGAAAAATATTATTAATTTCTTCTCTACTACAATAGAGCCTGTTCATCTTTTTCATTAAAATAAATTGTTTTTGAGTCCTATCTATAGACAAACAGTACATCAGGAAGGAGCTAAGAAACCTACCTACCAGCAAGGTGTGTGGCAATGGTATCTACAGGCTGCAGATGGCCTATATCTTCTTTCCCTTACCTGATCATTCTGTTTCCTACCTCCTACATCTGCAACAAACTTATAGGCAAACCAGAAAATACAGGTTCACCAAATAATAATTTAAAAAGACAGAACATTATGCATCTAGTGGAGACAAGATAAAAACAAACATTTGGTGGCCACCTTCATTCTTACACTCAACAACCAATTTCTATCTTGACTTTTCCAACAAGGACCAGCAGCAGCCTCATTGTCTCTCTGACTTAGGACTTAATGTGGCATCCAGCTTTTTTAAATGTCTCACACATTCATACCACAGACAAACACAAACCTTATCTACCCACAGTAATATACTTCTTTCAAGGCCACATGTACTCCAACAAGGCCATACCTCATACTAATGGCACTCTCTGGTGACCAAGCATTCAAATATATGAGACTATGGAGCCCATTTCTATGCAAATCACCAAAATAATACTATTTCTTTCCCTTTTTTCCTCCAGTTGCTTCCATGTACATCTCTAACTCTTATTTAAATTCATGGCCTCTCCTTCTTTCATTGTTTTAATATATATTCTTATGTGTATATAATAAATACAATTTGGCCATCTTGTAATATGTTACCTGTATTTACATGATCATGAATTTACATGACTAACCACTTGATGTTGGTTGTCTAATGGCAGTTGGGATTTCCTTGACATAATTTCTTCCTCTCAGCATTCCCTACTTGCATTCAAAGATTTATCTAGGGTTAAGACCACTCAAACTTTCTTCCTTACACATTAGCAGGAGGTATCAATTGGAAAGAGGCACCATGTGTTCGTTAATACCTGCAATTCATTCAGTTATAGTCTTCTATATTTTCTGAATTTATTACAAAGAGCAGATCTTTGATATAAATGTTTTGTAAGGTGTAATATATACATATTGCCTTGCTTTCATTGACCCAAGATTTTCTTTAGATGTTGAAGAGCAAGTTATAAACAAAGCATGCATCTTGAACACCAGCCTACAATTTTAGTTTGTTAATATATTTAGAAGTCCTTTATAAAATGTCTCCTTAATATTCCAATGATTTAAAGATATTAAATGTATTTCCTAATGGTTTTATTATGAAAACTTATATTTATTATTATGAAAACTTACATTTTATCATAGGGAATATATGCCATCATATGAACTGAGTTATTACAAATAGGAGTCTGGTACTAAGTTTTCTAGAAGGAGAATGTATTATTAATGGAACTCAAATCATTAATTCATCAAAACAATTTTTGATACATATATCAAATTGAGGACAGTAATATCAACAGTGAATTGAGTTTTACTTTGTGTTTTTATTCAAATATTTGAGTAAACGTTATCTTCTCCCACAGTGGTAGAATTTTTTATAGATTGGTTTGATTTTTTTACTTTAGTAAAAGAAAGTACTCTTCATATTGCAATTCAAATTTCAATTAAGTTTCAAAATAGTTCAAATTTTCACCTACGTACATTAAAATACAATTAAGTTTTCATGCAAATTGTTACATCTATATGCTTTAAGGTAACTGTCTTCTCCCATCCTGCCACTGTGAAGAAGGCTGGACTGTCCTTAGTGTGCTTGGCATGCTGCCGGGCTGAGGGTTGTTATCCTTGTCCTTTCTTGATTTTCTGATTAATCCTCCTGATTAATCCTTCTTTGCTTGCTTCTAGTGCTGTTAATAGTGGTCGTGGTCATAACCCTGACAATCAGTGCAGTTGTTTCTTCACAAAGCAAGGTCAGAATACAAATGTTGGTTCATTTTTATTCCATTTTCTGTATCTACACTAGTTTTCTTCAAGAAATAGAAAATAGTACATATCTAAGTACTTCCTCTCCTGATTCCTCTAAGAGAAATCATTTGTCACTGAATAAACCAAAACAGAGATTTAAATGAGGTATGGGTGCATGATAATACAGTGAATTGTTTTTCCTTTCTGATTTATTGATTTATATATTAATCTCAATTATACTAATATATTTTATTAACGAAACAGTCAGTTAATACATAATCAAACCTGAGGCTTAAGATATCAGTTTCAATTTTTTTCTGGAGTAGCACAAAACATTTGGAAAAGAGGGCATATCAGCTTCAAAACTCTGTCTCTAAAATAGTAGCATGATGGTTTATCTGTCCATTTAAATGACCACATATTTAGGGCAAAATTCATTTGAACTGACTGGCTAAATCTACATGAGGAATATTAATGCCTATGTTGGTGATGCACTGCATAGTGGTATATTCAACTAGGAGATTGTTTTACACTATTCATTACTTTTTAGTAAACTGTGTTTGTAACCCTTAAAATATATTTTTTTCAAGTACTGGATGAAGAATAATTACAAAATATAGCCTCCATTCTTAGGTGGAAAGAAATTTAAAAAAAGATTCTAAAATAAAATGAATTAGGCAGATCCATTTTGCTGAGAAAAAAAAAGAAAAAAAAAAGACTGATTGCTGATAGAGATTTGAGAAATACAGTGGGATTACTATATAGCAAACAGGTATAAAAGTATTTTCTGAGATGTCATTTATAAGAATGGAAGTGGTGGGAAGGGCCAATAGTATTTGAGGGAGAATTGTCATTAACAATGGAAATGGAAATGTCAATCAGTTTTGATTTAATGCTTTTATCATGTAAATTGAGTTCCCAAATAATTACAAGAGAATCCCAGATGTAACAGGCAAAGAATCCCCACCCACAGATGATTTCAATAGGTAAATAAAGTTGCCAGAGGCTAATGACTGGACAGAGAGACAGAGGCAGTAATTTCAGATCCATGATGAAGCAAACTGTCTTACAATTTTACTGCTGTGAACAGACAACATGACCAATACAAGTTTTATAAAGGAAAACACATATTTAGAGCTGACTTACAGGTTCAGAGGTTGAGCCCATTATCATCAAGGTGGGAGCATGGCAGCATCCCAGCAGGCACGGTGCAGGCAAACCTGAGATATCTGCATCTTTATCTGAAAGCTACTAATGAAAGACTGACTTCCAGGCAGCTAGGTTGAGGCCTTATAGCCCACACCATCAGTGACATACCTATTCCAACAGGACTACACGTTATAATAGTGCTACTCCCTGGGATCACATTCTACTCTCTGGCCCCCATAGGCTTGTTCAAACACATAAGTCCACGGAGCCATACCTAAACATAGCATAATGCAAAAATACATTAAGTCCAACTTCAAAAGTTCCCATAGTCTATAGCAGTCTCATCAATGTTAAAAGTCTGAGATTCATCCAATCATTTAATTCTAATTCCCAAACAAGACAGGAAACCAGCTGGACAAACTTAAATTCTGCGTCTCCATGTCTTATGTCAAAACAACTTCAATGTTACAGCTTCTTGTTTCAATGTCTGGAATCCACACAAGATCTTCTGGACTGTTTCAAATTACTGGCATCACTTCTCCAGCTATGCCTTCTATAGCACTCTAAGCTCAGGTTGAGCCACTCCACTGTTGCTGCTATTCTAGGTGGTAATTCCATGGTACTGGCATCTCTAATACACTGAGTTCCTCCACTGAAACTAGGCTTCACCAATAGCCTCTCATGTGCTCTCCTCATGGTGCCAGGCCTCAAATCCTTTACATGATCCCTTCAGTCCTGGGTCATTAACTGCAACTGAGTCTGCATCTTCACCAATGGCCTTCCATGATTTCTCACAGTGCCAAGCCTCAGATGCTCTTCATGCCTTCAAAACCAGTACTGCCTGGGTGACTCTTACACATTACCAAGTACAGCTGCCACATTGGCTATCTCTAGAACATGGCTTCAGAAAACACTTTCCATAAGATTTCACCTCAGTGATGCTTATCTCCTGTTAATCATCACTAGTTTCTTAGCTCCAGCTAATCTTCATCAATTGTCCTATAAGTCCCTTCTATTCTATACTCTAATGGCAGAGTCACATGGCCAAAGCTGCATATTTCCTTTCCTTGCTGGGACTGAAACATGGCCCCTTGGTTTTACATTATCACCAGCTTTCTATTTTACAACTCCTTCACTACCTAAGCTTGTCTGTCATGGAGCTTGCTCTATAGATTGACTCTGAACTCAGAAATCTTCATGCCTGTGTTCTAAACACTGGCATTAAAGGTGTGGTCCATGAACCCTAGATTTAAGTTTTTCTTCTCCTAGAACTTGACTCTCCCAGACTGGCCTTGAACTCAGAGATCTGTTTTGCTTTATCTCCTGGGATTAAAGTCTTGTACTACCATACCTTAACCTAAACTTAGCTGGGTGGGATCTTGTCCCAAGGTCACTACTGGCTTAATTCCATTAAATGTTCTTGAACACGGGATTCAGCTATACATTTCACTTCCTGGTGCCACTTTAATACCATATATTTTATGTTTTTCCTTTCTAAGCTTGCTATGTTTGTTCAAAACTCTCTTCATAACTAGAGAATTAAGTCTCTGCTGAACTTTTTTGAGAATTCCTTTGCCAATGAAATTAATCTCTTTACATTAGCCTCAGCTAGACTCTTCATATACAAGGGCAAAGGCAGCCACATTCTTCACCAAAATCCCACAAAACAGTTTTAGACCATGTATTGAAAATTTCCACTGAAACCTCTTGGGCCAGATCTGAATAATTCAAATTATTCATAGTCAGGCCTAGTCACAGCAACACCCCAATTCCAAGCACCTAGTTCTGTCTTTGTTAGGGTTTTACTGCTGTGAATAGATACCATGACCAAGGCAAGTCTTATAAAGAGAAACATATATTTGGAGCTGGCTTACAGGTTCAGAGGTACAGTCCATTATTATCAATGTGGAAGCACGGCTGCATCTAGGCTGGCATGGTGCAGGCAGACCTGAGAGTTCTACATCTTCATTTCCCAAAGACCCTGCAGTCCCCAATTAAGACAATGATATCAAGTGTTAGCATTGTAACACATTCATTGTGAAGGATACAACGCTTGCTATATATGTAACCTTAATAGGTAAGAAGACTAGATACTGAAAATTCTCTCTGCATTCCCTTCCAAACTTACCTGTCCAGTGATTGTTTCTGGAGCTTCTCTAACCATAGTCTGATCTTAAGTCATTGATGTAGCTATAGGTGATTGATCTATGCTAATCAACTGTGCATCAGCAGTGTGAGTTCTTGGCATCCAGTCCCAACATACAAACACACACACACACACACACACACACACACACACACACACACACACACACACACGGGGGGAGGGAGGGAGGACTAGAGAGAGAGAAGACATATTTAATATGCCTTAATAAGCTTGGTTACTCCCAAATATCCACTTGTCTAACACACTCTCCCCCCCCTAACATTACTGAATAATTACTAAAGATTGGATGGGCGGTTGGAGTGGGTTGAACAGCTCTATCCTGGTTCTTACAAGTTGGCTGTCTCTCTGACCTGCACTTATCCTTACATTGCTGCTCTCTTTTTCTCAGTCCCTGTGATAGTTTGTATATGCTCAACCCAGGGAATGGTACTATTAGGGAGTCTGGCCCTGTTGGAGTATGTGTGTCACTGTGGGTCTGGACTATAAGGTCCTCACCTACATGGAGGTTAGAACCTCATATATAAAATTTCAGTTCTTATTTCAAATGTCTCTGTAGTTTTCTTCTTTTGTTTAGCAAAGTGGAGATAAGAGGCAAGTTGAATCTCTAGTGAGTTTCCAAGTGGGTCTCATCACATCACTTACCCAAGAATGGATCGTAGCAAATACGGAAAGCACCAGCTTTCCTAACTATAAGCTTATTTTACCTCTGCGACTGTCAGTTACACATGTGTTGATTACTAGGTTATTTAAAAATAGCAAGTACTTTGTAGAATTAAAGCAGACTATGCATGCATTCACTTAGAGTTTGTTCTGGTCCAGAAACTATACCCCTTTCAATCCATGCCATTGTTGTCTAAAAACACTTTCCTCAAATCCAGACAGCATAAATTTATTTCATGAGACAGTTCAGTTGGCATTTTCACCAATGCCTTCTTTCCCATTAAACTGCTCTATCAAAATACAATGGGACAGTCAGCCCTTAACCACATCTGAATTTAACCTTCTATAACAATTGGCCTTTTTGATTTTTTCCCTGTTGGTAACAGAACTTCTTTGACACAATTCTAAAACACTTAATCTGCTTCTGTTCAACATTTTACAGACTGGTCCTTGGGCTTCTAGTTGAATTATCATCCCTGCTTACTGTTCGCTCAGTGTCAGAGAACCTCAGGACTTGAGCTTCTTTTCTTTTGTATCTATCTGATGTACTGGATTTCGTAAACACGAGATTGCAACTAACACAGCAGATTGTTCCAATTACATACAGCTAAGAATGCCAAAGTTAACATGTCTACTGTGAACTACCGATGCTCCCTAGGCCTGCAGCTTTTTACTGCAGAGAATTGGCAATTATCATTTGCTCCTTCCCTCTGTCTCTCTCTGTTTTCTGTTTAGTGTCTATCTCTGTTCCTGTTTCTCTGTCTCTTTCAAACACACACACACACACACACACACACACACACACACACACACACTTCCACATGATGTATGTAATGACATTTGACATTCCACCTATTTTAATTTTGAAATATAACTACTCCAAAACAATACATCAAAGTGGTGTATTCAGTCTTATTTTTTAACTTTCACCCTATAGTGCCTACAATAATTGCCTCAGAATACCAAAACCCTGTGACAGAAATTTCTTTGGGGACCCCATACATATTATACAATATTTTACTTTCATGATTCTTAGAATTTTGCATTCTCTATATTCTATTCTGTTTGAAGCTTCCATTCTTGCCCGTGTGTAATCCAGTCTCTAAAAAGGCAACAGTGTGCAATACCGTGACACACCTGCTTTACAGTCCCCCCCTAAATAATTTCTTTCTTCCAACACTGTAATTTAAATTAAAGGAAAAAGAGAACATTCCTGATTTTATCCAGTAACTTGTTTCTAGATATTAGGTTTCATTTTACATGAGTACTTAGTAAATATTTTCAACAAAAGAATTATTTAATATTTTAATAAGATTTTTCTATTTAAAGTTTCATGGCTTAATTATATCTATTTGGTTAAATTTTAATAGAGGATGCTACAAGTTTCAGAGTGATTCTAAGTTAAGGAGAATTGAAGTCTCAGTAAATAGCTAATATATTGAAAAAGGAATAATTACTTTAACATTTGGTTTAGTATATAGTATTATGACATGAGATGGTTTCATTATTCTCTAAGTTTTAAAATTTATTTAACTTAAAACAAAACTGAATTGCATATTTTCAGTGAGTTTCATAAAAATGAATTTTAACAACGTTCCATATGTGTATAGACAAACATAAACATATATAGATAAATATTCATTTATAATTACATTTATGTGTGTGTATACACATACTCATGCCGATATTTGTTTGTAATTCTGTATATGTATACACATTCTTTCTTCAGATGCTGTAATGATCTTGTAATATTTATAATATGTGTTTATATATTATTTATATTATTTAAGACTATTCACGCTGAACACTTTAAATACTAAAAAGTTTAAAAATTTATTACATTAAAGTACATGAAAAATTTTCAATCAAGATACTGAATCAAACATGAAAATGGCTTCTGTTTGTTTAAAATATGCAAAGGCAACATCTTCCTAATTTTAAAATTGCTTCCCACTATATCGTGACCATTATAATTTAGAATGTTGTTTCAGGATCAGAGGGTTGCTACTGTGGAAACAATTCTATGGATATTACTTTCTGATAAACTTTGTAAGCAGAGAAGAAACTTCAACAGACTGCATGTGAGGCATCTAATTTATATCAGTTTTCCAGGTAAGGCTATGTAAATGACTATGCAGTGATATTAGACAGAGGAGATAACCCCACTTGGAAAACAGCTTCAATATAAGAACAGTAATGCATTATAGTAGTAATAGCTTCCCCTACTGTTTCATAAAACAGGAAAGGAGGTGAGGAGAAAGCCCTGTTATTATTCTATGACTGTTTAGTTAGAGATGTATGAGGAACACTAGAGAATGATAGCTTACACGCCAGTATGAGGAAGCTGACTCATAATGTCTGGTTTATAGTTCTGTTATGATTAAGTTATTATGTTCATGTCACATCTGTCCTTAAATAGCTGGGCATTTGTTGCCTTTTGTCTGGTTAAATATATTTTCTTCATTATGTTTTTGGATTTTTCTTTCATTTATTTTACTAATGGAAATTTTATTTTCATCAAATACAGAATTTTATTTAAGAGGTTTTGAGGGTCTCCAGATATAAATGTATTAGAAATATCCATAGAGCCAGCAGGAAGCACACATGGCATTAAGGCCATACTTCAAGGATACTGACAAGGGTCATTTAAAATCCAGTGTATGAGCAGAGAGGCCAGTAAATTCTAACAGTAAGCAGCAGTACTTTTGTTAAATTGCTCTACTAAACTGTTAAGCTGCTTTAAAAGCAGAGGTATGTCATGTCAGGGGGAAGTGGGGTATGTAATATAGAATGTTATAACTCATGAAAATTAGCTATACATTTTCAGATATGAAAACATTAACAAGAGCAAAAAGATGTAGCTTAAAGTAAAACATCACTTGCAATATTTAACCTTTTTAATTAATTCTTTAAACTTACGTTAAAACTTACATTTAATTTGCACATGTATAAAATCAATCATAGGGCAAAAGTCAACTTTATTCAGAGTAATGTGTTTACATATTTTTTCTTTCTTGTGATTTCAGAATTGAGAGAAGGAAAAGTAAGTGAAATACATAAACACAGTTAACATTAATTGTGTCACTCCTTTAAGAGATTGAATGTAAAATTAAACATTCCTTTCTTTTGTAATAAAAAACATTATAAAGCAGAATAGCATATCCATGTGAACGTTAGAGTTTCATAAGCAAGCTCTAATAAGACTGAGTACATATATTATTAACCATTATGTGGCCCTATAAAAGGGATATACATAATAGCAGTGAATAATTTTTCACTTGTTCTTAGTAATGGAAATAAACTTTATGTTTATAAATAAGGAAACTAGGATCAAGGCAATTCACTACTTTTAACTATCAATCAACCTATGCTCAAATTATGTGAAAGATTTAAAATAAATTCTCATTTCTGAATGAAGTCTATTATTTTCACATCTCAGTGACAAAACATATATTTTAAGCATTATTGTTAAATTGTAAAATGTCAGTATACTTTATAAGCAGATATTTAATAATTTAAAATATTAAACAAATAAGTAAATCTTAATTTTAACAGATAATTCTAATATCTTGCGTACTTAACACATAGCATATTCTCCTGACAGAAATGAAATACTTATGTGACATTTTAAATCGATTTATCTCCATACAATGTGTAGACACTTTCAGCAAATGTTTAAAGTCTCCCCCAATTCTCAGTGGATTATGTAACTAGGGTTCATTTTGAGAGACAAAATGCACAGATGTCAATTCATTAGTCTTTAGGTGTCTGGCTTAAAGAAGTACAGAGCTTTAAGTTTAATACCTCTGAAGCTGAGGTTCTTGATCCTAGAGACTTATTTAATGGTTTCAGGTATTTCACATACAATAGTTAGTAGGAGAGGCACAGGATAATCCATCACCATATACCTTCCTGTATATAGAACATGTGAGAGGTATTTTTAAGTCTCTGGTCCAGAGAGCAGGTGAGAAAGATATTCAGGTGGATTCTTGGGCTGCCTATTTTACATGATACAGAGGACTCATCATGTTGCCTTGTTTCTTCTTTCTCTGAAAATGTTCTTTCTTTATATAACAGTATCTCAGTGATTTCAGGTAAATAGTTTTCTCTCTCAACCATTTGAGAATAATATTGAGGTTAGCAGTGAGAAGTTAAAGCAGATAGAATGACTAAAGTATCATTTAAAAATTATTACTATAGGGTCTGGGGAGGTGGCTCAGTGGTTAAGAGCACTCACTGCTCTTTCAGAGGTCCTGAGTTCAGTTCCCAGCAACCACATGGTGGCTTACAAACATCTGTAATGGTATCTGATGTACTCTTCTTGTGTGTCTGATGACAGCTACAGTGGACTCATATAAATAAATGAACCGTCTTTAAAAATGATTACTAAAAGTAGCTACAGAGTGTAATGTAAAACAGGCCTGTAATAAAGATCTATATACACACACATATACATATATGTATGTAAAACATTAGCCTATATATTCAAAATGCATAAATGATATTGAATATGTTAAATATAAATATATTATGTAAATATATTATATAAATAAATTAAAATATTGAACCACAAATCTGTTAATAGTTTTAACCTAAAAGCATTCTCATATATTTAAAAAACAGAAGGAATAAATTGAACAAAATATATATGATTTCAGTTGCTATAAGAAAGACCTTAATAAATCAATTGGTAATGAGGAAATTTTATTAAAGGTTATGATCTTGAGTGGGTTAAATATTCATTACCTGTATTGTAAGTGTTCTTTCGCCAACTCTTATACAGGAATGGTATAGTCTATCAAGGTTTCGAGCACATAAGCCCCCAAAGATCATTGAAAATGTGTACATTGCAACAATGCCAAGCAACCAGAGCTTCCAGGGACTAAGCCACGACCTAAAGACTATACATGGACTGACCCTGGACTCTGACCCCATAGGTAGCAATGAATATCCTAGTAAGAGCACCAGTGGAAGGGGAAGCCCTGGGTCCTGCTAAGACTGAACCCCCAGTGAACTAGTCTATGGGGGGAGGGCGGCAATGGGGGGAGGGTTGGGAGGGGAACACCCATAAGGGAGGGGGATGTTTGTCCGGAAACCGGGAAAGGGAATAACACTCGAAATGTATATAAGAAATACTCAAGTTAATAAAAAAAAAAAAGAATGTAAAAAAAAAAATTAGACCTGACAGTTATAAAAAAAAAAAAAAAGAAAATGTGTACATTGTTCTCTGTCCATCATTCTGTGAGTAATAGACAGACTGTAAAATAGCCTTAAAGTATCTATACTCTAAAGCCATATTCTTGCAGAATTCTCTCTTTTTAAGTACCGGCAAGACTTAAATTTACTTCTCATGTGACAAAAAACAACAACAAAAAAAACAAAAAAACAAAAAAACAAAAACAAACAAACAAAAAAAACCCAAAAACCTGGAATCATCTTTGCTCAAAAAGCAGCAGTAGGCTAAGGAACTGGGTCTGAGTTATCTGACTCATCAAGTAAGTGCAGAATTGACTTTGTTCTTGTCATCCAAGGTCCCTTAGAAGAGACTACGGACAATATAACACTTGCACAGCAGTTAAGTGAGAGTCTGAAGTGGCTGTCCATTTCAGCCACACGGAGACTAATTCTGTGCAGTTTAGGAGACGCTGTGCTCCACATATGACAAGGTGTCCTCAGCTCTTTTCCCAGCCAGCTCCTCACTAGGTCATCACTAATGTACCACCACCAAGGTCTCTTTACAGAGCGACTGCTCATACTTTGTCCCACATTTTTACTGTATTTTTCCTGTTTGTATTTATCATAGTTCTTTATATAGCCCAGCTGAAACTGTTTGTAGGCAGTATATTTGAAAATATTTTCTCACAGTCTGAGAACTGAACTTGACAACATCATTTTAAGAGAAGACATTTTTAGTAGTGATGAATCTTGATTTATTCATTTTGATGTACCGACTAAGAACTTTGTGTATGTGCACGGGGTACATGGATGTGCATATAGTCCACACCATCCATAGGGAGGTCACAGGGAAATTTTCAGGGGTTAGTTCTCCCTCTTTCCTGGTTTTGAGGCAAGGTTTTTCTTGTTCCTACCAGGTTAGCTGTCCCACAAACTTGTGGGTGATCCTACTGCCACTGGTTCCAATAACATCAACAGTGCTGTTAAGTTTAGAGATATGTACTACACTTTACTGTCTTTTAAATGGATTCCATGAGGTTCTGCTTACATAGGAAGCACTTTTTTTTTCACTGAAACAATACCCATACTAAATTTATCCATTTCAAAAGTTTATATACCATGATTTTAAGACAATAGTTACTAACATTTATAAGGATTTATGCCATTATTACTTGAGTATCTATAATGCACATAATGTCAGAATCCTTATACTTCCAAGGTCTAGAGTTGGCAATACAGATACTGTATGAAGATTAAAAATAGAGTAATCCTTTTTCATGCTACATTGAATAAAATTGATATATTAAAAACTATGTCTTGTATTTAAATTAAAGCAACTATGGGGTTTGAGAGATTTCTTACAAGGTAAGAACACATGTACGGTCATGAGGATCAGTTTTTTGAGTTACCAGCCCCCGTGTGAAATGTGGGCTATTGATATGCACATGCATTGTGTCTATAAGGAGCAGCAATGGGGTTTGCCGAGCACTGTCACAGATCTAAGTTAGTGACAAATTCTGTTCCAGAGAAATAAGACAATATAGAAAGACACCAGATGGCCTTCAATGGATTCTACACTTACATACACATACACCTGCATACTCCTGTACATATCCACCAGACAGAGAACATGCTTCCCCAACAAAATGTTAAGAAAATATATGCATTCCATATATAAAGTTGGTAATTTAAAACTTTGACGTTAAGTTTAAAATTAACTGCAATCGTGATCTAGGATCTATGTTATTATAAAGCAATTATAACTAGTTGAAGGATACTTTCCTTTGGTAATGGCTAGCAATTGCAATCAAATTTTTTAACAGTTTCATATGGAAAATTATCAATATACTTTCCTATAAATAAATAAAAATATTTCCTTACTATTTAAATATCAAAATTTAAGCAAGAAAGGCGATAGTTTATTAATTCAATATTACTGACAAATATAAATTATTAAGCCTTATATTGACAAAATAAAAGATAAAACCAGAAAACAAAAATAATCTTGTGTTAATGGTATGCTGTATTATGTTACTTAATTTTCCATAGAATAATTATTTATTGTTTAATATATGTTAATGGTATGCTGTATTATGTTACTTAATTTTCCATAGAATAATTATTTATTGTTTAATATATGTTTCCCCAGTAACTTTAAAAACTAAATCCATTTAATTTCACTATAGCTTATAACTGACATGTCATTAATATATACAAAAAAGGGCATAGGTTTGTAATTATGTAGGAATATTTGTTTGGATGAAAGACTTAGGAAACCATATATAGACTGATGTAAATTATCTTTGTTTAAAGAACACAGAAAGGCTGCTTACATCTTAAGTATCCTAAACTATGTTTGCTAAGTATGCTGCAGTGAACATCATTTTATTTATAAATAATTACTCTTTGTCGCATGGAGGCTTGCCAGTTTCACCATAGCTGAGTGAGCAGAGAGTGACAGCAGCATTCTAACCCAGCAGATCTATATACAGGTGATGGCCTAATCACTGTTCTGTACAAATGTGGTTAAATGGATGATGTATACAGAGTGACCATAACAAATAGACTTAATTTAGATGGCTTCTATATTTAGTAGAAAGCAAACGCAACAATTCAGTTACGTAAGGAAAGGAAAAAATCAAGTTAATTAAATTCACCATATCTCAGAGTCATGAGCACACTTCAAGCATAAAAAAAAAAAGACGAGAACAGGCAATCAATATACAGTGTTGTACAATTACACTGTGCATTCTTTTAATTTGTAAGCATTCAGTATCCTCTAATAACCTGAAAAATGACCTTTCATCTGTTTGCCCAGATAGTGATTATAATTTTTTTCAAATGACAAAATCCTTCACAGTTTTGCTCTTCTTTATATGTCTACTAAACCCAAAAATTGCACACATCTGATAATATTATATTTATCTGACCACCACAATCCCTAAAACATCCCATGTGTCTTAGCCATCCACATAGCAGTTAATTATCATTACAAAGTACACAAAAGTTTTGCTACTTAGGACCCCAGCCAAGCAAAATTTGGACAAAAACTTGTTGTACAAATGGCTATGATTCCCAGTTAGCAACCATAATTTGGAGATCAGCAGACTGTGTGACTGTGCTCCTCATTCATATTGCCTGTGGGAGAGCCTGATCATGCAGATTGCTGGAGAATGTACTGTGTGACTGCCTGAGTGTCGCCAAAAGCCATCTAATACTGATACCCCACTGTGTCTGTGTTTTGTAGCTGCTTTCTAATTAGAGTAAAGGATATTTAAATTGAATGTTGTTTATTGCATAGTGTTGGAAATGCCCCTGAGACTTTAAAAAATTATTAGAGAAACAGTCTATATTCATAGTGCTTTTATACAGCAACGACAGTGTGAATATAGCTAACCATTTGAGCTATTTCTTTTTGGCAACCTCTTTAAACTGAATGCCAAGGCTCTACCCATGTTGTCTTCCTTAATCTGCACAAGCATCTTTGAAGTTAAGCATCATTACTGATATTTTACAGATGATGGAAAGCAGTCAGTATGATCAGTGCAATACAATCATTAAAAGGCAGGACAATTTGTGACCCCAAGACTGGTCTGACCTCCAAATGCATACACTGTACAACCTCATTATCCTGACTTCATGCTTTGTAAAGCATGATATGGAGTAATGCATGATCTGCTTCAGGTGGCTAATTCTAAATTATGTGAAGTAGATAACTGTCGACTTATTATCTTGAAGAAAATAAAAACAAGGTTTAGAGATGGAACTAAAAAAATCAAGATTTCTTCTGGGAGAACAGGAAAGGCTTTAAAAACACTAAAATTTCTGTATGTAACAGTTTAAATATTCTATTTTGATTTATTCAGTAATAAAGTTTCTTAGTTAACTCAAAAGTTTAAATAAATGAAGTGACTTGCCACCATGTAGGACTTCATCCAAGCCACAAATTCTATTCTCTTGACTATGTATTTTTTTAAGTGATGGCCACATGTAGTTATTATATTTAAAATTAAATTAATTAAAATATAAAATTTAAGAATTCACCTAGTCATATTAGTAATATGCAATATTGCAGAACCACTTCTGGGTAGTGGCTACACTGATACATAGCTTTGTTAGATCACTGGCAGCTTCACAGAAGCAGGGTTATAAACACTTAAACACACACACAGAGAAATTTATGTTAACATATTATCAAAGGATAATTTCCTGGCTTTCTATTAAACAAATTCACGTATTATGTATCACAATGTGATGTCTAAATTCACCCTCTGCTCAGGCCCCAATCAATATCTTCAATCGTTTCTATTCCTCCCTTTAGAGATGAGACAGGTACCTTAGTGAGGGGTCGTGCATGGATGTTTAGCTAGCCAACCATGCCGGTACTAGATATCTCATCTCCATTGTAGCATACATCAGAGTCACACATACTGATCCTCATCCCCTTCCATGATTAGTGCTTAGAAATTAAGGAACATGCCTGTGGGCTTTTGTGGTCAAACCTACACCATCCGTGGAAAACCTTGAGATCAAACAGTAATTTCTGCCTTGAAAACTCCTATTGCTTTTTCCAGAGATCAAAGCCATCTATACTTGATGATAGTATAGATAGTATATATACATATGTATGTATATATATATATTCTTGATGTAAGGTTATTTCTTCAAATTCTCTATAACAAAATGTAAATCATATTTGTTATGTATTTGCTATATTTAAATGAAGAATGTAGGCTCTATATTTAAAGAACAAAAAAAACTCTTGTATTTGTCCTGTTCCATAGTGATAATTTCTAGGTATGTATGCATATAAAACATAATATAATTTCAAAATATTCCAGTAGAGATAACTGTCTATTAAAATTTAGGTTATTATGCAGAGTATGGGATGCAAAATGTTTACCACTCTCTGACAATATTTTGCTACTTATTATATGTATGCTCATTAAAAATAAATTATACGTGAGCAAATATATTTTGCTTATACTTTGATTATTGAAAATTAGTTAACAACTAACAAGCAACTTCATATGGAAATAAACAAAGGGGCTGTATATGCTATGCTATGAATGAATGCTTGCATTCTATTGAAGTTCACATATTGAAGCCGTCACCAATATGATGGCAATAAAAATGGCTCAGGTTGCCAAGTTAATCCTGGGAATTTTAAATTAAGTAGAGCCTGGAGAAAACTCTTGTCTCTCCTTCTCTCCTGCCTTTATTCTCTAGATAAGAACAAAGATCATATTTTGCAAACCCCAAAACGCTCTGAGCAAGGTCTAGACAGTACCTCTACATTGGATGTCCCAGTTTCTCCACTTGTAAAATTGTAATGACAGTTGACGAAAACATGCATTTTATACATTTTTATAATGGTCTGGACTTAGCAACATAATATTGGTAATAATATATAAAGATCAACAACAGAGTGAGTAACATGATTGAGAAAGGTTTAACACTGTTGGGCCTCTGACATAGCTCAGCCAATAAAGACTTCCACCTCCAAGCCTGGAAACTGCGAACCTGAGTTACATCACTAGATCATCATAGTAGGATGAGAAAATAGATTTCTATATGCTATCTTCTGACCATACATCACATTACACACACGCACATATACACAAACCCACATAGACACATAACACACACACACACACACACACACACACACACACACACACACACACACACACAGGGGGTGCTCAAATACACAAAAAAAAACACAAAGATTTTGTAGAGATTAACAATAATATTTTTTTTAAAAAAATGAAGTCATTATGTTCAAATTTGGTAATAAAAATCATGTAAGTTCTCACTAGCTTAACAGTGCTTTTAGAAATGTAGGATTATTATGTAAGGACTGAATGAAGGTTTAATTAACTAAAAGACCCAGGCAGACTGAGAAGCTCAGGATGGACGTTGACTTGACGGGTACCACTGGGAAAAGCTGATGAAGGCATCCATATCACAACCTCACTGGTCTATAACAACTTCAGACATGGAGACGGAGTCTTCTATCCTTAAAATTCTATCCCATAAAAACTGAACCCCATGCTACATATACATGGTCTCTCTCTCTCTCTCTCTGTCTCTCTCTGTCTCTCTCTGTCTCTCTCTCTGTCTCTGTCTGTCTCTGTCTCTGTCTCTGTCTCTGTCTCTCTGTCTCTGTCTCTGTCTCTCTCTCTCTCTCTCTCTCTCTCTCTCTCTCTCTCTCTCTCTCTCTCTCTCTCTGTTTCCTGCAGAAAAGGAGCAGCTCTATACTTGCTCTGATGAAATGAATAATCCTCCTTCTAGAGATGCATATATTTTTCTTATTTCCATATCACTACTAGTATGATTGTGTCCCTAATACTTAGTTTTAAAAAAGTCTGCCTATATAATAGTATTCATAGCTTACAGGAAACAGGTCATATCCCCACTAATAAACAATCTTTAGTTATAGAATGGGGGTTAGCCAAGCCAACAAATACTATTACTGCTGACAATTAAAAGCAAGAAATTATCCTCTTAATGTTTTACTAAAGGGCTGTAAATCATTTAATGCAAAAAATATTTCAGGAATTGCTTCAAAATTTGTGAAAATGGGGAAGTAATAAATAACAACTATGAACAGAAAAGAGTCTGTTAATATTAAACACAATGTCCTTTACGAATATTTAATAAACTCCTAGCCAAAGAATTATAATGATAAAAAAGAAGCCACTAGAAAATGTGGAATCTTTAAAAATGTCAGAAATAAAAACAAAAACTAAATCAGATTTTGCCATACCTATTGATTCTAAATATATTGAAAAAGGTAAATAAGTGGAAGCTCTCCATAAAATTATTACACCAAAAATAAAAGCTCCCTCCCATGCACAAAAATTGTTATTATATCCAAAACCATCAGAAGTAGCTTTTTAATCACTATCAAAAGAAAGATACTTTGAAGCTGAATATGCTACAAAAGGACTTTCCCTGTGTTCTACAACTACAGGTTTTTATGCACTAGATTCAATTTCACACAGCCAGATCTTTCACATCCTTCTCCAACATCTAATTTGTTGAGTCTTCCTGACCCTTCCCAACCATCTCTTTTCTTTAGTCTATCATATCTATCCTGATTCTCTCTATAAGCAATCATTGTAATGACCAACCCTGCCAATTTCTAGGCCTCTGCCAGGACCTGACCAGTGACCAAAGTCCCCTCCCATGACACATCAAATTTTATGTGTAGCAAAATGTACTTCTATGACAAGGAGGCCCATTCTGTATATTATTCCAGTCTATTCCTGTCCACATGACTATAGTCCACTGAAGCCATTTCCAAATTCTGGATCAACCTGCAAGCACATTTCAAGGCTTATGAGTGAAATTTATAGTTCTAATTGCTTACATTTTAAAAAATTCAGAGAGAAAACCAAAAGTAAAGTTAATTATGCAACTCAAACTTTTGAAAAATCAAGAACCAAACAAATAACCAATCTAGAGGAATGCCAGGGTGTTGGGGTTAGAATAAGTGAGTGTGTGGGAGTGGGAGCATGCTCATAGAAGCAAGAGGAGTGGGGAGGGAGTATAGAAGTGGAGGAAAGGGGATAACATTTGAAATGTAAATACATAAATTATCCAAGAAAATTTTTTTAAAAAAGACTAGATGTCAAGAAAAATAAAAATCAAAGCAAAAATCAGTGAAATAAAAATGAAGAAAACAATGCAAAGACTTAACAAATATAAAAGCTGGTACTTCAGAAAGATAAGCAAGACAAACTATTGTTCAAACTGACAAATGATGATGATGTTGATGATGATGATGATGATGATGATGATGATGATGATGATGATGATGAAATTAAAACACCAAAGGACTCAAATTAAAGGAGTGAGGAATGAAGAACGAGAACAAGTAAATAGCACAACAGACACAAAAGACACCACAGTTAACAATCTAAACAAACCAATAGCATTTGAAATTTAAATTGAAATAAAAACCATCCAGGCTACAAAAGTCTAAACGAGATGGAGTCACAGCTGAATTCTACCAGCCTTTCAGTAAAGATCTATAACCAATCTGCTTGAATGTATGTGTGTGTTTGTGTGTGTGTGTGTGTTTGTGTGTGTTTGTGTGTGTGTTTGTGTGTGTTTTTGTGTTTGTGTGTGTATGTGTGTGTGTTTGTGTGTGTGTGTGTGTGTGAGAGAGAGAGAGAGAGAGAGAGAGAGAGAGAGAAAGAGAGAGAGAGAGAGCACAAAGAAAAGAAGAAAAAGAAAAGCCTGCACCCTGAACTGTTCCCTAGTCCTCTGCAATCAGATCCCCTGGGGAGAGAGCTGGATTCTCAGAAGTGTGGACAATCTTGAGAGCACAGATGAGACCAATACTTCTGCTCACATTCTAGTCCCAAGAAGAACCCAGGGAGTCCTCTGAAGATAGGAACCAAGGAACAGTCTGGGACAGGAACCTTCCTGTTTCTGCCTGCGCCCAGAGCTGACCCTGAGACACAGCTCTCTGTATCCAGATTGTACTGGGAGAAATTTGGTTTCCAGGAGAGATGTTACACAAGCATTCATGAGGGTCAAGCCACTGTCAGCTTACACCAGATATAAACAGATGGCAAGAGGCAAGGGCAAAAATCCTAAGCAAAAGAAACCAAGGCCTTTTGACACCATCAGAACCCAGTTCTCCCACCACAGCAAGACCAGGATACCCCAACAAACCAGAAAAGCAAGATTTTGATTTAAAGTCAAAACTCAGAAGGATGTTAAAGGACTTTAAGAAGAACATACATAAATGCCTTAAAGAAAAATAGAACAATAAAGGTAATCATGTAGAAGCCCTTAAAGAGAAAACACAAAAATCCCTTAAACAATTACAGAAAAACACAACCAAACAGGTGAAAGAATTGAAGAAAACCATCCAGGGTCTAAAATTGGAAATAAAACAATAAAGAAATTATAAAGGGAGATAACCCTGGAGATAGTAAACCTAGAAAAGAGAGAAGGAGTCATAGACACAAGCATTACCAACAGAAGACAGGAGATAGAAGAGAGCATCTCAGGGGCAGAAGATACCATACAAAATATTGACACTACCATCAAAAAACAAAAATACAAAAAGCTCCTAATCCAAAACATCCAAGAAATCCAGGACACAACTAGAAGACAAAACCTAAGAATAATAGGAATAGAAGAGGGCAAAGATTCCCAACTTAAAGTAAATATCTTCAAGAAAATTATAAAAGAAAACTTCCCACACCAAAAGTCAGAGATGCCCATAAACATACAAGAAGCCAAATAGGTTGAACCAGAAAAGAAATTCCTCCTGTCACATAACAGTCAAACACCAAATGCAACAACAACAGCAACAACAACAACAATAACAACAACAAAAACCAACCAAACCAAACCAAAACAAAACAAAACAATGAAAGGATATTAAAAGTAGTAAGGATGTGAAAGGTCAAGAAACAAATAAAAGCAGAACTGTGAAGATAACACCAGACTTCACACCAGAGACCATGAGAGCCAGAAGGTCCTGGGCAGATATCATATAGACCCTAAGAGAACACAAATCCCATTCAGACTACTATATCCAGGAAAACTCTCAATTAACATAGATGGAGAAACCAAGATCTTCCATGACAAAACCAAATTTACACAGTATCTTTCCACGAATCCAGTCTTACAAAGGATAATAGATGGAAAACTGAAACACAAGGTGGGAAACTACACCCTAGAAAAAGGTCAAAAGTAATCTACTTTCAATTAACCCCAAAGAAGAGAGCCACACAAACATAATTCCACTCCTAACAACAAAAGTAACAGGAAACAATAATCACTATTATTTAATATCTCTTGAAATCAATGGATTCAATTCCACAATAAAGAGACATAGACTAACAGACTGAATACTTAAACAGGACCAGCATTTTGCTGCATAAAACACACCACAAGGACAAAGACAGTAACTACCTAAGAGTAAAAGGCTGGAAAACAATTTTCCAAGAATATGGTCCCAAGAAGCAAGCTGGAATAGCAATTCTAATATCGAATAAAATTGACTTTCAACCAAACATTATCAAAAAATATAAGAAAGGACACTTCATATTCAACAATGGAAAAATCCACCAAGATGAACTCTCAATCTTGAATATATAAACTCCAAATGCACGGGCACCCACATTCATAAAAGTAGCCTTACTATAGCTCAAATCGTACATTGTACCTCACACAATAATAGTAGGAAAGTACAACACCCCACTCTCAGCAATGGACAGATCATGGAAACAGAAACTAAACAGAGACACAGAGAAACTAACAGAAGTTATGAACCAAATGGTTTTAACAGATATCTATAGAACATTCCATCCTAAAACAATCAAACAAACAAACAAAAAACTTCTTCTAAGCACCTTATGGTACGTTCTCGAAAACTGACCATATAATCAGTCACAAAACAGACCTCAGCAGACATAAGAAGATTGAAATAATCCCATGCACCCTATCAGATCACCACAGACAAAGGCTGGTCTTCAATAACAACAAAAATGACAGAAAGCCCACATATACATGGAAGTTGAGCAATGCTCTACCCAATGATCAACTTGGTCAAGGAAGAAATAAGAAAGAAATGAAAGACTTTTTAGAATTTAATGAAAATGAAGGCAAAAAATACACAAACCAGTCCTAAGAGAAAAACTCATAGCTCTGAGTGCCTCCAAAAAGAAACTGGAGAGAGCACACAATAGCGCCTTTACAGCACATCCTAAAGCTCTAGAACAAAAAGAAGCAAATACACCCAAGAGGAGTGGATATCAGGAAATAATTAAACTCAGGACTAAAATTAACCAAGTGGAAAGAAAAAGAACTATACAAAGAATCATCAAAACCAGAAGCTGGTTATTTGAGAAAATCATCAGGATAAATGAACCCTTAGCCAGCCTAACCAGAGGACCCAGAGAGTTTTTCCAAATTAAAAAAATCAGAAATGAAAAGGGATATGTAACAACAGAAACTGAGGGTATTCAAAAATCACCAAAAAATCATTCAAAAAATCCTACTTCAAAAACTTTGAACATCTGGATGAAATGAACAATTTCCTATATAGAGATCAGTTACCAAAGTTAAATCAGGATCAGATAAACCATCTAAAAAGTTCCATAACTCCTAAAGAAATAGAAGCAGTCATTAAAAGTCTCCAAACTAAAGAAAGTCCAGGACCAGATGGGTTAAATGCAGCATTTTATCAGACCTTCATAGAAAACATAATACCAATACTCTCCAAACTATTAAACAAAATAGAAATAAAAGGAACACTACCCAATTCTTTCTATGAAGCCACAAAACTGTCTACGATTAAACCACGCAAAGACCCAACAAAGAAACAGAATTTCAGACCAATCTCTCTTATGAATATCAATGCAAGACTACTCAGTAAAATTATCACAAAAAAATCAAGAATACCCCAAAGTGATCATCCACCATTGTAAAGTAGCCTTCATTCCAGGGATGGAGGGGTGATTCAATATACAGAAATCCATCGATGCAATTCACTTCATAAACAAACTCAAAGGAAAAAAAATCACATGGTTATCTCATTAGTTGCTGAGAAAACTTTGAAATAATTTAACATCCCTTCATATTAAAAGTCTTGAAAGGTCAGGAATCCAAAGCCCATAACTAATCATCATAAAAGCAATACAATGCAAACAAGTAGCCAACATTTAACTAAATGAAGAGAAACTTTGTTTTTGTTGTTGTTGTTGATTTTTTTCTTCCATATTTATTAAATTGGGTATTCCTTATTTACATTTCAAATGTTATTCCCTTTTCCGGTTTCCAGGCCAACATCCCCCTAACCTCTTCCCCTCCCATTCTAAATGGCTGTACCCTTCCCAATCCACTCCCCATTACCGCCTTCCCCCCAACAATCCCGTTCACTGGGAGTTCACCCTTGGCAGGACCAAGGGCTTCCCTACCACTGGTGCACCTACTAGACTACTCATTGCTACCTATGAATTTGGAGCCCAGGGTTAGTCGATGTATAGTTTTTGGGTAGTGGCTTAGTCTCTGGAAGCTCTGGTTGGTTGGCATTATTGTTCATATGGGGTCTCGAGCCCCTTCAAGCTCTTCCAGTTCTTTCTCTGATTCCTTCAATGGGGGTCCTATTCTCAGTTCAGTGGTTTGCTGCTGGCATTCGCCTCTGTATTTGCTGTATTTGGCTGTGTCTCTCAGGAGAGATCTACATCCGGTTCCTCCACTTCTTTGCTTCATTCATCTTATCTAGTTTGGTGACTATATACGTATGGACCACATGTGAGGCAGTCTCTGAATGCCTGTTCCTTATGTCTCTGTTCTAAACTCTGCCACCCTATCCACTCCTATGGCTATCCCTTTTAAAGAAGGAGTGAAGCATCAGCATTTTGGTCATTCTTCTTGAGCATTTTTCTTGAGTTTCATGTGGTCTGTGCATCTTGGATAATTCGAGCATTTGGGCTAATATCCACTTATCAATGAGTGAATACCATGTTTGTTTTTCTGTGATTGGGTTACCGTATTCAGGATAATATTTTTCAGTTCCATCCATTTGCCCATGACTTTCATGAAGTCATTGTTTTGATAGCTGAGTAGTACTCCATTGTGTAGATGTACCACATTTTCTGTATCCATTCCTCTGTTGAGGGGCATCTGGGCTCTTTCAAGCTTCTGGCTATTATAAATAAGGCTACTCAGAACATAGTGGAGCACATGTCTTTGTTGTATGTTGGAGCATCTTTTGGGCATATGCCCAAGAGAGGTATAGCTGGGTCCTGAGGTAATGTGATGCCCCATTTTCTGAAGAACCTCCAGACTGATTTCCAGAATGGTTGGACCATTTTGCAATCCCACCAACAATGGAGGAGTGTTCCTCTTTCTCCACATCCTTGCCAGCATTTGCTGTCACCTGAGTTTTTGATCTTAGCCATTCTCACTAGTATGAGGTGAGAATATTATTTTGATTTGCATTTTCCTTATGACTAAAGATGTTGACCATTTCTTTAGCTGTTTCTCAGCCATTTGGAATTCCTCAGCTATCACTTCTTTGTTTAGCTCTGGACCCCATATTTTAATAGGGTTATTTGTCTCCTTGCAGTCTAACTTCTTGAGTTCTTTGTATATTTTGGATATAAGCCCTCTATCTGTTGTAGGATTAGTAAAGAACTTTTCTCAATCTGTCGGTTGTTGCTTTGTCCTAACCACAGTGTCCTTTGCCTTATAGATACTTTGTAGCTTTATGACATCCCATTTGTTGATTCTTGATCTTAGAGCATAAGCCATTGGTGTTTTTTTTTTCAGGAAATTTTCTCCAGTGCCCATGTATTCAAGATGCTTCCCAATTTTTCTTCTACTAGTTTGAGTGTATCTGGTTTGATGTGGAGCTCCTTGATCCACTTGGACTTAAGTTTTGTACAGGGTGATAAGCATGGATCGATCTGCATTCTTCTACATGTTGACCTCCAGTTGAACCAGCACCATTTGCTGAAAATGCTATCTTTTTTCCATTGGATGGTTTTGGCTCCTTTGTCAAAAATCAAGTGACCATAGGTGTGTGGGTTCATTTCTGGGTCTTCAATTCTATTCCATTGGTCTATCTGCCTGTCTCTGTACCAATACCATGCAGTTTTTATCACTATTGCTCTGTAATACTGCTTGAGTTCAGGGATAGTGATTCCCCATGAAGTCCTTTTATTGTTGAGGATAGTTTTAGCTATTTGGCTTTTTGTTATTCCAGGTGAACTTGCAAATTGTTCTAACTCTATGAAGAATTGGATTGGAATTTCTTTTCATCTTTATTACTTGAGTATTTCTTATTTACATTTCAATTGTTATTCCCCTTCCCGGTTTCTGGGCCAACATTCCCCTAACCACTCCAAATCCCCTTCTCTATGGGTGTTCCCCTCCGCATCTCCACCCATTACTGCCCTCCCCCCAAAAATCACATTCACTGGGGTTTCAGCCTAGGCAGGGCCAAGGGCTTCCCCTTTCACTGGTGCTCTTACTAGGCTTTTCATTGCTACATATGGAGTTGAAATCAAAGGTCATTCCATGTAATAGTATTTGGGTAGTGACTTAGTCCCTGGAAGCTCTGGTTGGTTGGCATTCTTGTTCATATGGCGTCTCAAGCCCCTTCAAGCTCTTTCAGTCCTTTCTAAGATTCCTTCAAAGAGGGTCCCGATCTCAGTTCAGTTTTTTCATGATGGTATTCGCCTATTTATTTGCTGTATTCTTGCTGTGTCTCTCAGGAGAGATGTATATCCTGTTCCTGTCAGCCTGCACTTCTTTGCTTCAATCATCTTATCTAGTTTGGTGGCTGTATATGTATGGGCCACATATGGGGCAGGCTCTGAATGGGTGTTCCTTCTGCCTCTGTTCTAAACTTTGCCTCCTTATTCCCTCCCAAGGGTATTCTTGTTTCCCTTTTAAAGAAGGAGTGAAGCATTCACATTTTGGTCATCCTTTATGAGTTTCATGTGTTATGTGCATCTAGGGTAATTCAAGCATTTGGGCTAATAGCCACTTATCAATGAGTGCATACCGTGTGTGTTTTTCTGTGATTGGGTTACCTCACTCAGGATGATATTTTTCAGTTCCATCCATTTGCCTATGAATTTCATGAAGTCATTGTTTTTGATAGCTGAGTAATATTCCATTGTGTAGATGTACCACATTTCCTGTATCTATTCCTCTGTTGAAGGGCATCTGGGTTCTTTCCAGACTCTGGCTATTATAAATAAGTAAATAAGGCTGCTATGAACATAGTTTTAGGTATCTGGGTTTTTTTTTTTGATATTCCAAATGAATTTATAAATTGTTCTGTCTAACTCTCTGAAGAATTGGATTGGTATTTTGATGGGGATTGCATTGAATCTGTAGATTGATTTTGGTAAAATGGCCATTTTTACTATGTTAATCCTGCCATTCCATGAGCATGGGAGATCTTTCCATCTTCTGAGATCTTCTTCAGTTTCTTTCTTCAGAGGCTTGAAGTTTTTATCATACAGATCTTTCACTTGTTCGGTTAAAGTCACACTAAAGTATTTTATATTATTTGGGACTATTATGAAGGGTGTCATTTCCCTAATTTCTTTCTCAGTTTGTTTCTCTTTTGTGTAGAGGAAGGCTACTGATTTTTAATTTTATATCCAGCCACTTTGCTGAAGGTATTTATCAGTTTTAGTAGTTCTCTGGGGGCACTTTTGCGATCGATCACTTAAATATACTATCATATCATCTGCAAATAGTGATATTTTGACTTCTTTTCCAATCTGTATCCCTTTGATCTTTTTTAGTTGTCTGATTGCTCTGGCTAGAACATCAAGAACTATATTGAATAAGTAGGGAGAGAGTGGGCAGCCTTGTCTAGTCCCTGATTTTAGTGGGATTGCTTCAAGTTTCTCTCCATTTAGTTTAATGTTAGCAACTGGTTTGCTGTATATGGCTTTTACTATGTTTAGGTATGGGCCTTGAATTCCTATTCTTTCCAGGACTTTTATCATGAAGGGGTGTTGAATTTTGTCAAATTCTTCTCGGCATCTAATGAAATGATCATGTGGTTTTGTTCTTTCAGTTTGTTTATATAATGGATTAAGTTGATGGTTTTCCGTATATATAGAAGGAATTCGGTAGCGCCCATCTGTTTCAATTTTGTGGAATAGTTTGGATAGTATTGGTATGAGGTCTTCTCTGAAAGTCTGATAGAATTCTGTACTGAACCCATCTGGCCCTGGGCTCTTTTTGGTCGGGAGACCTTTAATGACTGCTTCTATTTCGTTGGGAGCTATGGGGTTATTTAAATGGTTTATCTGTTCCTGATTTAACTTCAGTACCTGGTATCTGTCTAGGAAATTGTCCATTTCCTGCAGAATTTCAACTTTTGTTGGATATAAGCTTTTGTAGTAGGATCTGAATTTTTTTAATTTCCTCTGATTCTGTAGTTATGTCTCCCTTTTCATTTCTGATTTTGTTAATTTGGGCACACTCTCTATATCCTTTCGTTAGTCTGGTTAAGGGTTTATCTATCTTGTTGACTTTCTCAAAGAACCAACTTTTGGTTCTGTTGATTCTTTGTATGGTCTGTGTTTCCCACATCTCAGCCTGGGCTTTGCTGCCCCAGGAATGCTATCCTGCTGCTTCTCTACAGCCCACACTGGCCCCTGTGCTGTGGTGTAAGCACAGTCAAACTCTAAATGTCCTGCCTCCCCAAGCACGCAAGCAGCCATGCCCTGTGGCAGATCAGACCCACAACACTACACGAGTCAGATAAATAAATAAATAAATAAATAAATAAATAAATAAATAAATAAAGCCAAAACTGATGAAGAGGTAGGATGTTGCTTACTGGATTGCTCATTGTGGTTTGTTCAGCCTGATTTCTTTTAGAATCTGGGAGCACCAGCCCAGAAATGGCACCATGTGTCATTGGTAGGGCTATCTCTACCCTACCAATTTCTAATTAAGAAAATGTTGTGTAGCTGGATTGTATGTAGACATTTAATCGATTGCAATTCCTTCTTTTCAGATAATGCTAGCTTTTGTCATATTGACTCTCTAGTCAAGAACTCACTGTTGGTGTCATGGTTTGAGTGATTTCAGTCCTTGAGGAGATGGAGAATAGTAGGACGCTAACTAAATGGCAGCCAAAGGTGGAAAGAATAGCTAAGCACAAGTATTCTTTCTTCTCTTCCCATGTATAGTACAGCTGAGCTTACAGACTAGAAGATGGTGTTGCATTCTTTATAGAAACATGCTTTCAGAAATACCTTGAGGTGCAATTTTAAATTATATAAACAACTCCCAATCTAAAACAGTTAAAATCTTTAATGCTTATGTTTGTTGTGACTATTTTGAATTCAGCTTTTCTTTATTTTTTCTTATCTATTTAATTATTTTTGTAGGGAGTGTTTCTACTTAACATTGCAGTGAGACCATATATGTTTTCAACTAAATCGCTTAATTAGAGTTAATGTGAGGTTTCAGAATGACTATTTTATAAATTGCTACTTTAAAGTGAAATAGGACACACTAATCAATAACCATTTTTATCACTGTTTCTTTTAGGTCTATAGCTGTTGCACAATAAACAGTTTTTTCTGTATAAAATGAGGTAGAATAAGATCATTTATCAACTAATAATATTTCATCTGAAAGATAGAGTCCCTAAGTCCACTGCTAATTTTCAGATTCAGTCTCTAGCAGCTCCGTATAGGACTAATGGCTGCTTCTTTAAGTCTAAATCGATACTTAAATTCCATTAGGTTTTATACTTTTTCTAACATCCCTTTAAAAATAGCCCCATTGTGGTTTAAAATACGAATTGTCTTTGTGAAATAGATGTTTCTGATAGGTTTAATGACATCAATTAAGCCAGTTATAACATTTGTAATCTAGTTTTGGTCTGGATTTTTAAAAATATTTTAAGGTGAATGTAGTGGTACATGTCTTAAATCTCTTGGATAAAGACAAAAAGATCTAGGTTTAATTCTCAGCCACATAGTGAGTTTGAATCCATGTTGGTTTCATAAATGAAACCCTTTCTCAACTCAAGGAAATTCAATTTTAAAACCTAAATAAATAATAAATCATTACACTTATATTCAGATGGTATGAAGAGGGCAATTAATGTGTTTCTAAATTGATCATGGGATTTTTTATGATCAACATTGAATCATGTTTCCTATGTATCCATCCTCAGGCCACCATATGAAAATTTTCAAATTGTAGTCTCCACTTCAGATATCTGAATTTTCTTCTCTTTTTGTATATTCCAAACATGTGATTTGTTTTATTTTATTAGCAATAATGTACCATTTATCATAGGTCCCTGGTGATGAATACTCTTCTTTGTAACAAACATAGAATTTCCCAGTGTTTAATAAGATAGGTTTATGTCTCATGCTAACCAGGGGATGGAGTGTCATTCTGTAGTGATTTTATAGATTTCTCTTTCTCTTCATGATGCTGTTATCTTTCCAAAATTGTAAATCTATCACACACTTATTTTCTACTACACAGCTTCTGTTCTATAGCATGAAGCCTGTAGGAGCCAAATTCTACTCTTCCTTCACACAAAAAACTGATGGAGAAGATCTTTATCTGCATGTGCAACCAAGTACCTCATGCCCTTCAGTTCTTTCACCCTGCTTTGGTATTACAGATGCCCTTGTTTTAGTTATGTTTTCAGATAGATGACCTAAAACACTTCCAACAGAATGTCTTCTAAGATTACTGAATGTGCACGACTTGTTTTGTGTCAATCAACTCTTAATTCACTGCTGAAGACTATGGCTTTGTCAAACATAGACTTTTTTTTAGTGTGTACTTGCAATTAAGCTGTGCAAAGTGTTCTAGCCCTAATATTTACCTTAGTTACAAACATAGGCTAAGAAATATTCATTCCCTTTTTCTCTAAGGTTAGGTCTTAGTCTGAATGGAGTACTTGACAAGTCCTCATACTACATCTCTTTCTATTTACAGACTGTGGCAGACTAGTTCTAAGGTTATAATGAATGACTGTGAAAAGAGAATTGCATATAGCACAGAAAGTAATTTTCTGTACAGTATATTCACTTTAAATATGTTGGAAAAACCTGGGGGTTTCATGTAAATTTTTGCTAAGAACACATTACTAGAGCTAGGAAGATGTCTTTATAGATAAAGCATTTGTAGTGCAATCATAAGGAACTGCTTTTAAAATTTTACAACATAAAGGTCTTCATACCTTCAATCCCAGGGCTGTAAGGGAAGTTGGGAATTGGAGATAGAAGAATTTCTGGAAGATGGTGTACCAGAAATAGTGGCATACACAGTGGAGAGAAACTAGAATCCCTGTTTCAAAGAAGTTGAAAGACAAGGGTCAGAATCTGTTCTTCTTTTACCTACATATGTGTGCTATGGCACTGTATATCCTAATTAATGTACACGAATGCACAAACATATATATGTATAAATATACATATATATATCAGAAACAAAGATATAAAATAATACATCTCTAAAAATTTCCTGTTTTTAAGAGTTAAATTCCTTATTAATTAAATATACTCCAATTTTAATGATGTACTTTTTGAAACTATAAATTGCTTCTTCATTCCCTTTTCTTCCTCTCATATACCTCTTTCCATTATTCTTTAAATTCATCCCCTCTTTATACATATAGGATACATATATATTTTCCCAAATATAGCCTGTTGAGTCTATAAAATATCACTTGTTTATGTGTCTTTAATGCTACAGTTTGACACTGGGCAACCACTGGTATGCTCTTCTCTGAGAGGATCAACTCTCCCACTCCTAGTTGCACACCAGCTGTCTGAATTTCTTTATGTAGAATTGAAATCTTCTGGGCTTATCATTTTGTTTGAGGTGTTCACTGGTGTCATCTTTGCTCATCTCACATTTGGACAGTGCTGTTGGAGAGGCTATGGGTATAGCTTCTGATATTTCTGGGACACTTAATCTCAAACCAAATACCCTGATCCTACAATCTTTCTGCCCCTGTTTTACAGTGATCCCTGAGCCTTGAATGTGAAAGTGTTTTACATGGAAGCCAAGAAAGCATCTTCAAAACATGGTGCCCTGAAAACTCAATGTCCACATAAAAATAGTGAAATTTGAACCATATCTACCAAATTGATCAATGATTGAAAACTCAAACATGAAACAGCTAAAACGATTGAAGAAAAGAAAAGGAAGACCCTACACGATTTAGCTGGAGAAAAGTTCTTCCTGAATAGGACTGTATTTTACCAAGAAATAAGGCCAACAATTAACTTATGGGACTTCTTGAAAATAAAAAGTGCTCAGCTTCAGAAGTACTTGTTAGAATGGTATTTGTTTAAAGGCTTATGTAATGTAAGATTTCTAATTATGCAGGATATAAATAACTGTCTACACATTTGTGAACTTTTGTTGAGATAAACATCACATTTAAAATGCATGCTTATGCTCATATGCATTTGAAAGCACACAATTTTTAGTAGCTGATGACACAGGCTCAATGTCTATGTAGGATAATTAATCTCCTCAGAAGAGTTACTTGTTCCTACATATATTCAATCTTTTGGCTTTGTAGCACAACATTATGTTCTATAAAGTTCATGTTAGGTAAACATGCGATCTTGTATTGTAGGGATTGCTTAATGAGGAAAAGCTTGCTTGGTATATATGCATGAGGATCTGAACTCAGGTCTCCAGAACTCACACAAAAGTTCACTGTGAGATTTGCATCTATAATTCCAGAAGTCCAGGACATGGGGAGAGGTATATCCTCAGAAGAGTGTTGACCACTCAGCCTTACTGAAGTGGCAAGTTTCAAAATATAAGGCAAACCAGTCTCAAAATATAAGGAAGAGAACAAGAGAGACGACATGTGACACTAACCACTGACCCTCACATAGGTAAGCAGAGCATCACAACCATGTGGACACAAGCACATAAACCAAGCAGGAGAAAAACACGGGAGAGTGCGTGAGGGATGAACATGCGCAAACAAAATCATATACACAAGCAGTTTGCAATATTCTAAATAAATTTAATTTTGTTTGGGATCATATTTAGGTTTATCAACTCAAAATATTTCAAAAACTAAAATTAATACATAGCAACATTATATTAAAATTCCAGAAAAATCATTTTATCCTATCTGTAAATGTACTACACACTAATGCATATCCTAAATATGTTTTTATCTGAATAAGTTATTATTTCCCTTGTTTTAAAATCCATAAATACATGTGTAGTTTAAAATTATTTAATAATATTGGTTCAACAAAGTACTAAAAGAAGAGAAAAATCATTGTGCACGTAAAAGTGATATTGCTCTTCCATTAACCTTGAAACTCATATCCTCATGATTATGCAGTTTAACCACTGAGCCATCTCTGCAGTACAAGAAATAACAAGGGCGAATTCCTAGCTGGGAAGCAGCTTAACGAGTAGGACAAACATTTGTAAATCTCAACTATTACCTAGTGATTTATAAAATTGAGTGGTATAAGAAGACACATAATATTAATATTTTATTATTTAAATAAATCCTATCACCAAGACAACTTATGAGATAAGGCTTTTGGGGACTTAGGAGTCCAGAGGAAAGAAGTCCATCACCAGTGGTGAAGGATAGGAGTAGCAAGGCATTGCACTTGGAGAGGTAAACTGGGAGTTCACTTCTACACTTAAAAATAAGAAGCCTTGAAAGTCTTGGTGATATCTGCAGGCTTTGAAACCTCAAAGCCCCACTCTAGTGACCCACTATTTCAAAAGGCTGTACCTAGAAATGTCTCCCCAACATTTTCACCAATTGGCTACCAAGTATTTATATACCACACAATAATAAGCCTCCAAAATAAACATAACAAACAAATGCATATCATATAAACATATGAAGTTGCAAAGATATACATAGTTGAATACACAGGGTCCAACTAGCTTCTTATTTATCTATGTCTTTGGTGCTTGAAGCTATATGGCTCTTGCAATTAGAATGTGAAGTCTGTTTATCCAAAGTGGCACTATAATGTGTTGTCAAGGAAACAGGGCATATGAAACATTCCCATAAGGTTGCTTGAAATAAAACAACATAGATGTTTTAGAAAACAGTTTGAGAGGTTTCTCTTTATCCTTATAAAATAAAGCAAGAGATTTTTATTAAGTTTCATAAAATTTCCAAGAAAGTAGAAAGAAGTAGAGAAGAAAGTAAAATTCACACTATATCGCTTAAAGTTGAACTAAAGTAATTATGCATCAATTTAATAAACTATGTTTCAAACATGCTCCTAACAAACTCTAACAATGAATTCTTTTCTTAGTTCTCATTTTTACTTGCCCCTAGCCTACCCTCCTTTTCAGTGCTCAGGACACATATGTTGTATTGATTTCTACTTCTGCACCAAACTCTTCTTTTACCGCTCTCATGACCACCTTTAGAGTATCAAAGCCTATATTCACACTCATCTTCACTTACACACTTACACATACATATGTAAATATTATAAGCTATAATCCACATATGAGAGAAATACAATTTTTATAGTTTTGTATATTTATATATCGGCTCTTTGTTCTATTACTTTTCTTTATTTTCTTTTATATTGTTATTCACTTTATATTCCTACTACTGGCCAGTCACCCACCCCCCAAAATTCTTTCCCCTCGCCCTTCTCCTCTAAAGAAGTTGAGCCCTACCTGGGTATACCCCCACCATGGCATTTCAAGTCTCTGTAAGGCCGGTGCTTCCTCTCCCACTAAGGCTAGACAAAGCAGACCAGCTAGTAGAACATATCCGAAATACAGGAAAAAGCTTTTGAGATAGACCCCATGTTTCATCTGTGTGTGACTCCCTTTTAAATAAAAAACATATTTATAGAGTGAAAAACAAGCTTGTGGATTTGGGTCATGTGATTTTAGGAACAAAAATGCTGTTCAGGAGATTTTGGGATATTGCCATGAAGATGTATGTAAAGAGAGAGAAACACTTGAGAAGCATTGAGAAATGTACCATCATTGATTTTTCAATATTGCCGAATTAATGACACCAGACAACGCATTATTTTTAAGAAACACTAGTAAAACAATTTTCTACAAAATGAGTTTCAGGGTGTCCAAGTCTGTTGCACAATGAAAGTCTGTGTCGAAAATCAAACAAAAGCAAAGAAAAATACAAAAATAAATAAGAAAAATAAAACATTAAGAAATATCTAGTCAAGGTTATAAACTTAACTTTAAACCTATAATTTAAATATCACTATATAAGAATAGGCCTGGAGATGTGGCTCAGTGGTTGAGAGCACATGTTTTTCTTCTGTAGGCTCCAGAACCCACAATGGGCACCCATATCTATATTTAACTTCAGTTCCAGGGAATACGATGCTCTCTTCTAGCATACACACTGCCAACACACAGAGAGCACACACACTACTCGAAATCACACACATAGGCACATAAAATAATTAACCAACCTTTTAAAAACAATACATAAGAAAATGTGCATGGATATACATATGAGCTGTCTACATAATTATATATATATGTATATATATTATATATACATATATATATATATAATCTCAGACAGGTACATTGTAAACATTAAACAGGCTAGATATTTAAAACACTGAAATTGTAAAGTCAGGGAAAAATAGTAGACAAATGAGATTTTAAAATCAAATTATCCATTGAAAGATAAATTTACCACATTAAAAAGCCCAAGCACTGAGAACAAAATATATACCTGACATAAAATTTGTCTCTAGAATCAATATACAATTTTAATAACTTAGTAACTGAGAAGCAAAAGTTCCCAACAAATAGTATACAGAAGGCACCCCACTAAAGAATATATATGAATATCCATTACCACATGAAAATGTTCTTAAACTTTTTACTCAGCAGAAAAATACAAATTATAACCACAGAAAAGAAGTGTTTACATGTTAGAATGGCTGAGTTAAAAAGTGTAGAGTATTCAAGAGTGATGGTATACTCTCAGGGCACAGTTAGAACTCATGTTGCTAGGAGAAAAAAAAAATTACATACTGTCTCTGGCAACCATTTTTATCCTCTTACCAGCAGTCTGTCTATTTTACTCCTCAGAATGTACTCAAATGCTTGAAAGCATGTGTCCACATAAAGATTCAGGCATAATGCCTCCGCAATTTATCAGAACAGTTAAAAACTGGAAATCATCCAAATAGCTATCAGTGGAAAATAACATATCGCGATCGGGTTTTAGCTAAAAGTGAGAGTGCCAGCCAAGAATCTGCAGGGGTTTGATTTGTTCAAGAAGCAGTCAATCAAAGTGAGGTGACCTTTGACTGTCTACTGCTAAGAAAAAGTTCTGTACATGAAACAAATGAATATGGTAAAGCATTTCCTTTCTTTGCTATCTGTATGTGCTCCTGTGTGTGTTTGTGTGAGTGTAGGTGTACATATATGTATTTATACATCTGTGTGAATGTGTAAATGTGTATATGTGACATGTGTGCACCTCTGTGCACATGTAGATGCTAGAAGACAACGTCATATATCATTTTATTTTGCCACTTACATTTTCTTTTTGGGACAGTCTCAATGGCTTACAACTCTGGCCTAATAGGTGAGGGTGTCTGGCCAGCTGGTTTGGGGGATCTTTCTGTCTGTCTGTCTGACTGTTACTGTGATGTCAAAAACAGCTCACTAGACATCTCTTGAGCCTTTATTATTTTTGTATATGTATGTTAATGTAGATAATTATAATATCATACACATTATTAAATAATGTAGACAGTTTTCAGAATTTGGCAAAACCAGCCTAGGACTAGAAAAATCAGATCATTTACTAGCACTTACTAGCAATTTACTAGTTACTACCAATTGACTGGGAAGGATTAGGAAATAGCTTACTCTGGCACTCATTTAAGAAATTGCTAAAATTCTTGATTTATGCATTTAAAAAATAAACTATTTAAGTAACTCTTAATTAAAGAAAATTGAAACTGTGATGATAGTCAAGGGTTCCTATAAATCTATGTTTAGTCTTTGCTCTTAGCATCTTATGTAAGCATGGTGTATTTCAGTAACAAACACAGAGGATGCAGTGGTATAATAAATTCCACATTGGAACAACTGTCCTTAATTTTTACATGATAACATGTTTCTCTGCTTAAGAAAGCCATCCGTTGCATTAAGATAAATGATGTAACTGCTTCTTAAGCTCCCCTGGGCTCTAATAACTTCTCACATCTTCTTTATTTTTAGAACCTTAGAGAGAACTGGAGGTTTGCTTATCAAATAATTTTTTAAAACATTCCTGTATTGAAACATATTCTATATTATTGTGTATTTAGAAGAATATTATTTATGTTTAGGAAAAAACCAATAAGGTAAGATTCTATTCTTATAACACTCAATTAAGGAATCATACAGAAGGGTAACTTACAAAGCAAACATTGGAAACATTATGACCCTGAGGTAGGATGTATCAGATTTCCCTCCTGCAAGTTTACCTTCAAATCTGTTGACATCCAAAATTTTTTCTCAGGAAGTCTATAATGATCGTGAAGGCTATTTTACATTCACGGATGTTACGAATGGAAATTAGTGTATGTTTGTATGGTGCTTTTGTGAATATATATTGCTTTCCAAAGTTTCAGCTAAGCAGTATCTCAATCCCAATCTAGATCACATTATGCTTTGGGCCACTGGCCAGTGCTTCCCTTTAGGCTTCTGTCAGGTTGTTCCTCTAATGTCTTAGGCTTCAGAAGGGCAGAACACATCTGCAAATCTCCAGATTAACCTATTTGTTTGTGTTCCAGTGGTGATATGTCTCACTACCTCAGTCACCCACTGGATTCAAGGAAAGCAATTTGTTTTCATTTCAATTTGATTTTTCTTCTTGGAAGAAGCTAAGTGTTTCCTTCCAAATTCTTTATATATTGGGAGATTAACTGAGAAGTTGGTAACACATTTTGCATGTATTTCATATCTTAAAAAGAAAATAAAGGATATGTACAAAAATTATTACTGATTTACCTAGTATATATCATGGCAGAAATATCTAATACTAAAAGGTAATACATGTGAGATCCTTTATAGATATATATTCCACTGGACCGTATCAGCACATTAGGTTCCACAACATGCTTCCTCAAGTTGGAAATGTATCATAATTCTCGCATATGTCATGTTTCATTTATTTTATTGGTAGAGAGACTTTTATGGTTGATCTTTTTTTTAAATTACCTAAAATAGCAAGTGTTGCATAAATATTCAGTAATACAGATGTAGAAACTAAAAATAAATTTATTATAAATATAAACGGACTGTCACTCTTTATCCAACAGTGGTATCAATCACTGAATAGAACAAAAGTATGGAAAAGAATATTTCTGTGCTAAAAACCCAAAGCTTTATAGAAAGTCTGGTTGTTATGAACACAAAGCAACCCATCCTTGTTTTCAGTAAATTATCAGAGGGACTAAAATTTTAACATTTTATTTTCTTTAGAATTTTTGAAGAATTTGTATGCATGGCTTAAGGAAAACATTTTGAGAAATATATTATTTATATATCTCTGGATTTCCTGGCTTGATTTAGCATAAGTCAAAGAATATACCAAAAATCGAGGCAAACATACTTACTCTCTTAAATAGTTATTTTTAATTTATCCAACAAAGACTTGAGGCCACTGGTTTTCTTAAGTACCAAGACTTTAGGAATTAGTTCAATTTTCTTGTTAACAGGTGTACAGCTTATTAAAGGAGTAGTGACAATTTACATAGGAAATTATAAATTTTTAAGTTAGTTTTTGGCCTTAGTGTTTTTCAACTTTTTTTTAAAATTTTTATATCTCTTTTGTATGAACTAGAATGAACAGCTTAGACTCATTACAAGGGACCCGTTTGCCTTCATTGATGCATATGGCTATAACCTTAACACATTTAGACATTTGTTATAGTCAGTAGAAGCCCCAATCATTAAAAATGGGTACATGGCCCATATAGTATCTGAACAAGGTAGAATGGAGCCCTTCTCTGGGGCTCTGTTCTGTGATTGTGACAATGGTTCAGAGGCACAGGTTCTGCCAGTTTCCTGTTGGACAAATGACTTGCCCAAGAAATAATCCAACCCTGATGGATCCTATTCACAATGCCACTTCCACTTTTGACTCTGGAGAGAACAACCAAAAAAGACTTGTGTAGAAGCTGTTGTCACAGGCTTGTGTTACCTTGTGTTACCTGTCACTCAAGTGAGACAGGAACAGGCAGAACCCACTGAGCACTGTGGGATCTGCATGCCTAAGGACGCCTGAGCCACAGAATACTTCGGAAAGTTCCAAATAAGGTTCTGAACAGAAAGGTCCTGAGAAATTAACACAGAGATTTAGTTATATTAATTTTTACATCTATAAGACACCTTTCTAAACTAAGTGATCAATATATATTTCTTTAAAATATGATGATACTGAAATAAGAGAAACTTCCCTTTCCATTCCTTCTGCAGGAGAGAATTTTGCCATCTGTGTATATAGAGAAACAGCATAGAGTTAATACATACCCAAGAAAACAGTGCTGTGTAGGGTGATTTAAATGAAAGTTAAGAATCTTAAATGTTTTATTTATTTGCTTGTTTGTTTTGGTAATTGTAAATCTGTGACTCTGGTTCAGTGTTATTACTTCTGGTTCTGAGTTTCTCTCATTTAGAGAACTAAAGTGAATGTGATCATGTAGCACTTGCATTGCATAACTCAATTCTAGGGAAACATTAACGAAGATCTGTAGGGAGCTGTGATGTGCCACGCCTCAAAGATGGCTCTGGTTTCTGCCTTCCACCCTCCCAACAGTGAGCGCTCCTTGCAGTAAACAAGTCCTTATTTGGCTATACCTGCTTGCCTGCTAGCTTCCGCATAGTGACAGCCTATCTGCATGACCCACGTGGCTTGCTGGGATTGGCCAGCGCTAGCTATTTAAGTGTGGTGCGGGGGTTCCCCAGGGTCAGAAGATTGTATCAAGGTTCCTGAGTAAAACTGCTTGAAGAAGATCTCCTCTGATCATGTCTTCCTTGCTGATCGAGTTTGGGTGCTGCAAAGATCTACTCACATGTGGTTGGGAATCCATTACAGATCAAAGGAAGGGTACAAGGGTACCAAAGACTATGTTGAACCAATAATTTTTACAGGTGTATGTATGAGAAATTGCTTATAGAACCAGAGTATATTTAAGTAAATTGTCTTTTTACCTTAGAAAGGATTTTTAATCCAGCTACAAGGCTACTCTAGGAAAAGATAACATCCACAAAATTTTGCTCTATTTGATCAGGCTGGATTGTATACGTGTCACACATCTCTAATTTCCCCCTGGCTGGAATACAGACACACAGCACATACCTTTAAGTTAAAATTAGTTCATAGAAGGAAGCAGCCATGTTTGAAACTGACATCTAAGTGGAGCGCTGACAAAGTGATGAATCAGAGAAAAATTTGACAAAAGGTACCAGAGATAAGATATGACAACTCTCCTGAGAAGAGCATAGGAAGGAGAAGCTACTGGAAAGCAGCAGGGGAGAGGGAGTCATTCAGTTGGGAGTCAGTACAGTGAGTGGAGTACAGTGGAGTTGAGTTTGTCTGTGAGGAAATGCAATTCAGTGAAGGTCAGGAGAGGCAGTTGAAGGTAGAGTAGAAGGAGCCAGGAGATCACAATAAACTGCAAGTGTTGTCAGTCAAACAGAGGAATTAAGTAAGAAGATGAGAAAACCCAGATTGAATCAGGTAGCTTGGTGAGTAGTTTGGTCCAGAACAGCTGAGTTGAACCACCTAGCCAGAGGTCAGAAAGAAATAGAAAGGACGAGCTTACTCAAGAGTAAACCTCTGAGACAACAATTACATTAGGCAAATAAATGTCACTGTTACACATCTGTTTCTCCTAACAATATAAAAGCTAAGGTAATTTGGTTATATAATGTTAAATCATATCTATAGGCAGAAATAATTTGGGGGTTTTAATATTAAACATCTCAAAATTGTGTTTACTTTTTTATTTTATGTCTCATACATAACTGTAAAAATACACAATATATGGACATCTTAATTAGACGTTTCTAGTTTGTAGAACAAAATTCTGCACCATATTATTTATAAATTAAAAGTTTATATGAGGTAGTAATCTAAATAGCATTTATATTCCTCTTTAAAACTACTATAAGTATATTTTTATCATGTGGTCAGTACTGGAAATAAAATTACATTTACTGTAATTGTATATGGTATAAGAAAAAAAGTTTTTGAATCTTAAAAAATATTTTCTACCTTTTTGCTTCTATTCTTGAAATAGAAATTTTATTTACGTGATTAATAAATAAAATTTAAAAATAAAATCATTATACAAATAGCATAATATACAAACAATATTCATTTGAATTTCAGGTTTAATACTAATAAGATATCAATGACATAAGTAGATATTCCAACAGACAATAATTAGTGGTATTTTAAAAGTTGTTTTACTACAGCATGTTAACACCTTCCACTGACATAAAACTGCTTGCTCTTATTTAGATATTTTTTCCCTTTCAGTGCCATCCCTTTTAGCAATAATATCCGATATGCATGACATTTTTATGGTCTCCTTCATGGAAATTGATGAAGTATATATCTGAAATGCATGTGTCCTGAAATCAAGCAGTTTAGATTATTGTGTTTAGAAAGATAAATGAACAGCAATCCTTACTCTCTCTCTTATGGAAGCTGAAGTTGAAAAGCCCTAAATTTTGAGTTTGGTTTATACAAATGTGCTCCACAGCACATACAAGCAGAACCATTACTGTAAGAATACATTTTGAGGAACAACTTTTTGAAAAATAATGATGGAGAGAAGGAAGAGTGGCAGGTGGATAAGACAACTGTCTGGCACCATAATGCTATTTTTATAAGCAGTATAAATAAAAAATGCAGTCAGCATTTGCTTGTTTTTTTTTTTTTTGACACATTTCCAACAGCAGATTAGACTAAGTTTCTTGCACTGAATAAATGAACTAGAATAGGATGTGAAGTGCTTAGGAAAGCAGAGACTGGCTGTCATGCCTATTGCAGACTCAAAAGCTGGGGGGGGTATATTTTCACTGAAGCTTACCTTTTAAATTCTTCGTTTCATTTCCAATATGACTTACTGTTTTATTTCTGCCCTTCAGAGTACCACTAGACTCAGAACATTTTAGGTAGTCATTTTGTCCCATTGGCGTGATAAATGATTGCTTTATATCTGTTTTCTCAGGTGGCAAACTGGAAGAAAAGGGGGGGGGTGCCCATGTTTAGTCCTCAAGCTGCAGTCCTGAATCCTGTGTAACATAACTTCTCCTGAAATGCAAATCTTTGGAATGAATAGAGAGGTTGTTCACACAGAATCTAAAGTACAGTTATATGTTTACCAAATATGAGAGCACTGCAAAAACTAAGCAACTTTTTTTTTCCTGTAGAGAAGTAACAAACCTTTCTATTAAAGCAAATGGATTACGAACCTAAAATCCAGAAACTGTAACACTCAGGAAAGGAAGTAAAATGAAATGCTCTATTTCCATTGTTGATACATTGATTTAGGTAGCAACAGCCCCATGGGAGTATTTGCTTGATTATTTGGTGTCCAGTTGATAAGACAGAATGAGAAGGATTCTCTTTGTTGGTCAGAGTGTCTCACTGACAGATGGACTTTGAATTTCTAAAGTCTCCTGTGATACTCAAATCTCTCTTCCTTTGCCTAGTGGTTGTGGATCAAGAAAATGTGAAGTCTCATGTACTTCTTCACTCTGCCATCATGTGATCTAACCTTCTGAAATCATAAGTCAAGGTAAGCTCTTTCCTTTAAAGGTGTTACCTTGGCTATGGTGATTTATCACAGCAATAGAAAAGTAACTAAGGGAGCCAAACAGTCGAGGCTTTGTATCTGACTATAAAAGGGTAGTCTATGAAGAAAAAGACCTACGGATAGCATTACATCAAACTAGGAAGCATTGGAGAAAGGCATAAATGAATGAAGAAGTAATCTACAGCATGAGAGAAAGGAAAATAATGCATCTGAAAAATTTTATTTAATACTGTTTATTCAGTCAAAATTTTCTTATAACCCAGTATGTCCTGATGTCTGCTTTGTAGCTCAGGCTTATCCCAGTCTTGAAATAATTTTCTAGTCATTCTGCCAGCTTCAAGCAATATAACATCACTATTTCTGGCTTGATGAGATATTGGCATGATATACATTATATGTACATATATATGTATAAATTTATATATGTAGATAGATATATATGTAAATATATAGATATAGATACATATATATGTAGGTATTTATGTAGATAGATATATCTGTAGATAGATATAGATCAAATAACTTAATTATATGTAAAAAATATAAGTACAGACTTCTAAAATAAACTGAATGAACAATATAACATTGCTATACAGATAGGCTTCATTATGGACCATTTAAGAGTTACTATCCAGGCAGCTCTCTGCTCCCAGACCCCGTGAGAGAGAGACCCAACCGCCTGGTCAGGTGGGCACTCCTGAGGCTGCAGAGCAGAAGAGACCACCAACACTGCTCACCCCTGCCCACATCCCTGGCCCAAGAGGAAACTGTATAAGGCCTCTGGGCTCCCGTGGGGGAGGGCCCAGGAGCGGCAGGACCCCTGCCTGAGACACTGCCGGAACCTGAAGGAAACAGACCAGATAAACAGTTCTCTGCACCCAAATCCCGTGGGAGGGAGAGCTAAACCTTCAGAGAGGCAGACAAGCCTGGGAAACCAGAAGAGACTGCTCTCTGCACACACATCTCAGACGCCAGAGGAAAAAGCCAAAGACGATCTGGAACCCTGGTGCACTGAAGCTCCCGGAAGGGGCGGCACAGGTCTTCCTGGTTGCTGCCGCTGCAGAGAGCCCGTGGGCAGCACCACACGAGCGAACTTGAGCCTCAGGACCACAGGTAAGAACAAATTTTCTGCTGCAAGAAAGCTGCCTGGTGAACTCAAGACACAGGCCCACAGGAACAGCTGAAGACCTGTAGAGAGGAAAAACTACACGCCCAAAAGCAGAACACTGTCCCCATAACTGACTGAAAGAGAGGAAAACAGGTCTACAACACTCCTGACACACAGGCTTATAGGACAGTCTAGCCACTGTCAGAAATAGCAGAACAAAGTAACACTAGAGATAATCTGATGGCGAGAGGCAAGCGCAGGAACCCAAGCAACAGAAACCAAGACTACATGGCACCATCGGAGCCCAATTCTCCAATCAAAACAAACATGGAATATCCAAACACACCAGAAAAGCAAGATCTAGTTTCAAAATCATTTTTGATCATGATGCTGGAGGACTTCAAGAAAGACGTGAAGAACTCCCTTAGAGAACAAGTAGAAGCCGACAGAGAGGAATCGCAAAAATGCCTGAAAGAATTCCAGGAAAACATAAATAAACAAGTAGAAGCCCATAGAGAGGAGACACAAAAATCCCTGAAAGAATTCCAGGAAAACATAAATAAACAAGTAGAAGCCCATAGAGAGGAGACACAAAAATCCCTGAAAAAATTCCAGGAAAACACAATCAAACAGTTGAAGGAATTAAAAATGGAAATAGAAGCAATCAAGAAAGAACACATGGAAACAACCCTGGATATAGAAAACCAAAAGAAGAGACAAGGAGCTGTAGATACAAGCTTCACCAACAGAATACAAGAGATGGAAGAGAGAATCTCAGGAGCAGAAATTTCCATAGAAATCATTGCCTCAACTGTCAAAGATAATGTAAAGCAGAAAAAGCTGCTGGTCCAAAACATACAGGAAATCCAGGACTCAATGAGAAGATCAAACCTAAGGATAATAGGTATAGAAGAGAGTGAAGACTCCCAGCTCAAAGGACCAGTAAATATCTTCAACAAAATCATAGAAGAAAACTTCCCTAACCTAAAAAAAGAGATACCCATAGACATACAAGAAGCCTACAGAACTCCAAATAGATTGGACCAGAAAAGAAACACATCCCGTCACATAATTGTCAAAACACCAAACGCACAAAATAAAGAAAGAATATTAAACGCAGTAAGGGAAAAAGGTCAAGAAACATATAAAGGCAGACCTATCAGAATCACACCAGATTTCTCGCCAGAAACTATGAAGGCCAGAAGATCCTGGACTGATGTCATACAGACCCTAAGAGGACACAAATGCCAGCCCAGGTTACTGTATCCAGCAAAACTCTCAATTAACATTGATGGAGAAACAAAGATATTCCATGACAAAACCAAATTTACACAATATCTTTCTACAAATCCAGCACTACAAAGCATAATAAATGGTAAAGCCCAACTTAAGGAGGCAAGCTATACCCTAGAAGAAGCAAGAAACTAATCATCTTGGCAACAAAACAAAGAGAATGAACACACACAAACATAACCTCACATCCAAATATGAATATAACGGGAAGCAATAATCACTATTCTTTAATATCTCTCAATATCAATGGCCTCAACTCCCCAATAAAAAGACATAGATTAACAAACTGGATACGCAACGAGGACCCTGCATTCTGCTGCCTACAGGAAACACACCTCAGAGACAAAGGCAGACACTACCTCAGAGTGAAAGGCTGGAAAACAACTTTCCAAGCAAATGGTCAGAAGAAACAAGCCGGAGTAGCCATTCTAATATCAAATAAAATCAATTTCCAACTAAAAATCATCAAAAAATAAGGATGGACACTTCATATTCATCAAAGGAAAAATCCACCAAGATGAACTCTCAATCCTAAATATCTATGCCCCAAATACATGGGCACCTACATACGTAAAAGAAACCTTACTAAAGCTCAAAACACACATTGCACCTCACACAATAATAGTGGGAGATTTCAACACCCCACTCTCATCAATGGACAGATCATGGAAACAGAAATTAAACAGTGATGGCGACAGACTAAGAGAAGTCATGAGCCAAATGGACTTAACGGATATTTATAGAACATTCTATCCTAAAGCAAAAGGATATACCTTCTTCTCAGCTCCTCATGGTACTTTCTCCAAAATTGACCATATAATTGGTCAAAAAACGGGCCTCAACAGGTACAGAAAGATAGAAATAATCCCATGTGTGCTATCGGACCACCACGGCCTAAAACTGGTCTTCAATAACAATAAGGGAAGAATGCCCACATATATGTGGAAATTGAACAATGCTCTACTCAATGATAACCTGGTCAAGGAAGAAATAAAGAAAGAAATTGTAGACTTTTTAGAATTTAATGAAAATGAAGGTACAACATACCCAAACTTATGGGACACAATGAAAGCTGTGCTAAGAGGAAAACTCATAGCGCTGAGTGCCTGCAGAAAGAAACAGGAAAGAGCATATGTCAGCAGCTTGACAGCACACCTAAAAGCTCTGGAACAAAAAGAAGCAAATACACCCAGGAGGAGTAGAAGGCAGGAAATAGTCAAACTCAGAGCTGAAATCAACCAAGTAGAAACAAAAAGGACCATAGAAAGAATCAACAGAACCTAAAGTTGGTTCTTTGAGAAAATCAACAAGATAGATAAACCCTTAGCCAGACTAACGAGAGGACACAGAGAGTGTGTCCAAATTAACAAAATCAGAAATGAAAAGGGAGACATAACTACAGATTCAGAGGAAATTCAAAAAATCATCAGATCTTACTATAAAAGCCTCTATTCAACAAAACTTGAAAATCTGCAGGAAATGGACAATTTCCTAAACAGATACCAGGTATCGAAGTTAAATCAGGAACAGATAAACCAGTTAAACAACCCCATAACTCCTAAGGAAATAGAAGCAGTCATTAAAGGTCTCCCAACGAAAAAGAGCCCAGGTCCAGACGGGTTTAGTGCAGAATTCTACCAAACCTTCATAGAAGACCTCATACCAATATTATCCAAACTATTCCACAAAATTGAAACAGATGGAGCCCTTCCGAATTCCTTCTACAAAGCCACAATTACTTTTATACCTAAACCACACAAAGATACAACAAAGAAAGAGAACTTCAAACCAATTTCCCTTATGAATATCGACGCAAAAATACTCAATAAAATTCTGGCAAACCGAATTCAAGAGCACATCAAAACAATCATCCACCATGATCAAGTAGGCTTCATCCCAGGCATTCAGGGATGGTTTAATATACGGAAAACCATCAACGTGATCCGTATAAACAAACTGAAAGAACAGAACCACATGATCATTTCATTAGATGCTGAGAAAGCATTTGACAAAATTCAACACCCCTTCATTATAAAAGTCCTGGAAAGAATAGGAATTCAAGGCCCATAACTAAACATAGTAAAAGCCATATACAGCAAACCAGTTGCTAACATTAAACTAAATGGAGAGAAACTTGAACCAATCCCACTAAAATCAGGGACTAGACAAGGCTGCCCACTCTCTCCCTACTTATTCAATATAGTTCTTGAAGTTCTATCCAGAGCAATCAGACAACAAAAGGAGATCAAGGGGATACAGATCGGAAAAGAAGAGGTCAAAATATCACTATTTGCAGATGACATGATAGTATATTTAAGTGATCCCAAAAGTTCCACCAGAGAACTATTAAAACTGATAAACAACTTCAGCAAAGTGGCTGGGTATAAAATTAACTTAAATAAATCAGTTGCCTTCCTCTATACAAAAGAGAAACAAGCCGAGAAAGAAATTAGGGAAACGACACCCTTCATAATAGTCTCAAATAATATAAAGTACCTTGGTGTGACTTTAACCAAGCAAGTAAAAGATCTGTACAATAAGAACTACAAGACACTGAAGAAGGAAATTGAAGAAGACCTCAGAAGATGGAAAGATCTCCCATGCTCATGGATTGGCAGGATTAATATAGTAAAAATGGCCATTTTACCAAAAGCAATCTACAGATTCAATGCAATCCCCATCAAAATACCAATCCAATTCTTCAAAGAGTTAGACAGAACAATTTGCAAATTCATCTGGAATAACAAAAAACCCAGGATAGCTAAAGCTATCCTCAACAATAAAAGGACTTCAGGGGGAATCACTATCCCTGAACTCAAGCAGTATTACAGAGCAATAGTGATAAAAACTGCATGGTATTGGTACAGAGACAGACAGATAGACCAATGGAATAGAATTGAAGACCCAGAAATGAACCCACACACCTATGGTCACTTCATTTTTGACAAAGGAGCCAAAACCATCCAATGGAAAAAAGATAGCATTTTCAGCAAATGGTGCTGGTTCAACTGGAGGGCAACATGTAGAAGAATGCAGATCGATCCATGCTTATCACCCTGTACAAAGCTTAAGTCCAAGTGGATCAAGGACCTCCACATCAAACCAGACACACTCAAACTAATAGAAGAAAAACTAGGGAAGCATCTGGAACACATGGGCACTGGAAAAAATTTCTTGAACAAAACACCAATGGCTTATGCTCTAAGATCAAGAATCAACAAATGGGATCTCATAAAACTGCAAAGCTTCTGTAAGGCAAAGGACACTGTGGTTAGGACAGAATGGCAACCAACAAATTGGGAAAAGATCTTTACCAATCCTACAACAGATAGAGGCCTTATATCCAAAATATACAAAGAACTCAAGAAGTTAGACCGCAGGGAAACAAATAACCCTATTAAAAATGGGGTTCAGAGCTAAACAAAGAATTCACAGCTGAGGAATGCCGAATGGCTGAGAAACACCTAAAGAAATGTTCAACATCTTTAGTCATAAGGGAAATGCAAATCAAAACAACCCTGAGATTTCACCTCACACCAGTGCGATTGGCTAAGATCAAAAACTCAGGTGACAGCAGATGCTGGCGAGGATGTGGAGAAAGAGGACACTCCTCCATTGTTGGTGGGATTGCAGACTGGTAAAACCATTCTTGAAATCAGTCTGGAGGTTCCTCAGAAAATTGGATATTGAACTGCCTGAGGATCCATCTCTACCTCTCTTGGGCATATACCCAAAAGATGCCTCAACATATAAAAGAGACACGTGCTCCACTATGTTCATCGCAGCCTTATTTATAATAGCGTGAAACTGGAAAGAACCCAGATGCCCTTCAACAGAGGAATGGATACAGAAAATGTGGTACATCTACACAATGGAATATTACTCAGCTATCAAAAACAACGAGTTTATGAAATTCGTAGGCAAATGGTTGGAACTGGAAAATATCATCCTGAGTGAGCTAACCCAATCACAGAAAGACATACATGGTATGCACTCATTGATAAGTGGCTATTAGCCCAAATGCTTGAATTACCCTAGATCCCTAGAACAAACGAAGCTCAAGATGGATGATCAAAATGTGAATGCTTCACTCCTTCTTTAAATGAGGAAAAAGAATACCCTTGGCAGGGAAGGGAGAGGCAAAGATTAAAACAGAGACTGAAGGAACACCCATTCAGAGCCTGCCCCACATGTGGCCCATACATATACAGCCACCCAATTAGACAAGATGGATGAAGCAAAGAAGTGCAGACCGACAGGAGCCGGATGTAGATCGCTCCTGAGAGACACAGCCAGAATACAGCAAATACAGAGGCGAATGCCAGCAGCAAACCACTGAACTGAGAATAGGTCCCCCGTTGAAGGAATCAGAGAAAGAACTGGAAGAGCTTGAAGGGGATCGCACCCCATATGTACAACAATATCAAGCAACCAGAGCTTCCAGGGACTAAACCACTACCTAAAGACTATACATGGACTAACTCTGGACTCTGACCCCATAGGTAGCAATGAATATCCTAGTAAGAGCACCAGTGGAGGGGGAAGCCCTGGGTCCTGCTAAGACTGAACCCCCAGTGAACTAGACTATGGGTGGAGGGCAGCAATGGGGGGAGGTTTGGGAGGGGAACACCCATAAGGAAGGGGAGGGGGGAGGGGGATGTTTGCCCGGAAACCGGGAAAGGGAATAACATTTGAAATGTATATAAGAAATACTCAAGTTAATAAAAAAAAAATAAAGAGTTACTATCCAGCAAGGAGACACAGAGCAAAGCTACAGTAAACTATGACCTTATCAGGAAAATGACTGTAACACAAGTAATGAGTGCTATAACCACTCACGTGGCCTTAGCTGAAACCCTTTTCACATCTGACAAGTCAACATTTTCTAAAACCTGCATGCAGAGAGGTCTGCCAAGAGCAATCTCCTTCCTAAGCCCACAACCCAGAGGTGAGATCCCACTTCATTTTAATTTTATTTTTCTTAGATATTTTATGTATTTGCATTTCAAATGTTATCCACTTTATCTCCTCTGCCAAACCCCCTCCCCCTCCCCCTGGTTCTATGAGGATGCTCCTACTCCCAACTACCCACTCCCACCTCAATGTCTTGTGGAAATGAGCCTACACAGCATCAAGGGCTTTTCCTCCTATTGGTCCTGGACAATGCCATCCTCTGCTACATATGTGCCTGGAGTCATGGTTCCCTCCATGTCTACTCATTGGTTGGTGGTTTAGACCCTGAGAACTCTGATGGGGTCTGGTTGGTTAATACAGTTGTTTTTCCTATGGGGTTGCAAACACTTTCAGCTCTTTCAGTCTTTCCCACAGCACTGGGACAAAAAAACCTGCCCTGAGAAAGCTAGTCTCCCAGCAGCACTCTAACTCCTAAGATCACAGGCTCACAGGCCCAAAGGAGTCTGGGAGGTCTGATTGGTTGATATTGTTGTTCTTCCTATGAATGATGTTGCAAACCCATTCAGCTCCTTCATTCCTTGCCTTAACATCCCCTTTGGGGTCCCTACACTTAGCCCAGTGTTTCACTGTTTATATCCACACCTGTATTGTTCCAGCTCTTGCAGAGCCTCTCAGAGGACAACTATACTGGGCTCCTGTCACTAAGTGCTTCTTGGCATCAGCAATAGTGTCTGGGTTTCATGTCTACAGATAGATCCCTAGGTGGGGAAGTCTTTGAATGGCCTTTCCTTTGGTTTCTGCTCTATTCTTTGTCCCTGCATTTCCTTTCTGATAGGAGGAATTCTGGATTAATATTTTTGAGGTGGGTGGTTTTTTCTTCTACTTACTCTAAAGCCTCCCATATATCCCTTTTTGTTATTTCAAATTTATGACATTTTATCATTGTTTGCATATATATCTACAAAAATACATATATTCATAAATATAAGCCAATTATTCTGTATATGTTTTCAGCAGCTACCATTTGGTATTGCATAGCATATTTGTGTATTCTTTCTTGCCTAAGGATCACTATTTTTCTCCCAACTGTCATCATTCCTAGGTTGCCTATAATTTCTATAATTTTTCATAGCTTTGAGGTCTCCTGAAATTTTTCCTTGTTTACTTTTGTGTAAAGAGTGGCGCGGCAAAACAAAGATGGCGCCAACATCCAGCCTTGTCTGGACAACTTACTGCTCATGTGCAGGCTTGTCCCCTTTGGCAGATGGATGACACACACATATCTCAATTTGGAAATTTAAAATATGCTCATGTTTCTGTTGATACCTGTTCTGGTATTATACCCGCTACTCTGATGACTGGTGAAAAGGCTCGTAATGCCATTAGCCATTGCTTAGAGGCATGGGCAGCCTGGGGAACGCCTGATAGTCTCAAGACAGACAATGGGCCTGCCTACACTGCAAAGTCCTTTCAGGCATTTTGCCAGACAATGCAGGTCAAACATACTACAGGATTGCCATACAATCCCCAAGGTCAAGGAATTGTGGAAAGGGTACATAGTACCTTAAAAGAGCTTATTAAAAAAAAAAAAAAAAGAGGGACTTGCCAGCAACCGAACACCAAAAGAACAACTTTCTTTAGCTCTTTTTACTCTAAATTTCTTAATTTTGGATGCGCATGGCCGCTCTGCTGCGGATCGCCATGCTGCTACTACACCTATAACTAATGCAGAAGTAAAGTAGAAGGATGCCTTAACTGATGAATGGCGTGGCCCAGACCCCGTGATTTCTAGATCTAGGGGAGCTGTTTGTGTTTTTCCGCAGAATCAAGAAAATCCAATTTGGGTACCTGAGTGCTTGACTCGAAAATTACCTTCTGCTCTTCCTGAAGATGAGAATACAAACCCTACTAGTACTACTGGGAATGGTAATGCTGATGCAGATTGCTGTCCTCAACAGCACTAGGCTGGACCCCATCACAATTGAAGACTTTACCTCATGGATTAACAATGCTTTCTCCTTTTTTAAGGAGTGGGCAGGCATGTTTGCCTGGGGAGCTATTGTCCTCCTGGAATGCAGAGTATGTCTCTGGCTTATTGGCCGTTTAAAAAGAGAACATGCCAGATACAAAGTGGTTGTTTACCAGGCTATGACTGCCATTGACAATGGTGCTTCTCCCAATATATGGCTGGCCTCTTTGAAAGATTAAGAGTTCGCCCTAGATCATTTTGTCATAGTCATGTGGGGTCATTGTATCCAGGGACGGGCAACTTTCCTCGAACTCAGACCAACCTAAGACACGGGGCCCGGTGGCGATAGGGTGACCCAGCGACGGGTAAGGCCGAGTCATCGTAAGGAACGACCTAAGACAGGAGCAATGACAAGATTGACATGACACCCAGATCTAGACCAGTCATTTTATTAAACAAAAAAGGGGGAGATGTAGAGAGCGGCGTGGCGAAACAAAGATGGCGCCAACATCCAGCCTTGTCTGGATGTCCACAACTTACTGCTCATGTGCAGGCTTGTCCCCTTGCTAGGGTGGCCATATGATAATGAGATGTAGGGCTCCGTCTAGTGGTGAACAGCGGTACTGCACATGTGCGGTTTATGCACCAGGTGTCAGTTGACCGTTAATATGCTAATGAGGTGATTCATTCTCCGCCAATCCCTGGAGGACAAGTAGTGGGGTGATCCATGCCCCACCAATCCCTGAGAGATAATTAGCATACTGTTGTGTATATAAGTCGAGTGACTTTGCTGCTCGGGGTCCCTGTTCAAGAGAGCTGTAACACTAAGAAGAGCTGTAACACAGTAAAGGCTTGTTTGCAGAAGAATCCTGTTGCCGTGCGTCGTTCTTACTGGCGGGACATTAGGCACGTGACACTTTTGTGTATTCATTGGTGTTAAAATTCTTTTTGAGTTCCTGTTTTAGCAATGATGGTAGTGAGGCTTTATAAGTCTAAAATATATGGCTGTGAGTCTGTCTATATTTTCTCATTTTGTCCAGGAGGGAGTTTCTCGGATGATGGCTTAATAACCCACTGATATATGAGTATTTAAGAATGATGTTAGGAGTCTATTTATCGATATGGTTCTTTTAACAGAACAGCAGAATTTTGCCTTAGAGTGCTAGTATATACAGTCTCAGTTTCTTGGGAAACATAGCAGTTTTGAGTATGGGTTCCATCTTGTGAAGTGGGACTTCAGTCAAATAAGGTATTGGTTGGTAACTCCCACAGACTTTATGTCACTGCACTAGCATATCTTGCAGGCAGGAAACAATTGTCTGTCAGAGGATTTAAAGATGATTTCATGTTTATCTTTTTCTTTTCATAGTGTTTAACCATCCTGTCTTGTGCCAAGGATGTTGACAAGTAAGGGTAAAGGTTCTTTGTAGGCACCAGCTCAACTTCTTCATGTTCAATTAGTTGTCAACTGCAATGAGAACTTGGCCATTATATTTATGCTGTAAGAAACAAATGGAGAAATAAAAGGAAATATTTGACAATTAGGCAGTAAACAGATCCTTAAAGTAAATATATTATGTTCCTCAAAATTATGTTTTTTACAAATGTAGTCAGAAGTTGTGTGTGTATTTGTTCCATCTATTTTTCCCATATGGAATCCAGGTCATCATATCAGCTAGCCTAGTGTATTTCTTCTGCTTTTCTCCCTTGAGCGAGCTAGGTTGTCTTAGAGCTTGACGGGTGGCCAGTAAGCCACAGTTATCTTGGCATGCCCTCATGTGACTTTATGTGCACAATGGCTTTGATATTCAGTAAAAATCGCCTGCACCCAATGAGTCCTAAACTATATGACAGAAATCATGTTCATTTGTAATATTACATAATTATATAATGTAATATTACATAATTAATGCTAACATTGAGACATTTTCTTTTAACATTGTATACTATTACAAAGATACCTACTTGATCATGATGGATGATCATTTTGATGTGTTCTTAGAATCAGTTTGTGAGAATTTTTTGAGTACTTTTTAGGTATTTATATTCATAAGAAAAATTTTTATTTCTTTGTTTGGTCTTTTTGTAGTTTAGGTGTAAGCATAATTGTGGCTTCATAGAAAGAATTGAGTAGTGCTCCATCTGTTTATACTTTTGTGGAATAGTTTAGACAGTATTGGTATGAGGTCTTCTATGAAGGTCTGATAGAATTCTGCACTAAACCCATCTGGTCCTGGGCTTTTCTTGGTTGGGAGATTTCTAATAACCACTTCAATTTCTTTAGGAGTTATGAGATTATTTACATAGTTTATCTGATCCTGATTTAACTTTGGTGCCTGGTGTTTGTCTAGAAATTGCCCATTGCCTTTAGATTTTCCAGTTTTGTTAAATATAGGTTTTTTTTTAATAGGATCTAATGATTTTTTTAATGTCATCAGATTCTGTTATGTCTCCATTTGTAATTAACTCTATGAGAAAATATTGTAACTTTGACATTCCATACAAAATTATAATGGATGGAAAAGAAAGGATTTGTTGCATAAAGACAATATCCAGTATTTTTAAACAGGGTGATAGAAAGTTTTTATAGGAAGACAAAAGCATTTCGAGTCTTAAAAACAAACTATGGAAGAAATAATTTTGCATCAAAGGTAAAATAGTGTGTGATTAAGAGAAATGGAAGCACTCAGTAGAAAAGCAAAAGTTGAGAAAAGAAATCATGTTCAATAATAATGGCTTTATTGTTATCGGTTCACAAAGATGCAGTGTATCTTAGAGTGCTGCCTGAAATAGATCATCCTATCCCATCTCTAAGATGTGCATCTTTGTATTGTGGGACATACCCCACAGTTAAACACATCAGTCAATGTTCTTCAGTGACACTGCTGTACAATTCCATGCTGTTGCCATCTACTGAATAAATTTCTCAGTGGATTTTAATATCCATTATTATTTAATGATGTTTCTCAGTAGACCTTAATATTAAAATATTGTCCAAGAAGCTACCTGTGGTACAAAGAACAGAATCACTAATTTTTCATGATATTTCTCTTTCTCAAATTTGCAAGATTATTGCTTAATTGTTGATTTTATGAAGATACGCTTTCATTATCTCTTTCTAGAAGAGCATATGTTATTTAAACCAAGCTTTGATAAACTGTTTTTGCTTCCAAAGAAAATTAAAGTAAATTAAGTAACTCAAATCTAATACTTTCACATAAGTAGATGCTATTGGTAAAACAAACAATACATTGTGACTGCCGTTACCTTTTAGTCTTTTTCTGTCTCTTGAAGCAGGGTTTCATATACCTTGGTTAATCTCAAACTGCCCATGTAATCTAGGATGATATTCAATTCCTGATTACTCTGTGCCTTCCTTCTGAGTGCTGCTATTGCATGTTTGTTCTACAATGCTGACAATTATTTACTTTAGCTTCATTCTTGTGGTAGAAAAACGCAGGTAATGGAGCTTTGAAATGTTAGTGTTGCATATTTTTCTGTAAAATATACATTAAATGAAAGCATTACTTCTTTTGCTGGAGATATCATCAATATCTACATATATTAACACTTACATAGATATTAAACTTTCATAAACTCTCAGTTAATATCATATTTTCTCTTTTAATATATTAGGCAGTTTGAAGTATATAAATGGGATGTATATAGTTCTCTACTGTCAAGTATTAGTTCAATTTTTGCATTACTTTTTTCTCTCATTCCTTATTCTCAAATCCTTGAATATTTACTGATATTTTCTTTATTTCCTGATGTCAAAACTTCACCTGGTTATGTTGTATTTCTAAGCTGATGCCTACATTAGATATTGAATAAACATGAAAACTCACTCAAAGCTCTTTTTTATTGTGAACTTTGCCTACATTCTGAAATAAAATATTGGTCTGATACTCATTTATAAATTAAATTCTTTGTTCCCATGAAACGTTTGATTCTTTGATACAGTCACTTTCTCCAATAGTTAAGTGTATCTGAGGATCTCCTACTAGTCAGGCTCACAAACCAGAACAAAAACTCTTTGTTATCTAAGATTTTCACAACTGCCACATAAAGTGGCACAGATTTACCAATATTCTATATAACCAGAACTATTGTTGGATGTTATCACGGTACCCTCATCAATGATTATCAGTTTGCCCTTAACTACAGTTTACTATACATAATATTTTATGATTGTTTCTGAATATATTATCTATACCAGATACATATATCTACACCTGAGATATAATATATAATATGTATATGTAATTATATAGCACCTGATATGTATGTGTGTGTATATATATATATGTATATATACATATGTATATATATGTGTGTGTGTGTGTAAAATCTGTGTGAGTTTCTGAGTATGGCGATGAGTATACCGTGGTAGAACTGTGACAGTAAAAGGACACAAAGGACAACCATTTAGAACATGTTTCTTCCTTTCCAGCATGGGTTCTGGAGATAAGGTCAAGTTTACTGGTTTTCATGATAAGCACTTTAACCCACTGAACCACCTCATCAATCTTACATTATTCACTCTCAAAAAATAATATTTCAACTTTCCTCAATTTTACTGTTTATAAATTATTTGTAAATATTCTAACTCACATTGTTTTTAACTTCTAGGTGAAAATCCATGTCAGGTTTTTCATTTTATTTTTACTCTGAAATCGAGAGGATAATTCAGGTGCATCATTCAAATGTACATCACAACCTTGGTGCAAAGGTAAATGAACCTCTAATTGGAACCTCCTGGTTTACAAGATTTTCCCATTTAACACATCATCAGACATGGGTGACTTTCGAAGCATTGGAATAGGAAGCTGTGATTCAAGTCATTCTTAGTGTCTAATGCTCATCTGTGAAATTTAATAGTGTGGAACTCTAGTATAGGCAGAGTGACAATATTTGGACTCACTTTTTAAAACAAATAGTACCATTTTGCCCTCTACCAGGAAAAACAAAACCTGTGATAAGTGCTTCAAGACAAAGGGAATATTATCCAAAAGAATATTAAGTTGGAATAATCCAAATACATATATAGGGCCAAAAACCTTTGACTTTTAAAACACATGTTATGATGTTACTGAAGCGATGTCACAGACCAAAAAAAAAAATGGCTCTAAAAAACCTGAATCAGCATGAAATAAGATATTTTGAGGGTTATTGAGCACTATTCATTTTCCTGGAAATAGGACAAGGTTATTTAGCACAGGTGTCTCGGTAATTGTGATGCATTAGTAGAATTAGTCATGTTCAATGGCCCTCAAACTTGCTTTGCCACCTGTATGTGAAATGGCTTAGCATCAAACACAATGACATCAGATGAGAAACATATACTGTATAATTGATCTCAGAATGCATTTGTGCTTAAAGTGCCTTATTTTCTTAAATAATATTTTGCCTCCCTGCACTTTTTTTTCTGAAAAGAAAATGTTACATAAATAAAAGGGACAGGCAAATAAAATCACATCCAAGTAAGGGAGAAATAATGTTTAAAATTCAAGAGAGTTGTGCAGATCCCAAAATAGTTGAAAGGAGATTTCTGTTGAAAGTGCACAGTGTTCTAAGCTACTCTTGCACTGAGAGGCAGCTTGCGCTTTAATCTGATGCACAGTTCCAAAGGTCTTGAGCTTGCCAGTAACTTGTGACACTGATGAGAGTATCCCAATAGTTCCAGTCATTATCTTATAGCTAATGATTCATGGTATATATATATATATATATATATATATATATATATATATATATATAACTTAAAAACATGATATTTATCAACATTTCTATGTTTAGTGCCTCAGTTAGAGAGAAAATATATATCAAATATCTGTTGTTGCTCAGAACATTGTTTAGTATCCAGGAGATGTAAAATACTTCCTTACTTTTCTTATTCAAAAATATCCAAGATAACCATGACTTTATTAGTATTTGACTCAATTTTCTCTAATTTCCTGAATTAAAATGAAGATTGCTGAAATCACCACAATTTAAAGCTAGAAGCTGGACATATTTTATTAAATTCTTAAAATGAACTAAAATTGGAGCTACATATTATAAGTCATAATATACATTTCTCCCAACACAAATTAATATATTTAGAGTATTTTTATGTCAAATACATAAAGTGTTTAAAATCCATTACTTTTCAATAAATTAATTTGTCTTAGTTAAGCTAAATCTTCAAAAAAGTAACTACTTTTTTTTTTACTATTTGACACAAATTAAATGAGTACATTGATGTGTCATAAAAACGTATAAGTGGATACAAGAAATATTATAATTCGTAAGGTTATTTTAATGGCACCAACAGATATATAAATTATTGTCTGTAAACTTTCTAATAAAAACCCACAAAGGGCTACATTCCACATATGAATTATTTTTTATTGTTTAGTAATTTAATACATGCGTATACTTTGATTCCGTCACCTTCTTCCATTCAGGAATGCTCCTTGCTGCAGGGGTGCGTAATTGTTCATTATTGTGTGGAATTCCTAGATTTTTTTCTATTTGTATGTAATTTTAGATTTTCTTCAAGTCCTGTGAAGAACTGCATTAGAATATTTATGGAGATTCCACTGAATCTCTACTATTGGATGCATTTTTTTTTACAATATTAATCCTATCAACCCTTGGGTGTGAAAGGTATATCTTCTGGTATCATTTAATTTTTTTGAGACTTCATTTATTATTTAAGTAACTATTCCTGAGATAGTCAGCAAAACAAAAACAAACCATAACATGGTGAAACAACATCGAATTGTTTCCTATTATAGTGTGCCCTTTAGACCTCTGACCCCACCCCTACCCCCACCCCCGAAATTTGGTTTCTGTATTGACAAGGTAAGAGTTGGCTTGCAATTACTCAGCAAACATAACTGCATCATTATGGCGGGTCAGGACAACAGTGTCTCTGTTTCCCCAAATTTCAATATAATGAGTTCAGTGTCCTGATGTCTGCCCAAGTTATTAGTTTATTCTTTTGTTTTGACAGGAACATGTTTTACTGGAGATGTCTAAGGGACTCATCTCTTGAAGAAATGGACATCAAGTCTCTTATCCTCAGAAGAATAATAAATGGAGTATAATAAGACATGTTTAGATCAAAAAGTCATTTAAATATTTTTTCAATATAACATTTGGATTTATTTCCTGGGAATGTCACATATTGTATCCTGATGACACTCACTTCTTAGTACTTCCGAGTTTTCTTCCCCATCCCCGTGACCACCTCTGGTTTGGTTTTGAGCTTCTCTTATGGTCCAGGCCCTGCTGTGCACTGAAAGGAGAAGGATGGAATAGAACAGTTTTCATGGTCCACACCTTCCCTTGGTGTGTCTGGACTCCAGTACATACCAGGGCAGGAAAGGATGAAGTGACATCTAGAGTGAGTGTGTCTGCGGGACCTCAGAGCATCAGTGAATGTTGAGAAGGAGGAAGTTTTCTCCAGAGATCTCAGGGTTCCAGTTCTTTCAACTTCCCCTACCCAAAGAAAAGGAAAAATGAAAATAACAACAACGATGAAAATAACAGTATGAAAACATTTAATTGGTGTTATCTATATACTCACTGGACCACAGTCAAATTCTCAGTGGCCTGTTCTTTAAATACAACTGAATCTTCCTCCCACTTGCACATATGTCCTGTCAGGAAGCAGTGCATGCCACCTGCATCAACATGAACTCTACTGCAGCATGACTCAAAGACATGCTACACCAGAGTGCAGCACAAACCTTGGACAATCAGATGGCCTTCAGTGGCAAAAGTTCTATGGGACCTCCTGGACATACCTCCACATAACAATGATGGTTTATAAGAGGCACATACTGAACACCATTCTCAATAAAGAAAGATACTCACAGTATTTTATTAAAACTTATTAAGATAAGGATGTTCCCTCTCTCCACTGTTGTTCAACATAATACCTGAGCTTATAGACAAAGCAATGAGAAAAGAAAAAATCATCAGTGGGAAACAAACAGGAAAGCAGAAAATCAAAGTATGCTTACTTGTAGAAGATATTTTTCTATGCTTAAAGGATTCAAAAGATCCCACCAAAATACTTCTACAATTTATAAATATGTTCAGTAAAATTAACACAGAAAAGAGTAGAAATCTACATTAGTCACTTTTATAGTTCCATGACACAACACTATCAGCAAAACAGCTTATGGAAGAAAGGCTGGTTTTACTTGGCTTACAGCTCCAGAGATCTTAGCATCCATTGTGATTGGGATTTCATGGCAGAAAGCAGCAGACATGTTAGCTGGAGCAGGAACTGAGCTCCCATCTTCTTTTTCTCCCCCCCCCCAGATCATTTTATTGCTTTACTTAGTGCACAATTTTGAATATAAGCTATAGAGTAAATATATTTATTGCACATTTTAATCATGGTTGAAATCTTACCTTTTATCTACGCTTTCTTTTTTTAAATTTTTTATTGGTTATTTTATTTAGGTACATTTCAAATGTTATCTCCTTTCTCAGTTTTCCCTCCACAAATTCTCTATGCCCTCCCCCTCCACCTTGCTTTTATGAGCATGCTGCCCCACCCAACCCTCCACTCCTGCCTCACTGCCCTAGCATTGCCCTAAGCTTGGTCATCTGTCCTCCACAGGACCCCAAATGAAAGACGCATTAGAGAAAGCACACTCTAAGTAGGATGAGACTTTAAAGACTTTATCCAACCCAAAGTGACACACATCCTCCAACAAACCTGTAGTTCCTAAACCTCTGCAAAGTTTACCAGCCACTGAGGACCAAGCAACTGCACAAACACTAGAGTCTGTGTGGGTTCCTACTAAATCTACCACCATGCTGTCTTCCCTTTTCTTTAATTTATTGTACTCTCATACAACACATCCCTACAGAAACCTGCCCTACATCCCCTCCTCCCAGCTTACACCACCCTGCTTCCCCTCTCCATCTTTATCCCAATGATTATAGAATTTTAGTTAGCAAGCCACGATTTCTTGAGCAGGTTTACCCACCTGGTTCATAAACTAAAAATCGATCAATACTATGATCTAGCTTTATCATTCCTGGGAACCTATCCAATGCACTATTCTGCTCACTACAATGTCACTTGCACATTCGTGTCTAATTAGAATACGTTTATCAGTATAGTCCAGGTAAATTTCAGAGCAGTGCCAGACATTAGACACTGCAAAAATCTGTAAGACATTATATTATATTCAGCTGTTGATCAGCAAAAAAGAACTGAAATCAAACATAATCTGAAAAGAGTAGACAGTATAAATGGATATACACAACAAAGTAGAAATTATTCACCAAGGATTAAGCAAACTTCTAGTTGGTGCAATGATAAAAGGCAAGGGAGCATCACTGTACTCACCCAGTTAAGAGACAACAAAAAAGAAGTCTAAGAAAATCAGCTATTCCACAAACCATTGGGGGATTGAGTTGTTTCCTGATAGAAGAGAACACTTTCTCAGAAACCACACTGGCAAACCTCTTAGGAGTTGCCCCTGGGAGTGCTAGAAACCATCTGCTAGCAGTGAAGTGATATCCACTACTGGCTCCTCTGAGGGTTAATTCTGAGTATCACCCTCTTTGAGTTGATGGATTCCTGAGAATCCATCCCATTTGTACTTTTGAATGTACCTATCAGTATGTTTCCAGTGAAGATTTATGTGTGAAGATGAGAAAAATCTCTGACTGAGAGAGCTACATCCAAATTAGCAGGGAAGAGAGGGCAAGGACAGAACCGTTTTATTTTTCATTGGTTTCTCTTTAGACTAAGAACTGTATCAATATTATGAAGCTTCTGGTTTCTCTGGCCTTCTAGTTCTTACCACTATCTTAGAAATATTCTGTCCCTGTGTACATGAGACCAAATTTAATAAGCATGCTGCTAGATATATAGCATGTATGCTAGAGTGAGAGGGTCCGCAGGACCTCAGTGCATCAGTGAATGTTGGGAAGGAGGAAGTTTTCTTCAGATATCTCAGTGTTCCAGTTCTTTCAACCTCTCCTACCCAAAGAAAAGTACAAATGAAAATAACAACAACAACAACAACAAAAAAAAAACTATAAAAACAAGTTCAATTGGTGTTATCTATATGCTCACTGGACCACAGTCTCTCTCTCTCTCTCTCTCTCTCTCTCTCTATATATATATATATATATATATATATATATATATATATATATACGTATATATATATATATATATATTCCTCTGGATATTAATGCTGAATAACAAGGCAAAGACTTAAGGAGCAAGTACTAGCTAGACAATAGAGGTCACAGTCTATGCCACACTGCCTCTCACATGACCATCCTACTCTTTTGTCTTTTTTACTGGGGAATATAGACATTCTCATTATCTTCCTGAAGTCTTATAATTCTGCTCTGCACTCTTTGTCCAACCTCTACTGCTAAACTACCTAAATGGCTCGAGAGGTTATGTTTTTCTCTTTTTTCTCAATCTTCTAAGTCTGAGCAAGTGTCATAGAATTTGTTTATTGTTATATGTAATAGAATTGGCTTTAAGTTTCCTTCTGAGTCTCCCTGAGGAGAAATTCTAATTTTCCTAATAACATATAATACCCAAGGAATATCTTCACACAATTCTAGAAACAGGATATGTTCAGCTGTTTTTCAACTAGAAAACTGAAACCGAGCTAATCTGAATAGAGTAAACTTAGTGTAAATGGATGCAGACAACTATATAGAAATTATCCACTAAAGATTAGTCTTTGAGATATATTAAAAGAAGAGGTAATACTTCTAACCTGCCAAAATAATGGTTGTTTAGGATAAATGTATAATTAATTAGCAATTGTTATGAAAATAGATTCTAAAATCAAAGTTGCACTGTATATCATTTATAAGACCAATCTAACAAAATAATATGCAGAATACAATTGTAGCAGCAGTAATGTTATATTAGCTTTTTTGGACCATGATCTCACAGGTAAGAATACAGAAATCTATGAATGATTACATACACAACAGAAATACATTTAACACTCATAAAACACAAATCAAATGATGCAAGAAAATGAAGAAAGAATGCAGTCACATAATGTTCTATGAAGTTTTCTGTAAATATTCATTCTGTTATAGAAACAGAGATAAAAAATATTTTCTGTTTTGATTAGATTCTTGATTAGTTTACTTGGTAAGTAAACTGAAAAAATATTTATATAATTAAGTGAAATGTATGACTATTAAAGTTTCATGTCATTTTAATTTGGAAAGTGATTTTGCATATGATTTCAATGCAATTGGTGCTTTCTTGCTAAGCATTAATTGTTAATTTTTAAAATAAAGTTGCTTTGATCATTTTATGTTCGAGAAGGTGGAATGCATTGATAAACAATACTAGAGCTATGACTTTGATGTGACAATATTTGAAAAAATAAAAGTAGTGACCACCACTACACAGGGGAAATGAAGAGTCTATATAATTATCTCATTAATTCAGATTACACTCCAGCTAATTGAAAACACTTGTTAGCACTAAATTGTAGTTTTACAAATGTGACTAATTAAACAATCATTGTTTTCAGTGAGAAATAATTCCTCTGAATGAAAAATGATTCATTTAATTAAGATCTCCTTATTGTTCTAGACTTCTTACTCACTGGCAGATAAACACCAGTGCAAAGTTTGAGGTTAACACACCACAGAAAATAAATGTGATAAAACTCAGGAAATAAAAAACAGTAAAACTGTGCTATCAGTTATTAGTTAAATGCATTTGAATTTATAAGAATTTTTATTTGTAATATAAATATGGATAAACATAAAGATATAAAGTATGTTTTATTTTCATCTACCTAGTAAAATGTATTTATTGGCTATTGTTCCATTCCCTAATTTCATTTAATAATTCAGCCATCTTTGACAAGTCCCTGGATCTACTTATATTAAATTAACTGAAGTTGTATTCAACATTGTCATGCTTTGTTTATGTTAGAATGAACTTAATGCAGTCTCTGCTTCATTGAAGTCTGTTTCTTCAAAGAAGTTTCCTTTAATATTTTTGGCTAGTAGAGACTAGATCTTGAGCTCAGACTCCATCTTAGAGAACCTGACTTAAAGTTGAACTCCCTAGCACCAGTTTCCAGGTTACCCTCCCATCAAACCTGAGTCTAGCATCAGTCTCCAAGTTATTCCCATAAGAAACCTACACCTCTAGGCTACAAGAATCCTCCTAGCCCTTCACTTCCTAACAACCACCAATCAAGAGGAAAACAGAAGTTAAGTTTATGGTTTGGCTCCCAGCATTTAAAATGCAACAAGATGTTATAATCCACACCTCCCAATCAGATGTGTACTAGGCTAGAAATCCCCTGGCTTGCTTGTCATTTCCTATAAAACCTTGTCCCACTGAGAGCTTGCTGCTTCATCATGCAGACTTGCTGGCTGCATCAGGATCAGCAGTGAGTAAGCCTGAGCTCCAAATTGAAATAAAGAGGCCCTAGTGTGATTGCATCAGGGTTTGCTCCTTCGTGGTCTCTTGGGGCTCACGAATGAGGCACAAGAGCTGAAGAAGGCTGAGAACGTAAGTGGAAATTGTAGCCTGCAGCCGGTTTTCTCCCAGATCTAGGATTGATGTGTTTTGTATTCTAATGCACTAAATTTACTTTATTTAGAGCCTCTTACTTCTTTTCCTGTTATCAAAATCAGAAAGCAAGTTTTAACAATTGAATACAATATAATTAATTGTTTCTTACTAGATCACAATCAAATAAAAAATACAAATAGCAAAACCTATAGAGTATATATATAATACAAAAATACAGAAAATATTCTGTTGCTAATTGACTGGTCATTGAATATGTCCATTTTTAAAGATCCTGAAGACGAAATAAACGAAAAATCACAACTTGCCAGACCTTTTGGGACCTTGCAGGTGCTAAAAGGAATATTTACAAGTAGAAGGTGATTACATTCGAATTCAAAGATCAAAAATATCCTAAAGATCATTCTCCAGGTTTAGGAAAGGAAAAAGGAGCCAAACTAAAATGGGAATGATAAGAGGTTCAATGTATGACTTAAAACTAAAGAACCATACAAAGCATAAATCTAACAGATATGATTCATTGAAAAGAAAAACACAAGCTGCTATGTAGAAGCTTTCTCTGAGATAAAAAGAAAACAAGTAGGGTGGAAGGAGCAAGTATTGTGTGAAGCATTCCATTCTTCATCCTGCTCTTCAAGCTAGAATAAACTCAAACATTTCAGAATGTTCCTGAAACTGAAAGAGGACATGAGTCTCCTCCCTTTTGAAATATATATATATATATATATATATATATATATATATATATATATAGGTAAGGAGGAATGTTTAAAAATATTGTCCGACATCTTGAGCTGCATGTAAGTGATAGCCAAGCTGCTGGGAAGTTGAGACCAGCTGAGTTGCTTGTTAGAGTTGTAAACTAATTAATCCATCTGAAAAGGACACTCTCTAACTTCTCTTCAGACTGAGCAGTGCACAGCATATTTCCAGGTTTCCTTAGCTGTTATCTACGCTGGAGCGAACAGTGGTAACATAGCTGTCTTTGAGCCATTTTTGCTCTTGAAACTCTACTCATACTCTTATAAGTAACTCTTACAAAACCCCTATAAAATCATTGATCCAACATGTTTGACTTTGCTTATATTCTTACATTGAGCAATTTCAGGGAGCCAGATGTACATGATCTAGAGTTTAAAGCCAGCCTAGCATACATAGTAAGTTCTAAGACATCAAGAGCTACAGTTTAGTGAGACCCTGTCTTTAAAAAAATGAAGTAAAAGGTTTGAAAAATAATAAAGTTAGAGGTAATAAGTGGATAATAAAATATAACTTACATCCTGAGAGCCGCTAATGATCAGAAAGAAGGATGCTGCTGCTGCTGGAGATATATATATATATATATATATATATATATATATATATATATATATATATATATATATATATATATGTGTGTGTGTGTGTGTGTGTGTGTGTGTGTGTGTGTGTGTGTAAATAGATAGATGATAAGTGATAGATAGAGGACAGATAAATATATGTAGATACGTAGATAAAAATCACAGGTACATCCAAAAATGTAAGTTGAAAATATGAAATAAATGACAAGTTTCTAGACATGTATTAAATATAAAAAACAAACTGATAGGAATATATATAATTAAATATATTAATAAATTCTGGTGATGGAAAGAAGAATAAAAAGGTTTCTCAAATGTAGAAATGGAGCACAAAATGGAAAAAAATTCATTGATGTATTAGATTCTAAAGAATGAAATTACAAGAGACTTAATCAAACAGGCCATAAATTAGAAGACATGAAATACTTCAAAATTGTCTCAATGAAACCAGTATTTTTTTTCATGAAATTATTTATAAAATTAAACCATGGATGGGGTAACACAAAAGGCATGCAACAACCAAGCAGTAGCTAGATTAAGTCTAAGGGTGGAGATATTTCAACAGCTGGTTTAGATTACTGCACAGATTTATAGAATAAAAACAACAACCACAACAAAAGCAATGGTAGTAATATTAACTCAAACAAGTACAGAAAATAAATACAAGATCCAGTAGCAAACCCATGTATTTATGGCTAAATTATTCTCTACAAATGGACATTTGAGAATAGCAAGTGGAAAAAATTGAAAATTACTAAAAGAATACTACAAGTATACACCTGACTTTCATTCTGAATCAAAATTAGCTTAGAATAAATCAGACTTTACCATAAAAAGAGACTCAAAAAAAATACAAATCTATGCGTAGACAGTTATACTAAGTAGCTGTTTCAGAACTCAAAATTAATAGCAAGAATCAACAAACATGACAGCAAAAATTAAAAACAATCTCTATAGAATGGCAACAAAATATTGTTTAAAGGCAAACTGCAAAATAAGAACAAACATTTTTCAAGTGTGTAGCTGAGATTATTAATATCGAAAATGTACAAAGAACTATAATAATTGAATAAAAACAATTCATTCAATACAAAACTAATGATCTGGTCAGAGAACTTTTAAATAAATCATCAAAAATGTCTAGTAAATTCATGGAGAATATCTTGAATATCATTGGCCCCAGGCAAATTTAAATAAAATATACGCCAATACACTATCTCATTATAATTATAACAATTATTCTCAGGCAAACAATAAAATAAAATAAAATAATACTACCAAGGGAGTAGCAATACTCTGTACCCAGGAATGTGAGTTAATATAGCCACTGTAGAAATCTTTGAGGTTTTATGGAGAACCACACAAACAAAAAACATATCTATCATTTTGTACAGTAATTCCTTTCCAATGTATGTACTGAAAGAAATCAGACATAGGAGTATTTGTAAGAACATGTGCATTGTGGCAAATTACAACATCACAGGCTAGATGTATGTCAAGATTGAAGGAATTAATAAAATGGGAATACTGTTAATTGTGTCAACCTGACTCACACTAGAGTGATTTGTGAGAAGGAATTTCAAGTGAGGACTTGCCTTTTCCGGTTTGTCTTTAGTAAAACTTTATTGCATTTTATTGGTTAATGATTAATGTGAGAGCGCCCATCCCATTGTGGGCAGTGGCACTTCTCACAGGTGCTACTGAATACTATAAGAAAGCAGGTTGGACAATCTATAAAATACAAGTCTTTACCAGTGTTTCTTCTTGGCCTCTCCTTCAGTTCCTAAGTTGATTTCCTGCCTTAGCTTCTCTAGGAAATGGATAATAAACTGTATCATGAAATAAACTTTCATCTCCCCAAGATGATTTTTATCAGTATATTGTCATGGCAACTGAAAGCAAACAAGAACCAATATTGGTATCACAGAATGAGGTATTATTGTGACAGAACTGACCATATAGTGTTGTTATTGTTCTGCCAATGAATTTAGATTTGTGGGCTAAAATAGGCTATTAAGTGCACAAAGCTTAATAAACTCTTGTGGGAGACTGGAAAGTAGGAATGTTAAGAGATGCTACATTTGTTACATTTCTGTTGCTGAAATAATATTCTATGATCAAGGCCACTTTTGAAGAAAGAGTTTGTTTGGGATATGACTTCTTGGGATAAGATTCCTTCACAACAGAGAAGTATAACACCAAGCAACAGATAGTGGTAGCTGGAGCAGAAAAATAACTGCTTACATTTTGAACATTAAGCACAAAGAAGAGCGAGAAAATTGAAAACAACCACGGATGTTTTTACTCTCAAAGGCCATTTCCTGTGGCGTACTTCTTCTAGAAAGGCCTCATGCTTTCACCATCACAAACAGTACTTTCATTGAGGAGGGATCAAGTGTTCAAATATTCAAGACTATGGGCGACGTTTCTCATTCAGTTCAAGAAGTGAATCAGGGAAAAACAAAGGCTCTCTCAGGGACATTTATTTAATATTTTTCATTATCAATCTATGGAAGTACTTGTGCTTTGCTATGTCAACTGAAACTGGTTGTCAGGGGTAGAAACAAGTATATGTGATCAAGGAGAGACCAATACCATAAAGGTGAAAACTTCAGGAAAGTATTTTCAGAAGGCCACTACAGAAATGATGTGGTTTAGAGGGGACCAATAGTCTATCCTAACCTAACAGGTGAATACAGTCATTTGTAAGAGCTTTCTCCATGCTACTGATTATTGGTGACTTGAAACCTATAGGACTGAAAGGATCCTGCAGATCAGCTGAGACTTGGCACTGTGAAAGGTCAGGATGAAGGTTCAGCCTCAGTTGCATAAAAACATAAAGTTAGGATTGTGGAAAGAAGCTAAGGCTTGCTACCCATGGTCAGAGTTCCTAAATAGGAAGCAGGAGGCCACTTGGAAATATGTAGTCCTAGTTGCACTGGAAATCCCAGGATATTAGTGATACTAGAAGAGTATAGTGACCAAAAAGGACAGGAGCAGGTATGGATGGAGCTTGACTAAGTCTATGAGACAAGCTTCCTGTCTTATTATAGTTGGTAGATATAGAGCCATGAGATTTAAAACTAAATTCCTAGATTTTGATTTTGCTTAATGCTGTTATTTTCATGATCCCTTTCTTCATTCATATTTAGAATAAAGGGGTATTTAACTTGCCTTTGATGTGACAGAAACCCACAATTAGAAGACTGGATATTTTCAACAGACCTTAAGTTCAATTTTTTTAAAGATGATAAGATTTTAAACTTGGGCAAGATTTTATATTGTTATATTAACATGAGTTATAGAGGAAGAAATTTGGATTTAACATATACACACAGCCACACGCACCCACACAAGTGGGCAAGGGTGTGTGTGGTTATGTGTGAGTGTGTGAGGGGTGTTACTAGGTAGTTAATTTTTGACTAGTGGTTACTTTGGTAGTTAACTTTTATGAACAATACAAACTAGTGTCACTTTGGTAGAAGAAACCTCAGCTGAGGAGCAGTTCTCAATGGCTAGTGATGACTTATGTTGGGGATTTTCTTGATTAGTCATTGACATGGAGGGCCTACACTACTTGATTATTGCTGACTCTGGAAAAATAGTCCTGAGTTGTACAAGAAAGGAAGGAGAGAACGAGCCAATCATATCTTGTAGTCCATCGCCACTGCTTTAGTTCCTGCTCTTGGGATCCTTCCATAAGTTCCTGCATTAGCTTCCCAAGGAAATGAATTATAATCTATAAAATAAAATAAGCTTCTTCCCAAGTTTCTCTTTGTCATAGTGTTTTACCACAGTAGCAAGAAAGGAACTAAAACCTGGTGTATTTCACAATGATTATTGTTGAATCATTAAGAAATTTGAAATTATGTTATTTAAAGAAAAGTGGATACAATTTGGTAACAGTATGCTGGATACAAATAAATCAGATGCTGGAATGTTCTCCCTTATACATAGAAAGTAACATTAAAAAAGACATGAGCTAGGAGGGAGAGATGTATGGACAGTGCGTTTAGGCTAGAGTTGATGAAGAAGAACAATATGGGTTGAGGATTATCAAAATATACTCCTGAGACTATGATGATGTCAAAATGATATCTACCATTTTCTGCAAGTAGTAATAAAGTAAGTACATATGTTAAAATTGAAATGTCACCGTATGTCAATATAATTTATTTTTGAGTATGCTGTGTAAATATGACAGTTATTTTACTGTCAGGAGCCATAATAGGACAAACTGAATACTAGCAGGTGATCTTCCTGAGATGGCCTGCTTCAGATTGTTATATAATCTGTAAAAGATTTGCTCTTATTTGGCAAGGCCTTAAGATAGTTCATTTTGGGAAAGATTCCTGCTACTAATATGCTTTTCTCATTATTATTAAACATGTATACTAATCACCAGGTATTAACCCACCCCTTTTGAGCAGATTTCTGCAAATCTACAAAGATGTACTGTCTTATAGAGGGGCTATATTGACACATAGATGACCTCTTAAGTCCTAATGATGATCCTAAAAGAACTTCTAAAATTATATCAGTGATTATTAAGCTTTTTTATAGTGGGACTGCTATTAGGCCCTTTTCTAATAGTCAATACTACAATAAGATCTTTGCCAGTCTCCAATGTGCCACCAGTTAATTGCTCTTAACTAGTAACCAGAGTTTCTCTTACTCAGAGCACATTCCAAGAGGTTACAAAACAATTAACCAAAGGTCATAAAAAGGGAACTAGTGATTTAGTATAGGTGCTAGGATGGAAGATAAAATATTAACTGGATTTATCTATACAAAACTTTATTAATAATTTGGTTATGATTGCAAACCTTCAGTGAACTTGTGGAGCTGCAATAGGTGACGGATGTTTAGCCATGTAATAACTCTTAATGGATAGGCAGGGAAACATTCTCTGTTATAAACTTCTATTTTAATTTATGATTTATTTTTGTTTGAATTTGTGATGAATGTTTTAACATGTGATCATGTATTTTGAAAGATGTATAAGTACTGCAGAAAAGAAAGGAGTAGAAGTTTTCTCTTAGTAAAAAATTCCCTTTTCCCTACCTAGAAGAATTTTTCTCTTACTAGAATTTTTTTTACCTTTCCCCACTTAGAAGAATTTTATCCCCTTTCACCACTTAGAGAATTTTTCCCAGTCCCCACTTAGGATCTATCTGCTTTTCCTCTTTAGTTAGCTTTCATAGGAAACATTTTACAATTTAGTAATAAACTCTTTATTCGCTTTTGAAAGTGTACCTTTTTCTTCCCGTGACTTCTCACTAGTAGGCTAAAAGTTAGAGCTGTGTAGTTCCTGCTGGATGGAACAGAGGCCACATTACTTAATCCCTGCTATTAGGGACAGGTGTCAATTACCTAAGCCAGCAGCCTTTTATCCTCAGAAACAGCAAGAAAGTGTTAGGATTTATCTAGGCATTATCATCAGCCTTTCAGTACAGTTAGAGAGCTATAATGTCTTGAGACCCTCGGACTTTAAAGCCACACCAGAGTCCTACTCTGTGGCCCCTGCCCCTACACTCTCTGGAATACTACATCTCTAGATGTCCCTGGCTGCTAAAAAGGATTCATAATTCAGACTGTGAAAATACTGTATTTTGAAACCAATTTCAAATCTAACCATAAAATCACAACTACAAAAAGAGCACAGACTGAACACAACTGCTTTTCTCTCTCTGCCCATGTATGTACTTTCTGAAATGCTTTACTATTATACCATCAGAACACTATATCTATGTTCTTTACCTGTCCCTAATCTGTATTTCATTTGTGTTGGATCACAGCTAAAGTAAATAAGTACATATTCAAGGAAAGATAGTACTCACTGTAGGATACCCACAGACAACTAATGAATCCTAGCTCTTAGAATTCATCAAAACTTTCTCTTATTTTTGTCTTTGAGGCGCTTTTATTATATTCTAGTGTGAAACGTATTGTGGAATAATACTGTCCTAGAATTTGTAGCAATCCCCCAGCCTTTGCCTGTTGAGATCTGAGGTTATTAGTATTTGCTAGCATCCAAGTTCCGTTCATTTATTAGTAGACACCTAAATTAATAACTACTTAATGACACTGGGAAGTTTCACACAAAGAAATGTACCTTTCCAAATTATTTGATATTCTGACTATATAAGCTTAGGTTCAAATGCTAGATCGTATTATAGAAAAATTTTATTCAGAAAATTCCATGCTGCTTGCAATAGCGTGTACATTATTTTACCTTCTCAGCAGCTACATTCGAGAATCAATCCACTTGCCTTCAGCAGATGAACATATAAAGAATTTGCAGCATATTTACAGTATCAGATAGCAGTACCCCAAATTATTTTTTAAAAAAGTTCATGGATGTTTTCATTTTTAGTAAAATGGATAAAGAAGTAAAACATGTCCTTCTGTACAAACAGGCAGATATTAAAAAATAATGCTAAACATCCTCTTTCTCTAAGAAAAACACATTATACTTGCACAAAACACAAGGGAAAGCACAGTCCTTGGGGACACACAAGAGGAAGGGGAAAGAAGACAAACTAAGGTGTGTTATAGAAACTAGAGAGCAAGTTATAAATGGAGAAGGAGGAAGTGACATAGATAAAGAATCTAGACTGTGTTAGTATGTCATTAATTTATACAATGAGCGTAGGCTGACTATATAAAAATTAATCATTAAAATATTTTTCATCATTTGCATCAACAAATGAAACCTCATAAAATTGCAACGCTTCTGCAAGGCAAAGGACACTGTCAATAGGACAAAATGGGAACCAACAGATTAGGAGAAGATCTTTACCAATCCTAGATCTGATCGAGGGATAATATCTAATATATACAAAGAGCTCAAGAAGTTAGACTCCAGAGAGTCAAATGAGGATACTTGCAGCTAATCATCAGACTGAACACAGGGACCCTAATGGAGGAGCTAGAGAAAGCACTGAAGAAGCTGAAGGGGTTTGCATCTCCACAGGAAGAACAACACTATCAATCAAGATGCGCCCCCAGGTCCCTGGGGACTAAACCACCAACACAAAAGTACACATAAAGGGACCCAGCCACATATGTAGCAGAGGATAGCATTGTCTGGCATCAATTGGAGGAGAAGCACTTGATCCTGTGAAGGCCCATTTCCCCAGCATAGGGGAATACCAGGGTGTTGAGGTGGGAATGGGTCTGTGGGAGTGGGTGCATCCTCATAGTAGCAGGGTATGGGGAGAAAGGAGTGGTGGGAACCGGGAAAGAGGATAACATTTGAAATCCAAACACATAAAATATTCAATAAAAACGATTTTTTTCTTTTTTTTTCCGTAACATATACTTTTTATTCACATCACACCCCAATCACAGCCCCCTTCCCTGGGCATCCTCGCAGTCCTGTGCTTTCAACCCCCCCCCCTTATTACTGCCTCCCTTCAAAAGGTTTTTAACCACAAAATATCTCATGTCTAAAAATGGCATAACAGGAATGCACAATAAATGTGTGTGACTAGTAGCATAATTACTTCTGTTAAGAAAAAAGGCCAAATGTTTTAAAACAGAACAGAGGCATATTTACTGTTATACCACATCTATATGTTCTACCACAAAGAAAACAAAACAAAAACAAGAACAAAGCAAAGATTTCCAAGGTCATGTTGGAGATTATGGTATTTTCTTCCTGTCTTTATAGTGCCATTTGACATGTACATTGATCCCTATGTCCAATTCTGTTAACTCATATGCAACAAATACATATAGCCTTTGTATTTAAGTTATAGCATCATAAGCTTGTGTTTTTTATAAAAGAATTATAACGGGAAAGCAACACTGTAATAACATCTAGATTTCAAAAACTAAATGTCAGCTCTTCCTCTTATAAAGACAATATGGAGTGGGGTGGTCATGGTCTTGTAGATAAAGTTTCCTAAATTTGATAATCTCCACTTTAGAAAATTCTAGTGTTTTTATAGCTTTTATGTTCATTATAATTTGCACTGACTCATGACTCCTGTCAGGAGAGCCTCAGATTATGCCAAGGCTTCAAGACACAACCACAAGCATAACTGAGTCACTTTTGACACAAGCTCTATTTATGTGACTCCCTGCAGTCATTTCTCAGTGCTGTTGATCTACATGATTCTTGCTCCTAATGATCTCTTCCCTATGGACAGAGAAATGAAAACTCTCTCCTGTCTACACTGATCTTCTCAATATGATGACTGATTCTCCCTCTGTAAGTCATTACTACTTACTCTAACCTGTGAGTGAAAAATCTCCCTGGATAATCCCTCATCAAATAGTCTTAATTACACCTGTGTCTTTTTGCCCCTGCTTCTCCCCCACCCCCTGTATATCTAAGTGTGCATTGAAGACATCTCATATACCCTTAGCCCCAGGGTTTACTAAAATGCATACCTCTTAACTTTTCAGCTGTGGTTATGCTCTTGAATTCTACTCATAATCTGAACCCTAAAAGTGAGATCATCTGATGAGACCCATGTAGGTAAATTCCCTGCCTGACATGTATTGTCTTGGCCTTCATTGCTCCAGACGGCAGTTACAAGGCAATCTAATAGAGAAAATCAAAGAATTTTATCCATAACAGTCCTCTTGGTTGATGTTTCCCAAGGGCCAGTATCAATTACCAGCAACATTTTAATATTGTTATAACAGAATTTCTTTCTCTTCTGAAGCACTTGCTACAGTGATTAGATCATTATAATTTCACAGTTTCCAGAAACAGCAATTTGCAAGAGGAGAACTATAAACCTTATTTATTCTTGTTACTGACAATTATGGAGTTTTCTGAGCTCATTTTAAATCTCATGCCATTCTATACAGCAAAAGAAACCTTCACTAAACATACATAAAGCCTCTCTCATATTTCATCTACTCCTTTAGCAAGGATGTAGTTTTATCTCTTTCTAAGCATGAATCCAGAACACTGTCCCAGAATCTGAGGGTTTTCTTTTCTTCAAACAAATCTGTTTTCATGTTTTCAAATTCACATTTATTCTCATGACTTTTCACATAAAATACTGACCAACGTAGATTTCTTTTCATTCCACGCACAAATACATGATCCTCATTCAAAAAATTAATAGCACAGTAGGCATATCTGTTATAGAAAAGACTACTCAAAGCATATATTAACATTAATACACAAATAATGGGTACCATTTTATACAAGACACTATATACTTTGCTTATATCTACCCATTTGATTATACTCTACCACGATCTTACTCTGAACACTATGTTCTTTATATCTTCTTGTCTATTACATTGTTGCTACTATTTCATACATAAGAGGAAAAGAGAGCTACCAGACTTTTGGACTTTATGATATTTCATTTGCTTGGTGTTCTCTTCTTTGCTCCACTTCTTTTCAAACACTCTCAGCCTGTTCTTCTCTGTGGATAAATGATATTGCACTAGAGGTATATGTCACAGTTTATGTTTTATCAGTTCGTCAACCACAGTCGGGCAACGAAGCTTGTCCTTCAATGTGTTGTGAATATTCTGACAATAAACAGAAGCATGTGGCACATCCAGTGTATGTTGTCTTTGATCACATCAAGTGTGAACCCACAAAGATGACAGCTGTATGATATGTTAATATTCATTTTGGATGATTAAATAATTTTCTAACTGACCCCTATGTTATTGCATTTACACCCTTAACAACAGCATATATGAATTTTTGTCACTCTGTGTCATCACACAGTCTTTGGTACTTTATGGTTCCTTGATGATAGGCACTTTGATTGGAACAAGGGAGGATTTCAAAGAACTATTGATTTGTAGATTCCTAGGAGCTAAAGACGCTGAGCTTATTTTCATGTACTCATTGGTAAATGAAAACTGTTCATTGTTGATGCCCATTCATTGACTGAATTACATTGTGTGTTTTAGTTGTTGCTGTTATGGGGATGGGTAGTGGTTCTTGAAATTTTTGATCTTTAAACACCCTAGATTAATTTTTCCTCAAATAAATACCTCAGAAAGAATACCTACTCTATTTACATTTGTTAACTGTTTTTTCCTTATTCATGATTTTAATTTTTGAGAATTGACTTCTAGAACTTCCTGAGACCTGAGTACCTATTTCTAAAAGTTATCCCCTAGGTAGTAGTGGTTATTCATAAGATTTCATGGTTTATTCAGTATTTTCTTTCTTACATTAAAGATATTGATATATATATTTTAAAATTTGCACTTTATTTACATAAAAATGGCTATTTTAATTCATTTCTTTTTAATTATATTAGGAAGGCCAAACATGAGATTTGTATTGGCATAATTTCCATTTCTTTCTCTCTCTTCAACACTTTCTGTTTCCTATTCCCTCTCAAATTCATGAAATCTTTTTTCCTCATTATTGAGATATGTATGACTCCTGTTTTGAGTTTACATTTTATCAAGGTGGGTTACAGGGTCTACTTTTAAAGTTCTATGTGTTGTGTGGCCCATACATATACAGCCACCCAATTAGACAAGATGGATGAAGCAAAGAAGTGCAGGCCGACAGGAGCCGGATGTAGATCGCTCCTGAGAGACACAGCCAGAATACAGCAAATACAGAGATGAATGCCAGCAGCAAACCACTGAACTGAGAACGGGACCCCCGTTGAAGGAATCAGAGAAAGAACTGGAAGAGCTTGAAGGGGCTCGAGACCTCATATGAACAACAATGCCAAGCAACCAGAGCTTCCAGGGACTAAGCCACTACCTAAAGACTATATATGGACTGACCCTGGACTCTGACCTCATAGGTAGCAATGAATATCCTAGTAAGATCACCAGTGGAAGGGGAAGCCCTTGGTCCTGATAAGACTGAACCCCCAGTGAACTAGACTATGGGGGGAGGGCGGCAATGGGGGGAGGATGGGGAGGGGAACACCCATAAGGAAGGGGAGGGGGAGGGGTTAGGCAGATGTTGGCCGAGAAACCGGGAAAGGGAATAACATTCGAAATGTAAATAAGAAATACTCAAGTTAATAAAAAAATAATAATAAAAAGTTCTATATGTTGGTATCAAATACATCTAGAACTTTATTTATGGACATTGTGGTTCCTTCTTTCCATTTTTATAAACCTTTCATAGAGGGAATAGATGGGACTTGTTTTTATAACTCATTCCGCAAATCTGACTTACATGGTCACAATTTTTATTCAAGGTGGTAATTTAGAGAATTAAGTGATTCCTTTTATTTTGATGATTGTACTTTTTTTTTCCTTTTCAATTTTTCATTGCCCTTACTAGTGTTCTAACAGAGTTTGCTTTTTCTAATTCTTCCAAGATTGTAGTTATCCCGTTCTTTGATGAGTAGGGGCTATTGTTATCAACAATATTGGTATAGTATCGAGAAATCCTTTAATGTTCATCTTGAAAGGTCTTTACACAGTTACTTAAAGTATGTAAATGAAGGTAGAGTAATCGAGGTCTATATTTTTTGGGGGGTGGTTTTGTTTTTGCTCTTGCTTTTGCTTTTTCATCTTTCATGGTTCTGCATTTTGAGTAGATTGGGATTTTTATCATGATCACCTGCTGCAAAAATTTTTCTTTCATAAGAGAGAAAACCACAAATAGCTGAATATAAGGTTATGTATTTACGATTCAACTAGAAATTATACTGATTTAGGAATCTGGAAGTAGTAGGTTCTCCTCTATGTTCTATGCCTTCACTAGCCATGGATATCTTGTTTATTTTACTGCTCAGCTTGAAATCTCTGCTACTGAGTAGGTCTTATGTCCAGTTACATGGTCGTTGGTTATTCCTTAAATCAATTTTTTGACTTAGGAACTACACTTTGTTTCAATATTCAAGCTAATGTTGTAGCTTGTAGGTATTCCATCTAGACCACTGTTTTTTTTTTTTGTTGTTGTTGTTGTTGTTTTTTTGTTTTTTTTTTTGTTTTTGTCCCCATGAGAGCTCCTTGCCATACTATAAGAACTAACCTTTAAATAGGTTTTATGTCAGGTCTATGCCTTCCTGTACATGCTCTGTATTCATTCAGAGTGTATAATTTCTTCATCAAGAGTGATATATCTTCAATGTATGCAAGGAAAGAAAGGAATCATCAGTAGCCTATATTGTTTTCTAGGTCACTTATACTACTGTAACCCATTTTTCCTATTTCTAGGATTCCTGCTCCCTAACTCTACCATTAATCTTCGGATATGTGATTGGAATCAGTTATACACTCATATCTAAAAGTTTAGAGTCAGAAGAGAAAACATATAGTATCTGTCTTTCTGGATTTGCTTACTCTCATTCAATATAGCCCTCACATCATTTGCAAACTACAAGTAGAGCAAAGCAAGAATGATCTTGTCTCTAAAGTGTGTGATAGAACCACTGAATTCACAAAATAGACACTGGCAAGGATATCGGTAGTATTTTTGTGATGTTCAAGGAAAAGGAAAATTACTGTTTTAGGATTTATTGCTGTGAATGAACAATATGAACAAGAAAACTATTATAAAGGAATTAATTTAATTGGGTCTGGCTTACAGTTTCAGAGGTTCAGTCTACCGTTGTCATGGCAGGAAGCATGACAGTGTCTATGCAGACATGATCCTAGAAGAGCTGAGAGTTCTACATATATATCTAGAGGCAGCCAGGAAAAGACTACTTTCCACAGGCAGCCAGTAGGGTCTGGATCGCACTCTACAGATCTGAGCATATATATGAGACCTCAAAGTCCTGTCCCTACATTTCTGCTTACAGGGATGCATTTCCTCCAATCTTGTCACAACTACTAATAGTGCCACTTCTCACAGGCCAAGCATGTTCAAATCACAATTACCAAAGCAAGAAAACTTGAGTTTTACCTCCTCGTGATATTGTCCCAATACAGCACTAAAAATCTGGGTGAACTTTTGTGCTGCGGTCAAAGATCAAAGCTGCATGTTTCCAGGATTCCTGTTGAACTTTTCTTTAGTCCTTATTTCTCACAAAATCTGGAGCTCATCAATTTGGCTGGCTGATTGAAAAGTTAGCTTAATCCATTCAGAGCCTGCCCCACATGTGGCCCATACATATACAGCCACCCAATTAGACAAGATGGATGAAGCAAAGAAGTGCAGACCGACAGGAGCCGGATGTAGATCGCTCCTGAGAGACACAGCCAGAATACAGCAAATATAGAGGCGAATGCCAGCAGCAAACCACTGAACTGAGAATAGGTCCCCTATTGAAGGAATCAGAGAAAGAACTGGAAAGCTTGAAGGGGCTCGAGACCCCAAAAGTACAACAATGCCAAGCAACCAGAGCTTCCAGGGACTAAGCCACTACCTAAAGACTATACATGGACTGACCCTGGACTCTGACCCCATAGGTAGCAATGAATATCCTAGTAAGAGCACCAGTGGAAGGGGAAGCCCTGGGTCCTGCTAAGACTGAACCCCCAGTGAACTAGTCTATGGGGGGAGGGCGGCAATGGGGGGAGGGTTGGGAAGGGAACACCCATAAGGAAGGGGAGGGGGGAGGGGGATGTTTGCCCGGAAACCGGGAAAGGGAATAACACTCGAAATGTATATAAGAAATACTCAAGTTAATAAAAAAAAAAAATCAAAAAAAAAAAAAAGAAATACTCAAGTTAATAAAAAAAAAAAAAAGAAAAGAAAAGTTAGCTTAAGGGGATCTTTCATTGGATTCCTGTGGCCTAACTGCACTTTCCTCCTCTTCCCTTCTCCAATTTGCCCAATATTTTCCTCCACTTAACTCTCAGCACCTCACTCATACTTTGTCGAGTCATGGGTAGGGAATTACAGAGGTAAAGTTGGTCATACTGGGCTTTCTGTTTGTTTGTTTGTTTGTTTGTTTGTTTATGTGCACATACAATCTTGGATCCTCATGCTTGCCCCATATGCACTTCATCTACTGAGCCATGTCCCTAGCCAGAATAGCTAAACTTATTCTGACATTTCTGCTTTGTTTCTGTGTCCACAATGCGCTTTCTCTCTCTCTCTCTCTCTCTCTCTCTCTCTCTCTCTCTCTCTCTCTCTCTCTCTCTCTCTCTCTCCCTCTCCCTCTCCTTTCAGAGACCTCTGTTATGCCTCCCATCTGCCACAGAACTAATATGCTGTGTGGTAGAATACTGATATGCTTTTCTAGTGTTCTCTGAAAATAACTAGTGTCTTTCAATTCATTCTAATTCTATTTTGAATATGGAAACTCAGTGTAGTTCCTAAGTCAAAAAATTGACTAGAAAGGTATTTTCTAACCTTCTTTATACCTGATCATAGCATAGGTAAGAGCTCTGCTGGGCTCTCTCCTTCTTGTCTTCCTATCATTAATACTATATTAATATCTATCACTTGTCTGAATTTATAATGGTGTTAATATCTTCTGGACATCATGGGAAGTAACAAATTAGAGCCAAGGCATGCTTGACAATTTAAAGAGACAAATATACAAATTTTATACATGTAAAAATTATGTCTCAATAACTACAAACACACCTGAACATTCTATTTTTAAAAAGACAAGTAAATTAATTTTACAAAAGTAAAATTAAACAAAAAGGACAAGTATTTATTATATTATATTGTATATTTCCTTGGATGAGTCCTCTCTCTCTCTCTCTCTCTCTCTCTCTCTCTCTCTCTCTCTTCCCCGGTGCCAATTTATTCTTTACTTTGTTCTACACTTGAAAATTATACTGTATAACACTTAACTCTGTTATATATGCTGTGGTGATATGTAGAAATTTAGATGGATTTGGAAATAATGTAACCAGTTGTTTTTACTTTAATAAGCCCCAAACCATAAACTTTCACACATGAAAAAGCCAGCTAAAAATTTCTTCAAGCAGAGACAAGATTGCTGTGCACAAAGTCACCAGCCTGTGAACCTTAAAAGCCTTGCCTTTGAGATTGGAAAAGGTGGAGAGTGGCAAGAGGCAGGTGTTATATGAAAGTGTGAGGATTCCTAGTGAGATGATTGATTATGGAGCTAGTTTTAGGAAATGTTATTTTTTTTCTGCAGTTGAAAAATAACATTGGGAATCTATTATTCTGTTTCTTTCACTCTAGCACTGGTAGGAACTATTACCAATATAAATAGAGACACGCAGCAAACTTCCAGAAAATTATATATTCTGTGATTTCTATGTCCCTCTGTGGTGGCTACTTTGAAAGATTTCAGTACCGGCATGCAATTTCCTGTGCTGTCTTATTTACTAACAGCATATCTCTGTGTATCAAGTATAGGTGAATGTTTGAGAGACACTGAACTGCAGCCTTCTTTTAGTGAATATCGATCAGAGAAATGTCTCAAGTCAAATTCTTAGAGACTTCTCCTTATGATTAACGAAAATCATTTCAAGACAGACTTCAAGTTTAATAGATATGAACACATTTAAAATAGTCTAATATACTGTCATTTTTGAAACCACAATAACATTGGACTATATTCTAAATATCATTCCCTCTACCTACTGAAGAGTACACATCTTATGGATCACCAAAGAAAATACTATAAAGATCCATAGCCAAAAGAAAAATATAGAGAATGACTTACCATAGAGTACCTAGCTCCAACTGCTAAATCTTCAAAGCAACTGTTATACCCCAGTTTCAGAGAATATTCTGGAAGCAAGAGCAGAATAATTGTAATATCCAGAAAATAAAGACAACTGCTGCTAGATAGTGTCCTTCAGTCAATATAGGAATGCTGAAGTCATGAAATCTCCATAATGTAGCTACCTGAATAAGAACTAGATAAGGACAACACCAGACAACATTTCTGTTTTGTGAAATTGTCAATTTCCTTTATCCTTCTTTAGAGGAAGTGATCAGGTGATCAATTGCTTCTGAGAGCAATCAGTTTTCCTCAGGGAATATCCCCATTATAAACCACCTGATACAAATTCTTAGCCCTAAACCATGTCCATGATATCAACATTAAAGGGACTCTGTAAAAGGAGTGTTTGTGTTTGTGTTTGTGTTTGTGTTTGTATTTGTGTTTTTGTTTGTGTTTTTGTTGTGTGTGTGCGCGCGCGCACGTGTGTGTGTGTGCGTGTGTGTGTGTGTGTGTGTGTGTGTACCCATAAGAAATGCAAAAGAAGTGATATATTGAAAAGGAATGCAAGAGAGACACTGAAGCAGTTGGAGGCAGAAAGAAAAGGGTCCAAATGTTGTAAGTAAGTCTCACCTGTATGAAGATTTCAAAATATATAATAAAATAAAAACTTTTAAAAAGGCCAGGTTAATCTGATGGACTCGACTTTAAGAATGAGGAAAGGTTTGAGACACCAACCCAGTCCCAAACCATTGAGTTTTCTGGGATAACAGAATCATCATCAAAGAGACCAGAGAAACTTCATCTAGCAACTGATGGAATAAGATGCAGAGTACCTCAGTAAAACATTAAGCAGATTTTTCCACTGGAGTTATGAGCTGTCTGTCCTTCTGTCCTGTGGTATTCACAACAAACTTTCCTTCTGCAGTGTGCACTTGGGCGGTTCTTGGAAGAGTGAGGAGACAGCCTGTCAGCCTCTGCTCATTAACCTAAGGACCATCTGACCAGTGAGGTGGCCATCTTTTAATTTGGTCTGCATTATTTGTTGGAAAAATGCCACAAGAAGATCACACTGGGATTTAGAAGTTTCTGTCTAATACTTAGCCAGGTAGCCTTTTGTGACCAGATTGGTCTACAAAGAGAAACAGCATTTTGGAAAAGTGAAATACCTTTGTAACCTAACATGCAATTGGTTCAATAAAGACTTCAAATTTCAAAAAAAAAAAAAAAAACATTAAGCAGAGATCAAGGATACCCACAAGAGGAAATAAAGGGACAAACACTAGAGCAGAGACTGAATGAAAGGCCATTCAGAAACTGCCCCATCTGGGGATTTATCCCATATGCAGCCATCAAACCCAGTCACTATTTTGATGCCAAGAAGTGCTTGCTGACAAGAGCCACATATGGATGTCTTCTGAGAGGCTCTGCAAGAGCCTTACTGATACAGATGAGGATGCTTGTAGTTAACCATCAGACTGAGCATGGGGACCCCAATGGAGGAGTTAGAGAAAGGACTGAAGGAGCTGAAGGAGTTTGCAATCTCATAGGAAGAACAACAATATCAACCAGCAAGACCCAACTCCAGAGCTCACAGGGACTACAACACTAGCCAAAGATTATACATGGAATGACCCTGAATCTAGCTGTATAAGTAGCAGAGAATGGCATCATCTGGCATCAATAGGAGGAGAAGCCCTTGGTCCTGGGAAGGCCCATTTCCCCAGTGTAGGGAAATGCCAGAGTGTTCAGGTGGGAGTGGGTGTATGGGAGGGAGAACATCCTCACAGAAGCAGGAGGATGGGGAATAGGAGAAGGGAGATCCAGGAATTGGGATAACATTGAAGTGTAAATACATGAAATATCCAATAAAATTCTTAAAAAGAAGTCCTGAAGAAATGGGGGAAGGGTTAGAGGAATCAGAGCGCTCAAAGACACACCAGAAAAAGACAGCACACAGAATCAAGGGACTGAGGCTCATGGAGCCTCTAGAGAGTCTACTCCAGGTCTTCTGCATATGTGCTGTGGCTGAATAGTTTGGACTTCTCTTGGGAAACCTAACAGTAGGACCAAGTACTGTCCATGATTCTTTTGTCCACTTGTGTAAACTTTTCTCTCCTGCTGGGTTGCCTTGTCTAGCCTTGATGTAATGGTATGTGCCTAGTCATATTGTAGTTGGTTATGCTGTGTTTGATTGATGTAAGGCCTGCGTTTTGTTTGTTTGTTTGTTTGCGTTATTTTTTTTTGATTGCATGAAGAAGAGTGGATGGATCTGGGGGTATGTGAGGTAAGAACTAAGGAGAAACTATAGTTGAAATGAAATAGATGAGAGAATAACTGTTTACAAACTTAAAATCTCAGAAAGTGCCATGTTACATCATGAAACACTTTATAGGAAAATTATGAGAAAATTACTGTTTGTATTATCATTAAATGGAATTCCCTTAGACAGGCAGAATAAATGTCCTTTGTATACAATTAATGAAAGAATACAAAACACCTGTGTGCTAAAATCAGACTTTGTTTCAAGACAATATTGGTCTTAGATACAATCTTAGTGATTTTGATCCCAATTTCTACCACATAGAGCCTTACCACAGAAATACGTAGCTCATTCAGACCTATATTACTGAAAACATGCACTCTGAATATGCTAATTTCAAAAAATATGTGCCATCTAAAATTCAAGAGGAAATATTATCAGGTCTAAGTAGTGGTCCTAATTTTCTTCTAACGTATTAAAACTGTACTGAATGTAGCTTACAAGGCAAGATCAGGCAAGGAATAAATTAAAAACTGCTTTGTGGTTAATATCCTGAATATAAATTTATTTATTTTTATTAACTTGAATATTTCTTCTTTACATTTCGAGTGTTATTCCATTCCCGGTTTCCCAGCCAACATCCCCCTAACCCCTCCCCCTCCCCCTCTTTAAGGGTGATCCCCTCCCCATCCTCCCCCCATTGCCGCCCTCCCCCCAACAATAACATTCACTGGGGGTTCAGTCTTAGCAGGACCCAGGGCTTCCCCTTCCAATGGTGATCTTACAAGGATATTCAATGCTACCTATGAGGTCAGAGTCCAGGGACAGTCCATGTATAGTCTTTAGGTAGTGGCTTAGACTCTGGAAGCTCTGGTTGCTTGGCATTGTTGTTCATATGGGGTCTCGAGCCCCTTCAAGCTCTTCCAGTTCTTTCTCTGATTCCTTCAACAGGGGTCCTGTTCTCAGTTCAGTGGTTTGCTGCTTGGATTCGCCTCTGTATTTGCTGTATTCTGGCTGTCTCTCTCAGGAAAGATCTACATCCGGCTCCTGTCGGTCTGCACTTCTTTGCTTCATCCATCTTGTCTAATTGGATGGCTGTATATGCATGGACAACATGTGGGGCAGGCTCTGAATGGGTATTGCTTCTGTCTCTGTTTTAATCTTTGCCTCTCTATTCCCTGACAAGGATATTCTTGTTCCCGTCTTGAGTTTCATGTGTTCTAGGCATCTAGGGTAATTCAAGAATTTGGGCTAATAGCCACTTATCAATGAGTGCATACCATGTGTGTTTTTCTGTGATTGGGTTACCTAACTCTGGATGATATTTTCCAGTTCCAACCATTTGCCTATGAATTTCTTAAAGGCATTGTTTTTGATAGCTGAGTAATATTCCACTGTGTAGATGTACAATATTTTCTGTATCCATTCTTCTGTTAAAGGGCATCTGGGTTCTTTCCAGCTTCTGGCTATTATAAATAAGGTTGTTATGAACATAGTGGAGTACGTGTCTTTTTTATATGTTGGGACATCTTTTGGGTATATGCCCAAGAGAGGTATAGCTGGATCATCAGGCAGTTCAATGTCCAGTTTTCTGAGGAACCTCCAGACTGATTTCCAGAATGGTTGTACCAGTCTGCAATCCCACCAACAATGAAGGAGTGTTCCTCTTTCTCCACATCCTCGCCAGAATTTGCTGTCAACTGAGCTTTTGATCTTAGCCATTCTCATTGGTGTGAGGTGAAATCTCAGGGTTGTTTTGATTTGCATTTCCCTTATAACTAAAAATGTTGAACATTTCTTTAGGTGTTTCTCAGCCATTTGGCATTCCTCAGCTCTGAATTCTTTGTTTAGCTCTGAAACCCATTTTTAATAGGGTTATTTGTCTCCCTGCGGTCTAACTTCTTGAGTTCTTTGTATATTTTGGATATAAGGCCTCTATCTGTTGTGGGATTGGTAAAGATCTTTTCCCAATCTGTTGGTTGCTGTTTTGTCCTAACCACAGTGTCCTTTGCCTTACAGAAGCTTTGCAGGTTTATGAGATCCCATTTGTCGATTCTTGATCTTAGAGCATAAGCCATTGGTGTTTTGTTCAGGGAATATTTTTCCAGTGCCCATGTGTTCCAGATGCTGCCCTAGTTTTTCTTCTACTAGCTTGAGTGTATCTGGTTTGATGTGGAGGTCCTTGATCCACTTGGACTTAAGCTTTGTACAGGGTGATAAGCATAGATCGATCTGCATTCTTCTACATGTTGACTTCCAGTTGAACCAGCACCATTTGCTGAAAATGCTATCATTTTTCCATTAGATGGTTTTGTCTCCTTTGTCAAAAATCAAGTGCGCATAGGTGTGTGGCTTCATTTCTGGGTCTTCAATTCTGTTCCATTGGTCTATCTGTCTGTATCTGTACCAATACCATGCAGTTTTTATCACTATTGCTCTGTAATACTGCTTGAGTTCAGGGATAGTGATTCTTCCTGAAGTCCTTTTATTGTTGAGAATAGTTTTAGCTATCCTGGGCTTTTTGTTATTCCAGATGAATTTGCAAATTGTTCTAACTCTTTGAAGAAATGGATTGGTATTTTGATGGTTACTGCATTGAATCGGTAGATCGCGTTTGGTAAAATGGCCATTTTTACTATATTAATCCTGCCAATCCATGAGCATGGGAGATCTTTCCAAGTTCTGAGGTCTTCTTCAATTTCTTTCTTCAGAGTCTTGAAGTTCTTATTGTACAGATGTTTTACTTGCTTGGTTAAAATCACACCGAGGTACTTTATATTATTTGGGTCTATTATGAAGGGTGTCGTTTCCATAATTTCTTTCTTGGCTTGTTTCTCTTTTGTGTAGAGGAAAGCTACTGATTTATTTGAGTTAATTTTATACCCAGCCACTTTGCTGAAGTTGTTCATCAGCTTTAGTAGTTCTCTGGTGGAACTTTTGGGATCACTTAAATATGATATCATATCATCTGCAAATAGTGATATTTTGACTTCTTCTTTTCTGATCTGTATTCCCTTGATCTCCTTTTGTTGTCTGATTGCTCTGGCTAGAACTTCAAGAACTATATTGAATAATTAGGGAGAGAGTGGGCAGCCTTGTCTAGTCCCTGATTTTAGTGGGATTGCTTCAAGTTTCTCTCCATTTAATTTAATGTTAGCAACTGGTTTGCTGTATATGGCTTTTACTATGTTTAGGTATGGGCCTTGAATTCCTATTCTTTCCATGACTTTTATCATGAAGGGGTGTTGAATTTTGTCAAATGCTTTCTCAGCATCTAATGAAATGATCATGTGGTTTTGTTCTTTCAGTTTTTTTATATAATGGATCACGTTGATGGTTTTCCGTATATTAAACCATCCCTGCATGCCTGGGATGAAGCCTACTTGATCATGGTGGATGATTGTTTTGATGTGCTCTTGGATTCGGTTTGCCAGAATTTTATTGAGTATTTTTTCGTCGATATTCATAAGGGAAATTGGTCTGAAGTTCTCTTTCTTTGTTGGGTCTTTGTGTGGTTTAGGTATAAGAGAGAGTAATTGTGGCTTCATACAAGGAATTCGGTAGTGCTGCATCTGTTTCAATTTTTTGGAATAGTTTGGATAGTATTGGTATGAGGTCTTCTATGAAGGTCTGATAAAATTCTGCACTAAACCCGTCTGGACCTGGGCTCTTCTTGGTTGGGAGACCTTTAATGACTGCTTCTATTTCCTTAGGAGTTTTGGGGTTGTTTAACTGTTTTATCTGTTCCTGATTTAACTTCGGTACCTGGTATCTGTCTAGGAAATTGTCCATTTCCTGCAGATTTTCAAGTTTTGTTGAATATAGGCTTTTATAGTAAGATCTGGTGATTTTTTTGAATTTCCTCTGAATCTGTAGTTATGTCTCCCTTTTCATTTCTGATTTTGTTAATTTGGACACACTCTCTGTGTCCTCTTGTTAGTCTGGCTAAGGGTTTATCTATATTGTTGATTTTCTCAAAGAACCAACTTTTGGTTCTGTTGATTCTTTCTATGGTCCTTTTTGTTTCTACTTGGTTGATTTCAGCTCTGAGTTTGATTATTTCCTGCCTTCTACTCCTCCTGGGTGTATTTGCTTCTTTTTGTTCTAGAGCTTTTAGGTGTGCTGTCAAGCTGCTGACATATGCTCTTTCCTGTTTCTTTCTGCAGGCACTCAGCGCTATGAGTTTTCCTCTTAGCACAGCTTTAATTGTGTCCCATAAGTTTGGGTATGTTGTACCTTCATTTTCATTAAATCCTAAGAAGTCTTTAATTTCTTTCTTTATTTCTTCCTTGACCAAGTTATCGTTGAGTAGAGCATTGTTCAACTTCCACATATATGTGGGCATTCTTCCCTTATTGTTATTGAAGACCAGCTTTAGGCCATGGTGGTCTGATAGCACCCATGGTATTATTTCTATCTTACTGTACCTGTTGAGGCCCATTTTTGACCAATTATATGGTCAATTTTGGAGAAAGAACCTTGAGGAGCTGAGAAGAATGTATATCCTATTGCTTTAGGATAGAATGTTCAATAAATATCTGTTAAGTCCATTTGGCTCATGACTTCTCTTATTCTGTCTACGTTTCTGTTTAATTTCTGTTTCCATGATCTGTCCATTGATGAGAGTGGGGTGTTGAAATCTCCTACTATTATTGTGTGAGTTGCAATATGTGCTTTGAGCTTTAGTAAGGTTTCTTTTACGTATGTAGGTGCCCTTGTTTTGGTGCATAGATATTTAGGATTGAGAGATCATCTTAGTGGATTTTTCCTTTGATGAATATGAAGTGTCCTTCCTTATCTTTTTTGATGACTTTTAGTTGAAAATTGATTTTATTTGATATTAGGATGGCTACTCCAGCTTGGTTCTTCCAATCATTTGCTTGGAAATTTGTTTTCCAGCCTTTCACCCTGAGGTAGTGTCTGTTTTTGTCTCTGAGGTGTGTTTCCTGTAGGCAGCAGAATGCAAGGTCCTCTTTGCATATCCAGTTTGTTAATCTATGTCTTTTTATTGGGGAGTTCAGGCCATTGATGTTGAGAGATATTAAGGAATATTGATTATTGCTTCCTGTTACATTCATATTTGGATGTGAGGTTATGTTTGTGTGCCTTTCTTCTCTTTGTTTTGTTGCTAAGATGATTAGTTTCTTGCTTCTTCTAGGGTGTAGCTTGCCTCCTTATGTTGGGCTTTACCATTTATTATCCTTTGTAGCACTGGATTTGTAGAAAGATATTGTGTAAATTTGTTTTTTTCATGGAATATCTTGTTGTCTCCATCTATGTTAATTGAGAGTTTTGCAGGATACAGTAACCTGGGCTGGCATTTGTGTTCTCTTACTGAATCTAAATTTTAGGTAGTGTAAATATCTTGCAATTGAAATTGATATTAGCATTATTTCATATGGATTTTTCATTATATATTTTTGGATAAATTAATGATGTTTTTTAAGTACAAATGTAATTATTTTAACTGTACCACCATAAGTTTAGAAAGTCATAGTATATATTTTTCTGCTTTTGTCATGTTTACTAGAGAGGAAGTAAAACACTATAAAATATATAGTATGAATGCAAAATAACACGTTAAAAATTGAGCCTCTTCGGTTTAGTTTTTGTTTATTTAATCAGTAAATGAGACAATTATCCATATGAGCTTTATTAACAGAAATCTCTTGCAAATGCTTCTGTGTACTCCTGCCTTCTATTATTCATTATCATATATGCATTAATCAACAACAGCAAAACTAACATTTTTCAAAATTGTAGTCTATTAATGACTTTGAATGTTTCCTTTGCTTGCAAATTTGTGACAAGATCTTTCCAGTATGCCATCATAATGCCTCAACCTCCTCGAATCACAGGCATGTATGACTATTCCAGGCTATAATAGAAAATACAATCATATATAATCAGGCTATTTTTATCTCATTGATATTTCATTAAGAAATAATTTGGAGAATATACATTCTGATAGGAGAGTATGATGCCCCTCGCCAGTTGCTTTCTGATACTTTATAAACAATAGCTCTCAAATGTATAAGGAATCATGCATTGACCTAAATTAATACATTGTGCATGTCAGTGTGCTCATAAATGTGATATGATGTGTCTGTGTGTTTGTGTATCTCTGTGTTTGTGTGTATGTCTGTGTGTACATATTTTTAAGCTAGATATGTCCAAAATCTTCTTCTTTGATAACTGAGTTTCATAGTACCATAGGTACTGAAAAGAACAAAATAAGTAATAGTTCATCTGCTTGAACAAATCATTTGTTAATAAATATGTACTTTTTTTACTATTATAGTTAGTGTTGCAATAAAATACTACATGGATACATCTGATTTCTCTTTCCAGCCATGGAAAAGTTGCATCAAGTGATAGACCTGTTGTTAATATGGAGGTTAATTTATCTTTTGTACTTCTATTTAATTTTATTTAATTATTTGCTTGTTTTAGGTATTTTTTGAAACAGGATTTCTCTGTGTCGCCCTGGCCATCATGGAGTTTGCTCTGTAGATCAGGCTGGTCTCAAACTCATATATTTGCATGCCTCTACCTGTCAGGTTCTGGGATTAAAAGCGTGTGCTTTTGTTTGTTTGCTTGTTTATTTATTTGCTTGTCTGAGGTGCCATTCATAACTATATGAACTTACATTCCCACCAATGTATAATGGCTTTATTTTCTCTACATGCTGCTTGCACACTTTATTTTAATTTTGTTAATGGATGTTCCAGCTGTTAATGGATATTCTAGCTGGATTATAACACTATACTATTATGGTTTGGGATTGACTTTTCATGTTGGTTACGTATATTTTGAACGTTATAATCATAGATTTGTTGGCAGTGTATATATCTTCTTTTGAGTTCTTAGCTTTTGGTTTTGAGTATTGTTTCAATATGTTGGTGTCTGTTCTCTCTATGCTCTGGAGGCAGAGGCGTCTCCCCTTCAGAAAGTGTTTGCAAATATTTCCTTTTGTTCTGCAGGTTGCATCTCTACAGAGAAAACTCATTTCGTTCTTCTACACAGAGAAATTAGACTTTTTCCTAGCACCATTTATTAAAGATTATTGTTTCTTCAATACATGTTCTTAATTAGTTTGCTAAGAATCAATTTCCTGTAGATTTATTTACAGGCTTTCTACCATTTCTTATGGGTTTGTCTTATGCCGGCATCCTGCTAATTAGAAGACTAGAGCTTTGTAATATATCTTCTCATTCTTTCTCTATATAGTGAAAGTGACATCTTTTTGTGTGTGCCTCTGTGTGTGTGTGTGTGTGTGTGTGTGTGCACATGTGTGTCTGTCTGTATCTATATATGCATGTGGAAGCCATATGTCAAAGTTAAGGTCTTCTTCAAATTCTCTCCACCTTATATTTTGAGAGAGGAAATACCCGAAATGGGACATTACCAATTAGGCTAGATTATCTGTGCAAAAAAGCACCACAAACTGTATTGCTTCTCTCTCCCCAGTGCTGAGATTAAAGAAAGTATCCATCTTACATATGGATGCTAAAGATGCAAACCCGGTCTTTGGGCTTATACAGCAAGCATACTCTCAAGAAAGCCAAGTCGACATATCCATATTATAGATTTAGTTTACTTTTTCAATCTTTATTTTTGCACTTACTCATGCTAACGATTTGTTAAACATTATACTGAAAACTTCCAATTAGTCCCATTGAATTTTTATATTTTACTCTCATTTTGTTTTTATTTAAAATAGATTCTTCTCTCATACAATACCTTGCTCATATAATACAGTTTTGCCTCCCTCCATTCCTCCTAGCAATCTTCTAACTCCCTTATTTGCCAGGATACACTGTCTCTTATTTTCATTCCCCTTAGAAAAGAGCAGGCCTCCAAGAGTCAACAGGCAAGCCTGACAAAACATACATAATACAACATGGCAAAAACCTTCCCATGGAAGCTGAAGAAGGCAACCCAACAGGAGAAAGAATGTCCAGAGTAGGCAAGAGTCAGAGACACACCTGCTCCCGTTGTTAGGAGCACAACAAAAACACCAAACTAACAACCACAACATATACCCAGAGGACCTGGTGCAGATTGCATGCAAGCCCCATGCTTGTTGCTTCAGTCTCTGTGAGCCTCTATATTCTCGACTTAGTTGATTCAGTGGTACATGTTCCTGTGATATCCTCCACGCTCTCTGATTCCTATAATCTTTTGTCTACACTTCCACAGAATTTCAGAGGTCTGAGGGAAGGACTTTGTGGAAACCTCCAATTTAGACTCTGGGCCACTTTAAATTTCTCTACTGGAAATTCTCTGTCATTCTCATTTATTTCTTCTTTAGTATTTTTAATATAAAGATTATTATTTTAGAATATGAGGCCAGGTCTCAATGTAGTTTTTTTGGTTGTTCAAGTCACACTAAGTCAATCTTTCTACTTCTGATCTGCCCGTTGACTGCTGCAACCTTCCCTCTTAGTGATACGTGGATCTGCTTGGTATGTTAGCTTTCTGTAATAATTTAACAGGATTTTTAAAAGTTCATTTTTAATTTATTTTTTAATTGTTTATTTTGACCATTATCAGGTAACTAACATTGATTTCCAGTTTTCTAAAACTGTAGTCAGAGAAAGCAAATACATTTTAATTCTTCATTGTTTTAATTGTGTAGAATATTTTATTGCCTGTTACTGAGTATATTCCACAGGATGTTCCATTTTTAATGATACATATTCACTGGACCTTACATAAAGTATTTACTAGCTGTTGGCTAGTATCACACATAGAATATACCTAATTCTCCCATTCTTTTTGTTATTTTCAGCCTGGATGATGATCCAAAAAAGATTGTTGGGTTAAGCCCCATAATCTTCTTGTTTCAGAATTATGTCTTCCAACTGTTCTGAAAATATTTTATTTTTATATGTATAGGTCCCATTGCTACTTACAAATATATCCAGATTTGCTATGAACTCATGGTGAATATACCCCTTTATCATTATAAAATAATCTTATATATCTCTTTCTATTGCTTTTAGATTAAGTATGATTTGTGAGGGCTGAAAAAACTGTACTTGCTCTCTTCTGGTCTTCATTGGCATGTATTATCATTTTTGTACTCAGAATTTCAGTCTATGTTTGTATGATTCTAAAAATGAAAACTGTTTATAAGTAAAATCTACTGCAAAATGTTCCATGGTTTAATAATGTTCATTTCTGTGGTTCTTCTTTCATTGGTCCCTTTATTCAGAAACTCTTGTGTGGTTAATTAATTGAGCACAGTAAAGTGAATTGAGTCCTTGACTCTTTATGGTTTATTATAGCATTTTGCTTTGTAGCTTTTACGAGGCCTGATAAAGTCTTTTGATTATTGCAAGCCATTTTAAATTATAACTCTGATTACAAAGGTAGTAAAAACAATGAAAGAATATTAACTTTGAATTCACATGCCATTCTTCTTCCATGCTTTGAAATTTTGTTGATACATTTTATAAATCTCTACACATAATTTTCACAATGATTCACTTATATTTGCTTTTAACTATTTTTATCCTTAATAGTGAAAATATTAATTGTTTCCATGGACAGTTTAAAAAATTACAATTTGAATTTGTTTAATCACTTTACCATGGATTGATTATGACTCAATGCTTTCCTATATTTTACATGAATATTCTATCTTTCAATGGCACCCTGTAGCATTTTCTGTAGGTGTAGTCTTGGGTCGATATGAATATTATAGTGTCATTGTTTAGACTATTTTTCTAAAGAAATGTTTTGTTGCGGGATATATTCTTACTTTCCTTCTAGTAAGATGCTTTTATTTCAGAGATGAGAGTACTGGACCTTCTTCTTATACATAAGAGGCTCCAAATTAAAAAGAAACCAAGATAGAAGTAGAAGGGAGTGTTAATCAGTTTTCTGTCACTATAGTAAAACACTAGATATAACTAACTTAGAAAGAGAAAAGGTTTCTTTTGGTCTCTGTCTTTAAGACCTGTGGGGAGGCAGCATATGAAGTATGTGATAGGCAGACATGCATGGGGAGCCAGAGATAAGAAAGAGAAAGGACAGGTCAGTGTCCCACAGATAATCACAAGATTATCCCCTCACCCTTCCACATGAGATAACTTACTCTTTCAAGATTTACTTCTTTTTTTTTTAGCATTCTTTTTTTTTATTTACTTGAGTGTTTCTTATTTACATTTCGAGTGTTATTACCTTTCCCGGTTTCCAGGCAAAATCCCTCTAATCCCTCCCCCTCCCCTTCTTTATGGGTGTTCCCCTCCCCAACCTCCCCCCATTACTGCCCTCCCCCCAACAATCACGTTCACTGGGGGATCAGTCTTAGCAGGACCAAGGGCTTCCCCTTCCACTGATGATCTTACTAGAATATTCATTGCTACCTATGAGGTCAGAGTCCAGGGTCAGTCCATGTATAGTCTTTAGGTAGTGGCTTAGTCCCTGAAGCTCTGGTTGATTGGCATTGTTGTTCATAGGGGGTATCGAGCTCCTTCAAGCTCTTCGAGTTCTTTCTCTGATTCCTTCAACAGGGGTCCGGTTCTCAGTTCAGTGGTTTGCTGCTGGCATTCGCCTCTGTATTTGCTGTATTCTGGCTGTGTCTCTCAGGAGCGATATACATTCGGCTCCTGTCGGCCTGCACTTCTTTGCTGCATTCATCTTGTCTAATTGGGTGGCTGTATATACATGGGCCACATGTGGGGCAGGCTCTGAATGGTGTTCCTTCTGTGTCTGTTTTAATCTTTGCCTCTCTATTCCCTGCCAAGGGTATTCTTGTTCCCCTTTTAAAGAAGGAGTGAAGCGTTCAAATTTTGATCATCTGTCTTGAGTTTCATTTGTTCTAGGCATCTAGGGTAATTCAAGCATTTGGGCTAATAGCCACTTATCAATGAGTGCATACCATGTATGTCTTTCTGTGATTGGGTTAGCTCACTCAGGATGATGTTTTCCAGTTCCAACCATTTGCCTACGAATTTCATAAAGTCGTTGTTTTTGATAGCTGAGTAATATTCCACTGTGTAGATGTACCACATTTTCTGTATCCATTCCTCTGTTGAAGGGCATCTGGGTTCTTTCCAGCTTCTGGCTACTATAAATAAGGCTGCGATGAACATAGTGGAGCACGTGTCTTTTTTATATGTTGGGGCATCTTTTGGGGATATGCCCAAGAGAGGTATAGCTGGATCCTCAGGCAGTTCAATGTCCAATTTTCTGAGGATCCTCCAGACTGATTTCCAGAATGGTTGTACCAGTTTGCAATCCCACCAACAATGGAGGACTGTTCCTCTTTCTCCACATCCTCTCCAGCATCTGTTGTCCCCTGAGTTTTTGATCTTAGCCATTCTCACTGGTGTGAGGTGAAATCTCAGGGTTGTTTTGATTTGCATTTCCCTTATGACTAAAGATGTTGAACGTTTCTTTAGGTGTTTCTCAGCCATTCGGCATTCCTCAGCTGTGAATTCTTTGTTTAGCTCTGAACCCCATTTTTTAATAGGGTTATTTGTTTCCCTGCGGTCTAACTTCTTGAGTTCTTTGTATATTTTGGATATAAGTCCTCTATCTGTTGTAGGATTGGTAAAGATCTTTTCCCAATCTGTTGGTTGCCGTTTTGTCCTAACCACAGTGTCCTTTGCCTTACAGAAGCTTTGCAGTTTTATGAGATCCCATTTGTCGAATCTTGATCTTAGAGCGTAAGCCATTGGTGTTTTGTTCAGGAAATTTTTTCCAGTGCCCATGTGTTCCAGATGCTTCCCTAGTTTTTCTTCTATTAGTTGGAGTGTGTCTGCTTTGATGTGGAGGTCCTTGATCCACTTGGACTTAAGCTTTGTACAGGGTGATAAGCATGGATCGATCTGCATTCTTCTACATGTTGACCTCCAGTTGAAACAGCACCATTTGCTGAAAATGCTATCTTTTTTCCATTGGATGGTTTTGGCTCCATTGTCAAAAATCAAGTGACCATAGGTGTGTGGGTTCATTTCTGGGTCTTCAATTCTATTCCATTGGTCTATCTGTCTGTCTCTGTACCAATACTATGCAGTTTTTATCACTATTGCTCTGTAATACTGCTTGAGTTCAGGGATAGTGATTCCCCCTGAAGTCCTTTTATTGTTGAGGATAGCTTTAGCTATCCTAGGTATTTTGTTATTCCAGATGAATTTGCAAATTTTTCTGTCTAACTCTTTGAAGAATTGGATTGGTATTTTGATGGGGATTGCATTGAATCTGTAGATCGCTTTTGGTAAAATGGCCATTTTTACTATATTAATCCTGCCAATCCATGAGCATGGGAGATCTTTCCATCTTCTGAGGTCTTATTCAATTTCCTTCTTCAGTGTCTTGAAGTTCTTATTGTACATATCTTTTACTTGCTTTGATAAAGTCACACCGAGGTACACACTGAGGTATCATGAAGGGGTGTTGAATTTTGTCAAATGCTTTCTCAGCATCTAATGAAATGATCATGTGGTTTTGTTATTTCAGTTTTTTTATATAATGGATCACGTTGATGGTTTTCCGTATATTAAACCACCCCTGCATGCCTGGGATGAAGCCTACTTGGTCATGGTGGATGATTGTTTTAATGTGCTCTTGGATTCAGTTTGCCAGAATTTTGTTGAGTATTTTTGCGTCGATATTCATACGGGAAATTGGTCTGAAGTTCTCTTTCTTTGTTGTGTCTTTTTGTGGTTTAGGTATAAGAGTAATTGTGGCTTTGTAGAAGGTATTCGGTAGTGATCCATCTGTTTCAATTTTGTTGAATAGTTTGGATAATATTGGTATAAGCTCTTCTATGAAGGTTTGATAGAATTCTGCACTAAACCTGTCTGGACCTGGGCTCTTTTTGGTTGGGAGACCTTTAATGACTGCTTCTATTTCCTTAGGAGTTATGGGGTTGTTTAACTGGTTTATCTATTACTGATTTAACTTCGGTACCTGGCATCTGTCTAGGAAATTGTCCATTTCCTGAAGATTTTCAAGTTTTATTGAATATAGGCTTTTATAGTAAGATCTGATGATTTTTTGAATTTCCTCTGAATCTGTTGTTATGTCTCCCTTTTCATTTCTGATTTTGTTAATTTGGACGCACTCTCTGTGTCCTCTCGTTAGTCTGGCTAAGGGTTTATCTATCTTGTTGATTTTCTCAAAGAACCAACTTTTGGTTCTGTTGATTCTTTCTATGGTCCTTTTTGTTTCTACTTGGTTGATTTCAGCTCTGAGTTTGATTATTTCCTGCCTTCTACTCCTCCTGGGTGTATTTGCTTCTTTTTGTTCTAGAGCTTTTAGGTGTGCTGTCAAGCTGCTGACATATGCTCCTTCCTGTTTCTTTCCGCAGGCACTCAGTGCTATGAGTTTTCCTCTTAGCACAGCTTTCATTGTGTCCCATAAGTTTGGGTATGTTGTACCTTCATTTTCATTAAATTCTAAAAACTTTTTAATTTCTCTCTTTATTTCTTCCTTGACCAGGTTATCATTGAGTAGAGCATTGTTCAATTTCCAAGTATATGTGGACATTCTTCCTTGATTGTTATTGAAGACTAGTTTTAGGCCGTGGTGGTCCGATAGCACGCATGGGATTATTTCTATCTTTCTGTACCTGTTGAGGCCCGTTTTTTGACGAATTATATGGTCAGTTTTGGAGAAAGTACCATGAGAAGCTGAGAAGAAGGTATATCCTTTTGCTTTAGGATAGAATGTTCTATAAATATCCGTTAAGTTCATTTGGCTCATGACTTCTCTTAGTCTGTCTACATCTCTGTTTAATTTCTGTTTCCATGATCTGTCCATTGATGAGAGTGGGGTGTTGAAATCTCCCACTATTATTGTGTGAGGTGCAATGTGTGTTTTGAGCTTTAGTAAGGTTTCTTTTACATATGTAGGTGCCCTTGTATTTGGGGCATAGATATTTAGGATTGAGAGTTCATCTTGGTGGATTTTTCCTTTGATGAATATGAAGTGTCCTTCCTTATCTTTTTTGATGACTTTTAGTTGAAATTGATTTTATTTGATATTAGAATGGCTACTCCAGCTTGCTTCTTCTGACCAATTGCTTGGAAAGTTGTTTTCCAGCCTTTCACTCTGAGGTAGTTTCTGTCTTTGTCTCTGAGGTGTGTTTCCTGTAGGCAGCAGAATGCAGGGTCCTCGTTGCGTATCCAGTTTGTTAATCTATTTCTTTTTATTGGGGAGTTGAGGCCATTGATGTTGAGAGATATTAAGGAATAGTGATTATTGCTTCCCGTTATATTCATATTTGGATGTAAGCTTCTGTTTGTGTGCTTTCATTCTCTTTGTTTTGTTTCCAAGACGATTAGTTTCTTGCTTCTTCTAGGGTATAGCTTGCCTCCTTATGTTAGGCTTTACCATTTATTATCCTTTGTAGTGCTGGATTTGTAGAAAGATATTGTTAAAATTTGGTTTTGTCATGGAATATCTTGGTTTCTCCATCTATGTTAATTGAGAGTTTTGCAGGATACAGTAACCTGGGCTGGCATTTGTGTTCTCTTAGGGTCTGTATGACATCAGTCCAGGATCTTCTGGCCTTCATAGTTTCTGGCGAGAAGTCTGGTGTGATTCTGATAGGTCTCCCTTTATATGTTACTTGACCTTTTTCCCTTACTGCTTTTAATATTCTTTCGCTATTTTGTGCATTTGGTGTTTTGACTATCATGTGACGGGAGGTGTTTCTTTTCTGGTCCAATCTATTTGGAGTTCTGTAGGCTTCTTGTATGCCTATGGGTATCTCTTTTTTTAGGTTAGGGAAGTTTTCTTCTATGATTTTGTTGAAGATATTTACTGGTCCTTTGAGCTGGGAGTCTTCACTCTCTTCTATACCTATTATCCTTAGGTTTGATCTTCTCATTGAGTCCTGGATTTCCTGTATGTTTTGCACCAGTAGCTTTTTCCGCTTTACATTATCTTTGACAGTTGAGTCAATGATTTCTATGGAATCTTCTGCTCCTGAGACTCTCTTCCATCTCTTGTATTCTGTTGGTGAGACTTGTATCTACAGCTCCTTGTCTCTTCTTTTGGTTTTCTATATCCAGCGTTGTTTCCATGTGTTCTTTCTTGATTACTTCTATTTCCATTTTTAATTCCTTCAACTGTTTGACTGTGTTTTCCTGGAATTCTTTCAGGGACTTTTGCGATTCTTTCAGGGATTTTTGCGATTCCTCTCTGTAGGCTTCTACTTGTTTCTTAATGTTTTCCTGTGTTTCCCTAAGGGAGTTCTTCATGTCTTTCTTGACGTCCTCCAGCATCATGATCAAATATGATTTTGAAACTAGATCTTGCTTTTCTGGTGTGTTTGGGTATTCCATGTTTGGTTTGTTGGGAGAATTGGGCTCCGATGATGCCATGTAGTCTTGGTTTCTGTTTCTTGGGTTCCTGCGCTTGCCTCTCGCCATCAGATTATCTCTAGCGTTACTTTGCTCTGCTATTTCTGACAGTGGCTAGACTGTCCTATAAGCCTGTGTGTCAGGAGTGCTGTAGACCTGTTTTCCCCTCTTTCAGTCAGTTATGGGGACAGAGTGTTCTGCTTTCCGGCGTGTAGTTTTTCCTCTCTACAGGTCTTCAGCTGTTCCTGTGGGCCTGTGTCTTGAGTTCACCAGGCAGCTTTCTTGCAGCAGAAAAGTTGGTCTTACCTGTGGTCCCGAGGCTCAAGTTCGCTCGTGGGGTGCTGCCCACCGGCTCTCTGCAGCGGCAGCAACCAGGAAGACCTGTGCCGCCCCTTCCAGGAGCTTCAGTGCACCAGGGTTCCAGATGGCCTTTGGTGTTTTCCTCTGGCATCTGAGATGTGTATGCAGAGTGCAGTCTCTTCTGGTTTCCCAGGCGTGTCTGCCTCTCTGAGGGTTTAGCTCTCCCTCCCACGGGATTTGGGTGCAGAGAATTGTTTATCCGGTCTGTTTCCTTCAGGTTCAGGTGGTGTCTCAGGCAGGGGTCCTGCTGCTCCTGGGCCCTCCCCCACGGGATCCCAGAGGCCTTATACGGTTTCCTCTTGGGCCAGGGATGTGGGCAGGGGTGGGCAGTGTTGGTGGTCTCTTCTGCTCTGCAGCCTTAGGAGTGCCCACCTGAGCAGGCGGTGAGGTCTCTTTCCCACGGGGACTGGGAGCAGAGAGCTGCTGCGGGCCGGGATCCGCGGGTGTGGGATTCCGGTAAACACAGGACGTGCCCGGTCCTAGAGGAATTCTGCCTCTGTGTCCCGATTTCACCAGGCAGCTTTCTTGCAGCAGACAAGTTGGTCTTACCTGTGGTCCCGAGGCTCAAGTTTGCTCGCGGGGTGCTGCCCACGGGCTCTCTGCGGCGGCAGCAACCAGGAAGACCTGTGCCGCCCCTTCCGGGAGCTTCAGTGCACCAGGGTTCCAGATGGCCTTTGGTGTTTTCCTCTGGCGTCCGAGAAGTGTATGTAGAGTGCAGTCTCTTCTGGTTTCCCAGGCGTGTCTGCCTCTCTGAGGGTTTAGCTCTCCCTCCCACGGGATTTGGGTGCAGAGAACTGTTTATCCGGTCTGTTTCCTTCAGGTTCCGGCGGTGTCAAGACTTTACTTCTTAAATGTTTCACTTCTTCTAAATATCGCTGTCTAGGTCCAAGCTTTTAAAACACATTAAGTTGGAAGACAAGATTCAAGCAATAGCAGGTAGGATGCTATGCTAAAGACACACTGGTTTTTCCCACAGATCAAATTGAGCTTGGCTAATTGAGGATCTGGTCACTTGAGTATAACTTATAATACAACTGTGTATTTTCAGTGAGAGAATCTATCCTCAAGAACAGAAAACTACAGAAATCCAGAAAAAAATGTACATAGACAAACTATGCTATCTAATGTCCTCTCATTGCCACCAAATTTCAGAAACTTATAACCACAGGAACCAGTGTCTTCGTTGTCCATGGGCTTCTCAACTTTCCTCACTACCTTTCTGTTTTCCTCTGTGCTGGGATAAATTTCGGCTGGCATCTGTGCAGGTGGGCACATCATATTTTAGAGGACAGTACCACCACTTCCAAGTCTCTTGGGACCCATGATAACACAAATCTATGCCTAATATAGCTCCTCTGTTTTTGACTTCCATGTAAATTTTCTGTAGATTTCACAGAGCCTGTTTGATAAAGGTCAAACAATACTTTTATAATTAATGAAATAGGGAACTCAAAGCAATATGTCAACTTGCCTTGGGCTAAATCACCAAACCCACTCCCCATTCCCCCTACATTTCCCATGGCTTTCTGACTTTAATGTTTACAAGGACTACCTCTCTTCAGAGCTATCTCTTTATGAGGCCCAAGTTCCAAATAAGTTTTACCTTCTCTCTCATTCAACCCCTATGTCCAGAGGGAATGACATCAACCCAGCCTTGGTAGAAGAACAAGCAGATTAATCACATCATCCCTCTCATTTCATGTGACACTTGCCTGATGAGACACAGGATAAGTATGTAAGTAAATAAATAAATTAATTAATAAATAAGTAAATTAGTAAATAAATATCATCTACTCATCCAAGACAGGGCACTGGTAACACAATGAAAGAAGGATTCTGTGAAAATCCATCCTGGAGAATCAATGTGTGGAAATCTACTTTTATTTGGCTACCCATACTCTTTCCTAAGAAATACTTAATTCAATTGCCTTTGCTGTAAGTCTTGGTTTCCTACAGGACAACATTTGATGTTTTAGAAGGTAGTATGCTGAGTTCAACATTTTTGTAAATACAATTCTATTATGGTATTCATGGCACATCTTAAGAGTAACTGAAAAGAGCATTTCATGGCTTTCAGCCTTTTTGTAGGACAGAATAGGTAGAATATTTTGTTAACAGTCACAAATCATCACCAGGTACTAGAAACTTTATTGGGCAATGGACATTATCAAGTAGAGATTTCTTTACTGCCTAACAAGATTAAGCACATATCTCTTCATCTAACTAGACACTGTTTCTGTGATACTGAATTTGAGAGAATCTCTAGGGGTAATCCTCTGGCCACTAATAATTCAATGGTGGTTCATACCCAGAGCTGACAAACAACCCAAGTAGCTTCATCCTGAGGTCATTATGGGTTGTTATTGTACAGCATATTTAAACTGAGTGTTCTGGAGGCAGACAGAATTAATGTCAAAATTGCCATCCATCCTGCTGAGGCTTGGGACTACCAGTGAAGTGTAGGATTGAACAAAGGCCAATCCTGGTAGGAATGGGCTTAAAGATGGATTTTTTAAAAAAATTTCCAGTATTTGATGTCACTGAAAAAAAAAAAACCTCAAGTCTTTGATGAAAGAAATTGAAGAAGATGTCAGAAGATGAAAAAAAAAAAAAACTCCCATGCTCATGGATTGGCAGGATTAATATTGTAAAAATGGACATTTTGCCAAAAATCAATCTACAGATTCAATGCAATCTTATCAAAATTCCAACTCAATTTGTCACAGAATTAGAAAGAATAGAAAGAACAATTGAATTTTTTGCCATCTTTGCAAAAAAAAAAAAGATAGCAAAACTATCCTCAACAATAAAAGAACTTCTGGGGGAATTGCCATCTCTGACCTTAAGCAGTATTACAGGGCAACAGTTATAAAAAGTTGTATGGTATTGGTACAGAGACAAGTAGGTAGATCAGTGGCATAGAATTGAAGACCCAGAAATGAACCCACACACCTATGGTCATTTGATCTTTGACCAAGTAGCTAAAACCATCCAATGGAAGAAAGATAACATTTTTCAACAAATGGTACTGGTTCAACTGGAAGCCAGCATGTAGAAGAATACAAATTGAACCATTTTTATTGCCCTGTACAAAGCTTAAGACCAAGTGGATCAAGGACCTTCACACAAAACCAGATACACTTAAACTAATAGAAGAATAGATGGGGAAGAGTCTCAATTATATGGGCACTGTAGAAAATTTCCTGAACAAAACACTAATAGCTTATGCTCTAAGATCAAGAATCAACAAATGTGACCTCATAAAATTGCAAAGACTCTGTAAGTAAAAGGACACTGTCATTAGGACAAAACAGAAACCAAAGGATTGGGAAACGATTTTTACCAATAGATGGCTAATATCCAAAATATACAAAGAACTCAAGACATTAGACTCCAGAGAGCCAGGCAAAAAGTTCTCAGCTGAGGAATATTGAATGGCTGAGAAGTACCTGAAGAAATGCTCAACATCCTTAGTCATCGAGGAAAATGCAAATCAAAACAACCCTGAGATTTCACCTCATACCAGTCAGTATGGCTAAGATAAAAAACTCAGGCGACAGCAGATGCTGGTGAGGATGTGGAGAAAGAGGAACACTCCTCCATTGTGGGCGGGATTGCAAACTTGTACAACCACTCTGGAAATCAGTCTAGAGGTTCCTCAGAAAATTGGATATTCTACTAACTGAGGACCCAGCTGTACCTCTCCTGGGCATATACCCAAAAGATGCTCCAACATACAACAAAGACACATGCTCTACTATGTTCATAGCAGCCTTATTTATAATAGCCAGAAGCTGGAAAGAACCCAGATGCCCTTCATCAGAGGAATTGATATGGAAATATGGCATGTATATACAAGGGAGTACTTTTCAGCTATCAAAAACATTGACTCATAGGTAAATGGATGGAACTAGAAAATATCCTGAGTGCGATAACACAATCACCAAAAAACACACATGGTATGCACTCACTGAATGTGGATATTAGCCTAAAAGCTCAAATTACCCAAGATACATTCTACAGACCACAAGAACTTCAAGTTGAAGGATAACCAAAGCATGGATGCTTTATTCCTTCTTAAAAGTGGGAAAAATATTCATAGGAGGGCATTTTGAGGCAAAGTTTAGAGCAGAGACTGAAGGAACAGCCATTCAGAGCCTGCCCCACATATGGCCCACATATATACAATCACCAAAACTAGATAAGATTGATAAAGCTATGAAGTGCACACTGACAGGAACAGGTATAGATCTCTCCTGAGAGACACAGCCAGAACATGTCATATATAGAGGCTAATGCCATCAGCAAACCACTGAACTGAGAATAAGACCCTTGTTGGAGGAATTAGAAAAAGAATTGAAAGAGCTGAAGAGGCAACCCCTTAAGAACAACCAGCCAACCAACCAGAACTGCCAGGTACTAAACTACTACCCAAAGACTATACATGGACTGATCCACGGCTCCAGTTACATATGTAGCAGAGGATGGCCTTTTGGGCACCAATGGAAAGAGAAGCCATTGGTCCTGCCAAGGTTGGACCCCCCCATGTAGGGGAATATCAGGGGGTAGGAAAGGGGAGTCGATGGGGAGGGGAACACCCTTATAGAAGAAGGAGATGGGTATGGGATGGGGGCTTATGTCCAGGAAAGGGAATAAAATTTAAATGTAAATTAAAAATCTAACAAAAGAAAAAAATGTAAATAAAAATATCCAATACAAAAGAAAAAAGAAAAAGTTGTCTTATGACCTATTCCATTTGTGTACATCACAATTTCTGTTTATTTAGATTTCTTCTTTTAAGAATGAATTCTTTGAGAATTTCTCACAGCTTTTATTGTCTATATATTCAGCAATGTTGTTGGCTTCCATTGGATCATGATCCATTTAAATGGGCAGCTTTTAAATAAAACAGGCTATCTCTATCCTAGCAGCTATTGACAGCCAATAATTTCTCAGCGGGAGTAGGAGTTTTTAATCAACCGTCTTTCTCCATGCTGTGATTTGGTCTGGCTTGAGCTTGCATATGCATTGTGCATCCTGTCATAACAACGCTAAGTTCATTTTTACAACTTCTGTGTAGTTTCAGGGATAATTAAGAAAGGAGGTGGAAAGCCTGTTAAAGTCAACAATTATGAATGAATACAAGGGTTTTAGATCCTCTCAAAAAGACAAATTTTTAATGTTACCATGCTCTAGGCTATGGAAAGTCTGATTTGTGCAGTCTTCTGGCTAGAAAACAAACATAAACTAACATGTAGCTTACACCTTATTCTGTGTGGCAGGGTTCTGAGTATAATGTTCAGGACTTCATATGTCAGTATGGATGTCTAAGGCCTGTACTTAGCTCACCTTTTCTTGCTTATAATCAGGAGACATAACTTTTCATGCTAGCTAAACTATGTGAAGTTTATGGAGAATGGCACTCTTTGTTGGTGTTCTCTTTGCACCCTGTTACTGCGTCATTTTTTCTTTTCTTTTGTTAAATTCATCCATTGTAATCCTGTATGTGATTTCCTTCACTTTTATCAAAGTACTTCTCTGTGTTGACAGCAGTTCAAATGGGAATTTTTCCAAGGACTTCAATGCTAGAAACTTTTAAAATGCCTCCTATAATTTCTAGTTCTTTTTATGTTTAGGAGAAACTCCTTTTGAATGACATATTTTGGCAGAAATTAATTCAAATTCATGGACAAAAATATCCTTGAAGTTTCAAAGAGTGAAAAATATTTATGAATGTAGGATGATGTCATTAGGCAGGTGAAGGCAGGTACAGGATAGAACAAGGCCTGTCATTGGACAAGAAGGAAGGATGGTGGGAGAAAAGTTTTAGAGGAGGAGACTGGAGGAGAGAGAGGCAGCTGAGAGAACATCGCAGCACATGTTAAAATTTCTCTCTACATATCTTCAGATTGTATGACCATTCTTAAGGGATGGATCTGTACAGGACTTTGTATCTCTAGATGAACAAACTATATCTTATTTAGGTGGACAATTATATCTTATCAATTGGATCGGAGGTTGTTGCGTTGTGTGTTCTTTCATGTGATGATTTAATTGAGTTCAAGAGAGTGTGTGGTAGCTGGATACACTGGGCCACCAAAGAATTGGGATGTGTATATCTGGCATGATGGCAAACTGCCTTGGGAACTATATGGGTAGAGAGATTGTTGCTGGACTCAGAGAGAAGCCATCAGCAGTGTGATATGGAATGGAGTTTAGAGGGTGAGCCACGTTGTTGACTGAGATGAAAAGCACAGTGGCTGGGTATAAAATTAACTCAAATAAATCAGTAGCCTTCCTCTACACAAAAGAGAAACAAGCCGAGAAAGAAATTAGGGAAACGACACCCTTCATAATAGACCCAAATAATATAAAGTACCTCGGTGTGACTTTAACCAAGCAAGTAAAAGATTTGTACACTAAGAACTTCAAGATTCTGAAAAAGAAATTGAAGAAGTCCTCAGAAGATGGAAAGATATCCCATGCACATGGATTAGCAGGATTAATATAGTAAAAAATGGCCATTTTACCAAAAGCGATCTACAGATTCAATGCAATCCCCATCAAAATACCAATCCAATTCTTCAAAGAGTTAGACAGAACAATTTGCAAATTCATCTGGAATAACAAAAAACCCAGGATAGCTAAAATTATCCTCAACAATAAAAGGACTTCAGGGAGAATCATTATCCCTGAACTCAAGCAGTATTACAGAGCAATAGTGATAAAAACTGCATGGTATTGGTACAGAGACAGACAGATAGACCAATGGAACAGAATTGAAGACCCAGAAATGAACTCAGGCACCTATGGTCACTTGATTTTTGACAAAGGAGCCAAAACCATCTAATGGAAAAAAGATAGCATTTTCAGCAAATGGTGCTGGTCCAACTGGAAGTCAACATGTAGAAGAATGCAGATCGATCTATGCTTATCACGCTGTACAAAGCTTAAGTCCAAGTGGATCAAGGACCTCCACATCAAACCAGATACACTCAAACTAGTAGAAGAAAAACTAGGGCAGCATCTGGAACACATGGGCACTGGAAAATATTCCCTGAACAAAACACCAATGGCTTATGCTCTAAGATCAAGAATCGACAAATGGGATCTCATAAAATGCAAAGCTTCTGTAAGGCAAAGGACACTGTGGTTAGGACAAAACAGCAACCAACAGATTGGGAAAAGATCTTTACCAATCCTACAACAGATAGAGGACTTATATCCAAAATATACAAAGAACTCAAGAAGTTAGACCGCAGGGAGACAAATAACCCTATTAAAAAATGGGATTCAGAGCTAAACAAAGAATTCAGAGCTGAGGAATGCCAAATGGCTGAGAAACACCTAAAGAAATGTTCAACATCTTTAGTCATAAGGGAAATGCAAATCAAAACAACCCTGAGATTTCACCTCACACCAGTGAGAATGGCTAAGATCAAAAACTCAGTTGACAGCAGATGCTGGTGAGGATGCGGAGAAAGAGGAACACTCCTCCATTGTTCGTGGGATTGCAGACTGGTACAATCACTCTGGAAATCAGTCTGGAGGTTCCTCAGAAAACTGGACATTGAAGTGCCTGATGATCCAGCTATACCTCTCTTGGGCATATCCCCAAAAGATGCCCCAACATATAAAAAAGACACGTGCTCCACTATGTTCATCGCAGCCTTATTTATAATAGCCAGAAAATGGAAAGAACCCAGATGCCCTTCAACAGAGGAATGGATACAGAAAATGTGGTACATCTACACAATGGAATATTACTCAGCTATGAAAAACAATGACATTATGAAATTCGTAGGCAAATGGTCGTAACTGGAAAATATCATCCTGAGTGAGGTAACCCAATCACAGAAAAACACACATGGTATGCACTCATTGATAAGTGGCTATTAGCCCAAATGCTTGAATTACCCTAGATGCCTAGAACACATGAAACTCAAGAGGAATGATCAAAATGCGAATGCTTCACTCCTTCTTTAAAAGGGGAACAAGAATACCCTTGTCAGGGAATAGAGAGGCAAAGATTAAAACAGAGACTGAAGGAACACCCATTCAGAGCCTGCCCCACATGTGGCCCATACATATACAGCCACCCAATTAGACCAGATGGATGAAGCAAAGAAGTGCAGGTCGACAGGAGCCGGATGTAGATCGCTCCTGAGAGACACAGCCAGAAGACAGCAAATACAGAGGCGAATGCCAGCAGCAAACCACTGAACTGAGAATAGGACCCCCGTTGAAGGAATCAGAGAACGAACTGGAAGAGCTTGAAGGGGCTCGAGACCCCATATGTACAACAATGCCAAGCAACCAGAGCTTCCAGGGACTAAGCCACTACCTAAAGACTATACATGGACTGACCCTGGACTCTGACCTCATAGGTATTAATGAATATCCTAGTAAGAGCACCAGTGGAAGGGGAAGCCCTGGGTCCTGCTAAGACTGAACCCCCAGTGAACTAGACTGTTGGGGGGAGGGAGGCAATGGGGGGAGGGTGGGGAGGGGAACACCATAAGGAAAGGGAGGGGGAGGGATTAGGGGGATTTTGCCTGGAAACCGGGAAAGGTAATAACACTCGAAATGTAAATAAGAAACACTCAAGTTAATAATAAAAAAAAGAGAAACACAAACATAAAAAAAAAAGAAATACTCAAGTTAATAAAATAAATAAATAAATAAAAAAAGAAATTATCCCACCATGTGGCCCTATGGTGCCTGCACTAGTGCAGAATAAAAGAAATGCCTTTTAAAAATATACCACAACATATGAATCATAGTGTATTAAAAGTAGTTAATTAATTAATTTTATGCTGGGTTTAGGGGTAGTCTTTCCGTATTTTCTTGTGTCTTTTATCATTGAGTTACACTCCTTAGCATCATATTGCCATGTTCCATGTCATTTTCCTTCTGTTATTAATTTTGTATAAGCTTTATCAGAAAAATAGCCTTGGGCAAAAAAAACAGGTTTCAATAATTTATATTAAATGAGCCTTGAAACGAAAATACTACAAAGAAAAATAAACATTGTTAGAGTTTTGAATAACATTTGGAATTGTGTTTACTCTTACAATTTAAATGTACTAAATGTGAATGTATTTAATTTTAATTAACTCTTGTATGTTTATACAATCTAGTGATATTATCTATGTTATTTCAGGATGAAAAAATAGCAGTAATAGCTTAGAGTAGAGAAAAATAACTGCAATTATAAATTTATAATTTGATTAAGTGAATGGTCAGTGTTTAAGTTGTTTAACAATAGTTTATACTTTTTAGTAATATTAGTAATTTGTATTGCTGCTATGCTTCTTATTAATTAAACTAACAAAATACATCAGATCCAACATAACTTTAAACTTCCATTTGCACAAAATTAAAACTTAATAATATGTGATTGTGTTATTACTCAGGTTTTTAAGACAACATTCAGTTGGCAATATGGATTTAATTGGCTCACATGATGAAAAAAGTAAAGATATTTTACAATGTGATTTTTATGATCTGTACAATCAAGAATGTCATTACGATGGTTCAGTCTAAGACAGAACATGTACAAACTATTCAGAGGAAGCTAGACAAGACAGTAATATCTCAATCTCGGTCCAAGGACCTGATCACCAGTCATCAGGAGTTCAAACATTCAATGTGTGTGTGTGTGTGTGTGTGTGTGTGTGTGTGTGTACATTTATACACATTTACATACATTTAAATACATTTATATATGTTCTATCTCACAGACAAAATGCCCTTTGCTCTATTCAGGCCTATAATATATTGCATCATACCTACCCCTGCTCATTTCAGTAGACCTCTATAATTAAATTGACTGATTCAAATGCTAATATTTCAATTACAAAGATGACCAGAGTAATTTTAATTTCCATAAAAATTAGTATTGATTTTTAATTGGAGTGGGATTTACAATCAAATATGGGTCATGACTCTGGGTCGATCTGTCAGACATCTGTGGCATTCCAGCTCTAATGGTACCTGAGAACAAAAGAGTACTTTCTTCTGTTTGCTTCCTGTTAGTGACTATGTCTGTCATGTTGTACTTCTATTCTAGCTGACATTAGACTCCAATGTTTTCAAGCTTCAGACATGGACTGAGGTACAGTAAAATTTTAGAAATCTTCCAATCATTCAATATCAAACACGCTACTAGGTAACTAGCTTCATGTACTTGAGAAGACATTCAGTCTTCACAAGTAACGAATGGCCATTTTAAATGGCCAAGCCTCATTATTTCTGTTCTTGAGAGAAGGAAAGAGCTTCTGACTATAAAACAGAGATGAGCACATCTAAGAACAAATTTGTCAAGTTAGAATCTTATGTTCCATAGCACCTAGAGAGGAAAGTAGTGAACCAGAACTGTAAAGAGATTCTGAGGTTTAGTGCCGCATTCACGGATGGTAACAATACAAGTGTTGTGACTGCGACATATGCCTTTAATTCTAGTTGACTTACACAAATGGCAGGTGACCTTTAAAGAACTAAGTTAATTATAATAAACCTAAACAAGTGGCAACTTCAGTAATATCTCCTGTAACAGATATGGTTCCATTATTTGAGTAATGAACACCTCTCTAGACAGTTTGTGTGAAGCTATTGACTTTACTCATGTCTTTCTTCCTTCCTTCCTTTCTTTCTCTCTCTCTCTCTCTTTATTTATTTTTGTAGGCATAATTTTTATTGGATATTTTATTTACATTTCAAATGTCATTGCCTCTCCCAGTTTTCCATCCATAAGACCCCTATCCTATCTCCTGCCCTTCTTCTAAAAGGGTGTTCCCCCTCCCCAATCACCCCCAATTCCTGCCTCTCCACCCTGACATTCCCCTACATTGGAGGGTCCAGCCTTGGCAGGACCAAGGACTTCTCCTTCCATTGGTGCCCAACAAGGCCATCCTCTGCTAGATATGTAGTTGGAGCTGTGAATCTGTCCATGTGTAGTCTTCGGGTAGTGATTTAGTCCCTGTGAGCTCTGGTTGGTTGGCATTGTTGTTTCTATGGGGTTGCAAGCCCCTTCAGCTCCTTCAATCCTTTCTCTAATTCCTTCAACAGGGACCCTGTTCTCACTGCATGGTTTGCTGCTAGCATTCACCTCTGTGTCACTTTCTGGCTGATCCTCTCAGGAGACAGCTATATCAAGCTCTTGTCAGCATGCACTTACTGGCTTCATCAATATTGTCTAGTTTGGGTGGATATATATATATATGGGCTGAATCCCCAGGTGTGGTAAGCTATGAATGGCCATTCCTTCAGTCTCTGCTACAAACTTTGTCTCCATATCCCCTCCTATGAATATTTTTGTTCCCCTTTTAAGACGGACTGAAGCATCCTCACTTTGTCCTTCTTCTTGAGCTTCATATGGTCTTTATTTTTCCAAACCAGTTTTTTAGACACACCATAGCCATTTGTTTAAAACTGTCAAAGATTGTAAGTGATCCTCTACTCTACTTTAACTCTACATGTGTATGTGTATGTGTGTGTTTGTGTGTTTGCATTTGTGTGTGTCTGATGTTTGTGTGTGTCTGTCTGTCTGTCTGAGAGAGAGAGAGAGAACTTAGTTTGAAGGGCTTTTGATTACCAGCATCTTCCCAAATGTATCATACTTATTGAGAGTTTTCTGAGTAGACCTAGGGAGCAGGATTTATATTCTCTACTTGTTGAAAAGACATATGTAAAAACAGGAATAGTAAATGAAACAGTGAAAATTCACAACCTTAATACCACAGGAGTCCAATAGTATAGGCATTCAGAGATTATTTATTTATTAATTATATATAAGTACATACCAGAGGAGGGCATCAGATCTCATTACAGATGGTTGTGAGCCACCATCTGGTGGCTGGGATTTAAATTCAGGTCATCTGGAAGATTAATCAGTGCTCTTAACCAGTGAGCTGTCTTTCTAACCCACATTCAGAGATCTTACTCCTGAAATGAAAGATAAGTTTATTGTGTCTGATCTCTCTTATAAGCAAGAGAAAGATAAAACATTTAATAGGATCAGTTAGAATGTGGGAGCAGTACATTTTTCTCTGGCATATTCTATTCTAGTACATACAGTGACTAACTTGGAAAGATGCTAGTTCAGTATGTACAAAGAGTAGTTGCTTCAATAAGTCCAAGTAGCAATACTCTATGTAATGCAACTGGTGCCTAATATTTAGCTGAACTAATGATACTTAAAGGATAAGTGCCATATAAAATAGCCTTTTCCTGACTGTAACACTTGAATCATAAAAGAAGTCTTTAGAATTTTACAGTGAGGTCCTGCAATAATCTTCAGGCAGCAATTTTTTTTTTCTGCTGTGGGACAGCACTTAGTCTGCTATGAAGCCTTACTGGAAACTACTTTACAATGTGTCAGTATGTTGCCATGTGGCTTGAAATGTCAATCATGAGCTAAGTGTTATCCAGCCTACCTAGACAATAAGTTGGATTTGAACAGGAAAAAAAATCTATCGTCAAACTAAAGTTGTTTAAATATGTTCAGGCCCTATTAACTATTGACAGCACAAGTAAGTTACATGAAGAAGTTGCCAAAATTTTTACAATTACTATCCCAGTTATGATGTCTTTGTGTCTAAGCATGCATATATAGTCTTATGGATGGTAACAGGTAGTCAGTAGACTGATAACCAATGAACAAATAACAACAACAAAAATATTGAGGCCTAGCTGACATTTGGTTTTGAATTCTACACAGGGACATCAGAAGTGGCCAAGGAGAGTATCATAGCATCTTAATTGGAAATGCCTTAGGGGAAGCGGTGAAAGGGTATATTCACAGTGGACAAATCTTCAGAGCATGGTCAAGACATACATCAAGTTTGGAAGGAAACAATGGCCAAATGTGTGATTGTATACTAATCCATTAGATATGGCCAATGCTTTAGTTAGACATTTGTGACCTTGAAATAAACAGTTTGAAAACTGTGTTTTCAGTGTTTCAAATGAAAAAGCCATTTGAAGAAAATATATGTGTATATATCAGTTTAAATATACAAAGTTTGTGAAAATACTGTGTCTTTTCCAAATGCTCACCCAAAGACAACTTTAGTAAAACTTAAATAATCAATTGGATATAATCGTCTTTTAGGTTGACAATAGTTATCCTATTTCTCCAATTTTCCTCATCTTTGCCCAATGGCTCAATAAACAAAGATACCATGATGGCAGAAATGTAAGTTGTGCATGGGCTCATCAACATAAAATTCTATATACCAACATTGATGTTGCTACAGCTGCTACTGAGTAACAAATCTACTAACAGTAAAATCTAACACAGAGCACCTGACACATTACCATCCTCCAAAGTGGCCAGACTGCTCTGATGGCAGGTGGACTACATTGGACCACTTGCACCTTGAAAATGTGTTTCTTTGTTCTTTTTGTAATGGAACATTTTTCTGGACAATTGCATTTCCTGAGCAAATACTTCTAAAACTTACATTCATGGACTCATATAATATTTTATCCATTATTATAGTATTCCATACAGCATTGTGATTGATGAAGGAATTCATTTTATGTTATAATAGTGCATCAGTGGACTCATGTTCTTGGAATTTATAAGTTTTACCCTAATTTCCACAACCATAGCACAGTTGCCTTTATTTTTACCATCGAATGCCATTTTAAATAAGCAATTATGTTGTAGACTAGCTGATTATATCCTAGATTCAAGAATAGAGTTCTTTAGAAGGCTGAGTAGTCTCTGAATAGGTATTCACTATATGATACCATTTCTCCCATAGCCAGAATTTATGGTTCCAGGAATGAAAGGTTTGAAATGGAAGGATTCCTAATCATACACTAGAAATGATTACTTCTGTTCCTCTGACTTAATGCTGTTTTAGCCAAGAAAGTGTAGATGAGCAAAGAAGCAGTATTTCTGGCCACAGATCCAACAAATATCCCACTAACCCATAACCTAGTATCATTTCCTTATCACTTAATCAACTGTTGTCTGTAAGTCAATGAACTAAGAGAAGTTATGGTGTTTGAAGTTACAATGTGATTGATCAATACTACTAAAAGAAAATTTAAGTCCACAATGAATATGTATGGATTCCTGGGAATTCTTTAGGGAAACTCTATGTATTACCATGTTATCTGATTGAAATGAAATTAATGGGGAACAACAGTAATACAACTCAGGCCAGATGATAAATGGTCCTGTCAACTCAAAAATGAAGTTATGGGTCATGTCCCAATATGAAGAGCAAAGAATGACTGAGGTATATGTTTATGGTTGAGTTATATAAAATATGTACAAGAAGATATTTATAAACAAAAGATACAGACTTATCACCATTATAGAAAGAAAAGCAATAATTTCTTGTTATCCAATTTAGTTAAGTCTATAACATGGAATGGAAGGCTATCACTACTTCAATGTCATCAAATTAATATGAAGTCAGATAAGTTATCAATATTAAAAAGCAAAAGTATTCCTGTGGGACTGTACCATTTACCTTGGAATGGACCATGCATTTTTGTCTGTATATAAAATAGTTATATTATGGAGACAGAATTGAGCACTTCAAATTGTCTTCTTTAAAAAAAAATCAATCATAAATAAGGGAAATGGTTGTGAGTAAGGATGACAAATGATGATGATCTAATGGATATTGATTGTTAACTTGATGGGCTCTTAAATTATCTAAGAGACCTTTGTACCTTATTCAGTCTATGGAGGCATCAGCTTTGTGGGATGAGCAGTTATACTATTTGTAGACTTTCAGGCATATTATTGACCATTATTAGACTGTCTAGTTTCCTTCATGTAAGGCATTCTGATAAATACCTTTTTATAATACACACATACATGTTTTATTGTATCCTTTTTTATCCTTTTAACAACAATTTAAATTTAAATATTTATCATATTCTATGTCTCTCACAAGTCCTTCCAGACTTACCTCCCAGCCCACCCAACTTATAAGATTTTTTTCAAAAAACAAACAAAAACCCAATATAACAACAAAGACACCAAAATAACCTCCCACACTAAAATGCCCCACCAAACTGTTACCAAATAAAACTCTCTCTCTCTCTCTCTCTCTCTCTCTCTCTCTGTCTCTCTCTGTCTGTCTGTCTGTCTCTCTCTCTCTCTCACACACACACACCAAACAAACAAACAAACAAACAAGAACTAAAATAACCCTATCTATTCCTTTATATGTTGATCAATGGCCAACTACTCTTGAACATTAGTCCTGTCCTTAAGTAGGCCATATACTCAGTCCTCTCTCAACAGGTATAAGTAATGTTGTGGATTTGGTCCACTGCTACTTATGTTTATTTGATCTCCAAAATTACATGAGAATCTGCACATCAACACAGAAGATGCTGAGGGACTGTGCCCCATTTGGTATTGGCTGGTAAATAAAGCGGCTGGCAGCCAGTGGATGGGCAGGGAGACAGAGGTTGGACTTTTAGGATTCCTCTCCTTGTGGGAGAGAGAGAATGAGAGAGAGAGAGAGAGAGAGAGAGAGAGAGAGAGAGAGAGAGAGAGAGAGAGGAGTGGGGAGAGGGGAGAGGGAGGAAGGGAGGGAGGAAGGGAGCAGAGAGGGAGAGAGATCCCATCATTGAGGGCTTGTGGCATCATAAGGTTATCAGGCAAATGGATGGCACAAGAAAAATTATCTATAGTGAGGTGCCGCAGACTCATAAAGACAAATAGGGAATGCATTTATTTATACATGGATGGTAGCTGTTATATAAAAAGATAACAAAACTATAATCAAAAAACCACAGAGGGTAAGTATAGAGTAAGGAACTCAAAAGAAAAGATAGATCTTGTTTGAAAGGGAACTAACACAGATAGATATTGATGGAAGGTGGAGGGAATGGTAGGATCAAGTAGGGATGGGCAATGGATACGGAGCTGTGGGAAGGAATATGAAGAAGGACTGATAAATTGAAAGAGGATTTGAATGGTAGTATAGATAACTAATATAGTAGAAACTTCCTAAAGTATATACATGTATGAATGCAATCTAAAGGAAATTGCTAGTATTGTGAGACAAAATCCCAACTGACCATCTCTTGTCACACAAGGAAGCTTCCAGCACCATCTGGTTGGCCAAAAAGTCCCTGATTTGGAGATTCCCAAAGCTGGCTATTGCCAGAACTATAAGCAATTCTCCTTAAACTGAGAGAACGGCCTCCATTGCTGAAGACCTATCATGAATGTGGAGGTGTCAACCCTATATTCCTGCACCTTTGATAGCACAAATGCCAACCCAGACACTAAACTTTATTCTACAATGGTTTAGTGCCTGTGAGATGTGCTAAGGTAATAGTGGCACAAAGCTAGGGGAAGTAATCAACCCAAAAGTGATTTGATTTAAGCCGTAATCCACAAGATGTACCTATATCTGACAATAAATGGGTGAACAAGAATCTGAGATTTGATTACCAAGCAACCTAGGCAAAAAGCAAATACTAAGGGTCTGAAAAAGATGTGGGTAATGTAGTAATAAAATGATCTTAATGATGCTCTGCTGTACTCATAGATCAGTGCTTTTTCAGGTATTAGAGAAACGTCCTCTTGCTGCAGATGGGAACAAATGCAGTCACCTACAGCCAGAACTATGCAGAGCAAGACACAATGGAACACATACGTCTAAATAGGATGTCTCCATCAAATTTGCTTCTCTCATAACTTCCACATCCCCACAGAATAGGCCACACAGAAGTTTAATAGCCAGAATTGATAGAGAATACCAGAGGAGCAGGCCCTCTAAAACAACTGAGAAAAATGCATATGAACTAAGAGTCTAAAGCATCAAGCACAGGGTCAACGTGTGTCTATAATGAATTCTTTGAATACATTATGGCTTTCCTTTTAGTATTTTTATGAGACTCTTGAATCTGTGATTAGTGGAGTTTGGATGTATGTTCCTTCTCTTGGACTCTTTTCGTTCTGTTGGTTTGCCTTGTCCAACCTCAATGGAATCCATTCTTAACATACTATTTTATTACTGTGTTTTACTGCTAAAAATGAAACAAAAATTTTAAGTGAAATGATTATTAAATAAAATTTAGTCACAACATTTTGTATTTTATACTTTCTTAAAATTTTAAATGTTTATTAAGTGTAAGAAATGAGAGTGATATATGTTATTTATTAAAGACCACCAAAGATGTCCAATTAAAATCCTGAGGTTCTATGTGGATGTTAAATATTCTTTGGATGAAAAGCTAATAAATTTTGTTGGAAAATCATCTAATGTAGAGAGAATGCCTGACATATCAAGATTCTGTGTTCGGTATGCAGCATCACACACACATGCACACACACATACACACGCACACACACATGCATACACGCATGCACTCAAGCATGCATGCACACACACACACATACACATGTACACACATAAACACATGCACATGCACACACACAGTATAGAAAACTTAGAAGATATTTATATAAAAAATCAGAACATTGGAAATATCAAATTTATATAAAATAAGAAATCACTTTTGTTATTTAGTCCCCCCAGAGTAAATATTAAATACCTATAAATATGATGTTGGGGATTTAAACTAGAAATCATACTATAATGTCAGTACAAAAGGTAAATAGTACAAATTCATGAATACTTTGCCTAATAGCGAGCTCATTATAGAGAACGTTCCAACTCTTGATTCATAAATTCACTCCTCTTAGATTCAATTTTCATATCTAGTCTTTAATCATTTGTGCTATTTCTATTAACAGGACAATTTTAAACCTTCAGTCTGTTATTGTTCATTGATTTTAAATCTTCATAATGTTTAACTCTTTTTATCACTTTCCAGTGTATGTCTTAGGATAATTCTAACAGATTTCTTCGACTAATTTCATTTTAAGTATGCGTTTCATTGAACAATCTTAAAGTTGTCATATATCACCAACTGCCTTTGTTCTTGAGTGTAGCTATGATCCATCATTTGTATTGTATGAAATGCATTGCAGAGTTTTATTATAATTACCTTGATTTAGTTTAATAGATTGCTGTCTTGTATGGTGGTTTTACCACAAAACAGCAAGCTATATAATTTTATGACTTAAAACATTCAAAGAAAAATTTCCATGAAATCAGTCTGTAACATATTTGTGCAACATCATGATTATACTCACTTATCATATTTCAGCACATATTTCTCCCTAATTAAGCTACATATATTTACTAGTATATTAGTGACAATGTCCATGAGTATAAAGCGTTCTGAATGTTTTATAAAAGTAAGACTGTAAGTGAGCTTTGCATTTTCTTTGTGACAGTCAAGTTCATGGCTGTGCTTACACATCTGATAAAAATAAGTAAAATATGAAAAACTTCATTTTTTCAGGGTCTATGATAGTTTCAGTATATTTTCAATTACTTCCATTTTCTGTGGGCCTTTTGTGAGGCAGAGAATCATAGCTATGAGTGTGCCGTAGAGTGATGAGGCTAAATTAATGGCAAACGGGTGAGAAATGTGGAGGGAATAGATTCAGAGACAAACTGCAAAAGGCAAATGACTCATCTTTTTCCTCCTAGTTGCACCTCCCGATACTGTGCTAAGATATGGGAGCCCCAATGATCCAATAGTATCTACATTCTTGTACCTCAATCATGCCTTTATTAAGGGGCAAACTTCCAGGGTATGAATTATATAACCAGCTTTTTGGTCTCTCTCTGTTCATTACACAGTTCTATCCAAAATGTACATTATTCCATATCTCTCCATAATTTTTAATGTCTTTTTTTTAAGCTAAAACAGCAGGCTACCAAAAGGAATTGGTTACACAACTGAACAAATATATTTACTTAATAAATAAAAAGTATTACACTAAGAAAAAAAGTAACCAATGGATGTTTTTGAAAATTTACCAGAGGCTTCCACCAAACCCAATACTATTGCTGATGTCAAGAAGTGCTTGCTGACAAGAGGCAGATGTGGGTGTCTCCTAAAAGGTTCCGCCAGAGCCCTCCCGAGGATGAGGATACTTGCAGTTATCCATTGGACTAAACAAGGGGATCCCAGGGGAGGAGTTAGAGAAAAGACTGAAGGAGCTGAAGAAGTTTGCAACCCCATAGGAAGAATGATATCAACCAACGGAATCACACTAGAGCTTCCAGGGACTAAGCCACCAACCCATGAGTACACACAGAAGGAGCCATGACTCCAGCCACATATGGGGCAGAGGATGTCATTGTCCAGCATCAATGGAAGGAAAAGCCCTTGGTCCTGTGAAGGCTTGTTTCCCCAGTGTAGAGTAATGCTAGGGTATTGAGTTTGGAGTGGGTGGGTAGGAATGGGAGCATCCTCATAGAAGCAGGGGGACGGGAGAGGTTATGGGAGAAAGGGGACATTTGAAATGTTAAGTACATAAAATTTCCAAGAAAAATAAAATTATTTAACAAAAGAAAATTTACCCATTTAAAAAAGTATCTAAAAAAATACGTGGAAAGATACAAAAGTAACCAAAAATGAAAAGTTTAAGTATATTCCATATATTTTGCCACCGATTTTAAATATTTGACCATAAAATTGTGCGAAGGATTTAGTGTCATAGAAATAGTGCTAATGACTAAATTTAAATACTTATTTCATAAAATCAAAAGTAAGCTGTGCTCAAAACACCCAGGATACAATGAAGAAGCCACATCTGTCTTCCCTGCATGGATTATCACATGTTTAAACTATCTCAAGGGCATGAGAGGTGGCTTAGCACATAGGAGTAGTTGACTCCAACTTTGAAAATTTAAGTTTGATCACTGGAACTAACATGGGAGGAGGAGAGAATCTATTCCTTAAAGCTAGTCTCTGACACCCACACATACACAGCGACTTAAGTACACACACACACACACACACACACACACACACACACACACACACACAAATGTGAATAAGTAAGAGAAATATAAAGCAAATCGTAGATAGAAGAAAGTAAATAAAAACGAATGGTTATATGGTCATTCAATTCCACATTGTTTGACAAACTTTGAGAACATTTAGTTAAGTGTTTTAATCTATCTATCTACTTTTCTAAGGTATGAATGGGCTTTTGTTTTAATTTGTTTCCATTGGACAAAATTTCTCAATACATATTTAATTAATAAAATTTAAATGGATATAACGTCACAAGATAGGATTAGACCCATGTGTTTTTGTTTATATGATTTGTATTTGACTGTGTATGTAAAAACACATTTGTTAACTACACATTTGTAAACTATCATTTTTTGCCTTATTTTCTATTTCTCTTCAACACAACAAACACTATTTCTATGACTTTTTAGGATTTTATGAATTTGCAAGTAATTATATCATGTTTAAAGCTTACTTCTTTTACATATGTACATTTGTTTCCTTTATAATAATAATTTTCCAGATACACATATTAGGTAGATGACCTCACAGAAAAAATAGTTTATTTTTTCATTCAAGTACCTATGATTCTTGATTCTGTTCAGTGTTAATTATTTCTCCCACTCCTGTCATGTTAATTATGTTCTTTATTGTGGATATATAATCATGAACTAATTAGGAGGATTGTAATGTTGTTCGTGTCAAATAATGTTTAGTAAATTATTTATTATGTAAATACCATGTCCATGTATGGTAACTTCCCAGCAGTGGCTGTAATAGTACAAGATACTCTATCCGTGAAGGATAAATTCCTCAAGTGGAAATGTTTATTCAAAGTGTGCTTACTTCTGATAGTACTGCAAAATATTAATCACACCTTATTGATTAATTTGATCTAGACCATTACTACAGAGAATTTTTTTTTCATTTCTTTTAGTGGATATTTTCTTTATTTACATTTCAAATGTTATCTCCTTTCCCAGTTTCCCCTCTGTAAACCCAAACCCCTGCCTTCTGCCCCTGTTCTATGAAAGTGTTCCCCCAATAAACGACACACTCACTCCCACCTTCTCCATATCGCCCACCCCTGGCATCCTGATACACTGGAACATCTAGCCTTCACACAACAAAGGGCCTTTCTTCCAGTTGATGTCCAACATGGCCCATCCTCTGCTACATATGCAATTGGAGCCATTGGTCACTCCATGTCTACTCTTTAGTTGGGGATTTAGTGCCTGGGAGCTCTGGGGAGTCTGGTTGGTTAATATTGATTTTCTTCCTATGGGGTAGCAAACCCTTCCGGTTCTTCCAGTTCTTTCTCTAACTCCTCCATAAGGACCCCATTCTCAGTCCAATGGTTGGCACAAGCAACCACCTTATAATTCTGAGGCTCTGGAAAAGCCTCTCAAGGTACAGCAATATCAGTCTCTTGTCAGCAAGCACTTCTTAGCTTCCACAATAGTGTCTGGGTTTGGTGACTGAATATTGGATAGGTCTACAGGTGAGCAGCATCTCGATGGTCTTTCCTTCAGTCTCTGTTCCATACTTTGTCTCCATATTTACTCCTGCGAGTATTTGTTCACCCCACACTTTGGTCTTGCTTCTTGAACTTCATGTGGTCTGTTAATTGTATCTTGGATATTCTGAGCATTTGATTTAATATCCACTTATCAGTGACTGCATATCATTTATGTCCTTTTGTGATTGGTTTACCTCACTCAGGATGATACTTTCTAGTTTCATCCATTTGTCTAGAATTTCAAGAAGTCATTGTTTCTAATAGCTGAGAAGCACTCCACTGTGTAAATGCACTACATTTTTGGTATATATCCCTCCGTTGAAGGACATCGGGTTCCTTTCAGCTTCTGGCTATTATAAATAATGCAGTTATGAACGTGGTGGAACATGAATCCTTGTTATAGGTTGGATATATGTCAAGGAGTGGTATAGCTGGGTCCTCAGGTAGTACTATGTGCAATTTTCTGAGGAAACTCCAGTCTGATTTCCACAGTGTTTGTACCAGCTTGCAAACCCACTGTCAGTGGAGGAGTGTTCCTCTTCTCAACGTCCTTGGCAGCATCTGCTGTCACATGAGTTTCTTTTATCATAGTCATACTGACTTGTATGAGGTGGGATCTCAGAGTTGTTTTGATTAGCATTTCCCTGATGACTAAGGATGTTACACATTTCTTTAGGTGTTTCTAGACCATTTGCTATTCCTCAGTTGAGAATTCTTTGTTTAGCTCTATACCCCATTTTTTATAGGGATATTTGATTCTCTGGAGTCTTAACTTCTTGAGCTCCTTATATATATATTAGATATTAACCCTCTATTTGATTGTAGAACTGGTAAAGATCTTTTCCTAATCTGTTGGCTGCCATTTCATCCTATTTACAGTGACCTTTGTCTTACAGAAGCTTTGCAATTTTATGAAGTCCCATTTTGTCTATTGTTGATCTTAGAGAATAAGCCATTGGTGTTCTGTTCAGCAACATTTCCTCGGTGCCCAGTATTCGAGGCTCATCGCCACTTTTTCTTCTATTACTTTCAGTGTATCTTGTTTTATGTGAACATCGTTGATACACTCGAATTTGAGCTTTGTACAAGGACTTAAAGAAATACCCAATTTAACAAAGAGGGAATAAAATGGATCAATTTCCATTTTTCTACATGCTGACTTCCAGTTGAAACAGCACCATTTCATGAAAATACTGTGTTGTTTACACTGGATGGATTTAGCACCTTTGTAAAAGATCAAGTGATCATAGGTTCATTTCTGGGTCTTCAATTTTGTTGATCTACCTGCTTGTCTCCATACCAATACCATATAAATTTTTATTATGATTGCATTGTAATACAGCCTTAGATCAGGGATGGTGATTACCACCGAAGTTATGTTTTTTGTTGAGAATAGTTTTTTTGCTCCCCTGGGTTTTTTCTTATTCCAAATGAATTTGCAAATGTCTCTCTCTGATTCTAAGAAAAAGAGAGTTGGAATGTTGATAGGAATTGCATTGAATCTGTAGATTGCTTTTAGTAAGTTGGTCATTTTTACTATATTGATCCTGAAAATCAATTAGCATGGGAGGTCTTTCCACCTTCCGAGTTCTTCAATTTCTTTCTTCAGCCACTTGAAGTTCTTGTCATACAGATCTTTCACTTCCTTGGTTAGAATCAAATTAAGATATTTTTATATTATTAGTGAGTATTGTGAAGGGTGTTATTTTCCTAATTTCTTTCTCAGACCAATTATCCTTTGAACACAGGAAGGCTACTGAGTTTTTTTTTTTTTTTGTTTTGTTTTTTTTTTTTTAGTTAAATTTATATTCAGCTAATTTGCCGAAGTTGTTTGTCAGCTGTAGGAGCTCTCTGGTGTCTTTTGGGGGTCACTTAAGTATACTATCATATCATCTGCAATAGTGAGATTTTGACTTCTTCCTTTCCTATTTCTATCCTTTTGACCTCCTTTTATTGTCTAATTGTTCTTGTCAGGAAATTGAGTACTATATTGAGTAAGTAGGGCAGCCTTGCCTCGACTTTGATTTATGTGGGATTGCTTCGAGTTTCTCTCCATTTAATGTGATGTTGGCTACTGGTTTAATGTATACAGCTTTTACTATGTTTAGGTATGGGCCTTGAAATCCTGATCTTTCTAAGACTTTTACTATGAAAGGCTGTTAAATTTTGTCATATATTTCTCAGCATCTAATGAGATGATCCTGTGGTTTTTTACTTTGAGTTTGTTTATATAGTGGATTATATTGATTTATTTCCATAAATTGAACCATTTCTGCATTCCTGGGATGAAGCCTACTTGACCAGGGTCAATAATTGTTTTGTTGTGTTCATGGATTCGGTTTGCAAGAATTTTATTGAGTATTTTTGTATCAATATTCATAAGGGAAGTTGGTCTGAAATTCTCTTTTTTGGGGGGGTGTTTGTGTGGTTTAGGTGTAAGTTTAATTGTGGCTTCAGAAAACAAAATTGGTAGTGTTCCTTCTGTTTCTATTTTGTGAAATATTTTTAAGAGTATTGGTATTAGGTCTCCTTTTAAGGTCTAAAAGAATTCTGAGCTAAACTCATCCTGGGTTTTTGCTGGTTAAGAGACTTTTAATGACTGCTTCTATTTATTTAGGGATTATGGGACTGTTTAGATGGTTTATCTGATCCTGATTTAACTTTACTTCCTAGTATCTGTCTAGAAAATTGTCCATTTCATCCAGATTTTGCAAGGTTTTTTTTGGGGGGGGGGCGGGACCTGATAACTCTTTGAATTTCATCAGTTTCTGTTATTTTTGTCTCCATTTTCATTTCTGATTTTGTTCATTTGGATACTGTCTCTGTGCCCTCTTGTTAGTCTGGCTTTATTGATTTTCTCAAAGAAACAGCTCTTGGTTTAGCTGACTCTTGTATAGTTCTCTTTGTTTCTACTTGGCTGATTTCAACTAAGTTTGATTACCTCCTATTGTATATTCCTCTTGGGTGTATCTCCTTCTTTTTGTTCTACAGCTTTCAGGTGTGCTGACAAGCACTTAGTGTATAGTCTCTACAGTTTCTTTAAGACATTCAGAGCTATGAGTTTTCCTCTTGGTACTGCCTTCATTTTGTCCCACAAGTTTGGATATGTTATGCCTTGATTTTCATTAAAAAATTACTATGGTCTACTCACATTAACAATAACTGTTAAAGATTGTTTAACAGTTCAAACTGATGGCTAGCCTTATTGTCTTTGTTAACATTGTTAAGCTTTAGCTATTTTAATAAACTAAGTTCTAAAAGAAAAAATTCTAAAAAGTCTTTAATTTCTTTATTTCTTTCTTGACCAATTTATCATTGAGTAGAGTGTTCTTCAGCTTCCATGTGTATGGTATGTGGGCTTTCTGGGATTTTTTTGTTGTTGTTCTTGTTATTGAAGACCAGCCTTAGCCTGTGGTGATCTGATAGGATGCAAAGGAATATTTTAATCTTCATGTATCTATTGAGGTCTGTTTTGTGGTCAATTACATGATCAGTTTCAGAGACGGCAACATGAGGTGCTGAGAAGGTATATTCTTTTGTTTTAGCACAAAATGTTCTATAGGTATCTGTTAAATCCATTTGGTTCATAACTACTGTTCGTTTCTTTATGTGTCTGTTTACTGCCTGATTTTTTTGTTTTTTTTTCTTTGATTTGTCCATTGATAATACTAGAGTATTAAATTCTCTCATTATTATTGTGTGAGGTGGTATGTGTGCTTTGAGCTTTAGTAAAGTTTCATTTATGAATGCGGGTGCCCTTGAATTTAGAGCATAGTTGTTCAGAATTGAAAATTCATCTTGGTAGTTTTTCCCTTTGATGAGTATTTAGTATTCCTCCTTGTTTTTGATATCTTTTAGTTGAAAGTCTATTTTATTCAATGTGAGAATGGATAATGCAGCTAGTTTCTTGGGACCATTTGCTTGGAAATATACTTTTCAGCCTTTTACTCTGAGGTTATATCTGTCTTTGTCACTGAGGTATGTTTCTTGTGTGCAGCAAAATGCTGGGTCCTGTTTCTGTATCCAGTCAGTTAGATTATGTATTTTTATTGGGAAATTGATCCCATTGATGTTAATTGATATTAAGAAAAAGTGACTGTTCCTTTCTGTCATTTTTGTGGTTAGAGGTGCAATTATGTGTGTGTGGTTATCTTCTTTTGGGCTTGTTGAAAGACAGTTATTCTCTTGCTTTTTCTAGGATGTGTTTTCACTAATTTTATTGGAGTTTTTCATCTATTATCCTTTGTAGGACTAGATTCATGAAAAGATATTGTATAAATTTGGTATTGTCTTGGAAGATCTTGGTTCCTCCATCTATGTTAATTGAGAGTGTTACTAGGTATAGTAGCCTGGGCTGGCATTTGTGTTCTCTTAGTGTCTGTATGACATCTGCCCAGGTTCTTCTGGCTTTCTTAATCTCTGGTAAGAAGTCTGGTGTAATTCTGATAGTTCTGCCTTTATATAGTATTAGACCTTTGTCCCTTACTGCTTTTACTATTCTTTCTTTCCTTTTTGCATTTGGTGTTTTGATTATAATGTAGCAGTAGAAGTTTCTTTTCCAGTCTCTTTTGAGTTCTGTAGGCTTCTTGTATGTTCACAGGCATCTCTTTCTTTAGGTTAGGGAAATTTTCTTCTACAATTTTGTTGGAGATATTTACTGGCCCCTTAAGTTAAGAATCTTTGCTCTCTACTACATTTACTATCCTTCTGTTTGGTCTTCCCATTGTGTCCTGAATTTCATAGATGTTTTTGGTTAGGATCTTTTTGCATTTTTTATTTTCTTTGATTGTTGTGTTAATGTTTTCTACAGTGTCTTCTGCAAATTAGATTTTCTCCTCTATCTCTTGGGTTCTTTTAGTGATGCTTGCATCTGTGTCTCCTGATCTCTTTCCTAGGTTTTCTATCTCTGGGGTTGTCGCCCTTTATGATTTCTTTATTGATTTTATTTCCATATTTAGATCCTGGATGCTTTTTGTTCAATTCCTTCACCTATTTGGTTATGTTTTCCTGTAATTCTTTAAGGATTTTTGTGTTTCCTCTAATGGCTTCTGCATGTTTACCTGTGTTCTCCTGTATTTTTTTAGGTGAGTCCTCCCTAAAGTCCTCTATCATTATTATGAGATGTGATTTTAAATCCGAATCTTGCTTTTCGGGTGTGATGGGATATCTTGGACTTGCTCTAGTGGGAGAATTGGGTTTTGATGATGCAAAGTAGCCTTGGTTTCTGTTGTTTATGTTCTTCTGCTTGCCTCTTACTATTTGGTTATCACTAGTACTACCAGCCCTTGCTGTCTCTGATTGGAGCCTATCCCTCTTGTGATCCTGGTTGTATCAGAACTCAGAGTCAAGCTGTCTCTGTGATCTCTTACTCTGGGTTCCTGTGATTCTGAGATGCTGGTTGTGTCCAATCTCCTGGGAGTCTAGCTGCCTCTGGGATCCCAAAATTCTGCTGTGACCAAGCTCCTGAAATCCTGTTGTGTCACAGCTCCCACGAGTTAAATTTTATCAGGGTGTTGCAGGAGTGGGTGGGGAGCCAGACCCTAGGTTTGCTCCAGGCAAAAGTTCAAGCTGGAAGGAACCTGTACCTCTTGTGAGCCTGTGATCAAGTGCATTTCAGAGCACCTGGGAGTCAGGCTTATTCTGCGTATTGTGGGAATGGGTGCAGAGTCAGCACCCAAAGTCTGCTAAGGGCACAGGGTTCAGATCAGAAAGGCTACTACAAAGAATTTGAGTAATCTTTCATGGTAATTCTGATACCAAAAGAAATCCCAAAACATTTGAATTTGTCTTTTAAATTTATACTATCATTAATAATCTCCTCACATAGTGAAAACATTATTTCTTATTTCTTTCTGTGAAATATACTTATTTGACTGGCACATAATTTCATTTCAATTATTTTAAATTTATCATCGGTTCGCAATCTTACACAAAGATCATTTCCTAAATTGTTTTCAAATTTATTGACAAATTATGTTCGTTTGCATAGAGAGAGCTAAGTGACTGAATTTGTTGGATTCCATACTGTCCTTGTTTTTCATGCATATAAAAAGCAATCCATTCATTATTCTGCTCATCTGTACAATTTATTTTGTATTTTAAAGCAATTTCCTCATCCACGTTTCACTTAACTAAAAATGATTATGTATTGTATCATAATTTTATTTATATTTATTTTAGTGTATAGCTCTTGATTATAAAAATATAATAAATGTAATTTCATTGTTTTTACATCAATATCAAAAGAAATCCTGATGCTGCACATGAATGGGCATCATATGTTTAAAAGAAAGGCCATGCTTTCTTTTAAATTTGTAACTACATGATACAGAATAAGCTAGTAGGACTGTCATAAATAGCAGCAAATGATATGAATAAAATGTCTTTACTCAGTTTGATAATGTCAGGCATCTCTAGCATACTTTCCCCATATTAATGTATTTATGCATCACAAGTATGTTAATCCCCATCACTATCTCTTCATTAAAGGTGATGAAAAGAAAATACAGAGAGTTAACAACTTATCTAAAGCCAATGAATTAATACAGATGAAACCTAAGCCCTGATAATCTCTGCCCTAAAATTTCTCCACAGCAAGTATTTTATGGCTCTACACAGTTTGAAATTTGTATTATGGCAGCTACAAAGTCACCCCAGGTCATACCAGTTATTTTACTTCCTTTCCCCCCATATCTGCAAAATAATAATCTTTGCTACTCATAGGACAATATTGGTAACAGACATTAAAACACTGTTTCAATTATCTTTACTAAAATTGTGAATAAGGATTATTGGCTAATGACAAGAGTTTGATTTTTGATGATGAACTATATATCCTGAGAGTAGAATTTTATGCCTTGTTAGTTTATTGTTGCTTATCAGAAGTCATTTACTTTTTGTATAATAAATTAAACCCACAGTAGTAAAAATGCATAATGAATGATAGAAAAATGCAGGTTACAAATATGAAAAACAAAATTAATTAACAATTTCTTTAAAGGTGAGACAGCATTCCAAAGGGTTGTGTGGCTATAACTCTTCTGATCTTTCTTGCTGCAAAGGATAAGTATTTACAGTAATGTTTTACCCTTTTACATAGAAAATTATTTCATGAAAGTCTGCATAGTTTTCATTATTGTATCATGGTACTAAACATTTATTAAATTATTAACTTTATAACTTGAATTATAATTACACAATTCCCCTTTGCTTTCCTCCCTACAAACCCTCCAAAGAATGTCAGAATGCACAACAATGAGCTATCAGTAAAATGGCTTTATAACAGGAGCTGAACTGGGACAACAATACACTTGGCAATGTCACCTGTAAAAGCACAGAAGGCCTCAACCCCACCCAAACTATATGCAGCTGAGAAATGCTGAGAGCTGAAGAAAAATCATCTTCCCCAGGGAAGAGCACTGATCCTTTAAAACACAGCCATATTAAAGTTTACTTCAAATAAACCTGCCATTGAAGTTGTTTTACTTTACCTGTGTCTTTTGAATTATACAAGCTGTATGTTCGATGATATAGATATGTACTACTAATATAATCTTAAAGTAGCTTATTTCTTTTAGTATGGCAGAATTGTCTTCCTTTAGAGAACAAATATTAAATTCCACAAATATTTATTGTTCCTACTTCACTACAATAAAAAAGTAGAAATAAAATTATAGTCATTTCTCATGAAAGGGACACTATTATATGAAAATTTTCTCTGAACTGTCCCCAGCCTTAAAGCTGTATGTTTGAAAAGAAAAAGTCACAACGTTTGAACAGAATATTGCACAAAACTTAAGGATTGTTGTACAACATCTTAAAATTATATCACTTGGCATAGCATGTGATTTCTTCATCTTGATCTAATTTTTCACTATAAATACTTGCTTATAGTAATTAATTGAATGTGGTCAATTACCCAAAGAGGTAAGTAGTGTTTGTCTTCATTTTACAAATGGAAAATATGAAGAATTGTGATCATGAGTAAAGAGTTACTAAATTTTCTTAATCTCTATCTTTTTTGTGTCTCAACAGTTTGCCTGTAAATTATGGTAATCTACATTTGTTTTTAACTGTTTTTTTAAATAATTTAACATTAAAAATTACAAACCTGTTGTTCAAAAACTACTGATCTTTAGCTTGCTTCTAAATTTTATAAAAGTAATATGAAAAAAGCACAAAGCACTCTTTATGGAAATCATGTTTTCCAAGTGGTATAAATAATCTATCCTGTATTAGATTGGCTTATGCTAGATCACAAAAGCCTATTGTGCAATTTTCAGAGATTCTATCACTGTATTTTAAGTACAACCTTTATTAAAGTTTAATCTATATAAACATACAATGACACTCTGCCTGCTTTCACAGTGTCTCAGCAGCATCAGGGACCCCAGGAAATAGCCGGCTTTATGTTCTATGCCTGCTAGCTCATGTTAAAGCACACACAACAGCCATAAACTCTACCCTATCACTTGGACTCCATATTCTGGCTCATAACCTCTGTAGAAAAATGATTTTTGTGGAGCCCAAGATGATTTTGAGTACCTCATAGGTCTTATCCCTCCCACGTGCCCACACTATCCCCCCAACACACAAACCAAACAACCAAACAACCAACAAAAAAACAAAAAAATCTCTAGCAGAGACAGACTCACTTGTCACTAGAATCTTAAGCCAGAAGGCCAGAAAAGAAAACAAACAAACAAAAAAATCAAAAAACAACCCATTTAACTGGTTTCCAACACCTGAAACAATAGAAAGCCTACAACGTAATGGAAACCGAACAACTCTCTCTTCAATTACCACAGGTCAAGGGGGAAAAAGGAAAGAAATGAAAGACTTTTTACAATTCAATGTAAATGAAAGCACATGAAACCCAAACTTAAGGGACACCATGAAAGCACAGTAGAGGAAAGTTCATAGCACCATGTGCTTTCATAAAGAAATTAATAGCATGTGGCATCGACTTAACAGGAGAACAGGACCCCATTGACGGAATCAGAGAAAGGACTGAAAGAGCTTGAAGGAGCTTGAAACCCATATGAACAACAGTGCCAACCAACCAGAGCTTCCAGGGACTAAGCCACTACCCAAAGACTATACATGGACTGACCCTGGGCTCCAACCTCATAGGTACCAGTGAACAGCCTAGTAAGACCACCAGAGGAAGGGGAAGCCCTTGGTCCTGCCAAGACTGAACCCCCAGTGAATGTGATTGTTGGGGGGAGGGTGGTAATGTGGTGAGGATGGGGAGGGGAATACCCATAGAAAAAGAGTGGGTGAAGGGTTAGGGGGATGTTGGCGTGGAAACCGGGAAAGGGAATAACAATTGAAATGTAAATAATAAATACCCAAGTTAATAAAAATGAAAAAAAAAGGACACCTGTAAGTTCTAGACCAAAAAGAGGCTATTACAGCCAAAAAGAGTAAATGGCAGGAAATAATCAAACTTAGGACTGAAATCAATAACATAGAAACAAACAAACCAACAAAAAAGCACAAAAATGAAACAAAGAATTGGTTCTTTATGAAAAATAACAAGATAGACAAATGCTTAGCCAAACCAACTAAAAGGAAGAAAGAAAATATTCAAATTAACACAGTCAGAAACTAAGAGGGAGACATAATACAGGTCCATGATATCCAGGGAATCATTAGGTTTACTTCAAAATCCTGTACTCAAAAAGGATTGGAAAATATAAAATAAATGAGCATATTTTAATAGATATCAGGTATTAAATTTAAACCAACATCATACAAAAAAGCTAAATAGACTATCACACTTAAGGTACAGGAAAAAAATCATCAAAAGTCTCCCAACCAGGAAGACAAGAAGCTAACCACAAAAACACCAAACCCAATCAAAAATGGGGTATAGAACTGAACAGAAAATTCACAAAAGGGAGTCCCAAACCCGCAGATCCCGGCCCTCAGCAGCTCTCTGCTCCCAGACCCCATGGGAGAGAGACCTCACCGCCTGGTCAGGTGGGCACTCCTGAGGCTGCAGACCGAAGAGACCACCAACACTGCCCACCCCTGCCCACATCCCTGGCCCAAGAGGAAATTGTATAAGGCCTCTGGGTTCCCGTAGAGGAGGGCCCAAGAGCAGCAGGACCACTGCGTCTGAGACACCACCAGAACCTGAAGGGATCTACCGGATAAACAGTTCTCTGCACCCAAATCCCGTAGGAGGGAGAGCTAAACTTCCAGAGAGGCAGACATGCCTAGGAAACCAGAAGAGACTGCACTCTGCACACATCTCGGACACGAGAGGAAAACACCAAACGGCATCTGGAACCCTGGTGCACAGAAGCTCCGGGAAACAGCAGCGCAGATCTTCCTGGTTGCTGCGGCCGCAGAGAGCTCATGGGCAGCACCCTGTGAGCAAACTTGAGCCTTGGGACCACAGGTAAGACCAACTTTTCTGCTGCAATTGAACTGCCTGGTGAACTCAAGACACAGGCCCACAGGAACAGCTGAAGACCTATAGAGAGGAAAAACTACACGCCCGAAAGCAGAACACTCTGTCGCCATAACAGGCTGAAAGAAAACAGGAAAACAGGTCTACAGCACTCCTGACACACAGGCTTATAGGACAGTCTAGCCACTGTCAGAAATAGCAGAACAAAGCAACACTAGAGATAATCTGAAGGCAAGAGGCAAGCTCAGGAACCCAAGCAACAGAAACCAAGACTACATGGCACCATCGGAGCCAAACTGGATATACAACGAGGACCCTGCATTCTGCTACCTACAGGAAACACACCTCAGAGACAAAGACAGACACTACCTCAGAGTGAAAGGCTGGAAAACAAATTTCCAAGCAAATGGTCGGAAGAAGCAAGCTAGAGTAGCCATTCTAATATCAAATAAAATCAATTTTCAACTAAAAGTCATCAAAAAAGATAAGGAAGAACACTTCATATTCATCAAATGAAAAATCCACCAAGATGAACTCTCAATCCTAAATATCTATGACCCAAATACAAGGGCACCTACATACGTAAAAGAAACCTTACTAAAGCTCAAAACATACATTGCACCTCACACAATAATAGTAGGAGATTTCAACACCCCACTCTCATCAATGGACAGATCATGGAAACAGAAATTAAACAGAGACGTAGACAGACTAAGAGAAGTCATGAGCCAAATGGACTTAACAGATATTTATAGAACATTCTATCCTAAAGCAAAAGGATATAACTTCTTTTCAGCTCCACATGGTACTTTCTCCAAAATTGACCATATAATTGGTCAAAAATGGGCCTCAACAGATACAGAAAGATAGAAATAATCCCATGCGTGCTATCGGACCACCACAGCCTAAAACTGGTCTTCAATAACAATAAGGGAAGAATGCCCACATATACGTGGAAATTGAACAATGCTCTACTCAATGATAACCTGGTCAAGGAAGAAATAAAGAAAGAAATTAAAAACTGTTCAGAATTTAATGAAAATGAAGGTACAACATACCCAAACTTATGGGACACAATGAAAGCTGTGCTAAGAGGAAAACTCATAGCGCTGAGTGCCTGCAGAAAGAAACAGGAAAGAGCAAATGTCAGCAGCTTGACAGCACACCTAAAAGCTCTAGAACAAAAAGAAGCAAATACACCCAGGAGGAGTAGAAGGCAGGAAATAATCAAACTCAGAGCTGAAATCAACCAAGTAGAAACAAAAAGGACCATAGAAAGAATCAACAGAACCAAAAGTTGGTTCTTTGAGAAAATCAACAGGATAGATAAACCCTTAGCCAGACTAACGAGAGGACATAGAGAGTGTGTCCAAATTAACAAAATCAGAAATGAAAAGGGAGACATAACTACAGATTCAGAGGAAATTCAAAAAAATCATCAGATCTTACTATAAAAGCCTCTATTCAACAAAACTTGAAAATCTGCAGGAAATGGACAATTTCCTAGACAGATACAGGGATCGAAGTTAAATCAGGAACAGATAAACCAGTTAAACAGCCCCAAAACTCCTAAGGAAATAGAATCAGTCATTAAAGGTCTCCCAACCAAAAAGAGCCCAGGTCCAGACAGGTTTAGTGCAGAATTCTATCAGACCTTCATAGAAGACCTCGTATCAATACTATCCAAACTATTCCACAAACTGAAACAGACGGAGCACTACCGAATTCCTTCTATGAAGCCACAATTACTCTTATACCTAAACCACACAAAGACCCAACAAAGAAAGAGAACTTCAGACCAATTTCCCTTATGAATATCGATGCAAAAATACGCAATAAAATTCTGGCAAACCGAATCCAAGAGCACATAAAAACAATCATCCACCATGATCAAGTAGGCTTCATCCCAGGCATGCAGGGATGGTTTAATATACGGAAAACCATCAATGTGATCCATTATATAAACAAACTGAAATAACAAAACCACATGATCATTTCATTAGATGCCGAGAAAGCATTTGACAAAATTCAACACTCCTTCATAATAAAAGTCCTGGAAAGAATAGGAATTCAAGGTCCATACCTAAACATAGTAAAAGCCATATACAGCAAACCAGTTGCTAACATTAAATTAAATGGAGAGAAACTTGAAGCAATCCCACTAAAATCAGGGCTAGACAAGGCTGCCCACTCTCTCCCTACTTATTCAATATAGTTCTTGAAGTTCTAGCCAGAGCAATCAGACAACAAAAGGAGGTCAAGGGGATACAGATCGGAAAAGAAGTCAAAATATCACTATTTGCAGATGATATGATAGTATATTTAAGTGATTCCAAAAGTTCCACCAGAGAACTACTAAAGCTGATAAACAACTTCAGCAAAGTGGCTGGGTATAAAATTAAGTCAAATAAATCAGTAGCCTTCCTCTACACAAAAGAGAAACAAGCCGAGAAAGAAATTAGGGAAACGACACCATTCATAATAGACCCAAATAATATAAAGTACCTCGGTGTGACTTTAAGCAAGCAAGTAATAGATGTGTACAATAAGAATTTCAAGACACTGAAGAAAGAAATTGAAGAAGACCTCAGAAGATGAAAAGATCTCCCTTGCTCATGGATTGGCAGGATTCATATAGTAAAAATGGCCATTTTACCAAAAGCGATCTACAGATTCAATGCAATCCCCATCAAAATCCCAATCCAATTCTTCAAAGAGTTAGACAGAACAATTTGCAAATTCATCTGGAATAACAAAAAACCCAGGATAGCTAAAACTATCCTCAACAATAAAAGGACTTCAGGGGGAGTCACTATCCCTGAACTCAAGCAGTATTACAGAGCAATAGTGATAAAAACTGCATGGTATTGGTACAGAGACAGACAGATAGACCAATGGAATAGAATTGAAGACCCAGAAATGAACCCACACACCTATGGTCACTTGATTTTTGACAAAGGAGCCAAAACCATCTAATGGAAAAATGATAGCATTTTCAGCAAATGGTGCTGGTTCAACTGGAGGTCAACATGTAGAAGAATGCAGATCGATCCAAGCTTATCACCCTGTACAAAGCTTAAGTCCAAGTGGATCAAGGACCTCCACATCAAACCAGACACACTCAAACTAATAGAAGAAAAACTAGGGTAGCATCTGGAACACATGGGCACTGGAAAAAATTTCCTGAACAAAACACCAATGGCTTATGCTCTAAGATCAAGAATCGACAAATGGGATCTCATAAAACTGCAAAGCTTCTGTAAGGCAAAGGACACTGTGGTTAGGACAAAACGGCATCCAACAGATTGGGAAAAGATCTTTACCAATCCTACAACAGATAGAGTCCTTATATCCAAAATATACAAAGAACTCAAGAAGTGAGACCACAGGGAGACAAATAATCCTATTAAAAATGGGGTTCAGAGCTAAACAAAGATTTCACAGCTGAGGAATGCCGAATGGCTGAGAAACACCTAAAGAAATGTTCAACATCTTTAGTCATAACGGAAATGCAAATCAAAACAAACCCTGAGATTTCACCTCTCACCAGTGAGAATGGCTAAGATCAAAAACTCAGGTGACAGCAGATGCTGGAGAGGATGTGGGGAAAGAGGTACACTCCTCCATTGTAGGTGGGGTTGCAGACTGATACAACCATTCTGGAAATCAGTCTGGAGGTTCCTCAGAAAATTGGACATTGAACTGCCTGAGGATCCAGCTATACCTCTCTTGGGCATATACCCAAAAGATGCCCCAACATATAAAAAAGACACGTGCTCCACTATGTTCATAGCAGTCTTATTTATAATAGCCAGAAGCTGGAAACAACCCAGATGCCCTTCAACAGAGGAATGGATACAGAAAATGTGGTACATCTACACAATGGAATATTACTCAGCTATCAAAAACAATGACTTTATGAAATTCGTAGGCAAATGCTTGGAACTGGAAAATATCATCCTAAGTGAGCTAACCCAATCATAGAAAGACACACATGGTATGCACTCATTGATAAGTGGCTATTAGCCCAATTGCTTGAATTACCCTAGATGCCTAGAACAAATGAAACTCAAGACAGATGATCAAAATGTGAATGCTTCACTCCTTCTTTAAAAGGGGAAGAATACCCTTGGCAGGGAATAGAGAGGGAAAGATTAAAACAGAGACTGAAGGAACATCTTCAGAGCCTGCCCCACATGTGGCCCATACATATACAGCCACCCAATTAGACAAGATGGATGAAGCAAAGAAGTGCAGGCCGACAGGAGCCAGATGTAGATCGCTCCTGAGAGTACTAGCCAGAATACAGCAAATACAGAGGCGAATGCCAGCAGCAAACCACTGAACTGAGAATAGGTCCCCTGTTGAAGGAATCAGAGAAAGAACTGGAAGAGCTTGAAGGGGCTCGAGACCCCATATGTACAACAATGCCAAGCAACCAGAGCTTCCAGGGACTAAGCCACTACCTAAAGACTATACATGGACTGACCCTGGGCTCTGACCTCATAGGTAGCAATGAATATCCTAGTAAGAGCACCAGTGGAAGAGGAAGCCCTGGGTCCTGGTAAGACTGAACCACCAGTGAACTAGACTGTTTGGGGGAGGGCGGCATTTGGGGAGGGCGGGGAGTGGACCACCCATAAGGGAGAGAGGAGGGGGATGATTGTCTGGAAACCGGGAAAGGGAATAACACTCGAAATGTATATTAGAAATTCTCAAGTAAATAAAAAAAATTTAAAAAAAAAGAAAAAAAAAAGAAAATTCACAAAAGAGGAATCTCGATTGGCTGAGAAGCACCTAAAACAATGCTCAAGGCCTTAGTGATCAGGGAAATGCAAGTCAAAATGACCCTTATATTTCATCTTATACCTGTCAGAGTGGCTAAGATCACCTCAGATGATAGCACATGTTCGTGAGGATGTAGGGAAAGAGGAGCATTCCTCCCTTGCTGGTAGGATTGCAAACTTGTACAACCACTTTGAAAATCAATCTGGAGTCTCCTCAAAAAAATTAGAAATAGATCGACCTAAAGACCTATCAACCACACTTGGGAATATCCACAAAAGATGCCCCATTATGCCACAGGGGCACGTGTTCCACTATGTTCATAGTGGCCTTGTTTGAGATAGCCAGAAACTGGAAACAACCCAGATGTCCGTCAACAGAAGAATGGATATAGAAAATGTGGTTCATTTACACAGTGGAATAGTACTCAGCTATTAAAAACAATAACTATATGATGTTCTTAGGCAAATGGATAGAAGTAGAAAATATCCTGAGTGAGGTAAATCAGACCAAAAGGACATGCACAGTATGTTCTCACTAATAAGTGGATATTCACCAAAGAAAATGTACAGAATAGCCAAGATACAGTGGGCAGAACTCAAGAAGATTGACAAGCCAAAGGGTCTAAGTGAGGACACTTCAATCTCATTTTGGAAAGAGAAGAAAGCAAGTGACAGGAATGGAGGAGGGAGGGAGTGAAGGAGGGAGGGAGGGAGCTGGGTGGGAAAGGGAAAATGGAGGGGAAGAAGGGAACATGATCAGGTATTGTGTGGTAGGAATAGTACTGAATCCTTGAGGACCAGCAGACAAAAACTGAAACAGGCAACTCTGGAAGGTCGGAACTGAGGGGGACACTCCAGAAGGTAGAAACCTGGGAGGCGAGAGATTCTCAGGAATGAAAGGGGGACACCTTAGATGAAATGCCCTACAGTAGGGAGAGGGAAGTTGTATAGCCCACCTCCAGCAAAAAGACAGTCATCAAGTGTGGGATGGGGTTGCCATCCCACAGTCAAAAACTCTGATTCATAATTGTTCCTGTATGAAAGAACTGCAGGGACAAAAATGGAGTAGAGTCTGTGAAAAAGGAGGTCCAGCTACAGGCCCAAAGTGAGATCTTGCTCAAGGGAAGGCCGGACACTATTCCTGAGGCTATGGAGTGCTCACAAAAAGGGACCTATCACGATTGCTCTCTGAAAAACCCAAAAGCAGTGAAAAGAGCCAGATGCAGATATTTATATGCAGACAATGAACAGAAGCTGCTGACCCTGTGGTTGAATTAGGGAAAAGCTGGAAGAAGATGAGGAGGGCAACCCTGTAGGAGTATCAGTGGTCTCATCTAACCAGGTTCCCAGAGATATCTCAGGCAGTGGACCACTGACCAGGCAGCATACACCAGGTGATATGAGGCCCCCAACACATATAGAGCAGTGGACTGCTGGGTCTGGATTCTGTCAGAGGAGATGCATCTAACTCTCAAGAGATTGGAGGCCCCAGGGTCTAGTGAGCTCTGGTGGGGGGCGGTTATGGAGTGTGAACGTCATCATGAAGACAGAGACAGGGGAGGGGGTATTGTATGCTGAACAGTCAGTCAGAGGGTGGATAGGGAGGGAGATAAAATCTGGACTTTAAAAAAGATTAAATAAAATTGAAGAAAATGTCATTCAGATCTAAACAGAGAATTCTTGACAGAGGAATCTAATGCCCATGAAGCACTTTAAGAAATATTCAATATCTTCAGTTATCATGGAAATTCAAATCAAAATGACTCTGAGTTTCAAACTTATACCTCTCAGAATAGCAAAGGATACCAAGTGACATCTCATGCTAGTGAGAATGTGAAGCAAGATGAAGACTTCTCTATTGTTGTTGGGAGCACAGACTTGTACATCCACTTCGCAATACAAGTTGGCAGTTTTTCATGAAATTGGGAATAGGTCTACCTCACAACCCAGTTATATCTCTCCTGGGCATTTTCTCCAAGTTTGCTTCACTATACCAAAGGACACTTACAGAACTATTTTCATAGTATCTCTACTAGTAACAGCTTGAAACTAGAGACATTTTTGATGTTCCTCCACTGAAAAATGAATGAAGAAAATTTTGTATATTTACATAATGGAGTACTTATTATTCAGATATTTTAAAAAATGAGATCATGAAATTTCCAGGCCAATTAACGAAACTAGAAAAGGAGTACCTGAGTGCGGTAATCCAGACCCAGACAGACAAACATATGTTATCTATCTATCTATCTATCTATCTATCTATCTATCTATCTATCTATCTATCTGCCACAAAGAATAAACATGTTACAATCCACCTATGCAAAGAAGTCAAGTAACAATGAAGGCTTAATGGGATGCATGGATCTCACTGAGAAGGAAATAAAATAGACATCATGGGTAGATAGGGAAATCGTATGCTTAGGGAAATGGGGTGGGAATAGGAACAGAAGGCATCAGGTAGAGGAAGGATGGAGAGAGAGCACTGGAAGTGAGAACTGAATTGTGTGTGGGGGGGCACTCTAGAAAGAGAAATCTAAGGCAGTGGAAACTCCCAGGAATCTGTGAGGGTGACTCTAGTTAAGACTCCTAGAATTAGGGGTTGTAGAACCTGAACAGGACATCTTCTGCGACCAGGCAAGTATTCTTAGCAAAGAATTGTACCACCAACTCAGCCTCAAGACCTTTGATTAAAACTTTTCCTACATACAAGAAATGCAGAGGTGAAAATGGAGCAGAAATTGAGGGAATGGCCAACTGATGACTGATCCAGCTTGAGACACATACGCTAAGAGGGAACTCACACCTGACATTCTTAATGATATTCTGCTATACTTGAAGACAGGAACCTAGCATAACTGTCATCTAAGCTACCCCCAGCACTGACAGAAATAGATACAGAGACCCACAGCCAAACATTAGACAGAGCTTAAGGAATCCTATGAGAAAGGGAAGGAAGGACTTTGGAGCCAGTGAGTTAAATGTCACCATGCAATATCCTGCAGAATTAACTAATGTGGGTCAATAGGGCCTCACAGAGACTGAACCACAAACCAAAGACCATGCATGGGACTGACCTAGGACCTCTGAATATGTCACAGTTCTGTACCTAGGTGTTTTTGTGGAACTCCTAGAGAGTGGCAGGAAGCCTTAACATTGACTCTATTGACAACCACTGGGAATCTTTTCTCCTACTGGCTTGCCTCATCTATCCTCAATAGGAAAAGATGTACTTAGTCTTAATATGCCAAAAATGGCAGAAATCCATGGGAGGTCACCTCTTTTCTGAAGAGAAATGTGGAGCAGATGATGGGGAAGGGGGCAGGTGGAGCAGGAAGGACTAGGAGGAGAAGAGGGAAGGGAAACAGCATCAAGAATTAAAGTAAACTAATTAATAATTGAAAGAAATGTTTAAAATAAAATGCCATATTATTCAATCAAAATATAATAATCAGCATTTGGTTGCTATGTTAATTCTGAGCCGCATTCATAAAATTATTTTAACTACTTGTCAAGCTAAATAATACTGAAATACTAATCATCTTTTTCTGAAAATGTATTAGCCTAAATCCTCTTGGATGAGACCATATAGATATGATAGGACAGTTTTTAGAAAGAATTGGGAAAACTATGAAATCCAATACTTGATTCTTTTGTTTGTTCGTGACTCAGAGTAATTAATCCATGGGGGAATATTAATAGTTTACTCAAAAGTTATGAAGATAGCATGTCTATAGTCAATAAGAGAGGTATTCATATCCTACAAGCACAAGTGAAAATATTTTCCTAGTAAGTAACATTATCACCTGATTCAGTAAAGAACTTACCAATGTCATTGATCAGTGACTGAAGTTCCAAATAACCTTTGTTTCATTGTATTTTTCTGAAAAAGTAGAATTATGAACCAACATTAATGTTGACAGAACCCTCATCCATCAGTTATGTGAATGACTTTTTTTTTTGTTTTTGGTGAATTGGATAGTGATCAAGCGTTTATTTGTAGACTGATTTTGTGAATCCATGGTAAAACTATAAACCTAAGCTTGCTAAAGATATGAGTTAGACAAAAGTCAATACATTTTGATAAAAATAATCAATTGTTTTATGGACTCACACTAGGGAACTGTATTTTCATTGATGTTTTTAAACTATGTTCTACATATCTTTTATATCAATAAAACTTGCACTAAAATTGTACTACTTTTCAGAGCCTATCTTAAACAGTTGTCAGCATACTTCTGCAAAGGTCACTGAGCCAAGGGTAGACAGTAAAAAAGAAATGTATAGTTTAATAAAATTTGATTAAAATATCAACAAGATATAAGTTAAAATAGCATAAGCAATTTCTAAAGTACAATGATAAGTTCATAAAAACCTAACAAATGTTTAAAATCATTTCAATACCAAGGCCTTTGTTTGATTTCTATTTATTTTATTTTTTCCCTTGAAAATCACCATTGCTATAGGCTACTACCTATCATAGGTCCCAAGAGCTGTTTTATGACTTTCTAGTCCATGAATAATATCTCATAATAAGTTAGCCTTCATTTAGACACTTGCTTCAGTTGATATTGTAAACATCATGACTTACCATGTGTCAGACTTGGTTATAAATGTTTTATTTATTCCTAATCTGTCTATGGTTCTTCATGATGCAGCCTCTGATTGAAAAAAGAAAAATTCTTAAGTGCTTTCCTACAAAGTGTAATACAAATGGAGTATCAGCAATCAATGGTCTACAAGAGCCAGTATGGAACTAGAGCTTGCAATCCTACCACACTTAATTAACTTCATTCCATCCTGCCAAACATGATATATATCAAGGAGTTTAGAGGCAGATCTTTTCTGAGTTAAATCTTTTAAGGAGCTCAAATCTTGCTAAACATTATTTTGCAGCACATGGAATTTCTCAAAACTCACAAAATCTTTGTGAAGACAATGGACCTACAGACATTTAATCACATTTTCAAGTTTTTAGTTCTGACTAAAAGGAACATTTTTATTAAGCAGCAATGAATAATTAGTACAAGAATCATAAAACTGGACATTAAATTAAATTTATAATTATGTGATTGCATTAAAGTACTGCATACACAGTGATCTCCTGATCCTTGATTATTACTTAAACAAGCTAAATTTATCTCAAAATAGAACAATTGATTCAACATACTCTTTGAAAGTTAAATATATCATTTCCAACTATTCTCACTGCATATAAGTTAATACTAGTGACATTTGAACTCAAGCATAAGATATTATTTAAAAGAAAATGGCTACTGAAACATTTAACATGAGTAACAAATAAATAAAATCATTGCAATCCTATGTAGTCTAGCAAATAGCAAATAGCCCTCATAGAATTTCCTCTGTAACATCCCAAGGCATGTTTCTACCACCTGAAGAGAAATACGTATGCTTAGACTAGTTTCTGACATAGTTATCCCACCATTGCTAGTATTCAATGTCGTTTACTCTCAGTAACTTCTGCAGCAGTGAGTGTCTGCGTTCATCATTGCTCAGTGCAAAGAGATGCTCTTCTAACTTTAGAATGAAAGTAGCATTTGTATATACATATAAGCATAAATATGGAGAAGATGATTTGATATCATGTCAATTTAACAGAACACCAGCAGTAAATGTCATCAAGGGTATATGACCTCACATGAGAGTGTTGCTGCTGCTCCTGCTGTTGTTGTTGTTGTAGTTGTTGTTGTTGTTGTTGTTGTTACTTGATACAGAAATTGTAATACAGGACATGAAAAATTCGTTCATGCGAGGCTCAAATCCAAACAGAGCAAACAAAGTCTATTTTCACAAAACTATGATTATTAAAGATAATTAAAGAAATTCCTGTTGAAATATTTTATACTATGAGGAAACATATTCATAGCTATTTTTCTTTCTAAAAATTGCTCTATAAGAAGTAATATTGTGTACATAGATCATTGACATGGTTTTGGATGTCCTGTTGAATTTTTATTAAATTATGTAGTAAAGATTGAGGTTAGTAAATATGACATAAAATAGTTGTAAACAGCATCTATATTTTTACAATTATCATTGATACATAAGAACTATTGTGAGGTATATTTTTAAACTAATGTGCATGTAAAGATTGGAGCTAGATAGTAATTTGCATTTTCTTGATATATTATGTGGGATCTATAATGGCAACAGATTGTCAATTTTGTTTACAATAAAGCAAAAATAATACATATTAGTTCTTTCTTAGGCAGGATTAGGGTCAAGTGCTAATTTCTTCAATCCTTGTCACTTCCTGTGGAATTCTGTTGTAGAGTAAAATTCTAGTACTAGATTGTGAAATTAAATTCAAATTAGATTTTATTTTTGTGACTTCCAATTACTTATTCAAATTTAGTTATTTAAGTATTATTAGCAGCCTGCACCTGCATTCAGGTGTGTGCATGTTATAGAATAGATGTGGCAGTATAAACCCAAACTGTAGGAATCAATTCCTGGCTTCTGGATTTTACAGCAACAGATTTCAAATACCCAAGCCTTTCAAAATATGCATCCCCTTTTCAAAAGATTTACATAAAGCTGAGATCAAATATCAAGTGCACAATTTTCCTGATGCCTTTATTTTGTCATAATTATGTTTCCAAAACTGATTTCAACCAGTATTTTGAATGCACTGAGGAATGACACATACTCTTTCAGGATTTGATCCATCATAGGATATTACACTTTATGATGTTCTTATACCAGTACATTTGCTTCTTGCTTTTGTTATGAAGCTTAATAGTAAAATATAAGCCATGGGCATTTATTATCTCTTAAGACAGCAGAATTTTATAACTGAGGTCAAATTAGAACTGCATATATCTTCATGATTACCATTCTTTGTGTTTCTAATACTCGTCCTGCCCTTTATTGGGATTTAACCTAAGATGTGGAGAGAATTAACACATAGATCACAGCATGTAGAAGATTAAGCTTCAAGACAAAAGAAAACCTAGACTCAATAATAAGGCACTTGCCCTAGAAGATGGAGAACCTGCCATGATAAACCACGCTAAGTACACATTTCAAGGACCAGTGGTTTACAGGGTTTTAAAATAGTGGTTTTTATATAGATCTACATAAGGCAAATTACCTTTATTTATTGTTCAGTTTATGTTACAAGTGACAAACATAAACTGTGTGTTACTCCCAGTATGAGCCATTGTTACTCCCAGTATGAGCCATTGTTACTCCCAGTATGAGCCATTGTTACTCCCAGTATGAGCCATTGCTAATGACCCAACTAAGAGAGGAGAGGAGAAAGAGACATTGCTCTTCGTAGTTATTGAGGAGAATAAACAACAGATTTTAAAGTAATACAGGTTATAAAATAATGAGAGTAATGCTCAGAATGTAAAAATACGGAGAAAGCCTTGGAGTACCAGTCACTCTGTCATATGAGAAGCAGAAATTATACAGCTCACTACCATTGAAAACTTTTTGGCATGCATTAATATATCTAAATGGCACATCGAGGTGGGAAGAATTCAAATAGAATCGTTAAATTTTGAGTAATATGTAAGTTATTTACATTAGGAAAAGTCAGATAGAAAGCTCCCTATAAAACAAGAGAAAGAAATCTCCAGGGTGGGGGGCAGTAAGGGAGGTGGATGCAGGGGACACCCTTATGGGGGAGGGGGAGGAGTTGGGGGTTTATGGACAGGAAACCAGGAAAGGGAACAACATTTGAAATGTAAATAAAGAAATATATCTAATAAAAAATAAATTTTCAAAAAAGAAATCTCAAAATACATAAAATTAATAGACAACTTCTAGCACAGTTACACTATGAGATATCAGGGGAGAGAGTAGACATTAATTCCCTTAAATGTGCTTCTGTCAAAACGGTGATTAGAATTGGCAAGTTGACAATAATTGAAAATTGAGAATGACCTG